>NC_044980.1:47685343-48320704 GCF_008728515.1 Papio anubis | reverse complement strand
ATGATATTGGCTGTGGGTTTGTCATAAATAGCTCTTATGATTTTGAGGTACGTTCCATCAATACCGAATTTATTGAGCGTTTTTAGCATGAAGGGCTGTTGAATTTTGTCAAAAGCCTTTTCTGCATCTATTGAGATAATCATGTGGTTCTTGTCTTTGGTTCTGTTTATATGCTGGATTATGTTTATTGATTTGCGAATGTTGAACCAGCCTTGCATCCCAGGGATGAAGCCCACTTGATCATGGTGGATAAGCTTTTTGATGTGTTGTTGAATCCGGTTTGCCAGTATTTTATTGAGGATTTTTGCATCGATGTTCATCAGGGATATTGGTCTAAAATTCTCTTTTTTTGTTGTGTCTCTGCCAGGCTTTGGTATCAGGATGATGTTGGCCTCATAAAATGAGTTAGGGAGGATTCCCTCTTTTTCTATTGATTGGAATAGTTTCAGAAGGAATGGTACCAACTCCTCCTTGTACCTCTGGTAGAATTCAGCTGTGAATCCATCTGGTCCTGGACTTTTTTTGGTTGGTAGGCTATTAATTGTTGCCTCAATTTCAGAGCCTGCTATTGGTCTATTCAGGGATTCAACTTCTTCCTGGTTTAGTCTTGGAAGAGTGTAAGTGTCCAGGAAATTATCCATTTCTTCTAGATTTTCCAGTTTATTTGCGTAGAGGTGTTTATAGTATTCTCTGATGGTAGTTTGTATTTCTGTGGGGTCGGTGGTGATATCCCCTTTATCATTTTTAATTGCGTCGATTTGATTCTTCTCTCTTTTCTTCTTTATTAGTCTTGCTAGTGGTCTGTCAATTTTGTTGATCTTTTCAAAAAACCAACTCCTGGATTCATTGATTTTTTGGAGGGTTTTTTGTGTCTCTATCTCCTTCAGTTCTGCTCTGATCTTAGTTATTTCTAGCCTTCTGCTAGCTTTCGAATGTGTTTGCTCTTGCTTCTCTAATTCTTTTAATTGCGATGTTAGAGTGTCAATTTTAGATCTTTCCTGCTTTCTCTTGTGGGCATTTAGTGCTATAAATTTCCCTCTACACACTGCTTTAAATGTGTCCCAGAGATTCTGGTATGTTGTATCTTTGTTCTCATTGGTTTCAAAGAACATCTTTATTTCTGCCTTCATTTCGTTGTGTACCCAGTAGTCATTCAGGAGCAGGTTATTCAGTTTCCATGTAGCTGAGCGGTTTTGATTGAGTTTCTTAGTCCTGAGTTCTAGTTTGATTGCACTGTGGTCTGAGAGACAGTTTGTTATAATTTCTGTTCTTGTACATTTGCTGAGGAGTGCTTTACTTCCAATTATGTGGTCAATTTTGGAATAAGTGTGATGTGGTGCTTAGAAGAATGTATATTTTGTTGATTTGGGGTGGAGAGTTCTGTAGATGTCTATTAGGTCTGCTTGCTGCAGAGATGAGTTCAATTCCTGGATATCCTTGTTAACTTTCTGTCTCGTTGATCTGTCTAATGTTGACAGAGGGGTGTTGAAGTCTCCCATTATTATTGTATGGGAGTCCAAGTCTCTTTGTAAGTCTCTAAGGACTTGCTTTATGAATCTGGGTGCTCCTGTATTGGGTGCATATATATTTAGGATAGTTAGCTCTTCCTGTTGAATTGATCCCTTTACCATTATGTAATAGCCTTCTTTGTCTCTTTTGATCTTTGTTGGTTTAAAGTCTGTTTTATCAGAGACTAGTATTGCAACCCCTGCTTTTTTTTTTTTTTGTTGTTCTCCATTTGCTTGGTAGATCTTCCTCCATCCCTTTATTTTGAGCCTATGTATGTCTCTGCATGTGAGATGGGTCTCCTGAATACAACAGACTGATGGGTCTTGACTCTTTATCCAGTTTGCCAGTCTGTGTCTTTTCATTGGAGCATTTAGTCCATTTACATTTAAGGTTAATATTGTTATGTGTGAACTTGATCCTGCCATTATGATATTAACTGGTTATTTTGCTCTTTAGTTGATGCAGTTTCTTCCTAGCCTTGATGGTCTTTACATTTTGGCATGTTTTTGCAATGGCTGGCACCGGTTGTTCCTTTCCATGTTTAGTACTTCCTTCAGGGTCTCTTGTAGGGCAGGCTTGGTGGTGACAAAATCTCTAAGCATTTGCTTATCTGTAAAGGATTTTATTTCTCCTTCACTTATGAAACTTAGTTTGGCTGGATATGAAATTCTGGGTTTAAAATTCTTTTCTTTAAGAATGTTGAATATTGGCCCCCACTCTCTTCTGGCTTGTAGAGTTTCTGCTGAGAGATCTGCTGTTAGTCTGATGGGCTTCCCTTTGTGGGTAACCCGACCTTTCTCTCTGGCTGCTTTGGTGAATCTGGCCATTATGTGTCTTGGAGTTGCTCTTCTCGAGGAATATCTTTGTGGCGTTCTCTGTATTTCCTGAATTTGAATGTTGGCCTGCCCTACTATGTTGAGGAAGTTCTCCTGGATGATATCCTGAAGAGTGTTTTCCAACTTAGTTCCATTTTCCCCCTCACTTTCAGGCACCCCAATCTGACGTAGATTTGGTCTTGTTACATAATCCCATACTTCTTGCAGGCTTTGTTCATTTCCTTTTCTTCTTTTTTCTTTAGATTTATCTTCTCACTTCATTTCATTCATTTGATCCTCAATCGCTGATACTCTTTCTTCCAGTTGATCGAGTCGGTTACTGAAGTTTGTGCATTTGTCACGTATTTCTCATGTCATGGTTTTCATCTCTGTCCATTCGTTTATGGCCTTCTCTGCATTAATTATTCTGGTTATCAATTCTTCCACTCTTTTTTCAAGATTTTTAGTTTCTTTGCACTGGGTACGTAATTCCTCCTTTAGCTCTGAGAAGTTTGATGGACTGAAGGCTTCTTCTCTCAGCTCGTCAAAGTCATTCTCCGTCCAGCTTTGATCCGTTGCTGGTGATGAGCTGCGTTCCTTTGCAGGGGGAGATGTGCTCTTATTTTTTGAATTTCCAGCTTTTCTGTCCTGCTTTTTCCCCATCTTTGTGGTTTTATCTGCCTCTGGTCTTTGATGATGGTGACGTACTGATGGGGTTTTGGTGTGGGTGTCCTTCCTGTTTGTTAGTTTTCCTTCTAACAGTCAGGACCCTCAGCTGTAGGTCTGTTGGAGATTGCTTGAGGTCCACTCCAGATGCTGTTTGCCTGGGTATCAGCAGCAGAGGCTGCAGAAGATAGAATACTGCTGAACAGCGAGTGTACCTGTCTCATTCTTGCTTTGGAAGCTTCCTCTCAGGGGTGTACTCAACCATGTGAGGTGTAGGGTGTAGGTCTGCCCCTAGTGGAGGATGTCTCCCAGTTGGGCTACTCAGGGGTCAGGGATCTACTTGAGTAGGCAGTCTATCCGTTCTCAGATATCAACCTCGGTGTTGGGAGATCCACCACTCTCTTCATAGCTGTCAGAGTTGCTTGCGTCTGCAGAGGTTTCTGCTGCTTTTTTGTTGTTGCTGTTGTTGTTGTTGTTGTTTAGCTGTGCCCTGTCCCCAGAGGTGGAGTCTACAGAGACTGGCAGGCCTCCTTGAGCTGCTGCGAGCTCCACCCAGTTCGATCTTCCCAGGGCTTTGTTTACCTACTTAAGCCTCAGCAATGGTGGGCGCCCCTCCCTCAGCCTCGCTGCTGCTTTGCGGTTAGATCGCAGACTGCTGTGCTAGCCATGAGGAAGGCTCCATGGGTGTGGGACCCTCCCGGCCAGGTGTGGGATATAATCTCCTGGTGTGCCTGTTTGCTTAAAGTGCAGTATTGGGGTGGGAGTTACCCGATTTTCCAGGTGTTGTGTGTCTCTGTTCCCCTGGCTAGGAAAAGGGATTCCCTTCCCCCTTGAGCTTCCCAGGTGAGGCGATGCCTCGCCCTGCTTCAGCTCTCGCTGGTCGGGCTGCAACAGCTGACCAGCACCGATTGTCCGGCACTCCCCAGTGAGATGAACCCAGTACCTCAGTTGATAATGCAGAAATCACCTGTCTTTTGTGTCGCTCGCACTGGGAGCTGGAGACTGGAGCTGTTCCTATTCGGCCATCTTGCTCCGCCACCCCCAGTTAGCTCTTCTTGTTGCACTGATTCCTTTACCATCATGTAATGCCTCTTTGTGTTTTTTTTTTTTAATCTTTGTTGGCTTAAAGTCTGTTTTATCAGAGACTAAGATTGCAACCCCTGCTTTTTTTTCTTTTCATTTGCTTGGTAATTATTCCTTTATGCCTTTATCGTGAGCCTTTGTGTGTCTTTGCCTGTGACATGGGTCTCCTGAATATAGCACACCAATGGGTTTTGATTCTTTATCCAACTTGGCAGTCTGTCTTTTAATTGGTATATTTAGCCCATTTACATTTAAGGTTAATATTGTTATGTTTGAATTTGATCCTGTCGTCATGATGATATCTGGTTATTTTGCAGACTTGTTCATGTGGTTGCTTCATAGTGTTGATCGTCTTTACAATTTGGTATGTTTTTTTGCAGTGGCTGGTACTGGTTGTTCCTTTCCATGTTTAGTGCTTCCTTGGGGAGCTCTTGTAAGGCAGGCCTGGTGGTGACAAAAATCCTTCAGCATTTGCTTGTCTGCAAAGGATTTTATTTCTCCTTCACCTATGAAGCTTAGTTTGGCTGGATGTGAAATTCTGGGTTGATAATTCTTTTCTTTAAAAATGTTTCATATTGGCCCCTGCTCTCTTCTGGCTTGTAGGGTTTCTGCTGAGAGGTCTGCTGTTAATCTGATGGGCTTCCCTTTGTAGGTAACCTGACCTTTCTCTCTGGTTACCCTTAACAGTTTTTCCTTCATGTCAACCTTGGAGAATCTGATGGTTATGTTTCTTGGGGTTGCTCTTCTCGAGGAGTGTCTTAGTGGTGTTCTCTGTGTTTCCTGAATTTGAATGTCAGCCTGTCTTGCTAGGTTGGGGTAGCTCTCCTGAAAAATATCCTGAAGTGTGTTTTCTAACTTGGTTCCATTATCCCCGTCACTCTCAGCTACACCAGTCAATAGTAGGTTTGGTCTTTTTACATAGTCTCATATTTCTTGGAGGCTTTGTTCCTTTTTGTTCTTTTCTAATCTTGTCTTTATGCCTTATTTCAGCAAGTTGATCTTTAATCTTTGATATATTTTGTTCCACTTGATCAATTCAGCTATCGATACTTGTGTATGCTTCACAAAGTTCTTGTACTGTGTTTTTCAGCCCCATCAGTTCATTTATGTTCCTCTCTAAACTCTAGTTATTCTAGTTAGCAGTTCCCGTAACCTTTTGTCAAGGTCCTTAGCTTTCTTGCCTTGGGTTAAAACGTGCTCCTTTAGCTCACAGGTGTTTGTTATTTTCCACCTTCTGAAGCCTGCTTCTGTCGATTCATCAATCTCATTCTCTGTCCAGTTTTGTGCCCTTGCTGGAGAGGAGTTGCCATCATTTGGGAGAGAAGAGGAATTCTGGTTTTTGGAATTTTGAGTGTTTTTATGCTGGTTTTTCCTCATCTTCTTGGATATATCTACCTTTGATCTTTGAGGCTGGTGACCTTTGGATGGGGTTTTTGTGTGTTTTTTTGGTTCTTGTTGTTGCTTTCTGTTAGTTTATTTTTTTTTTTTTTCTATCTAACACACAGGTTCCTCTTCTGCAGGTCTGTTGCAGTTTGCTGAAGGTTCATTTCAGACCCTGTTCACCTGGGTATCACCAGTGGAGGATGCAGAACAGCAAAGATTGCTGTCTGCTCCTTCCTCTGGAAGCTTCATCCCAGAAACCTGATGCCAGCTGGAGCTCTCTTGCATGAGGTTTCTGTCGACCCCTGTTGGGAGGTGTCTCCCAATCAGGAGGCACACGGGTCAGGGACCCACTTGAGGAAGCAGTCTGTCCCTTCACAGAGCTGGTGCACTTCGCTGGGAGAATCGCCCTTGTCACGATCAGCTGCTCTCTTCAGAGCTGGCAGGCAGAAAAGATTAAGTCAGCTGAAGTTGCACCCACAGGCGCCCCTCCCCACAGGTGCTCTGTCCCAGGGAGATGACAGTTTTATCTGTAAGCCCCTGACTGAGGCTGCTGCATTTTCTTCAGAGGTGCCTTGCCCAGTGAGGAGCAATCTAGAGAAGCAGTCTGGCCACAGCCGGTTTGCCATGCTGTGGTAAATTCTGCCCAGTCTTAAGGAGACTCCTAGTCTCCTTAGCACTGTCAGGGGAACACCACCTACTAAAGCCTCAGTAATGGCAGATGCCCCTCCCCCCTCCAAGTTGCATCATCCCAGGTCAACTCCAGACTGCTGTGCTGGCAGTGAGAATTTCAAGCCAGTGGTTCTTAGCTTGCTGGGCTCCATGGGAGTAGGACCCACTGAGCAAGACCACTTGGCTCCCTGGCTTCAGCCCCCTTTCCAGGGGAGTAAATGGTTCTGTCTTCCTGGGGTTCCAGGTACCACTGGGGTACGATAAAAAAAATTTCCTGCAGCTTGGTGCCTGCTCAAACAGCCACCCAGTTTTGTCCTTGAAACCCAGGCCCTGGTGGTGTAGGCTCATGAGGGAATCTACTGATCAGGAGATTGCAAAAACCATGAGAAAAGCGTAGCACCCGGGCTGGGTAGTACAGTCCCTCACAGCTTCCCTTGGCTGAGGAGGGAGGTCCCTTGCACTTCCCATGTGAAGCAATGCCCCATCCTGCTTCTGTTCACTCTCTGTGGGTTGCACCCATTGCCTATCCAGTACCAGTGAGATGAACTGGGTACCTCAGTTGGAAATGCAGAAATCACCCACCTTCTAAGTTGGTCTCACTGGGAGCTGCAAACCGGAGTTGTTTCTGTTCAGCCATCTTGGCCCCTCCTCTCTCCATCCATTTAAAAAAATTGTGACAATTGCTATTGTAGTGAATAAAGAATAATGTCTTTTTTTTCCTGAAGAGATACACTCTGAACTATATTTAGAAATGAAATCATGATGTCTACCTTACTTTTATTTTAATTCATGTATGTAATTTTTAAAAATAATTTCAACTTTTATTTTAGATCCAAGGGATACATGTCCAGGTTTATGGTACATTGCATAATGCTGAGGGTTGGGGTACAAATAATCCCACCATTTAGGTAGTGAGGATAGTGCCCAATAGGTAATTTTTCAGCACATTTCCTCTCTTTTCCCACAGCTCCAGTTGTCTCTAGTGTCTATTTTTCCTATCTTTATGTTCATGTGTACCTAGTGTTTAATTCTCACAAGTAAGAACATGTGGCATTTGTTTTTTTGTTCCTGTATTAATTTGCTTAGCATTAATTTGCTTAGGATGATGGCCTCTAGCTGTATCCATGTTGCTGTAAAGGATGTGATTACATTCTTTTATATGGTTGTATAGTATTCCATGGTGTATATGTACCACATTTTATTTATCAAATCCACCGTTGATAGGCACCTAGGTTGATTTCGTGTCTTTGCTATTGTGAATAGTGCTGCAATGAACATATGAGTGCATGTGTCTTTTTGATAGAGTGATTTATTTTCCTTTGGATATATACCCAGTAATAAAATTGCTGGGTCCAGTAGTAGTTGTGTTTTAGGCTCTTTGAGAAATCTCCAGACTGCTTTCCACAATGGCTAACATACTTTAGATTCTCACCAACAATGTATAAGCATTCCCTGTTCTTTGCAGCCTTGCCAGCATCTTGCTATCTTTCTGACTGGTGTGAGATAGCATCTTGTTGTGGCTTTTATTTGTCTTTCTCTGATAATCAATGATGTCAAGCATTTTCTCATATGTTTATTGGCTACTTATATGTCTTTGAGAAGTGTCTGTTCATGTCCTTTGCCCACTTTTTAATGGGGTTGTTTGTTTTTTGCTTGTAAATTTAAGTTCTGGGTATTTGACCTTTGTCAGATCATAGCTTATGAATATATTCTCTCATTTTGTAGGTTGTCTGTTTACTCTGTTGATAGCTTCTTTTGCTATGCATAAGCTCTTTGGTATAATAATGTTTCATTTGTCAATATTTGTTTTTGTTGCAATTACTTTTGAGGACTTAGTCATGAATTCTTTGCCCAGGCTATTTCCAGAATGTTATTTCCTAGGTTTTCTTCTAGAATTTGTGTTCTTTGAGGTCTTACATTTAAATCTTCCTAACACTGCGAATTTTGTGTATGATTAAAGGTAGAGGTCCAGTTTCATTTTGCTGCATATGGCTAGCCAGCTATTCCGGCACCAATTATTGAACAGCAACTCATTTCCCCATTGCTTATTTTTGTCAACTTTGTTGAAGATCAAATGGGTTAAAGTGTGTGGCTTTATTTCTGGGTTCTCTATTTTGTTGCATTAGTCTGTGTCTGTTTTTGTACCAGTACCATGCTGTTTTGGTTACTGTAGCCTTAATAGTTTGAAGATGAGTAATGTGATCCTCTGCCTTTGTTCTTTTGGCTTATGCTTGCTTTGGCTATTTGGGCTCTTTTTTCTTTCAATATGAATTTTAGAATAGTTTTTTTTTTTTTTTCTAATTCTGTGAATAGTGGCATTGATAGTTTGATAGAAATAGCATTGAATTTGTAGATTACGTTGGGCAACATGACCATTTAAATGATACTGATTCTTTCAATCTATGAGTATGAAATGTTTTTCCATTTGTTTGTGTCATCTGTGATTTCTTTCTGCAGCGTTTTGTAGTTATCCTTGTAGAGATCTTTCACCTCCTTGTATACCTTACTTTTAAACAAGAGAGAGTGCATGAGAGTATGCGTTTTCTAATGCACAAATGGAGAAGGAAGGCAGGGAGGTGAAAAAATGTGACAAAATGTTTACTAGTAAATTTAAGTGATAAATGAGTGTTCATTTACAACATTTTTATAATTTTTATGATAAAATTGAGGGAAATTATGGCTTTAAAATATCTTAAAATGCAATCAGTAACCTTTAGATAGGAGAAAGTCTATTGATATAATATATTATTATTACCAAGTGTCATTGTTGGCATACTTTGTTCACAATATCAGCATTGTATACTTCTTACAATAATAAAATCTCCTGGATTCATTTTTCTTAAATGCCTTGACAAGTGGAGACATGGAAGCTTCTTACTAGTTGTAGTGGTCCCAAAATTGCCATAAATCTCAGCATTCAGTTTCCTCAGCCTAGATCCACACCTAACTGGAGTTGAAAGAACAGATATAATCATTTCTATATTTATGGGTAATCAATTAAACCACAAATCAATCTGCCCCCATGATTCAATCACTTCCCATGAGACCCTTCCTCCAACACTGGGAATTACAATTTGACATGAGATTTGGGTGGGAACACAGAGCCAAATAATATCAACACGTATTTTAAAGAAACAATTTTAACTTTTTTGGGTGGGTGGGCCAAGATGGTTGATTAGAAGCAGCTGCAGTCCTCAGCGCTCACAAAGAGGAATAAAAACAGTGAGTGAATTCTGCACCTTCAACTGAGGAATCCAGGTTCTTGCATTGGGACTGACTAGGTGGACAGCTCAACCCATGGACAGCAAGGAAAAGCAGGGTGGGGAGATATCCCACCTGGGAGAAGCACAGAGCCAGGGGAGCCCACATTCCCAGCCAAGGGAGGTGGTGACTGATTGTGCTACCCCACCTGGGAAAGCATGCTTTTCCCATGGATCTTTGCAGTCCACAGATCGGGAGATCCCCTTGTGAGCCCACATCACCAGGGCCTTGGGTCCAAAGTACAGAGCTCTTGTCTTGGCAAAGTGGCTGCTTGAGCACACACAGAGACCCAGGAGCTTTGCATATTCTGGTCTTGGGAATTCTGGCAAGGTGGGAGATCCAATTGTGCATTCCCCTAGGAAGGGGGCCAAATCCAGGGAGCCAAAAGGTGTCATTATGCAGGCCTCACTCCCATGGCACCTCACAAGTTAAGATGCACTGGCTTGGAATTCCAGCTGGCCAGCAGCAGCAGGTTGGAGACCGCCTGAGGTGGATCTCTGCGTTTGAGTTGACAGTTCTTGATGGCTGGCTTTGGGGAGTCCAAGCAGTCCATATTAGAAGGAGTTCCGCACAACATAGTACCACTACTGTGCCAAATCATGGCAAAACTGCTTCCTTAAGTGGGACTCCAACCCATCCCTCCTTACCGGGCAGGGCCTCCTTGTGGGAATTTTAGCAACTCCAGCCAGGGTTATATGGACAGAACTCTGATCTCTCCCTGGGACAGAGCCCCTGCAAGGAGGGCAGCCACCATCACTACAGTTCAGTTGACTTAGTCTTTCTAGCCTTCACTCTGGAGAATCTGGGTGGTCTGGATGAGGCAGGGTTCCCCCCAGTGCATCTGTTCTGCCAAGGGGCAGCCACATTGCTTTTTAAAGCAGCTCCCTGATCCCTGTCCTCCTGACTGGGCGAGATCTCCCAAGAGGAGTCTCCAGATACCTTCTATAGGAGTGTTCAGGCTGGCATTGGGTTGTTGCCCTACTGGGGTGGAGCTACCAGAGGAAGGAGCAGACTGCCATCTTTGCTGTTTTGCAGCCTTCACTGGTGCACACCTCCAGGTGTGGAAGGAACTGAGGCAACAATAAGCTGGAGTGGATCCCCAAGAAACCACAGCAGCCCTATGGAAAAGTGGCCTGACTGTTAAAAGGGGAGAAAACAACAACATCATCAAAAAGAGACTTCATTAAAACCCCATTCAAAGGTCAGCAACCTCAAATATCGAAAGTAGGTAAGCCCACAAAAATGAGAAAGAATCAAAGCAAAACCCCTGAAAACTAAGAAACCCAGAGTGCCTCTTCTCCTCCAAGTGATCACATCACCTTACCATCAGGGACATAGAACCGGGTTGAGGCTGAGATGGTTGAATTGGCAGGAGTAGAATTCAGAAGGTAGATAATAACAAATTTCGCTGAGCCAAAGGAGCATGTTCTAACCCAATGCTAAGAAGCTAAGAATAATGATAAAAAAATACAGGAGCTGACAACCAGAATAGCCAGTTTAGAGAGAAATATAACTGACCCGATGGAGCTGAAAAACACAAAAAGAAAACATCACAATGCAATCACAAATATCAATAGTGGAATAGACCAAGTGGAGGAAAAAATCTGAGCTTCAAGACTATCTTTCTGCAATAAGACAGGCAGACAACAATAGAGAAAAAATAATCAAAAGGTATTTTAAAAACCTCCAAGAGCTATGAGATTATGTTAAATGACCAAGCCTATGACTGATTGGGCTACCTAAGGAGATGGGAGAACAGAACTAAGTTGGAAAACATACTTTAGGATGTCATCCAGGAGAACTTCCCCAGCCTAGCAAGATAGTCCAATATTCAAATGCAGCAACTTCAGAGAACCTCTGTAAGGGGTTCCTCTCCATGAGAAAATCAACCCCAAGACACATGGTCATCAGAATCTCCAAGGTTGAAATGGAAGAAAAAATGTCAAGGGCAACCAGAGAGAAAAGCCAGGTCACCTACAAAGGGAAACCCATTGACTAACAGCAGACCTCTCAGCAGAATCCTTACAAGTCAGAAGAGATTGGAGGCCAATAGTCAACATTCTTTTAAAAAAATTTCCAACCCAGAATTTCATATCTGGCCAAACTAAGCTTCATAAATGAAGGAGAAATAAGATCGTTTTCAGACAAGCAAATGCTGAGGGAATTAATCACCACCAGACCTGCCTTGTAAAAACCCCTGAAAAAGCACTAAATATGAAAAGAAAAACTGTTACCAGCAGCTACAAAACCCCCCTGAAGTATACAGACCAGTGACACTATGAAGCAACCACATAAACAAGTCTGCAAAATAACCAGCTAGCATCATGATGACAGGATCAGATTCATACATAACAATATTAACCTTAAATGTAAATGGACTAAATGCCCCAACTAAAAGACACAGAATGGCAAGCTGGATAAAGAGTCAAGACCGGCCGGGCGCGGTGGCTCAAGCCTGTAATCCCAGCACTTTGGGAGGCCGAGACAGGCGGATCACGAGGTCAGGAGATCGAGACCATCCTGGCTGACACGGTGAAACCCCGTCTCTACTAAAAAATACAAAAAACTAGCCGGGCGAGGTGGCGGGCGCCTGTAGTCCCAGCTACTCGGGAGGCTGAGGCAGGAGAATGGCGTGAACCCGGGAGGCGGAGCTTGCAGTGAGCTGAGATCTGGCCACTGCACTCCAGCCTGGGCCACAGAGCGAGACTCTGTCTCAAAAAAAAAAAAAAAAAAAAAAAGAGTCAAGACCCATTAGTATACTGTCTTCAAGAGACCCATCTTACATGCAAAAACACACATAGGCTCAAAATAAAGGAATGGAGGAAAATTTATCAAGCAAATGGAAAACAGAAGAGAGCAAGGGTCTTATTTCTGACAAAACAGACTTTAAACCAACAAAGATCAAAAAAGACAAAGAAGGGCATTTATATAATGGTAAAGGGTTCAGTTCAACAAGAAGAGCTAACTATCCTAAATATATATGGACCCAATATAGGAGCACCCAGATTCATAAAGCAAGTTCTTAGAGACCTACCAAGAGATTTAGACTACCACACAATAATAGTGGGAGACTTTAACACTCCACTGACCATATTAGATCATCAAGATAGAAAATTGACAAAGATGTTCAGGACTTGAACTCAGCTCTGGATCAAGCCGACCTGATAGATATCTACAGGAATCTCCACTGAAAAGCAAAAGAATATACATACTTTTCATTGCCACATAGAACTTACTCTAAAACTGATCGCATAAATGGAAGCAAAACACTCCTCAGCAAATGCAAAAGAATGGAAATCATAACAAACAGTCTCTTAGACCACAGTGCAATCAAATTAGAACTCAAGTTTAAGAAAGTCACTCAAAACCACACAACTACATGGAAGTTGAACAACCTGCTCCTGAATGACTCCTGGGTAAATAATGAAATTAAGGCAGAAATCAAGTAGTATCCTGAAACTAATGAGAACAGAGAGACAGCATATCAGAATCTCTGTGATGCAGTTAATGCCGTGTTAAGAGGGAAATTTATAGCACTACATGTCCACATCAAAAAGCAAGAAAGATGTGAAATCAACAACCTAACATCATAACTAAAATAACTAAAGAACCAAGAGCAAACACCAAAGTTAGCAGAAGACAAGAAATAACCAAGATCAGAGCAACCCATACCAAAAGACAGCCCTACACAAAAAGACAACCCTCACACAGAAATAACTGAAAGAGACAGAGACACGAAAAACTCTTCAAAAAAATCAACAAATCCAAGAGCCGTTTTTTTGAAAAAAATAATAAAATAGATGGCTAGCTAGACTAATAGAAGAATCAAATAGACACAATCAGAAATGATAAGGAGACATCACCACTGACTCCACAGAAATACAAATAACCATCAGAAAAATACTATAAACACTTCTATGTAAATAAACTAGAAAATCTAGAAGAAATGGACACATTGCTGGATACATACACCCTCCCAAGATTGAACCAGGAAGAAATTGAATCCCTGAATAGACCAATAACAAGTTCTGAAATGGAGGCAGTAATAAATAGCCTATCAACCAGGACCAGATGGATTTATAGCTGAATTGTATCAGAGGTACAAAGAAGAGTTGGTATGATTTCTACCAAAACTATTCCAAACAATTGAAAAAAAGGGACTCATCCCTAACTCATTTCATGAAGCAAGCATCATCCTGATACCAAAACCTGGCAGGGATGCTACAAAAAAAAAGAAAACTTCTGGCCAATATCCCTGATGAACATCAATGCAAAAAATCCTCAATAAAATACTAGCAAACCAAATTCAGCAGCACATCAAAAAACTTGTCCACCACGATCAAGTTGGCTTCATTCCTGGATTGCAAAGCTGGTTCAACATATGCAAATCAATAAATGTAATTTATCACATACACAGACTAAACATAACATCATATAAGCAGAACTAAAGACAAAAACCACATGATTATCTCAATAGACACAGAAAAGGCCTTGGATAAAATTCAACATGTCTTCATGTTAAAAACTCTCAATAACCTAGGTGTTGAAGGAATATACCACAAAATAGTAAGACAAATCACAGCCAATATCATACTTAATGTGCAAAAACTGGAAGCATTCCCCTTGAATCCAGCACAAGACAAGGATGCCCTTTCTCCCCACTACTATTCAAGATAGGAAGTCAAATTATCTTTGCTTGCAGATGACATGATCCTGTATCTACAAAACCCTATCATCTCAGTGCACAATCTTCTTAAGTTGATAAGCAACTTCAGCAAAGTCTCAGGATACAAAAATCAATGCACAAAATTTGCTAGCATCCCTATACACCAGCAGCAGGCAAGCAGAGAGCCAAATCAGGAATGAACTCCCATTCGCAATTGCTACAAAGAGATTAAAATACCCAGGAATACAGCTAACAAGGGAAGTGAAGTACCTCTTCAAGGAGAACTACCAACAACTGCTCAAGGACATCAGAGAAGACACAAACAAATGAAAAAAATATTTCATGTTTGTGGGTAGCATGAATCAATATTGTGAAAATGGCCATACTGCCCAGAGTATTTTATAGATTCAATGCTATTCCCATTAAACTACCATTGCCATTCTTCACAGAATTAGAAAAACCTATTTTATATTTCATATGGAACCAAAAAAAAGAGCTTGTATAGCCAAGACAACCCTATGCAGAAAGAACAAAGCTGAAGGCATCATGCTACCTGACTTCAAATTATACTACAAGGCTACAGTAACCCAAACATCATGGTGCCAGTACAAAAAAATGACACACAGAAATGACACAATAAAACAGGATAGAGAACTCAGAAATAAGACCATGCACCTACTATTATCTGGTTTTTTAGAAACCTGACAAAAGCAGTAGGGGAAGGATTACCTATTTAATAAGTGGTACTGGGAGAACTGGTTAGCCATATGCAGAAAAAATTAACTAAAGATGGATTAAGGATAAATATAAAACCCCAAACTATAAAAGCCTTGGAAGAAAATCTAGGTAATACCATTCAGGACATAGACAGGGGCAAAGATTTCATGACAAAATGCCGAAAGCAATTGCAACTAAAGCAAAAATTGACAAATAGGATCTAATTAAGCAAAACAGCTTCTGAACAGCAAAAGAAACTATCAGAGTGAACAGACAACCTACAGAAGGGGAGAAAAATTTTGCAATGTATCCATCTGACAAGGGTCTAATATCCAGAGTCTACAAGAAACTTAATCAAATTTACAAGTAAAAACAACCCCATTAAAGTGGGCAAAGGACATAAGCAGACACTTCTCAAAAGAAGACATAAATGCGGCCAGCAGACATAGATGAAAAAAAGGTTAACATCACGAATTATTAGAGAATGCAAATCAAAATCACAATGAGATTCCATTTCATGCCAGTCAGAATGGTGATCATTAAAAAGTCAAGAAACAACAGATGTTGGCAAGGTTGCAGAGAAAAAGAAATGCTTTCACACCATTGGCAGGAGTTTAAATTAGTTCAACCATTGTGGAAGGCAGTGTGGTGGTGATTCCTTAAAGATCTAGAAGCAGAAATACCATTTGACCCAGAAATCCCATTACTGGATATCCACCTAAAGGAATATAAATCATTCTCTTATAAAGATAAATGCATGCATATGTTCATTGCAGCACTATTCACAACAGCAAAGACATGGAATGAACCAAAACGCTCATCAAGGATAGACTGGGTAAAGAAAATCTGGTACATATACACCATGGAATACTATGCAGCCATAAAAAGGAATGAGATTATGTCCTTTGCAGGACATGGATGAAGCTGGAAGCTGTATCCTCAGCAAACTAACACAGGAACAGAAAACCAAACACCACATGTTCTCATTTGTAAGTGGGAGCTGAATGATATGGACACATGGTTGGGTAACAACACACACCAGAACTTGTCAATGGGGGCAGGAGGAGGGAGTGCATGAGGAAGAATAGCTAATGGATGCTGGGCTTAATATCTAGGTTATGGGTTGATCTGTGCAGCAAACCACCATAGCACACTTTTGCCTATGTAACAAACCTGCACATTCTGAGCATGTACTCTGGAACTTAACGTTGAAAAAAAATAATTCTAAACATAATTAACAATACAAAGCAGTATACGCCAAGCACCAAACAAATTGTTCTGTCAGTTCTGTAAGAATAGTTTGAAAGAGCTAGATTACTAAGGATTGCTTTGTTGTATGCTGATATAAATAGGTTGTTATTGAAATGTAAACTCATTCTCTTTGAAATACTTGTGGGATGACTTTTCTTTTTTTTTTTTTTTACTTAACACAAATTTATTGCTCACAGATTTAAAGGCTGGGAAGGCCAACATCAAGATGCCAACTGATTTATGTTCTAATCAGGGTTGTCCTCCAAGCTTACAGAAAGTTATGTCCTCACATGGTGAATAGAAAGAGTGATCTCTCCTCCTCTTCTTATAAAGCCAAGGTCCTATCAGATTATGACCCCAACTTCATTACTGCATTTAACCTTTTCATTTAGCTTTTAAGATATTTTTAGGCAGATGCTGTTTCAAGATAGCCTAATAGGAACAGCTCCAGTCTGCAACTCCCAGCATGATCGACACAGAAGATGAGTGATTTCTGCATTTCCAACTAAGGTACCTGGTTCATCTCACTGGGACTGGTTGGACAGTGAGAGAAGACCATGGAGGGTGAGCTGAAGCAGGGTGGGGCATTGCCTCACCCAGGAAGCATAAGGGGTTTGGGGATTTCCCTTTCCTAGCCAAGGGAAGCTGTGACAGACTGTACTGGAAAAATTGGGACACTGCCACCTAAATACTGGGCTTTTCCAATGGTCTTAGCAAATGGCATGAGTAGGTAGACAAACTGGCCAGGAAGCTTGAACCGTGTGGAGCCCACCGCAGCTGAATGAGGCCCACTTGCCTCTGTTGACTCCACCTTTAGGGGCAGGGCAGAGCTGAACAAAAGGCAGCAGAAACTTCTACCCTGTCTGACAGCTCTGAAGAGCACAGTGGTCCTCCCAGCAAGGAGTTTGAGCTCTGAGAACAGAGAGACTTCCTCCTCAAGTGGGTCCCTGATCCCCATGTAGCCTAACTGGGAGACATCTCCCAGTAGGGACTAACTGACACCTCATATAGCTTGGTGCCACTCTGACATGAAGCTTCCAGAGGCAGGATCAGGCAGCAATATTTACTGTTCTGCAACCTCTGCTGGTGATACCCAGGCAAACAGGGTCTGGAGGGCACCTCCAGCAAACTCCAACAGAACTGCAGCTGAGGGACCTGACTGTTAGAAGGAAAACTAACAAACAGAAAGGAATAGCATCAACATCAACAAAAACAACATCCACACCAAAACCCCATCTGTAGGTCACCATCATCAAAGACCAAAGGTAGACAAAACCACAAAGATGAGGGAGAAACCAGAGCAGAAAAGCTGAAGATTCTAAAAAACAGAGCGCCTCTTCTTCTCAAAAGGATTGTAGCTTCTTGCCAGCAATGGAACAAAGCTGGATGGAGAATGACTTTAATGAGTTGACAGAAGCAGGCTTCAGAAGGTCGGTAATGACAAACTTCTCCGACCTAAAGGAGGATGTTCAAACCCATAGCAAAGAGGCTAAAACCTTGAAAAAAGATTAAATGGCTAACTAGAATAAACAGTGTAGAGAAGACCTTAAATGACCTGATGGAACTGAAAACCATGGCACGAGAACTGCATGACGCATGCACAAGCTTCAGTAGCCAATTACCTCAAGTGGAAGAAAGGGTATCAGTGATTGAAGATCAAATTAATGAAATGAAGCAAGAAGAGAAGCATAGAGAAAAAAGAGGAAAATGAAACAAAACCTCCAAGAAATATGGGACTATATGAAAAGACCAAATTTACGTCTGACTGGTGTACCTGAGAGTGATGGGGAGAATGAAACCAAGTTGGAAAACACTCTTCAGGATATTATCCAGAAGAACTTTCCCAACCTAGCAAAACAGGCCAACATTCAAATCAGGAAATACAAAGAATACCACAAAGATATTCCTCAAGAAGAGCAACCCCAAGACACATAATTGTCAGATTCACCAAGGTTAAAATGAAAGAAAAAATATTAAGGTCAGCCAGAGAGAAAGGACGGGTTACCCACAAAGGGAAGACCATGAGACTAATAGTGGATCTCTCAGCAGAAATTCTACAAACCAGAAGAGAGTGGGGGCCAATATTCAACATTCTTAAAGAAAAGAATTCTTTAACCCAGAATTTCATATCTAGTCATACCAAGCTTCATAAGTGGAGAAATAAAATCCTTTACAGACAAGCAAATGCTGAGGGATTTTGTCACCACCAGGCCTGCCTTATAAGAGCTCCTGAAGGAAGCGCTAAATATGGAGAGGAACAACCTGTACCAGCCACTGCAAAAACATGCCAAATTGTAAAAACCATTGATGCTAGGAAGAAACTGCATCAACTAGAGGGCAAAATAACCATGAAAATCATAATATCAGGATCAAGTTCACACATAACAATATTAACCTTAAGTGTAAATGGGCAAAATGTGCCAATTAAAAGACACAGAATGGCAAATTGGATAAAGAGTCAAGATCCATCAGTGTGCTGTATTCAGGAGACCCATCTCACATGCAGAGACACATAGGCTGAAAATAAAGGGATGGCGGAAGATCTACCAAGCAAATCGAAAGCAAAAAAAAGAGGAAGGGTTGCAATCCTAGTCTCTGATAAAACAGAATTTAAACCAACAAAGATCAAAGAGACAAATAAGGCCATTATATAATGGTAAAGGGATCAATTCAACAAGAAGAGCTAACTCTCCTAAACATATATGTACAAAATACAGGAGCACCCAGATTCATAAGGCAAGCCCTTTGAGACCTACAAAGAGACTTAGACTCCCATACAATAATAATGGGAGACTTTAACACCCCACTGTCAACATTAGACAGATCAAGACAGAAGGTTAACAAGGATCTCCAGGGCTTGAACTCAGCTATGTACCAAGCAGACCTAGTAGACATCTACAGAATTCTCCACCCCACATCAACAGAATATCCATTATTCTCAACATCACATTGCACTTATTCCAAAAGTGACCACATAGTTGGAAGTAAAGCACTCCTCAGCAAATGTAAAGGAATAGAAATGACAACAAACTGTCTCTCAGATCACAGTACAATCAAATTAGAACTCAGGATTAAGCAACTCACTCAAAACCACACAACTGCATGGAAACTGAACAACCTGCTCCTGAATGACTACTGGGTAAATAACGAAATGAAGACAGAAATAAAGATGTTCTTTGAAACCAATGAGAACAAAGACACAATGTACCAGAATCTCTGGGACACATTGAAAGCAGTGTGTAGAGGGAAATTTATAGCATTAAATGCCCACAAGAGAAAGCAGGAAAGACCTAAAATCAACACTCTCACATGAAAATTAAAAGAACTAGAGAAGCAAGAGCAAACAAATTCAAAAGCTAGCAGAAGGCAAGAAATAACTGAGATCAGAGCAGAACTGAAGGGGATAGAGACACAAAAAAACCCTTCAAAAAATCAAGGAATCCCAGGAGCTGGTTTTTTGAAAAGATCAACAAAACTGATAGACCGCTAGCAAGACTAATAAAGAAGAAAAGAGAGAAGAATCCAAAAGACACAATAAAAAATGATAAAAGTGATACCACCACCAATCCCACAGAAATACAAACTACTATCAGAGAATACTATAAACACCTCTATGCAAATACACTAGAAAATCTAGAAGAAATGGATAAATTCCTGGGCAGATACACCCTCCAAGACTAAACCAGGAAGAGGTTGAATCACTGAATAGACCAATAACAGGCTCTAAAATTGAGACAATAATTAATAGCCTACCAACCCAAAAAAGTCCAGGACCAGATGGATTCACAGCTGAATTCTACCAGAGGTACAAGGAGGAGCTGGTACCATTCCTTCTGAAACTATTCCAATCAATAGAAAAAGTGGGAATCCTCCCTAACTCATTTCATGAGGCCAGCATCATCCTAATAACAAGGCCTGGCAGAGACATGACAAAAAAAGAATTCTAGACCAATACCTCTGGTGAACATTGATGTGAAAATCCTCAATCCAGCAGCACATCAAAAAGCTTATCCACCAAGATCAAGTTGACTTCATCCCTGGGATGCAAGGCTGGTTCAGCATACACAAATCAATAAATGTAATCTGTCACATAAACAGAACCAAAGACAAAAACCACATGATTATCTCAATAGATGCAGAAAAGGCCTTTGACAAAATTCAACAGCCCTTCATGCTAAAAACTCTCAATAAACTAGGTATTGATGGAATGTATCTCAAAATAATAAGAGCTACTTATGACAAACCCACAGTCAATATCCTACTGAATGGGCAAAAACTGCAAGCATTCCCTTTGAAAACTGGTACAAGACTGGGATGCCTTTCTCACCACTCCTATTCAACATAGTGTTGGAAGTTCTGGCCAGGGCAAATAGGCAAGAGAAAAAAATAAATGGTATTCAATTAGGAAAAGAGGAAGTCAAATTGTCAATGTATGCAGATGACATGATTGTATATTTAGAAAACCCCATCATCTCAGCCCAAAATCTCCTCAAGCTGATAAGCAACTTCAGCAAAGTCTCAGGATACAAAATCAATGCGCAAAAATCACAAGCATTCCTATACACCAATAACAGACAAATAGAGAGCCAAATCACGAGTGAACTCCCATTCACAATTGCTACAAAGAGAGTAAAATACCTAGGAATCCAACTTACAAGGATTGTGAAGGACCTCTTCAAGGAGAACTACAAACCACCGCTCAATGAAATAAAAGGCAAATGGAAGAACATTCCATGTTCATGGATAAAAAGAATCAATATTGTGAAAACAGCCATACTGCCAAAGGTAATTTATAGATTCAATGCCATTTCCATCAAGCTACCAATGACT
This sequence comes from Papio anubis, assembly GCF_008728515.1. Classification (NCBI taxonomy): domain Eukaryota; kingdom Metazoa; phylum Chordata; class Mammalia; order Primates; family Cercopithecidae; genus Papio; species Papio anubis. The sequence continues at coordinate 48,299,854 of NC_044980.1, read as the reverse complement.
TTCTTCACAGAATTAGAAAAAACTACTTTAAATTTCAATGGAACCAAAAAAGAGCCTGCATTGCCAAGACAATCATAAGCAAAAAGAACAAAGCTGGAGGCATCACATTACCTGACTTCAAACTATACTACAAGTCTACAGTATCCAAAACAGCATGGTACTGGTACCAAAACAGAGATATAGACCAATGGAACAGAACAGAGCCTTCAGAAATAACACCACGTATCTACAACCATCTGATCTTTGACAAACCTGACAAAAATAAGAAATGGGGAAAGGATTCCCTATTTAATAAATGGTGCTGGGAAAACTGGCTAGCCATATGTAGAAAGCTAAAACTGGATCCCTTCTTTATACCTTATACAAAAATTAATTCAAGATGGATTAAAGACTTAACTGTTAGACCTAAAACCATAAAAACCCTAGAAGAAAACCTAGGCAATACCATTCAGGACATAGGAATGGACAAGGAGTTCATGACTCAAGCACCAAAAGTAATGGGAACAAAGCCAAAATCGACAAATGGGGCCTAATTAAACTAAAGAGCTTCTGCACGGCACAAGAAACTACCATCAGAGTGAACACTCAACCTACAGAATGGGAGACAATTTTTGCAACCTACCCTTCTGACAAAGGGCTAATATGCAGAATATACAAAGAACCTAAGCAGATTTACAAGAAAAAAATCAAACAACCCCATCAAAAAGTAGGCAAAGTGTATGAACAGACACTTTTCAAAAGAAGACATTTATGCAGCCATCAGCCATGAAAAAATATTCATCACTGGTCATCAGAGAAATGCAAATCAAAACCACAATGAGATACCATCTCACACAAGTTAGAACAGTGATCATTAAAAATCAGGAAACAACAGGTGCTGGAGAGGATGTGGAGAAATAGGAAAACTTTTACACTATTAGTGAGAGTATAAACTAGTTCAGCCACTGTGGAAGACAGTGTGGCAATTCCTTAAGGATGTAGAACTAGAAATACCATTTGACCCAGCGATCCCATTACTGGATCCTTTGAGTTTGTACTCAAAGGATTATAAATCATGGTACTATAAAGACACATGCACATGTATGTTTATTGTGGCACTATTCACAATAGCAAAGACTTGGAACCAACCCAAATATCCATCAATGATAGACTGGATTAAGAAAATATAGCACATATACACCATGGAATACTATGCAGCCATAAAAAATGATGAGTTCATGTCCTTTGTACGGACATGGATGAAGCTGGAAACTATCATTCTGAGCAAACTGTCACAAGGACAGAAAACCAAACACTGCATGTTGTCACTCATAGGTGGGAATTGAACAATGAGAACACTTGGACACAGGGTGGGGAACATCACACACTGGGGCCTGTCATGGGGTGGGAGGGGCGGGGAATGGCAGAGGGATAGCATTAGGAGAAATATCTAATGTAAATGATGAGTTAATGGGTGCAGCAAACCAACATGGCACATGTATACATAGGTAACAAACCTGCACGTTGTGCATATGAACCCTAGAAGTTAAAGTATTTAAGAAAAATTTATGTTGACTAATTAAAATTGTATATATTGTGTACAACAGGATGTTTTAAAATATGTATGCATTGCGGAATGACTATACCCAGCTAATTTACAAATATATTACCTCACATATTTATCTCCTTTTTGTGGTGAGAACACTTAAAAATATACTCTTAGCAATTTTCAAGAAAATAATACATTCTTATTAACTATAGTCACCATGTTGTACAATAGATCTCTTCAACTTAATTCTCCTAGCTAAGTGAAATTTTGTACCCTTTGACCACATTTCACTAGTCCCTGGTAACCAGCATTGTACTCTGCCTCTATGAATTCAACATTTAATTTTTTTTTTTTTTTTTTTTGAGGAGTCTCGCTCTGTCACATAGGCTGGAGTGCAGTGCCGGATCTCAGCTCACTGCAAGCTCCGCCTCCCAGGTTCACGCCATTCTCCTGCCTCAGCCTCCCGAGTAGCTGGGACTACAGGCGCCCGCCACCTCACCCGGCTAGTTTTTTTGTACTTTTTAGTTGAGACGGGGTTTCACCATGTTCGCCAGGATGGTCTCGATCTCCTGACCTTGTGATCTGCCCGTCTCGGCCTCCCAAAGAACATTTAATTTTTATTGCATTAAAAAAAATGATTTTATGGTGAAAAAACACAGAAAATGACATGGAAGCAATAGTTGACCTGTAACTAAAAACTGAGTATATTTGAGGTATGTAACATGATGTTAAGGGATACACATAGATAATAAAAAGGCTACTATATGGAAGTGAATTATATCTTTCACCTCATATAGTTAGACTATTTGGGGTTTGTTTTTGTGGCAAGAACAGCTTAAAATGTCATTTAGCATTAATCTCATATACAGTAAAACTTTACTACCTATAGTTTGTTACCTGTAGTCCTCATGTTGTACATTAGGTCTCTAGACTACTTCATCCTGCGTATCTGAATTAATTAAGATGATCATGTGTGTTTTTATCTTTCATTCTGTTAATGTGATGTATCATAATGTGATTTCATATATGTCATAAAAGGGTTTGGAAGTATTTCCTCTTGCTCTTTTTATTGGAAGAACTTTAAAAGTATTGACATTAACTTTTCCTTGAAGGTTGGGTACAATTTAGATGTAAAGTCACTTGGTACTTTGCTTTTCTTTGTTGGGAGGATTTGTTGTTGTTGTTGTTTGTTTTGTTTTGTTTTGAGATGGAATCTCACACTTGTTGCCCATGCCGGAATGCAGTGGCGTGATCTTGGCTCACTGCAACCGCCACTTCTTGGGTTCAAGCGATTCTCCTGCCACAGCCTCCTGAGCAGCTGGGATTACAGGTGTGCACCACCACTTCTGGCTAATTTTTATATTTTTGGTAGAGACGGCATTTCACCACGTTGGCCAGGTTGGACTCGAACTCCTGACCTCAAGTGAGCCACCCACCTCAGCCTCCCAAAGTGTTGGGATTACAGGTGTAAGCCACCATGCCCAGCTGTTGGGAAGTTTTTGACGACTTATTTAATTACTTTTTTATTGGTCTGTTGAGGCTATTTCTTCCTGTGTCAATCTCAGTAAGTTGTAATTTTCTAGGGATTTATCCATTTCTTCTAGGTAATCCGATTTGTTTGCATATAATTGTTCATAATAGTTTCTTATGATCCTTTTTGTTTCTGAGGCATCTGTCGTAATGTTATTTTTTATTTTATGTGCATCTTCTCTCTGATTTTCTTAGACTAGCTAAGGGTTTGTCAGCTTTTTCAAAAAACAAGCTGTTTTATTCTTTCTATGGCTTTTCTGTTCTCTATTTGACTTATTTCTGTTCTGATTTTTATTATTTTCTTCCTTCTAAATTTGGGTTTAATCTTTTTCTAGTTTCTTGAGGTGTAATGTTAGACCTTTTGGGATCTCTCTTCTTTGATTCAGGCGTTTATTGCTATATATTTTAATGCAAATTTTTATTGCCATAGAACTGGTTTTTGTATTCCATAGGTTTTGGTATTTTGTGTTTCCATTGTTGTTTGTCTCAATATACCTTAAAATTTTTATTTTGATTTTTTTTCCCATTGCTTTTTCAGGAGCATCTTGTTTAATATCCCCTTATTTGTGAATTTTCCAAGATTCCTCTTGTTATTAATTTTTAGTTACATAACATTGTGGTCTGAAATACTAGACATGATTTTAATTTTAAATTTGTGAGGACTGCATTGTGGCCTAACATATGCTCTATCCTGTCAAATGTTCCATGTCGCTGGAGAAAGAAAATGCATATTCTACTGCTGTTGGATGGAAAGTTCTGTATATGTCTATTAGACCCATTTGGCCAAAAGTACAATTCAAATCCAGTATTTCCTTATTAATTTTCTATTTAGTTTATCTATCAATTGTTGAAAGTGGGGTATTGAAACCTCCTGATATTATTGTGTGCTACCTATTTCTCCCTTCAAGTCCATTAATATTTGCTTTATGTACTTAGGTGCTCCAGTGTTGGGTGCATATATATTTATAATGGCTATTCCACTTCATTAACTGATCCCTTTATCTTTAAATAATGACTTTTTCTCATGACATTTTTTGATTTGAAGTCCATTTTTATCACATATAAGTATAGCCACCTCTGTTCTCTTTTGGTTACTATTTGCATGGAATATCTTCTGCTGTCCTTTCACTTTCAGCTTATGTGTGTCCTTAAAGCGTATGTGGGTCTCTTGTAGAGAGCATATAGTTGGATACTGTTTTTGTTTTAATCCATTTAACCACTTTATATCTTTTGATTGGAGGATTTAATCCATTTACATTCAAGGTTATTATTGATAAGTAACAACTTCCTATTTGTATTAGTTCATTTTTGCATTGCCATAAAGAAACACTAGAGACTAGGTAATTTATAAAGAAAAGAGGTTTAATTGTCTCACAGTTCTGCAGGCTGTACAGGAAGCATAGGGCTGGCATCTGTTCAGCTTCTGAGGAGGCTGTAGGGAGATTTTACTCATGGCAGACGAAGAAGCAGGAGTGAGCATGTCACATGGTGAAAGCAAGAGAGAGAGAGTTGGGGAGACAAGATGCCACACTTTAGAAGGATCAGATCTCATGACAACTCACTACTGCAAGGACAGCACCAAGCCATCCCACCTCCAACACTGGGAATTACAATTCAACATGAGACTTGGAAGGAGCATATATTTAAACTATATCACTGTTACTGGTTGTTTTGTAGCTCTTTTGTTCCTTTCTTCCTCTCTTGTGGTCTTTTGATGTCACAAGTTACATCTCTTTATATTGTGTGTTCTTTTGACAAATTATTTTAACTTTAGTCATGTTTGACCATTTTGACTTTCATACTAAAGTTATGTATGATTTACACACCACCATTATAGTATTGTAATATTCTGGATTTGACTATGTATTTATCAATATTAGTGAACTTTACACTTTCATATGTACTCATGATAGTAATTACCTTTTCATTTCCACTTGAAGAACTCCATTAAGCATTTCTTGTAAGGCAAGTCTAGTGGAAATGAATTCCCTCAGCTTTTTCTTGTTTGTGAAAGACTATCCTTCATTTCTAAATGACATCTTTGCTGGGTATACTATTCTTGGCTAGCAGGGTTTTTGTTTGTTTGTTTGTCTTTTTAATTTACCACTTTGAATGTATCATTCAGTTCTCTCCTGGCCCACAGGTTTTGGCTGAGAAATCCACTGAGAGTCTAATGGAGATTCCCTTACATGTGATTTGACACTATTCTCTTGCTGCTTTTAAAATTCTCTTTGACTTTTGACAGTTTGAGTATAATGTGCCTTCGGGAAGACTTCTTTGAGTTCAGTCTTTTTGGGAACTTTTGCGCTTCATGGAATTAAATGTCCAGATATTTGCAAAGATTTGGGAAGTTTTCAGCCATTATTTTATTCAATAAACTTCCTGTCTCCTTTTTTGTTCCTTTTCCTTCTGAAACTCCCATAATGTGGAATGGTGGAAGTTTAATAATATCATATACATCTGATAGGCTGTTTTCACTCTTTCTCTTTTTTTTTTTTTGTCTCTTCTGACTATTTCAAAAGACCTGTCTTCAAGTGCATAGATTCTTTCTGTTTGATCTAGTCTGCTGTCTAAGCTCTCAATTGTATTTTTTATTTAATTAATTGAATTCTTCCATGCTAAGACTTCTATTGGGTTCTTTTTAGTGATATCTATCACTTTGTTAAATTCCTCATTCAGATCATGAATTATTTTCCAGATTTCTGTGAATCGTTTATCTGTACCCTCCTATACCTTGCTAAGTTTACTTAAGATCCTTAACTTTGAATTCCTTTTCAGGCAATTTGTAAAATTTTTCTTAACCGTGAACACCGCATATCTTTCCATTTATTTGTGTCACCTTCAGTGTCTTTTATCAATGTTTTATAGTTTTCAGTGTACAGACCTTTCATCTCCTCCATTAAATTTATTCCTTGTATTTTATAATTTTTATAGCTTACATGTGATTATTCTCCTGATTTCTTTTTCAAATAGTTTATTGTTAGTGTTAAAAATACCACCAGTTTTTGAATGTTGATTTTGAATTCTGTAACTTTACTGAATCCATTTATTAGTTCTATTTTTGGTCAAGTCTTAGGGATGTGTACACACACAGAGTCATGTGCCACATATAATGTTTGGGGCAATGATGAACCACATACACAACAGTGATCCTGTAAGATTATAACAGAGATAAAAAATTCCTATTGCCTAGTTATGCTGTAGCTATAATAATACAACACATTACCCATGTGTTTGTGTTAATGCTGGTATAAACAAACCTACTGAGCTACTAGTCGTATAAAAATACAACACTTGGCCGGGCACAGTGGCTCACGCCTGTAATTCCAGCACTTTGGGTAACCAAGGCGGGCAGATCACCTAAGGTCAGGAGTTTGAGACCAGCCTGGCCAACATGGTGAAACCTCATCTCTACTAAAAAATACAGAAATTAGCTGGGTGTGGTGGTGCATGCCTGTAATTCCAGCTACCTGAGGGGCTGAGGCAGGAGAATTGCTTAAGCCTGGGAGGCGGAGGCTGCAGTGAGCCAAGACTGTGCCATTGAACTCCAGCCTGGGCAACAGAGCGAGACTCCCTCTCAAAAAAAAAAAACATAAATATATATATATATATATATAAAATATGTATATATACACACACTATATATACCTATAAAATATATATACACTATATATACCTATTATATATATATATAGTGTGTGTATATATATAGTGTGTGTGTATATATATACACATATAATATATATCTCACAATTAGGGACAGTACATAATACTTGATAATGATAACTATGTTACTGGATTTTGTATTTACTCTATTATTTTAGAGTGTACTCCTATTTATTAAAAAGAAATTAGCAGTAAAACAGCCTCAAGTAGGTCCTTCAGGAGGTATTCCAGAAGGCATAACAGGAAATGACAGCCCATTTATTATTACCCTTGAAGACCTTCCAGGGACAAAATGTAGAGGTGGAAGATAGTGATGATTGATGATCCTGACCCTGTGTTGGCCTAAATTAATTGTGTGTCTGTGTCTTTGATTTTAACAGTTTAAAAAGTAAAGTAAAAACGTTTAAAAATAAAGTAAAAATAACATTTTGAAAGTAAAAGCTTATGACACAAGAATATATGAAAGAAATATTTTTGTAGCATTGTACAATGAACTGATTTCAGCTAAATGCCATAAGTCAAAATATTTAAAAAATTAAGGTTTATAAAGTTACCATAAACAACAGCTTATTGAAGGAAAAACATGTTCTAAAAAATTTAGTGTAGGTTAAGTGCACACTGCCTATAAAGCTTGCAGTAGTATACGGCAGTATACAGTAATGTCCTAGACCTTTACAATCATTCACCATTCATTGACACCCAGAGCAACTTCCAGTCCTACAATCTCCATTCATGCTTAAGTGCCCTATATAGGTATACCAACTTTTATCTTTTATACTACATTTTTACTGTATCTTTTCTAAGTGTAGATATGTTTAGATACACAAATACCTCCCATTGGTTTACAATTGCCTACTGTATTCTATACAGTAACATGCTGTACAGGTTTGTAGCCTAGGAGCAATAGGCTATACCATATAGCCTAGGTATGTATAGGTTATATACTATCTAGGTTTGTGTAAACACACACTATGATGTTCAAAGATAAAATTGCCTAATGGCGACCCATTTATCAGAACATATCCCTGTCATTAAGCAACATATGACTAATATGACTGTGTGTGTGTGTGTGTGTGTGTGTGTGTGCGTGTGTGTGTGTGTAGACAAGAGAGATTGGGGGCGGGAGGTGTGGAGTGAGTCTGCAAAAAAAATAAGGACAATTTAGCTTCTTCCTTTCCAATTTGGATGTTATAATTTTTCTCTTGCCTAACTGATCTGGCTACAACTTCTAATACTATGTTGAATAGAAGTGGCAAGGGTGAACATCCTTGTCTTGTTCCTGATCTCAGGAAAAAAGCTTCCAACTTCTTCCTGCTGAGTATGTGTTAGCTGTGAGCTTCTCATGTATGGCCTTTATTATGTTGAGGTACATTCCTTCCATACCTAATTTGTTGAGAGCTTCTATCTTGAACAGATGTTAAACTTTGTCAAATGTTTTTTTGACACCTGTGGAGATGATCATATGGTTTTTGTCCTTCATTCTATTACTGTGGTATATCACATTTTTAGATTTACATATGTTGAACCATCCTTGCATCCCAGGGATAAATCCCACTTGATCATGATTTATGATCCTTTAAATGTGTTATTGAATTTGTTTTGTAAGTACTTTGTTGAGAATTTTTGCATCTGTGTTCATCAGGGAAACTGGCCTGTAATTTTCTTTTCTTATAGTGTCTTTGCCTGGCTTGATATCAGGGTAATGCTGGCCTTGTAAACTGAGTTGGGAAGTATTCCCTCCTATTCAGTTTTCAGGAAGAGTTTGAGGATTTATATTAATTCTTTAAATGCTTAGTAGAACTCAGTAGGGAAGCCATCAGTTACTTGGATTTTCTTTGATGGGAGACTTTTTACTACTGATTCAATTTTCGTTCTCATTATTGATTTGTTGACATTTTCTTTTTTTTTTTCTTCTTTACTGTTCAGCCTTGATATGTTGCATGTGTCTAGGAATTGATTTACTTCTTCCAGGTTATCCAATTTGTTAGTGTATAATCATTCACAGTGGTCTTTTATGATCTTTTGAATTTCTGTGATATCAATTGTAATATCACCCCTTTGAGTCTTCTTTTTTTCTTAGTCTAGCTAAGGGTTTATAAATACTATCTTTTCTATTGTTTTTCTAGTATCTACTTCATTTCTGTTCTGATTTTTATTATTTCCTCCTTCTACTAACTTTGAGTCTAATTTGTTCTTCTTTTTATACTTTCCTGAGGTGTCATTAATTGAGATCTTTCTTCTTTTTTGATGTAGGCATTTATTGCTATAACCTTCCCTCTTAGAACTGCTTTTTGCTGCATGGTATGTTTATGTCCAATTTCATTTGAAAATTATATATATATATATATATTTGAGACAGGGTCTTGCTCTGTCACCCAGGCTGGAGTACAGTGACATGAATATGGCTCACTGTAGCCTCAACCTCCTGGGCTCAAGTAATCCTCCCAACTCAGCCACCTAAATAGCTGGGACCATAGGCACACACCACCAGGCCTGGCTAATTTTATTTTTTGTAGAGTTGGGTGTATGCCCATATCAGCCATATTGGCCTGATATGCTCTGTTGCCATGTTGCTCAGACTGGTCTCGAACTCCTGAGCTCAAGCAATACTCCTGCCTTGGCTTCCCAAAGTGCTGGGATTACAGGTGTGAGCCATTGTGTCTGGCGGAAGGTAAATTCCCTTAATTTCTGTTATTAATTGGGTGTTCAGGAGCATGTTATTTCCAGGTATTTGTCGATTTTCCAAAACTGAGCTTTTTTTTTTTTTTTTTTGAGACAGGGTCCCACTACATTGCCCAGGCTTATCTTGAATTCTGGGCTCAAGTGATCCTCCCACCTCAACCTTCCAAAGTGCTGGGATTACAGGCATGAGCCACTGTGCCTGGCCAGAAGTTAAGAGCACTAGTTGAAGACAGTATTTTATTTACTTTTGGCTTTGGGATGATTTTTTTTCCTTCAACTTTTAAGTTCAGGGATACATGTGAAGGATGTGCAGGTTTGTTATATAGGTACATGTGTGCCATGGTGGTTTCTGCAGATCATCCCATCACCTACGTATTTTGCCCAGCATCCATTAGCTATTCTTTCTGATGCTCTCCTTCCCCCACCATCACCAATAGGACCCAGTGTGTGTTGTTCCCTGCCATGTGTCCACGTGTTCTCATCTATCAGCTCCCACTTACAAGTTAGAACATGCAGTGTTTGGTTTTCTGTTCCTTTGTTAGTTTGCTGAGGACAATGGCTTCCGACTCCATCCATGGCTCTGCAAAGGACATAATCTCATTCTTTTTTATGGTTGCATAGTATGCCATGGTGTATATGTACATTTTCTTTATCTAGTCTATCATTGATGGACATTTAGGTTGATTCCATGTCTTTGCTATTGTGAATAGTGCTGTAATGAACACACACATGCATGTATCTTTATAATAAAATGATTTATATTCCTTTGGGTATATGCCCAGTAATGGGATTTCTGGGTCAAATGGGATTTCTGCCTCTAGGTCTTTGAGGAATCATTACTCTGTCTTCCACAATGGTTGAACTAATTAAACTCCTACCAAGAGTGTGAAAGCATTCATTTTTCTTCACAACCTTACCAGCATCTGTTTTTTTTTGACGTTTTAATAGTAGCCATTCTGACTGGCATGAAATAGTATCTCACTGTGATTTTGATTTGCATTTCTCTAATGATCAGTGATGCTGACCTTTTTTTCATGTTTGTTGGCTGCATGTGTGTCTTCTTTCAAGAAGTGTCTTTTCGTGTCCTTTGCCCACTTTTTAATGGGAGTTTTTCTTATAAATTTAACTTCCTTGTAGACTCTGGATATTAGTCCTTTGTCAGATGGATAAATTGCAAATTTTTTCTCCCATTCTGTAGGGTGTCTGTTTACTCTGATGATAGTTTATTTTGCTGTGCAGAAGCTGTTGGATCCCATTTGTCAATTTTTGCTTTAGTCGCAATTGTTTTTGGCGTTTTTGTCATGAAATCTTTGCCCCTGCCTGTGTCCTGAGTGGTTGTTTTGGGTTTTATGTTTAAGTCTTTGATTGATTTTGAGTTAATTTTTGTATATGGTGTAAGGAAAGGGTCCAGTAAAACTGGGTAACTTCTTAACAGGTTTACCTTATTTCTTAAAGTTTACCTTTCATCTGAAATAAAATTGTAAAATAGTAATTATTAAAATGTATATTAGTCAAGTAAGGCTTAAGATGGCCAACATATGAAATGTAGTGGGTTTTATGTGTGTATGTATGCAATTATAAAAATATATATTACCATACAGCTGTGTGGTAATAATTTAGCCAGTGTATTAAAAGCTGAAATAAATGTAAAAGACCTCCCCTTTTCCTACAACCAATGGTATCCATTAAAGTCACCATTAAGAATTTCTTATATATCTACTCTAATATATTCCAAGTACATATATGTAAAGCATCTGCTGCCTCACCTCACCCCCACGTTATCTACTATTCTTGGTGTTTTTCACTTAGCAATATACCTTGAACTTCATTCCAAAAAGCTAATGTACTTCTTTTGTTATTTTAAATAGCTGTATCATACTCTTGAACTCTATTCCCCCTTTAATAGATGTTTAGATTGTTTTGACATTTTAGCTACTAGAAACAACTTTACAATAAACATCTTTGGACATTTACCTCTGTATATCCCACAGGCTATTTGCCTATAAGTGCCCTTTTCAAATTAAATGGAATACGAAGTTAACAGTTTGGAAAAAGGCTGCCAATATGCTCTCCAAAACTCTGTCAATGTGCTATTGTTTTCTGAAATGCAGTTGTAAGAAAACATATATTTAGTTTATAACTTTGGAAACATCAAGTAACATTAAAAATCCTAAGAAATCGACTGGGCACGGTGGCTCATGCCTGTAATCCCAGCGCTTTGGGAGGCCGAGGTGGGTGGATCACGAGGTCAGGAGATCGAGACCATCCTGGCTAACACGGTGAAACCCCGTCTCTACTAAAAATACAAAAAAATTAGCTGGGCGTGGTGGCGGGTGCCTGTAGTCCCAGCTTCTAGAGAGGCTGAGGCAGGAGAATGGGGTGAACCCGGGAGGCGGCAGAGCTTGCAGTGAGTGGAGAATGTGCCACTGCACTCCGGCCTGGGCGACAGAGCAAGATTCTGTCTCAAAAAAAAAAAAAATCCGAAGAAATCATCTGCCATTAACTCCATTAGCTATTTTTTAATTATTTTCATAACTAAAAATAGAGTATGAGTTTTGCAGACAGACAGATATAAGTTCAAGCCCCAGATTTGGCACTTAGGACTGGCATAACTTTAAGATATAGGGTCTTACTCTGTTGCTCAGGCTGGAGTGCAGTGGCATGATAGCTCACTTTAGCCTTGACCTCCTGAGGTGAAGTGATCCTCCTGTCTCAGCCTTCTGAGTAGCTGACTACACATGAATGCCACTATGCCAGGCTAATTTATTTATTTTTTAAATTATTTATTTATATATTTTTAGAGATGGAGTCTTGCTATGTTGCTCAGGCAGGTCTCGAACTCCTGGCTTCAAGTGATTCTCCCACCTCAGTCTTCTGCATAGCTGGGATTATAAGCATGAGCCACAGTGCATGACCTGTGTTTTCTTGAGCAGACTATTTAATCATTTTCAGCCTTGATTTTTGTCTTTTCTTTGCAAAATGGGTAAAATAATAGTTCCTGCTAATAGGGTTATTATGAGGGTTAGTATACAAAGTGTTTTTTGAATAGCCAAACAAAGTATGTGTTTAACTCATAATGTATGACCTAAATGTTTAACAATAAAAGCATGTATATAGTTCAAAAAAACAACTGAACATTACAAATCCCCGTGAATGAACTGATTTTTATTTTCTCTGAGTCTTAATTCCTAAGAATATGAAATCTTCACCTGAACTCCTCATAATCAGGAAGTGTTGATTTCTGGGCAGAGATTACTATGAAATGCAATTCATTCAGGCTTAAAGTACCTTAGTAAATTATAGAGTAGTAATTAAAAGAAGAGAACTTTAATAATGATGAGACAGGGGTTTAAGTTTGTAAGACTGCAGTGTTATCGTGTACTTCTCTACCTATGATAAAACGATTTCTAAGACAACATTTTAATAATGTTGGCTGGTGATTTATAAACAATATTAACTTGAGAATGGCTATAAAAAGCAAATATAAAACTTCAATGTTGCAGCTGATTTCAAGCATTCCTGTTAATAGATTCTAAGTACCAAGATTTCCCGGAAGTATGATCACCTCAAATCTTCTCTATATATAGGAAATTGAAACATGCCCAATTTGAGACATCAAAAGACATTTAAAATAGACACCACAAAATGTATCTATAGTTTAAAGGTCAAATTTATTAGGAGATTAAGCGATGTATATGGACTATAAATACTGCACAGCTGACTTTATTCACAGTCAAGCACAGATATAGTCAGTGCCAACCTATTTTGTGGATACTCTTGTTCTTTTGTTCCAAGAAAAGTTTGCACCATAAGACTTGGACTTGGGTTTTGGAACCTTCCTCTCTTCAACGTCATAGCTCCATCCTAGGAGGAAAACACAAAGACAAATCCACAGAAACAGAATTAAAGAGGATACCTGAAAAGCACAGCAAGCGGAGGCTAGCTTTTGTAACTTAATGTTCACTTATCATTAAGAGTATATGTCAACACATCTGAGATATACTTACTATTTGTTCCCTTATAATCCTCTGTGAGAAAAGGGTCCAAAAGATTGCCCACAGATTATTTACCATATCTCAAGTTAAAGATGTAAACTATGATTCAGTTTCTCCTTGTTCAATTACTGATATCTATGTATTACATTAAAATTTCCATTGCTCTATGTGGTTTAACAAAGGACTTTAAAAACAGTTGCAATGAAGAGCGATGAACAACATAACCAACCTCACTATTCTTCCAAAAATTGGTTTCTTTACAAGAGTTAGTTTAGAACTCTTCCAAAGGGATATAGAAAAATATGTACGTGTGTGTGGGTGCGTGTGTGTACTACATAGTTGAAGTGGACCATGAGAGTTTACTTGGTTCAACCTCCTGGACTTGGACAGGCTACTGATTAAACTCAAAAAGATTTTCAACATTTATTTCAAGGGCTATCTCACTAATTGGACTCACATGCGAGTACCCGATAAACAGTGCAAACTGTTAGGCCTGACCAAAGGCCCACTAGATCAGAATCTCGGGTAGGGACCCAGGAAACTACACTTTATCAATTCCAGGAGATTTTTATGCATACAAAAGAAAGGGCCACTAATCAAAGTTGTCTATTCTCTTCTGAGTATTTATATTTTCCATCCAAAGTCATTTTAGCATTTTGTAATTTTGAAAACTGGGTATATGTATGTCTACATTTTCTGTACTAAGTTCTATTCTGTAGTTCTCCTAAAACATGGGAAACAAATCAACATCCTCCTCCTTAAAAATATAATTAAGTCATTCTTTTATTCCCTAAGCTAGGCAACTCCTGTAACATTCACTTTTCTTCATAAAATCCATTTTCCCACACCTGTAATTTATTCTTCTCTTAGGATTTTATTCAAAGAACTCATCTTGAAACCTCTAATTCATGGCTGTATCATGCAGTCACGTATAAAACGTCCAAAATGTGATTATTATATGGTCTAATTAAGTGAGCTTCTTGATCTTGGTGAGTATAGTACCTTCTGCCACAAAGCTTACATTTCAATAGTCCCTTAGTTAGTACTCAGTTTTACCACAAAAGTTAAGCCTATGAAACTCAACTCATCAAAGTATACTACTGCTACTGTACACAAAGGAAAGTAACAACATTTAACAGGGTATTTTAATTTAAACTTTTAATCTACTTTATCCATAACAGAATATTACATTCCCAACTGCTGGAACTCCATCTCCAAAGAAAGTCTAATAACTATAAGGAAATGGGGAAGCAGGAAAGCAAGTGAAACATCAGAATCCAGGAGAGAAAATATTAATTTACTTGCTCAACATAATCTTATTTTCACAGAGTAGAAAATACGTTTTGAGAACTTTCTTATCCATTAAAAAAAAGTTACAAAGCTATAGCTTACTTTAAGAGAATCTGGACTTATAAAGTATGTACGTAACAAGTAGTTATCTCCATTTCAAAAAATTTACTAAAGGGCATAAGGAAAGTTTATATTTCATAAGGTTGTCATGAGGACTAAAGTACATGTCTTGTACTTCATATGGATGTCATAATTCATGTAAAGTGCTTAGAAAGCACCCCCACTTAACATTTATTGAGTTCTATGAGAAAGAACCTTTATATGAAGTAATATTATCCCCCTTGTACAGCTGAGTAAACTGAGGCTCAGAGAGGTTAGGTAACTAGCGTAAGGTCACTCAGCCAAGAAGGGACAGAATCAGGATTTAAACACAGCTGGCCAGATTTTGGAGGCTACGCCTTACCTATTATGCTACACTGTCTCTTGTGGTTTATAGTAGGCACTCAATAAATGTTAAGTATTATCTGGTCCTCAAATTTGATTCACAACTTCCTAGCACCATGTCTCTATATAAATTTCCATTACATTAGAGCCCACTAAATTTGAATTTGTGATGTTTTGGGTATAGCTAGCTATAATCTAACCTAGTTATTAACTACAGAAACGGGTTTTGGTAAGCAAATTAATACTGTGATCTGAGCATAATAACTTTAAAATTATAAACTTCTTAAGCACTTCCCATATTAACCAGCAAATGATGCTGATAATTACAAAAAATATTCAATTTAATAAAGGAGGTATAACAATATTTACCAAGCATT
This sequence comes from Papio anubis, assembly GCF_008728515.1. NCBI lineage: Eukaryota > Metazoa > Chordata > Mammalia > Primates > Cercopithecidae > Papio > Papio anubis. The sequence goes on along the minus strand of NC_044980.1, from coordinate 48,284,342 downwards.
GCCATTCATTTGATAAATATTATTGATTGCCAACTCCATGTCAGAGACTGTTTTTAGACAGTGGAGGCAGACTAGTGAATAAAACAAAATTTTCCTGAACTTCTTGAAGTTAGTAGGGGAAGAAAAGTTAGTAAGTATATAGTATAGTAGGTGCTAATACAGTAATACCTAAATTAAAAATGTGTATTACATCCTAGTAAGTACTAAGGAGAAAACATTTTAGATGGGGTATACAGGGGAGCCCTCCCTCCCTGAGAAGTGGGCAGAGAACAGTAACTGCAAAGGCCCTGAGGCAAGAGCATTCCTGGTGCACTAGGTAGTATGTTCTAGTCCCCATGCTGAGTGCTTGAAATGTATTTTTATTGAAATTTTATGTATGGAGTTTATAGGTTGCATGGCTATAAGGAAGCCATTGTATATATCTTAATTTTACATTAACTTAAAAAAATATAGAGAAAATAAACAGCCTAAGGTCACAGGGCTAGTAAGTGGCAAAACCAGGATTTTAACCCAGATGGACTTTAACACCTAACTACTTTATTAATAAAACTACATTTCTTTTATTTTCTCTTTTTTTTTGAGACGGAGTCTCGCTTTGTCGCCCAGGCTAGAGTGCAGTGGCGCGATCTCAGCTCACTGCAAGCTCCGCCTCCCGGGTTCACGCCATTCTCCTGCCTTAGCCTCCCGAGTAGCTGGGACTATAGGCGCCCGCCACCATTCCTGGCTAAGTTTTCGTATTTTTAGTAGAGATGGGGTTTCACCATGTTAGCCAGGATGGCCTTGATCTACTGACCTTGTGATCTGCCCGCCTTGGCCTCCCAAAGTGCTGGGATTACAGGTGTGAGCCACCACGCTCGGCCTAAAACTGCATTTCTTTAAAAATATTCTGCAATTACAAGTTTTATCTATTTCATTCATTTCCTTTTATTTGAAAAAATATGTTGAAAAGACTTTTAAGAATCCCTGGGAAATCTATGTTCCACATATGCTCTCCCACAATTGTGAGGAAGGAAATGGTTTCTAGTGTAGATTCTGTATTTGGTTATAATGACAGCTGGAAAATTAACCCAAGACCTCCATAATCTTTTCTTGCCAAATGATAGGTAAGAAACCTAAATCTCTCTCCTCTTACTACCTCCCAACACACACTCACCAGGTCAATAAAGACATTAGGAAAGAAACTGCAGAAATGAGAAAGCACTCAAATATCTAGGAACCAGTAATATACACACAAACACAAACCTGATAGTCACTTTCTCATTCACTCAATTACCCTTTCAGCCACCAGGGAGAATTCTCTGTACTACATCAGATCTCAGACACAGATCTAATATCTATTCTGGTTATGGAGTTTCAAAATGTGGTCAGAGTCACTGCAATGTGAGAAGAATGAAGTTTTATACACATAAAAGAACAACTGGTTTGGGTTTTTTCCTGGTAACTAAGGAGTGAGCTGGCTCCTGGGAATTGTGAGCCAGATTACAGTTGCTGTTGATGGTGATAACAACAATAAATAGAAGTATCATGACAGGGATTGGAATGTGGATGGGCAAAGCACCCTGTGAAAAACAAACAAAAATACACACAGAAGAAGCCTGCATTTGCTAATAAGATCCATCTCTATATAATTACCACTGACCACTCATGATTGTTAGGATGTGTAGGGCAAAACATTTATTATCTTCCCATTTCTCTGTGATAAACAACTTTGTTTCCAAAGTTGCACATGCAACTGTGCTTCCCTAAACGCAAAGGAGTATATGAGGAAGTCCAATGACAATTCACAATAGAGACTAAAACTAAAGAAAGAATCCACGGACATCTTTGGATTTTCTATTCATTATTCAGAAAACTTTTCTACTATGTAGGGCTGTCATCATAATAAACATTTGCTGTTTTTTGAGATACTGTTAAGAATCTGATCACATTTCCAAGCATCCTCCTCCTTACAGTGCCTGGATGAACAAATTTACTGGTCCCACTATACTCGAATATAAAGGTTACCTGAGCAAACAGTGAAGTTGAGCTAAAAAGGACAACACTTGAAAGGACATTAAGCATGTGTGCTTAAGAATAGGTAAGTTACACAAATTATACTCATCTTTCCTACTTCCTATTTGAAACTTGTTGCTAAAAAGAAAGAATATATTTTGCAAGAAATAAAATATAGATATTAAATGTTTAAATTTCTATAACAGTGTCCTTTTAAACCCTAAAATAGATAAATATATATATATATATATTTTCTTTTTTTTAAAGAAAGAGCCCAAACTTGTTTTTCTGAATGGGAACATGGAAGTGAAAATACTTGCACTCTCCGAAGAATGTTTATATGCTTATATAAAATGAAGGTATAGTCTACAATCATAATGGTCCCATATGTTGTCCTATAGGGTACTGAAAACCAGCCCCTTGCTCTTCCCAGCTGTGCAACAGAAGATCAAAGCAATGGAGTCCAAGGCAGCTGCCCCAGGGATGGGTAAAGCTCCCAGTGCTGCCGTCACTTCCTAGAGGACAGTAGCCATATGGCACAGATTTGCCACAAACCCAACTACCAGCACCTAAATGATGAGAAGCTGACTCCCTTTGCTGTTTCACACACTGAAATGCTTTCACAAAAATAGCTTGAACTTTAAGCCCTAGTATCATTTCCCTTTGGAAAATGCTGTAGTAAACTTAAAATGTGATCTTTAACATCCCATGCCCAATTTTTTTTCCTGAAATATGCCAGTTTATTTTGTAGATCTCCACATTGTGGTTGGAATATTCTATTTCCTATGATATAAATGGTATAATCTTTTCAAATGCCAAAAATCCCCAACCTCTGAACAAAACCAGGCCACAATTAACTTACGAATTCCACATATAAGACAGAAAAATAAAATCAATTCCATTCATTTTTATGCAGAATCATTTAATTTATGGTTCAGTAATATAAAAATACAAACATCCATCAGTTCTTTTATTGCTTGTGAAATGTTTTACCTCAACCTTGATTGACGTTCTGTTAAAGGTCTTTGTTCTCTAATAACCTAATCTCAAACCCTGACATGAGTTTGGAAGTGAACAGCTAAATGATTTTTCCTACTCTCCATTTGTGCACTGAACAAGAACTACCACATAATTTGGCACAAACTGACATAACTGACAGTCACTTCCAACTGAAGCATGGGATCAGAAGAGCAAAGCTTTGGGAGGCCAAAGCAAAGTACACTGGTACTTGGCAGGTTTCTAGATTCTTCACCAGGCTATGCACCCATATTATATCTGGCTGAAAGCAGAGCATAACCCTAACATATAATTTTAAGGAGCAGAAAAGAAAAATAGCTTTTTAGGAATTTCACTTTAAAAGTATCTTTACTTTGAAATTACCAATTAGATATATAATATGGGGGTAGGGTAGGGTAGGGGGTAAATGGTTCAGAATAACGTAAAAGTATCCTAGATCTTTAGAAAATACTATGGAGAATAACAGCAGTTTTGGATACACTGCAAAGCAAGTCTTCCCATGAAGTTTATATAAAGTGATTTAAACAAGCAAATAAGGTGAAAACATGAGGCACCTGAAATATTTGTTAGATTAGTAGTACCCTACACCTGCTGTAGCTGTGACACCTCTCAATACTGCTTTGATGTGACAGTCAACGGCTCCTTGAAATTTTATCTTTTCAAATAATATACTTGTTATGTAATATTACTATTATTTTCAAAGCAGTAGTTGGAATTATTCAGCATTTGCCACAAAACAAACCAAGGTAGTAATCCACTACTCCAGCTATTGTGTTCCAAAAGTACATCTGAAAATCAGTCATTAGAAATTTAGAACACATTTTTCTGGAGAAAAAAACTACACAAATAGCCAAAAACCACTCCCAGAGATCTGCAAGCTACTCATAGGGATTCTCAGAATCCTATTTAATCTACAATATACCAGAAATGTCACTAAGCCACCATATATAATTCTCTCTAGCTCTCGTGCGCGCTCTCGCTTGCATGCTCGCTGTCGCCCTTGCCTTAGCAGTATTTTCCCAGCCACAGACAGGATACGGGATTAGACACTGGGAGGAAAAAGCTATGTATATATAAAAAAATCTTTCATGAATTCACCTATTAACTAAAGTTTGTGACTCCTAAATCAACACCCATGGTGCTTCTGTGGTCATTTGTGACATGTGGAGAATGCCAAAAAATTTGAGTCCTGTAACACACATTTCTAAATGAAGGGAAGCAGGATAATGCTCTGCCTTCTTGTTTCAGCTCTCATACTGTAAACAAGCATACTTTCTGTGCTCTATTTAGTGCCAGTTTTTTGCATTTCTGTGCTGGTTTTTGGTAATTTCACTGTTTAAAATGGTCCCCAAACAGTGTGCTGAAATGTTATCTAGTGTTCCAAGAAAGCTGTGATGTGCCAATACGTGTTTCAGATAAGCTTTGTTTAGGCATGAGTTATAGTGCTGTTGGTTGTGAGTTCAATGTTGATGAATTAACTGTATTAAATAAGGTGTCTTTAAACAAAAACACACATAGAAAAAGGTTATGTACTCGTCAGAAGACAAACTATGTGACCAGAGGCCTGCAGGAACCTAACCATGTATATCCCCAGGAATAAGAATTCTTGCTAATTTAGTGTTTCATAGTGACTTTAAAGAACGTAACTGTGGGGCCTGGCACGGTGGCTTGCGCCTGTAATTCCAGCACTTTTGGAGGCCGAGGCAGGCAGATCATGAGGTCAGGAGATCAAGACCATCCTAGCTAACACGGTGAAACCCCATCTCCACTAAAAATACAAAAAATTAGCCAGGCATGGTGGCGGGCACCTGTAGTCCCAGCTACTTGGGGGGCTGAGGCAGAAGAATGGTGTGAATCTGGGAGGTGGAGCTTGCAATGAGCTGAGATCATGCCAGTGCACTCCAGCCTGGGTGACAGAGTGAGACTCCGTCTCAAAAAAAAAAAAAAAAAAAAAAACAAAAACAACATTAACTGTAAATAAGGAGAATCACCTATAACTGATAGATACATAAAGTCTGTCCTTTCTCATAGCTTTGACTCCCCTCTAAACCCAGTCCTGGAACAATCAGTTTTGTCTCAATTTGCAATTCATCTCAACATTTCTTTACCCTACATAAATCTGTGCTGTTTGACTTGTCCTTTGAACTGGTTATAACATTTGCCCTGCTCCCTTATATCAGATGAGTAAAATCCTTCAATACATGTTTATTGTATATCTATGCTACAGTCAATGTATCTTTTTCTGGAAAATTTAACAATTTTGGAGGTCCCCTTGAGACATCTTATAGATTTATTGACCAAATGCAGGCAAACTTCTTCATCAAAGAAATGGTATACCTTATGCTTAAGCCTGCATACCTCTTTTCTTGGCTCTAAAAGGTGAATCCAGCAGCAAGAGAATTCTGCTGACTCTGGTCTTTTGCTCTCTACTAATCTGGGGAATTGGTTTTGCAATCTGACCATCTGATGATCCCCGTAAATGGATTAATGGTTTATAGAGGTCTATTCTCTGTTGGGTAGGAAAAAAATAGAGAATCTAGTTTGTTAATCTATTCTATTTTGGACTCAAATCAATTAAGAATTAGTACTCAGAAAAGAACAGCTCTTGGGTATTTCATCATTTTGTATTATTAACTAATGGCTGAAAGTTTAGAACTGAAGTTATAAACTCTGTGTGACTATATGTCTATCAATGTCTGTATAGAGAAAAGCCTTATTGTGCATGTATTTAAGGCTTTTCTACCTTTAGGTGGCATTGATGAATTAGATTATAGAACTCTGTTCTGATTAGCTTATAGAGAAAAATAAGTGATTATGTAAATTGAATCTTAAAATTTTCAGAGAAGAAGAAAATGGAACTTCTAATACGTTCAGTGTGCTAGAAATTTTTAAGAATACTTAAAGAGTACTCTTAGAGCAACTAACAAACATTTTGAGACTTCAAGTTCATATCGTGTAGGTAAATCTTGACAAACAAGACTAATAATTTTGGTTTAATAAAACAGCAAAGTTTTCTCTGGTTTATCAATGTTAAATATACAAACAGACTTTTATTCCACTTGTGTATTTTTTAAATTACCAAACATGTTTACTGATCAAATAAGCCATTAAACTTGTTTAATGTTTAGTCATGAAAAATGTAAACCTATGATTAACCAAATTGATTCATTATTGACAACTTTATTTCAACAATAATTATGTTTTGTAATATGTCGCCTTCAAAATTAATTTCCAAGATCGTCAAGTAATTAATAGATATTTATTAGATATCCAGATCTTTTACTTATTTTTTTAATTATTTTTTAAGACTAGTGGAGTCAAGCTGTGGGAGTGGAAAAGGAGTAACGAAATCTGTAATCAGTTGTGATCAATTAGTTGTGAACCCTAGATCTCTTCTAAGTAAGACAGAATACTAATCCATTGATAATGATAGGGTTCAGGACATGCTACCCTAAAATAATGGCACCTTGGCATTTGAAGAAACAGAGAAGGCCACTCTGACCTCCTCCCACCCTTGTACCTTGAAGTAGACCATAAAATAATTCCCTGGCCTTCTCATGGAAGAAATCATAAGACATTCATGTGCCCTATAACCCAGAGGCAAGGAATATTACAGAGGGATGGACTTAAGAGAAGAATCTGAACAAACAGGCCTGGCTAAGTTCTCTCTAGCTTATTACTACTGGATCATACCTTCTTTATCCAGTCATATTTCCACACACAATGTACTTTTTCTTCAAATTTAGCATAAAATACACAAGTATTCCTGTTTCTTTGGGTTTTCATTTCTGAAGGGTTCTGTATCACATAAAATTTACATTAAATATGTGCTTTTCTATTTTTAACTGTCTTTTATTATAGGAGATGCACCTATGTGATGGGTGAGAAAAGACATATTTTCTCCACTATAATTACTAAGCAAAATTTTAAATGTATATACTCTTGCTACTTATTTTCATATGCTACAGAGAGGCTGTATCTCTGGGTTCGTTAGTGAACATTTTCATTTTTGCCACCTGGAGAAGTTGGAGTATAAGGAATGCATATAGCTATAGAAAGTTACGTGTATTTATGAGATCTGCTAGTCTACTAAAATGCTGAAGTGTAACCATTTCAATTATCCATCTCCCAGTTTCTCTATGGAATCAGTCACTTTGGTTAAAAGATACATATAAATGAAACTCGAATAGGAGAAATGGTGGTAGAGAGGTAAAACTCTGCATGCAAGGTTATGAGATATGTTTTTGTTTATTAAAGGAAAAAGAGAATAGTTATGTCCTCAAGTAAAGTGACTGTGCCAGAAAGAGAAAGAGAATGCTAAGAGCTAAGGTTCTTTACCATCATATTACTTTCTATGTTTAAGTTTTATTGTGACTTTGCAGTGAGTGGCCACATATCATTTCTCAGGTACCTGTGATTCTATATCTATCCTAACTGTTCACATCTCCTGACAACTTTTGATATTTACCTTCCCACAACTGAATCCTAAATGTAAAATAAAACTTTCAGGATATCATTGCACCTAGAATTATCTTTGAGATTCCCTAGAGGGCCTCTGGAAAATTACAAAGATATATTCTTTCATTTTGTGAAAACAGAGGTGCTAAAAAGAATTAGGTTTATTTTATATGCTATAATTAATGAGCTACTTGGGAAGAGCTGTCAACTATGAGAAAAGTTGTCAATTCAGAAAAGATCCTTAGCCATCCCAAGGTTAAATTTCATGGGAAAAGTGTTATTAACCAAAATTTATGCTATATGGTAAGTTCCTGGGGAATTATCAATGCCTTCACTGCTCAAGATGTGTTCTATTTACCTGAGTCCTTGTACTGCTTTGCCCAACAAATAATTACAGTATAGTTTATCAGTCATAATTTGTTATTTTTAATAAAAACATTAACTTGATTGCATCTTTACTTCTGTAGTTTAAATATTGCATCTTCTAGGCCAGTAAATGTCAACTGGAAATCAATGTCACTTCTCTGAGTTTTATTAATATACTGATATTTAGGACATACTCCAGACTTAAATCTTTTTACTTGATATTTATATATTTTAAATATATGCCAAGCATATTCATGTTATGTTTCAGTATTATTATGTCGTATCTCAAGATTTTTTCTCCATAAAAGAATATGTTCATTTTTATAAATCAGATGAATATTCACTGTCTTTGAAAATAGGCTTAAGTGACCACATTACCAGATATTTTGCTGAAAATGTTTGTGGATTAAGTTGCATTATTCTTGCTATGAACTCTTAACCATATATTTGACTTTAATTTTTTTTTTTTTTTTTTTTGAGACGGAGTCTCGCTCTGTTGCCCAGACTGGAGTGCAGTGGTGTGATCTCAGCTCACTGCAAGCTCCGCCTCCTGGGTTCCACCATTCTCCTGCCTCACCATTAATGGGCCAGGCATGGTGGCTCACGCCTCTAATTCCAGCACTTTGGGAGGCTGAGGTGGGTGGATCACCTGAGGTCAGGAGTTTGAGAACAGCCTGGCCAACATGGCGAAACCCCATCTCTACTAAAATACAAAATATTAGCTGTATTAGCTGAGCATGGTGGTGGGCGCCTGTAGTCCCAGCTACTTGGGAGGCTGAAGCAGGAGAATCGCTTGAACCCAGGAGGCTGAGGTTGCAGTGAGCCAAGATCACACCATTGCATTCTAGCCTGGGCAACAGAGTGAGACTCTGTCTCAAAAAAAAGAAGAAAAAAAAAAGAAGGAAATAAAATTACCAGTAATGTTAACTACAGCCATTTTGTCTTTTATAATCTACAAATAGTTTTTATTTTTTTTGTTTTACTCTGATGCTTCCTGGCAAACTCTTGCAACCAGCTACAGGGCAGAGTGCTTTATCTTCAACAAAGAAGGACTGTCTCAGAACCCTGCAGAAATGGCCCATGCCAGATGCTTTGAGGGTAGAGGCTTTTGATGCCATCACTTAATTTTAAGATCATACAAGTAGACTGAGTCAGGATATCCAGAGCGCTAGTCAAGAAGCAGATACATTTATGATCCAGTGGAACAAATAATAATTATATAGGACTGAAGAACTGATGAGCATCGATCATAATTTTATGTTTGGAATATTGCTGATATTGTCTCAATGTATTCTTTGTACATGTAAGAAAGCTCTCTTTCCTCTTAAGGTATCTATAACTCATTACAATTTAGTAGAGTTTACTTTGTAAATTGAAATATTTGTAAATAATATCTCATTCTCCATGACTCCTCCAGAATTCAGAAACTCTAATTGAGTATTCTTATTTTCATGACAATATAGTTATTTGCATATGTCCAATAACAATACGTCCTTCTGGGAAAAGTGGCCTAGCACTTGGCTTATAGGATTCCCAGTCTTATGGTAGCAAGGACTCTTAGGATATTTTGGAGATCCTGAGAAAAGGAGGAATTTGCCCAAATTAAAAGGTAATACCAAATAAATCTAGTGGCAAGTTCCCAGCGTGGTTTCCTAGCTCAAGAGACTTAAAAGTCCAATCAGAGATTCCTTGTAAAAACTTTCACCAAAGCAAACAAGAAAGCGTATATGACAAATTAACACTCTTGCTACACGTATGTAAATAATAAGGCTAACTATCATACCAGTCTTATTTTGTGATCACAAATAATCTCTTGCTGAGATTATCTCCTAATCAAAACGGAGAAGGAATAGAAAAATAAAAATTTTTGTTTCAATGGAAAACTATGCATTGTTTCTAGCACACCCTTTCCCTTCCAGGTCAGATTTTAGATCAGTTCCTTATCTTTTAGCTACCGGGCAATTCTTTTTAGGTTGTACACAATTGATACACATGTAATTTCTGTCCTGTGTTCTACTTAATAGACCTCCCCCACCAAAACCCAATTTTGTCTCTATTTGCAATCCACTACATTTCTTTATGTCACACGAATTAGCGCTGTTTTGACTTTTACTTTGAACTGGTTATGATATCTGCCTTGTCCCCTTATATGAGTAAAATAAATTCTTTTACTTGCATTTTATACCTATATGAAAGTCATGATTCTTGCCTTTGAGTTTTTGTTTTGTTTCGTTTTGTTTTTTTAAGATACATGGATGTGAGGTTGAGACCCTCATAAGAAGTTACGTTAGGTGGAAGCCCAGACCTTACTGATGTTCACTTCTGGGATAATTCTAAGTACTAAGCTACATCTCCAATTATTTCTTTCTTTATTTTCCTGGATCTAGGGCCAGACCTGTTTCCTTCCCTGCTTCTACCTTCTATTACTTCGGAGGCGGGTTTTCCACCTCAATAGACCCACTATGAACAGAATGCAGTTTCACAGCTTGTCCTCAGCCCTCCTATTCCTGAAAGAAACCTTCCTTTATTTTGAGAATTTCAAAGAGTTTTATAGCTAACAACAATGAGAAAAACACAGGGGGTAAAATGACGTACTAGAGAAAAGTCACAAAGTTTCAAATCAGATCAAACAGGGGAAAAAAGGCCATTTCTAGTTTTCATTAGCATGTAAATGGTAGTAGATTCTAGTCTTCCACCGTCCAAATTTTCCACAGCTGTCTTCCACCTCCTCTCTCCATGATGTAGCTTCCTCCACCCCGATCCTTCTACCCCATCACTTACTACATAACACAAGGAAAGACAAAAGCCACATGGGTGAGAAAGGTGGGTCTTTTTAGTACACAAAGAACTGAAGTGAGGTTCATCTACATTTCAGAGGAAACCCCAGATATTCTTTTTCCCTCTTTACAAAGAAACGTTATCATTAAAGAGTTCCTTTGGAATAGATGCTGAGCTTAAGATGTTTAGGATGAGGCCCTAAGGTTAAGGCTAAAAGAATCAGGGGTTATTTATATTTGCTTTGTGTGTCAGTATGTTTGGGGACATGGTAGTGGAAAAAGGGAGAAAAAGAAGTCATAGGGAACATTCAATCTTTTCTTCTTTTCCACTCCCCAATTTCAGAACACCAGCCTTCCATAAGAAGTGAGGTAAAGAAGAGCGAGCTATGCAAAAAAGATATAAGCTGAGGGGACAGCTGCAGAAATTATCAATAGCAGGATAAAGAGAACTTCTTTTCATCTCAAAAATGAGAGTATTCTTATATAAAAAGATGAGCCTGCATAATACCTTATTTGGTTAAGAACTGAAAACAGATGATTAATGGGGGAACTTGTGTACTTATAGAGATACTATAGGTATACAGTACATCCCTACATTATTATCCCTCCCTATTATCTCTACTATAAAGATACTATAGAAACTTATAGCATCTCTAGAGTACACTATATAGAGTATATATAGTATATTATCTCTATATATAGATACGATCTAGATAGTATATATAATATATATAATATATAGTCTAGAGATACTCTATAGTCCATTCCATATATCTATATAGTAAATATATATATAGTATCTCTATATTATACTCTAGAGATACTATAGGAACACTATAGTATCTCTGTAGAGACCTACAGTATCTCTATATTATTTTATAAGTAACAAGAGTTTCTACATATCCTTAATTCATTCTAGGTAAGAGTACCTGAAGAACAGAACTATATTTCTTAAGAAGTATTACATTTGAACTTTTCCAAGTTGGATATGATTTTCCTGTTTCTCACATTTACTACAGGAATTATTTAATGAACTATTTATATAGAATATTCTATTTACATAGAATATATATATAATGTATAAACTGTATATTGCTAAATATATCGGTGCTGTTCAGTAGAAATATGTAAGCCATACATAAGTTTCTAGTAGCCACATTAAAGAAATAAAAGGAAATATATAAAATTAATTTTAATAATTTACTTAAGTCCAATATTTCTAGATTATCACTTCATAAAATAAGAATTGAGATATTTTGTTTTTTTCATACTAAATCTTTGAAATCCAGTGTGCATTTACACTTACAGCACATCTAAATTCGAATTAAACACATATCAAGAGCTAAAATCACATGTGGCTAGTGGCTACCATATTGGATTCGTGTAGATCCAGATTATTATTTGTTAAGATCTACTAGCATCATAGTATCAGGAAAACCATTGGACTTGGAATCTAGAAGGTTAGGCGTTGTCAGAAGCAATGTGATTGATCTGGGGCTTGTTTTGTTAACTTCTCTAGGTTTTGATATCCTATCAAAGGGAGAGTTTAGAATAAATAACATACAGTTTGGAAGCAATTCAAACATTATGAAATCATCATTTTATGTATGTTTCAATACACTTCAGGATGCTAAACCTTAATAAACTCAGGATAAACTCCAAATTAACTTGACAGGAAAACATTCATTAGTTGTATTTTACAAACACACTAAAATGTAATAAATTGTTAATCATCCTACTATACTTTGCTTTCTTCAGGTTTCTAATTACAGGGAATTAACAGATTAACAGTTCTTCTAAAAAAAATAGTAAGTCACCAAATTAAGGTGATTTAAAGAAAAGTTTAAAGCATAATCTGGAGAATCATTTACAACATTACTAAATTTGCTGTTAAAATTCACCAATATTTATTGAGCACATTAAAATATAAATAGGACTTGTTTTCCCTGGTAAATTCTTATAATCCAATAGGCAGGATAAAATATTACAGTTTTGAGTGTAAGAACCATGCCTTATTTAACTATCCCCAGAGCCTAGCCATACAGCGCTGACATAAAATAGGGTGTGTTCAACATGCTTCTGACTGAGTGCAGTACAAAAAAGGTAAAAGAGAAAACCATACTATAAGAGCTGCAAGAAAGGAACAAATTACTGTGAAAGTTAAAAGGAAGAAAGAGGAGTTCATCCAGTAGTAGACGGGAGGTGGAAGTGAAGGAGGGGAATAAGAAAAGGGATCAAGAAATGAGACAGCATATGAAATAGACTTTGAAGACTAGGTTGGAGTTTCATAGGCAGGGATAAGAATGAGAACAGTATTAATGAGCTTGTAGAGGGAGGAAGGTGTATAGCAGGTTTGGAATGTAAGGGCAGAAAGTAGAGTCGGAACACAGTAAGATAAAACTTGTTAGTGCTTTGGTAATAAGTTGGTGCCTATACTGTGAAGAACTTTGAATTATCAGTTGAGGAATTTGTCTATTAAACATAGACTTTTGAAGATGTTTGAATAAAAGGTATTTTGGGACTTACACAAATGTCAGAGTATTGAGGCAGTATACATAACAGTTTAGACTAGAGATCACCTAAAATTTTCTGTAAAGGGCCAAGTAGTAATTATTTTTAGGCTCTGGGGCCATATAGTCTCTATTACAACTACTTTTCTACCACTGTAGCTGAAAAGCAGTCATAGACCATATATAAATGAATAAACATGACTGTTCAAGTAAAACTTGTTCACCTTCTTGTAAGTATGTCAGTGACCCTGTTACTTAATGTCTCTAAACCTGTTTCCTTGAACAATTAAATGGAGATAACTGTTCCTGCTTCATAGAGTTACTAAATGAGAATGAAAAGCACTTAGCATAGTGCCTAGCTCATGATTTAGTGTTTATGTTACTTTCTGTGGTGATAATACTTATTACCCAAGTCTCAAAATATAATTAGAGGGCATTAAATATGTTTTATAAGGCTGGGTGCAGTGGCTCACGCCTGTAATCCCAGCACTTTGGGAGGCCAAGGCGGGTGGATCATCTGAGGTCAGGAGTTCAAGGCTGGCCTGGCCAACATGGTGAAACTCCTGTCTCTTCAAAAAAAAAAAAAAATCAGTTGGACATGTGGTGCATGCCTGTAGTCCAGGAAGCTGAGGCAGGAGAATCGCTTGAACCTGGGAGGTGGAGGTTGCACTGAGTAGAGATCATGCCACTGCACTCTAGCCTGGGTGACAGAGTGAGACTGTCTCCCCACTCCCTCTCAAAAAAAAGTTTTCCAGAAAGCAACTGAATCTGAAAATCTTACTCCCCTTATTGTATTGATTTTCTACAATCTTTAATGTCAAGGGAAACCATGCTCATGACTTCTCTTTTTGACATTTAAAAGGGAAATGAAAAAACTAAGGTGATGAAAGGTAGGCTTTTATTTTCAGAATAGTCCCTGAATTGATATACAAATAATCAACTGTATATCAAATACAATTGATATTTGATTTGTATATCAATTATCAAATACAATTTGATAACTGTCAAAAGCTAATATACTTTTAGGCTACATTAATATAAAATATAATTCGATAAGTGATATACAAATCATCTTTTGTGTAGGAGTGTGGCAGTTTTACCCTAACTTCCTATTTCTAGATACTACTGAAAGGAAAGCACTAACGCCCATAAATGTATAACCTTTGTCATATTTTACTGTTAACACAGAATCAGCTGTATTAACAAAAACTTATTTTCCCCTAGACAGCATATGATTAGGGCACTGGGCTAGATAGCAAAGAAATAAAGACATATATGAACTAGCCCATGGGCTTTAACATCCTTAAGTCTATAGTTTTTGAACATTACCCAATCCAACTTCTCATTTCAAAGATAAAGAAATATGCTTCTAAAAGGCTAAGTGTACTGAAGCATGACTTGTTCAAGTTCTGCTGTGAGGCAGACCACTGTGGAATGAGAATCTTAGTTACCAGCCTCTTAATCCAGTAGTCTTTACATATTAGTGCATCTGAACTTTTTTTTTTTTTTTAATGCCTTAACTTATCAGAACATTGGTTCACTCAACCTTCAATAGCACTAGCTGACAACAAATGACTTAGCTGGGGGACAGGGAGGATCCATTTGTATGTCCTTCACTACTATTTACCTACCCAAGAGGGGCATCTCAGAAGGAAGGGGATGCTGTGGAATTTGGAAAAGATCCCCCACCTCCACTTCTGTAATGCTTCAATGGTGTTTATTTAGATCTTGCTTCCACTGTAGCTGAAGAAACAGGCTTTATCTATTTAAAGACATAGAATGCTGTACATTAAATAAATAAGGCAGATCATAAGTACTATAGCGAAATCAAGAGTGGAATAATCATTGAGGACGTTTCCAGGAGATGAGAATGGTTTCAAATTCTTGAGTAAAGAAATATGTTTCTATTTATTTATTAATTATTTTTTGAGACTGAGTCTCACTCTGTCACCCAGGCTGGCGTGTAGTGGTATGATCTCAGCTCACTGCAACCTCCGCCTTGTGATTCTCCCGCCTCAGCCTCTTGAGTAGCTGGGACTACAGGTGTGCACCACCATGCCCAGCTAATTTTTGTATTTTTAGTAGAGACAGGGTTTTGCTTTGTTGGCCAGGCTGGTCTGCAACTCCTGACCTCAAGTGATCCACCCACCTCAACCTCCCAAAGTGCTGGGATAACAGGCATAAGCCACTGTGCCCGGCCAGAGAAATATATTTTAGAAAGTCATTTATTCCATCAGATATTGAGTGTCCATTATATGTCCGGTTTTGTGCTAGGTGCTAGGCACAAAGCAGTAACCAAGACAGGACATAGTTCTGCTATCTTATAGGTTAAAATTCCTGATTCACTGTTAGCCTACAATTTTATGTCACTAACCATTAGGCTTTTTAAAGTTACACTTTCTATAGACTTTGATAGTGTTCCTCAATTTTCTTTCCTGGGGAGGTAGAAGTCAGATGAGAAAGCCACTTGATTTTAATAGGAACACTGGTGAGCTCACACCGGCAATTCACATGGCAACTGTAGTCATGCAGTCCTTGTGACCACTTAGAGAAAGACTAACCAGGGATTTAACAATTTAATTAGATTTCCTGTTATTAAACTCACGTCACAGACTTCAAATGAATAATTTTCAAAGTGTTGGACATGAAATATGGTAAGCTGAAAAGATAAAAAAAATTGAAGGAACTGTTTTCCATAACTATGTTACAGTTTAAAAAGAGAGCAATGTTATTTTAAGTCAAAATAATTTTTTAAAAGACCACTTTTAAGAACAATTATGTAATTAAGAAACTTGGAACTTGCCAAGAAAGTATAAATAAGGAATTACACTTAAGAACCTTTTGAAAAAAGTTTTTTAAAGTCTATTAATAACATAATAGGATATATTTATATACTATCATATACTTACTATTTGTGAGACCCTAGTCTAACTACGCACTTTTACTTTTATTAACTCATTTAATCCTCATAGTAATTCTCATTGCACATATGGGGAAACAGAAGTATAAAGTCATACAGGTAGTGACTCAACACAGATTCAAAGGCCGATAGGTTGACTTCAGACTTTTAATCATAAGCTATACAATACTAAGTGGAAAAGAAAGCAAATATGTTAGATTATAACCTTTATAGGGCTTTCACATTTGTATGTCAGGTATGTTAGACAACACTAATAATCTCTTATTTTTATATACTGCCTTACAGTGACAATGCACTTAGACAAATTCAATTTGACAAACTAGAATAACAGGATACATTAGGTACAAATGTTTAGTAGTGCATTTGAATCTAAGGAAAACAAACAGCAGACATACTGGCTGGAGGGAGATGAAGGTCAGAAATAATAGTTATCAAGTAGAGTATCTATTATGTATCAGCTATCTCCCGCCTCCTGAGGTAGGTACCCTTATTTCAACTAAGAAACATTGTCCATTATGAAACTAATCCAAAATCATATAGCTTCAAAGTGGCATAATCAAGATTAGAATCCACACTAGTCTGACTACAAAACTTCCTTTCACTATACTATGTTGGCTTAACAGCAGAAAATAAGGAAAAAGGAAGACATTTTGCATTTTTGTTGATAGCAAGATCAATATAACCCAATGATGTTAGGTGGCTGCCCTAAAAGCGAATATACTCTTAGGCCGCATTAATATTATTATACAGTTGAGATTAGGGTTGGTATTACGCCCACCATATCTAGAAAAGTAGCAAATGTGGGCATTTAGGCTGAAGGGAAATTTTACAGGCAATATGACAATATTTTCAAATAATTGAAGAGTTATTAAATAGATTAATAGACTAGATTTTGGCATTGCATTTTGGCTCAAAGAACTTAATTGTAAATGGAGGTGTCAAAACTGGACTAAGCTGCCATATATGTTCAATTAAGTTTAACCAAATGTTAGTAATTTTACAGACGAATTCATAAACAAAGTATGTGTTCAGTAGTTTCATTCCCTGTCTGTACTTTAAATTAGAGCACTTTGTCTTTTACATGTTAGATGAGTATTCCAATTTAGGTTTTTTTTTTTGGAGGTGGGTGTTCTGACGCAGATTAAAAAGTCTGAAACCACTGGATTAGATACATTAAATATTAGATACATTGAAAGCACTGGATTTCAACTCAAATTCTGTATACCCGATTGATTTTAATTAAGGTAAGAACATAAAACCATATCTTGACTTCGTCAAAAACAGACCAAACATACCATTTTTTTCAGCAAAGGAAACTGCATCTTCTTTAGTACGGAAGGTTAGAACCATGTTGGATAATGGATCAGCCCTGTAAGAAACAATTTTTTTCCAAGGTTTAACATTAAGCTTTGGCTGAGAAACAAAATCAATATTTAAAATAAAATAAACAGCTACTATAAAATCAAATAAGTACATTACCGATGGAATATTTTATTTGTAATAATCTCTTTAAAACTGTTAATTGGAATACCTTTTTCTGTGTTAAATTTGGGAGATTTTCTAGTATGTATTGTCAAATAATAAAATTCATAATTGCAAAGGCATTCAGTTAGTCTTTAACAATTTTATTCAACTCTAAAAAAAAATCTGAGATGATTTAAAAAAACCCAGGAGGATTCTTAAATGGAACTTAAAATTTACTATCAAGATTACTGATGTGTAAAATTGCTAGTACTATCATTACCCAAGAAAATGCAACAACACATTCTTGTTTTTTTTTAATTAACTTCCTCTGAGTCTCCTTTTTGAAGATTATCCACTCTTGACAAACCTTCCATCACTAACAATATTCTTTTAAAGCACAAAAAAATAAAGCTCCAAGATCTGACATCCAATTGAATTCTTCAATGTAGTACAGTGTTAATGTTTACAAATCTACATAGGCTCTTTAGAAAATCCAACTTCAAGAAATGTCACTTTTATTTATTTTTTTAAATTTTTTAATTGTTTAATTTTTTTTCGAGATGGACTCTCACTCTGTCGCCCAGGCTGGAGTACAGTGGCGTGATGTGGGCTCACTGCAACCTCTGCCTCCCAGGTTCAAGCAATTCTCGTGCCTCAGCCTCCTAAGCAGCTGGGATTAGAGGTATGCACCACCACACCTGGCTAATTTTTGTATTTTTAGTAGAGACAGGGTTTCACTGTGTTGGCCAGGCTGGTCTCGAACTCCTGACCTCAAGTGATCTACCTGCCTCAGCCTCCCAAAGTGCTGGGATTACAGGCGTGAGCCACTGTGTCCGCCCCACTTTTATTCTTACAACAAGGTAGAACACTGTTTGCTACAAATGTTTATTGTGACTCTCTCAGAGGTGAATAATATAGCATTCTATGAAACATTGTTTAGAAATGTGGAAGTAAAAAATATATAAAGGAGGATTCAAAAGGTAATTTGGATAGTGGAAAGATATGAGAAGAGAATACATGGGGAGTACCTCTCACTAACGGGAAGACCCACAAATTACTGCTGCCAAAGTTCTGGTCACAGACCATGGTTGCTACTCTGAGATTTCTATAATTATATATATTTTTATCATAACCCACCCCCTACCCTTTGTAAGCAAAAGAGCTTCATATGGCTGGCTATATTAGTACTAACATCATAATTTTATATTGGTTCCTCCTTTTCAAAGCACACACGATTTTCCAGTTGATAGTTAAACTATACATACTGAGAACAGAAGTGTCAACATAAATATGATGCAGTAATCTGTTAAGTGTTGATAGGTACACTGGCTTAGTTGAGAATAAGAAACAAGACAGAAAAAAATTGCAGGAAAACTTAGCCAGGAGACCAGAGCTCTGTTTCTTGCAAAGATGCTATAGCCTGTATTATTATCCTCACTTTATGAATACATACATATAGAAATCAAATAGTAACAACTTATATCCATTGTATCCAACAGTAACAACATTCATCCACTGGAAGAAGCCACTATTCTTCCAGCCATTCAGTTTCTACCCTTCTCATTCTCCTTCATTTCCTGTATTTTGCAGTTCTTTTCTAGGTATGCTGTCACCACCAGTTTAAGCTCTTTTTCATTCTTCCCATAACCCCATCCTAACTAATCTTTCTGCCTCCTTGACTCCAATCCATCCTTCACCAAGATTAGTCTTCCTAAAGTTCAAATCCCAAACTTACTCACTGCCCAGTTCAACAATTTCAAATAGTTTTCACTGTCTATCACATTAACTTCAGGCTTCTACCCTGGCATTAAAGCACTGCTATAATATGGGCAGAACTACTTGCTAGCCTTCTTTTTAGTTACTCCCCTGAGAAGTAACCAACCAGTCAAATCAGGTTGCTAATTGTTTTTATATAAATGCAGGCTGTACTTTTCCATCAGTTCAATTTGTTCCTTCCTCTTGGAATACTCTCCTATTATCTGTATATGGAAGTCCATTCAAATAATCCCTCATGGTTCACTTTGAATACTAACTTATTCCATGAAGTCTTTCACATCTTACCCTCCTCCAACTGTATATAATCTCTTTTTCAATCTCCACTAAATATAATTTGTGCTTTTATTTTTAGTCTTTATTTGCTCATTTCTCAATTACTGAAGTTCCAATTTGAGTAATGGCAGAATATTATATCAGATTTATCTAACTATAAACTCTGGACAAAACAGAAAAATAATTTTCAGAGACCAGAGAGTGACTAATAGCAGGAAAAAAACTAGGGTTTTCTTTCAAAAAAAGGAACCACAATGGATTTAGATCCAACTTTATACGGTGTTTCCCATAAGGTATTCTCTAGTCTAGACAAGCTAGGAGCATCGAGAACTCAAGCAGAAAGCTGTAATCTTAGTGCAAAGTGCCTGGAGACGGAGTCCAGGATTGCCAGAGCAGCTGGAAAGGAGTAATCCACAGAGCAGGGAGCTTTTGAACTGTACATGATTGAGCAAGGCTTCAAAATGATAGCTGGGAAGGCTGAAAGAACTGAGCAAAGATTTCAGCAGCTGCCTGTTACAGGGGAGACTGAGTCTGAAGGGAGAATGTGGGTAAACACCTTGTGCTTTCTATCAAAACTTCAGAAAGGCCGTGCCTTTTTATTTTTTAACACTAGGTTCCAAGACTAAGGGTAAAACTGAAACAGATCCACTCCAACAATGCATAATCCTCCACAAGTTCAAGGTGATCTGTCAGTAATTTCACTGTCTGTTGGAACAAAACTTATCAAGTTGCTACTGTCATTAATTTGAGAAACATTAGGGATCAGATAATTAATAGATTGTTATTTCTTAATATAAATTGTTTGAATATTAACTAGTGACTAATATTTCAGGGACTAATTAGCGTATTAGAAAGCCACATATCCACTATAAGATATATGTGAGATTCTTCATTTTAGTACTATATCATACATAATAACCCAAATTTACACAAATAACCATCAATAAACAGTGTGCAATGGATGAATCTCACAAAGTTAAGCAAAAAAGCCAGTCACGAAAGAGCACATAAAGGATGATTTTCTTGAAGTGAAAAAAAAAAAAAATTGGCAAAACTAATCTATGTTGTTAGAAGTCAGAACAGTGGTTACCTCTGGAAGGCTGAAATCCAAAAAAAGCATGGGATGAAATGGGAACTTCTGAGGTACTGGAAATGCTGTTTCTCAATTTGGGTACTACTCACATGCATATGTGTTCAGGTTGTAAAAATTCACAAAGCTGTATGCTTCTGATCTGTATACTTTTCTTAATGTATATTTCAGTAAAGTTTAAAAAGCCTGGCAAAATAATACATTGTATCTGTTCATATTTCCAAGGTTGATTTTAGGTTATTTTTCCTCCAATATCATTTCATATACTTTACTACACACTAATGAACATCAGTAAACCAATAAAATGATACCAAAAATTGTTTCATAATTATAATGTCCAACATTGGTTGGCGAATTGCTTTTTGTTCTACACCATAAAACAGATTTTGTGAAGATATCTACCATTTGTGTATTTCAATGATCATTTTCTGCTTACGAGCAAAGCCTATTTAATATTATTCAAAACAGATCTAAGTATCAATACAATATAAAAATTAGCATTATAAATATCAACTGACTCTTGACTTTACCTGAGAACTATTCATGCATAAAATATATTGGTGAAACATTTTGGCACTGCGAATTTTTCTTAGATGCCCTCTGAATGGCACAGAACAGCAAGTGAATGACTTTCTTCTTGGGAAGCTTAGCTTATTTATTTATTTTTTTAGTTTAAGTATCAATAGCAGTTATAAGTGGCTCTAAATGCTGTTAGTTTGATTAGCACCATTCAGAAATATCAGGTGGTTATCTTTCTGCAAATAGCAGACACATATAATGAAGACCATAGAGAAAAAATATGTAATATTAAAACCAATATTTTAATAAATACTTTTGTTATTTTAAAAATATTCTGATGTAAGAAATGCCAAATAGCTGGGCAAAAAAAAAATTATATTCTGCTATAGAAGTTATGTGTGCATACTCCCTCCACCCTCCATCAGGCCAACTCCACTGATTGGGTGAATGCAAAAATGTTAAATACATATTACCAAACACATATTACTTAAAAATAGTAAATCCATATCCAATTATAGAACATATCATTGGATTAGAAAATATATAACTGAAATTCACTACATCAACAGATTAAAGAAGAAAATGCCCTTCAATAGATATTACAAAAACATTAAAACTCAATACCCATTCCTGATGTTTTTTTAAATTATTGGTAGATCAAGATTAGAAAAGAACTTTGTTCATTTTAGTATATCAGAAACATTTCTGCTAAAAAATGAAAAGGCAATAAGGATGTTGAATATCATAACTAATATTCAACTTTGCAAATTTCAGCCAATGCAACAAGGCAAGAAAGAGAAATTGGCTATAAGGAGAAAACAAACTGCCACTATTGTTAGATTATACAACTAGAAAATCAAAGTGAATCCCTTGAAAAACCATGAGAACTAAAGAGACAGTACATAATGTGGCTTATATGTAAAATCAACTTTAAATATTAGCAATACTCAACTAGAAAATGTAATGAAGAAACCTCATCTGAAATAGTGATAAAACTAAAATATCTAGGCATAATTTTAATAAGAAATGTGAAAAACTTATACTAAGAAAATCATAACATTTCACCAAAAGACATATGAACTTAAATATATGCATATACATACAGTGTAAAAAGTCTGGAAGGATATATACGAAATTGTTGTGGGAGCTTCTATGGAGGGAGGGGAGTATACTGGTGAGAGGGTAGTAAGCAGGGGAGGGAGAGGAGTAACTGGTAACATTCCTGGCTTATATGTTATATATGGAAACATATATCTATAGTTTAAATCTAAAATGCAAACAGTCATTTACTTGTTCAAAAGTCAGTAATGAGATGAAAAGTAGACAGAATCCTTATTTAAATTTAATAAAAAAAAACCCTGAATGACCTGATTAAAGCAAATTTTAAAAGTGCCTTGGCAATGTGTTACAACATAAAGGGGAAAGATATACAGACAATACTTCCATTTGCTACTTACTCATCATCAAAAGAATTATCTGCCAACCTAAGTAAGATGTCCACTTTGATAACTTAAGGCTTGAGGATCAAGTGATGAGGGAATTTGCAACATCTACATTAGTGCATATCTCTGCTTAAACTGTTTGACCTTCTATGTCCACTATGATGTGGAACAAATCCTTGTTTCCAGAAGCTGAATGACAGATTCATAATTTTCCAATGAAAAAATATTTTAAAAATTTAACACAGAAGTCACATTTTCAGAATGTGATTAACACAAAAAGTACTGAGTCCAATGATCACTGAGTTTCAATGACCAATGTACACTAATACAGCTGAGGAAAAATAAATCATTTTTAGGTTTAATCAAAATTAAAGTCCTGCTTACAGAAATAAATGAAAAGTAAGTATCTACTAACCTAAAATATAAAAGACTGTAAAAAAAAATAAATGAGATTAATAACCAATAGTTATCTTTGGCCACTCGCTACAATATTAAACAAGGATAAGTCATGTTCTCTCCGTGCAACAGGATCAAGGAGATTTAAAAAGTAAAAACACTTGGGTCAAACCCAAAGGATAATTTTGCACCTGAAGATATTTTTCATATTTACACAAAGATAAATCTTTTACCTTTGAGTTCTAACATTTAAAGACTCAGGTAATTAAAAGAGCATAAGAAAAGCTCCACTTTGGATGAGAGAAGAAATGTAAATACAGTACTTTAAAATATGAGTTTAGAAATCTAAAAACAAAAGATCAAACACATTTATCTTAAAATCCTACATGTGAACCAAAGTGGCCTTTCAAAAAAATACTGTAGATAAGCAGATAACAATGAAATGTATTCAGTATATTTTTAAAAAATAAAACGATGTTTATAGTCACGAAGCCCATTTTCACAATGAGGATCCTTCTCCTCAATCGCCACTGAGGAAAACATATGGGAAAAGACTTAAGATTTCAAATTTCTGTCACAATATTACCATTGTAACTTTGTAAAATTACCTTTTCCATTAGCACTGCCTCTGCTGCTCAATGAAATGTGTCCTTTCCTGTGTATTTAAAAGCAAGATAAAAAAAGAAAAAAAAAAAATCCTTCCAAAGGTATATAAAAATAATCTCTGCAGGTGTTACATTTGTGGTATTTCTTATACTGCATACTTTTAATCCTCTGTAATACTCTTACATCAGAAGGGTTAGATGTCTGTTAAATCCTCCAAGCCATTCCATCAATATGATAGACCTAGATAGAATTATCTATCAGTTAGAAGAAATGAATAAAGTTAAGCCCAAGATCCCCTAAATTAGGAAACCTGTGGCTTTGGAAACAAATATATTCCAGGTATAGGATGGATAGTCATTTCTCTTTTAGCATATCCTAAAATCATTCCTTGACCACAGCAAAAAACACATGAAAATATTAACATTCTCTTTTCTCCATTAAATATAGTAATTCTCCTGATTAAAAAAAAAATACAAGTCTATATGAACTTATCTAGCCAGGTTTAAAGTATTTTATATCTTTAATATTCTACATATTAGTATTATATATATAATTGTAAAATAAAATATAAGCCGGTTGAGAACCCAAACTATGGTCAACCCATTGATTTATCTGGGACACAGGTTTACTTTTTAATTAAGTGATAAAATTTAATTAGATGATCATGAAAAACCTTCAGCTTACAATTCCAACAATTTTATAAAAAGCTTTAAAATATCTCACCAAAAGAAGTCAGAATTCAGTATGTTCAAGCAGTAAAATTATATACTATTTTTGTGTCATTAAAAATGCTAAAAAAAGAGTAGCAATTCTCTATTCTAATCAAATCAAATAAGTAAATATTTTAAATAATAATTTTTTCTTACATTTTTTCATGCTACTGGTTGTTTCTTAACATCAGAACAAAAACAAGTAATGAATATTTTTAAAAAATATTCAAGATTCAAAATAACGTCTCAGATAAACCAATTGCAGACAGGGTCTATTGCCTCAAAAAACGTTTTACTTTGGCAAAACTACGTTTTGAAAAGAACTTTACCTCCCAAACATGTAGTATATCTCATTTTCAATCAATATGTAATAAAAACAGCATTTCCATTTTTATGCACAGTAGGTTACAGTTTTGTCTTAAAGCATCAGAGTATTAAGTCACTACATATTTCAAAATTTAATTATGCTATTTCCAGACTAAGCAATACTATAATAATGATTGTGTGAACCTTTGTACAAGCACAGCAAAGTAAAACTTTATTTATTTAAACAACCCACTAATGGTCTTCAGGACACAGTATCCCCAAAATATGGCAGCTTGGCATTTGAGAAAACAGCAGAAGCAGGAAGGTCTCTCTGACACTCTCCCCTGAAGTAGGACATAACAGAATTATCTGACCTTCTGAAGTCAGTCCTAAGACCCTCATTCCAGAACTGTCCACCCTGTAACAGGAGGAACGGAATGTCCTCATTTCTGAAGACACAGAGACACAGACAAGAATCTGAACAAACAGGTCTGGCTAAGTTCTTCCTACTTTATGATCATTAGATCATAAACTCTGTCCAACCATCTTTCTGTATGACTGTCTACTCTTCCTCAAAACTAAGCACATAAATACACAGATTTCCCTGTTTCTTTGGGTCTTCATTCCTGAAGGCTCCTGTATCACATAAAACTTACACAAAATGAAACTGTATGCTAGAGTCTCTTGTTAAACTATCTTTTGTTACAGATGTCTCAGCCACAAACTTTGCAATAGATGTGAGGAAGATATTACTTTTTCTCCTCTATACCACTCAAATGTATATTCTTATATAAATATTTTACCCATAAACAATTTAGAGTATATAAGGCACAAGTACTCAAATAATGATTTATTACTGAATGTTGCTGGGAATGTATTACAACAGTGAGTCTGGGGAATAGATGAACATGTAAAAATCTCATGTGATTGAAAAACAGTAATCATTAACATTTCAATCACTGGATAGGGACAAATGTTTTTCCTTATAAATTCCTTCAGCTTCTAGAAGCCTGTGGTTTATCAAATGACTCCATATATTATGTGAAACATAAAATAAAAAGGATACCAACACCTACTCCTCAAAAGAAAACATACAAATGGCCAATAAACATGAAAAATGCTCAACAGCACTAATCATCACAGAAATGCAAATCAAAACTACCATGAGATACTATTTCATACCAGTCAGAATGGCTATTGTTGGCAAGGATGCAGAGAAAAGGAAATGCTTACATTCTAATGGTGGGAATGTAAAGCAATTCAACCCCTATGGAATACAGTATGGAGATTTCTCAAAGAACTAAAAACAGAACTACCATTTGACCTAGCAGTCTCACTACTGGGTATCTACCCAAAGGAAAAGAACTCATTTTATCAAAAAGAAACCATTCATAATAGCAAAGTCAAGGAATCAACCTAAGTGTCCATCAACAATGGATTGGATACAGAAATGTGGTACATAAAGAAAATGTGATACATAAACATCATGCAATACTATGCAGCAATAAAGAAGAATCAAATCATGTCCTCTGCGGCAACATGGATGAAGCTGGAGGACATCATCCTAAGTGAATTAGTGCAGAAACAGAAAATCAAAATACTGCATGTTCTCATTTGTGAAAGCTGAATGATGGGTACACATGGATATAAAGATGGAAACAATAAACACTGGGAACTCCAATAGAGAGGAGAGGGAGAGGGGGCAAGAGTTGAAAAACTGCCTATTGGGCATTGTGTTTACTATTTGGGTGATGAGTTGACTAGAAGCCCAAACCCCAGCATCACCCAATACATTCATGTAACAAACCTGCACATGTACCCCCTGGATCTAAAATTTAAAAAAGAACAAAAATATTCAATTACGTATGAAAGGCCTTAGACTACAGGGCAAAATTTCCATGAACAGGGGGATATTCTAAATCACTTTATTATGAAAGCAAACACAAGATGTAAAAGAAAATATAGATTCCTATTGTTTCTGATATAAGGAAAGGTAATCCCCAGAGAGCATCCCCTCACCTATGCCATAATCAACTATCTAGAACAAGTCATGGATGTAGCCATACCTTATGGAAGAGGATGATTAGAGTTGCAACAAAAAAGCAGATATCCTGGGGCATCCTAGAATTCCACCTACCACAACCACCCTTGTACAAAAATGTGATCTAACATCTCACATTGGTGGGGATATTGCGTTTTTGTAAGGAAAAAAAAAAAGGTCTCAGAAAGTATTCTCCTTGATACTGGGGCTTTTAATCCTCAGCATCTTCTACTTTTGGGAGGCCAGAAAATTCTTTCTTGGTTGCAAAGGAGGGCAGTCCTGTGTCTCATAGCACTGCCATTATTAACTAGATGTCAGCAGAAGCCACCACTTGTTACAACCAGGAATGTCTCCACACACTGGCAAATGTCTTAAGGAAACAAAAGCACCCTCAGTTGAGAACCACTGCTTTTGTCTATATATGACCATACTTACTGATGCAGGCACCACCAGGAATCTCTTGAAACAGTAAGGTGCATTGGGAAATCTGACCTGGTATTTATTCTTTGAAGTTAGAGTTAATGGGAGACTTCTGTTTTCTTGACAAGCACTCAGAATATACAACCCACCAGAGCAAGATTACTTAAGAAAATTATCTCATGTATGAAAAAGTTTGGAAGCCAAATGTTCCTCCATCTGTTGTTTTCCAGAAACTGGGTAGATTCAGTTTTCCATTTGGTAGCTCCCTTTCTAACAATTTCCAGGCCAGGTCTTATACTACTTCTACAGGAGACATGACAACTATGGGCTTCGAGGGAGATGAGCTGATTCCATCCCTTCCTTATAACCATGATGTGGCGGCCTCATCTCACATATACAGATTCACTACAAAGACTAAGTTGGATAAGTATCTATTTCTCAGCTTTATTACCAGTGAGTGCTCCAGACTCTACTTAGGTGGTATGACAAAGCAGAATATTCTTAGCAAAGTGTTTCATTTTGGTTCTCTTAATTTTATAACACACTGAATTATAACTAATCTTATAACAAATGTGTAGATCTGTGGAAGTACATTTGTATTTTTATGATGTTCTAATTGAATTTGTATTGTTTGACTTTTTTCTCATTTTAATAAATGAACTAAACTGCAACATAAGAAGAAAACTAAAATATTGTGCCTATATATCATTTGCCTAATAAAATAATTATATTTAAACTGCAACATGATGTTTTCTAAAAAAAAGTCTCCCAAGTAATCAACAGGAAATGATGTTGCATATTATACTTTTCTAAAACAAGACAGTCTACATTTTCTAATTTAAGTTTATAACTACCTTCAACTGGAGACTGGACACATACAATGTTCTAAGAGTTTCAATATGAATGACAATTTTCTAGCTTATCTGCCTAATGTTTTCTCTAATGTCAGCTTTTTAAATTTAACTAGAATCAGCCCTTCTATTTAACATTTGGGCCCTATTCCATTATGGAGAATTAGGTCACTGACTTCATTAGTACCACAATAATTTATTCCAACACACTGTTAAAAAGCAATTCAATGGCCAGGCGTGGTGGCTCACACCTGTAATCCCAATACTTTTCGAGGCTGAGGTGGGTGGATCGCTTGAAGCCGGGAGTTGGAGACCAGCCCGGGCAACAAAGCGAGGCTCCATTTCTACAAAAAGATAAAAAAAATTAGCCAGGAGCTGTGGCATGTACCTATATTCCCAGCTACTTGGGGGATTAAGGTGGGAGGACTGCTTTATCACCCAGGAGTTCAGGGCTGCAGTGAGCTAGGATCACATCACTGCACTCCAGCCTGGGCAAGGGGGCGAGACCCCATCTCTAAAGAAAATAATAAATAAATAAAAATAAAATGTAATTTATTAATCACAATATCTCAGGAACTTACAAGTTTCCCTCAAGTTAGCTAATTTCTAAATTCACCTAGTTCTTACCCCCCCAAACAAAAAAGATATATATATTATATATATATATATAAAATATTACAAAGAAGTTTATTGTAATTTTAAGACAAGTTAGTGTCACTATATTACAAATATTATTCATACAGTATCTTGGATAAAACAGTATTCCCCCTTATCTGAGGAGGGCGGACAAGTTCCAAAACTCCTATTAAATGCCAGTGGATGCTTAAAATCACGAATAGTACCAAATCCTGTATTTTCCTAAACACACAGACCTATGATAAAGTATAACTTATAAATTAAGCATAGTAAGACATTAACAATAAGTTACAATAATTGAACAATTATAATGATATACTGTAAGAAAAGTTATATAAGTGTAGTCTCTCTCCATCTCTCGAAATATCTTATTGTACCGTCCGTCGGATAACTGAAACCGTAGAAAGCAAAACTGCAGATAAGGGGGGACTACTGTATACATAGCTTTGAGTTCCATAACAGTGCTCTCAAACTCAGTCATTTTTATCTAATAAGTAGTACTCTGAAAAAGACTATGCCACAGTTTATTGTGCTAAGAGCACAGCATCAAAAAGTACTGTCCTAAGTATACTGTACATAAAGGAGTTTGAAATCATATTTAAAATAAAAATCTACATAGAAAAAGAGAGCTGACAATATTCACATTAAACTAAAGTACTCACGTTGATGCCCAACCCATCAAAGGATTTTCCCATCGCTCCCTGGTATCAAACTCCATCTTCCATTTCTTTGTGTTGTTTACTCCAGACTGCATGTTATTGCGAGCAGGAACAAAGATCCTGACTTTTCTAGTTTTTATATGCTCTTCTGGAACGCCAGTTAAAGTAGTGACATCCTACAGAAAAACAAGCCAAAAAAAAAAAAAAAAAAAAACCATATTTCAAACAGCCTATATACTCACTAATGTACTTTTGTTGTTTCCTATATTCATACAACTCCATTCAGATTTGTTCATAAATTGAGAGAAACTTTCTGGTTTATTTCACTACCATTCTGATACTTTACAACATAAATTGCTATTTAGATACCTGTAAATGGTTTATTGGGGGAGGTGGTAGGAGACAGTGGAAAAGGATTGTAAAAAAATTTACGCCCTTTTGTCCAACAAAGCATTGGCATTTTCTGAAGAGACTGTTTGCTAGGAGAAGAGCCTATAGTCAACAATGCTCTTACTTTGTGAACAAGTGTGAACTAGTCAGAGGAGAAAAAATATAAAGGAAATATGAAAAGGGGATATAAAAAGTATATCTTTATTTGCATGTTTAAATCTTTTTTTTTGAAAATGATTTTAATATAATTATATCATCTACAGCCATCTGATCTTTGACAAACCTGAGAGAAACAAGAAATGGGGAAAGGATTCCCTATTTAATAAATGGTGCTGGGAAAATTGGCTAGCCATAAGTAGAAAGCTGACACTGGATCCTTTCCTTACTCCTTATACGAAAATTAATTCAAGATGGATTAGAGACTTAAATGGTAGACCTAATACCATAAAAACCCTAGAGGAAAACCTAGGTAGTACCATACAGGACATAGGCATGGGCAAAGACTTCATATCTAAAACACCAAAAGCAACGGCAGCAAAAGCCAAAATTGACAAATGGGATCTAATTAAACTAAAGAGCTTCTGCGCAGCAAAAGAAACTACCATCAGAGTGAACAGGCAACCTACAGAATGGGAGAAAATTTTTGCAATCTACTCATCTGACAAAGGGCTAATATTTAAATCTTAAATAGAAGACAATCTGTTATTTACAGTTTCTGTGTCAAATTGCTTACCCACAAGGCATTATCTTCAGAGGGAAACCTGAACTTTTTGTAAGCAATTAAAATTAACAACTTTAATTAGCATTTTGATGTATCTCCCTTTGGTGAAACCTACTAGAGAAATGATACGATCAAACATATTCTGCAAAAGTAATCCCAAACAGTGGCACAATTCTTGCCAAAATGAGATGAAATCAATGGTAACTTTAACTTGATTTTCTATAATGTTATCCAGTAACAAACGCTCATTTTAAAAATGCACAGAATTTTGATGCCCCAGAATAGATACATTTATCAAAACATAGTGGCAGTCAGGACACAAATTAGTAAAGTAATTCAGAGTTTAAAACCTATTTATGCCTACTGTTTCATTATTGGAACTCTAAGCACGTGGGAGTTATTTATATCCTACTGCTTAAGGCCATTGCCAAGGTCTGATTGCAAACATTCAAAAAATTGCAACCTCAGACATAAATGGGTTAAACCTCCATTTAGTAATGGTAAAATACTTTATGTGATCAAAGTAAATCACACTGGGGTCAACCATATGCGTAATAATGAAGCATTTTAAAATCATGGTTCACTTACTAACATAAATTTTGGATAACTTGGTAAAAACAAGAGTTAACATAAAAACGATTATACCAAACTTGTGAAAACTAGAAAATGTCTGTGAATTTTTATGTCATTATAATACACACCCTAATGAAGACTAATGTTTATTTGTAGTTTCAATCTATCAATGCTATGAACCAAATAACTGGCAAGAATACTTAGCTGCAGTACGTACTAGTGGGAAAAACACTTAGGCACATTTCTGACTTGACTAGTCTCTCTATCCACAAGATTGAAAACCAGTTCTTTAAAGTTATTTTAGTTGGCAACCAATCCTCTATTTAACACAATACCTTTCCACCTGCATCAATAATTAGGTGTGGCTACTTTGTCACAGCTTGTCTGTTTAGAGAAACTATCAAAGTTATCCATATAAATATTTACACAAATATGCACTTCTAATATGTGTCTACATTTATTTATTTTTAAAGTTTCTCTATATCTAGGTTAAAGTAAAAACAAAATGAGTGAAGTTGGCACATAATTTTTAAAGGTGTGAAATATTTTAATTGGTAATTTCTAATATTCAGGTTCAACTTCAAAAAAAGTTTAAGCATTATTACATTTAACAACTTCCTGAAGCAGTATGTCTCTACTTAAGAGCTTAAGTGGCTCAACTCCTGGGAAGTCCTCAATGTTTAAATCCTCCTTTGAATTCACTGTAATACTTGCAATCTGCCATAGTAGTTTATTATTTAATATTATATACAGCTTAAGCTGGGTATAAACAAACACTATAAGCATGTTATAGAATTATGGGGTGGGGCATCTTTTCCAAATTCCAAAGCATTCCCTCTGTTCTGAGCTGAGTTCATAAAAGCTGGAGCTGTAAATTATGTCTATTTTTAGAACTATATGAAAGGAAACACATTAAACTCTTAACACTAGTTACCTCAGGAAGATTAGAGGAAACACTTTTACTTTACCTACTTCTATACTGTGATACATATATGTCAAAGTGATTAAAGAACTTAAGATTTTAAACTTTTTCAAGTTTTGAAAAAAATTGAAATAGTATTTCTTGATTTATACTATAAAACAGTATTTGATCTACAAAGTAGAAAGGACAGTATAAATTTTAGGATAGAAAACCTTTTTAAAAAAGTGTCTACACAATGTTGCTAAGCTATTTATATTTTGAACTCGTAACTACCAAACTTCCATGTCTCCTCAAATTACGGCAATTATTTGATATCTTCCCCTAATTTAAAGTTGGCATTTGAACAAGTGGGTTTCTGATTTTGGGAATCCAAGTTGTCATGACACAGAATCACTGTTTTTGCATGCAGAAGACATGTAAGGTACTACAGCCCAGTTGAGCTGCTGCCAAAGACAGAATAAAGAGGCTTGGCATCTCTCATATACTTGACACCTAAAGGGCACAGAGGCTCTAAAATTCCTAGTCCCTGTAGGCACACTCTCAGTCTAGACAACCTGATTTCTCACACTTTAAAAATGCATCACGACACCCTATTGTTATCATTTCATCCACACAGCTTCGGCTAGTGACAGAAGAACCTGTTCTTTAAGTGCATTTCAATGGGTTAAAGCTCCCACTCCAAGATTCCATGAAAACAATGTAACACTTGAAAAGAACTACGAGATGCTATGCTGAACTCTACTTGTGTCTTCAACGCTTTGTGTGGTTCCCTCTAAATTCTCACAGAGCTACCTGAGATCTAACTTCCACAAAAAAAATTTAAAATCTGTAAACTATTTAAATTATATTGAACTAACTGTATTCTTTATGGATTTCTACTTTTGTATGGCAATATGGATCACCTGTGAGTTTTTGAAACCTATTTAGAAAAGCTAGAAATGCTTTGGAGAAAGACGTCACTATTGCCTTTTACAAATTTCTCATTTTACTGGTAAAATAGAGATAAATAATTTATAAATAATAATTCAAAAAACAAAATCACATAGGTATGAAAAGCCTTCAAGCTGGCACCTGAAGAACCTCAAGACTCACCAATTAATAATTATCTATAAATTCCAATAAAACAAGCTACTCCATAAGTAATATACACAGATTTATTGAATTTTAAAACTTTTAATTGTTGAATAGTTGGGTCAAGTATGAAACCTATGTTTCCATTATTAATGTCATTATCCTAATAAAGTTTCAGAAATACACCCTTATGTACAATACGCTATTTTAATAAATGATAACTAATAAGTCAATAATTCACAGATTAAGGGCATTCAAGTCAAAATTTGCTAATGGAAAGATGCATGTTATAATTCCAAAGTTCATTCTTTCAATACTATATCTTCAACAATTTTAAATTTTGGAGGAGATGATAGCTGACCCGCCATTTCACAAGTCTACATAAATGAAGAGGAATTTAAAAAATCACTATGAATGTACCAGTATACGTATATGAACTTTATTCTTTCAAATACCAATTTCCATGATAAAATGTTAGTTTTCCATATTAAAATTGTATGATTCGGTTATCAACTGTCTCCATTTATCTTCTGTGAATTCAACTTTTTTTTTCTTTAACAAAGGAAGCAGGGAACAAGCAATGGGAAGTTGGTGTCAAAATGCAGAAAAACCTCCCAGCAAGCTTCTTGCAACCACCCAGGATTTAGAGTCTTGCTGGCCGCTCTCTTTTCAATACCAGAATTTCACACATTTCAATGACTATTATGACTTCAAAGAATCAAATTTTCATCATTGTCCGTCATCTGCCGGTTGATTTGTATAAAGGAGTTCTTCTGCATGCACTCCAAACAAAAGCCTCCTTACTTTTGTGGCTATATATCAAGTTTAAAAGTTTTGTTTGTGACAGTTGTGTCTTTGGTAAATTAGGGTAACACTGAAGGAGTGCAGCTGCTCTGCAGGAACCTCCTTTTTGGCACCATTTCACTTAAATAAAAACTGAATAATTAGCTTCTGCCTTTATTAAACCACAAAAATGCCACTGGCCTTAGTAATTACTTCCGGTTGCCCCACCCACTTAACCTTAACAGTTTACACTTGTCATAAAGAGAAATAAATGTAAGGTTTTTGCACTTTGGGATGCATTTTTGCTAGATCTCTCAGTACACCCAGAAAATCCAAAATTTTTACCATGCTTTTCCTAGTAAGTTCATTAAACTGCATGTTAGTATGAATCAATGCTGAAAAGTTTTAGTAGAGTACATACTGAAACATTAAAAATACTGCTTATAGAAACTTGCTCTATTGCAGACTATTAGTTATTTACAGCTAAAACTAATCTAAATTTGATGCCTGAATTTATATTCTATTTCAACCATGAAAGATGTTAAAAGAAAAACAAGTCTTAGGCCTGTAATAAAAACTTTCTTTCAAGTAACCTACAGATACTTAAAGCAAGAAACTCATTAAAGGTCTCATAAATAAGGACATTTTACAAAATAAATTTTATAGTTTAAAAAATATAAAGAGTTGGCAGATAGCATTATCATATCTATTTACTTACTGTGGAAGAACCTGAACACTTCTAAAAACTTAGGGGCCATAAGGATTCAGATATAATAAAAAATATAAAAATAAATTTGAGTTGTGCCAGTAGAACCAACTTTTGTTTGTTTGTTAAAGTAAGAAATTGATGTTGGAGTCCAACCAGGCAATGAATTAAGTGTTGGAATGTGACATCTGTTATATTTTGCATACTGGGCAAAATTATCATCGAGCCAAAAGTGTAGTTTAAATGAAATGCTGTGGATAATATGATAGAAATAGTTCATGCAAATGATGCTACTGATCATACAAGGAGTAAAAAACTAATAATTAGAGACATGTTTTTCAATCTCAAACTATTTTTACCATTCCTAGATCCTTCTGAGCAGGAAAGCCCTGGTTAAAAGCAAAGGACTGAGTCAAAACTGGGTTGGAATCCCAGTTCTCAACTTTGGGCAAATTAATAGACCTCTCCTTTTTCATCACGTATAAAATCAGTTTGCTATGCTAAAATGAGTACTAAATAACATATGTGAAGTGCTTACCTTCAACAACAAAAAGAATGTTTCTCATTTATTCAACGTATTTTTAGCACCTACTACATATTAGACACCGAACACAATGAGCAACAGTGAAAACAGGATCTCTGTCCTCAAGAATATAACAATTAAACATTTTTTAAAGGACATTCTCTGTCCAACCACACCAGCTCTCAGGGAAGTTTGTAATAAAGATCCCGGTCTTTAAGGGGATTCTGTCGTCTCAAACTTAGCTGCTTGGTTAGTCACTTAGTTAATGTCACAGGTTAATGTGTGCGTGATTACAGGCATGGCACGTTTCATGGGAAACTGGAGATCCATAACCACCATAACAACAAAGGTCTTTTCTTTCTTTTTGCCTATCTTTGGAAAGGGTTGTCTCCTCCCAATTTCATGTTAAAATTTGATCCCCAATGTTGGAAGTGTGGCCTAATGGGAGGTGTTTTGGTCATTGGAGCAGATACCTCATGAATGGTCTGGTGCTGTCCTTGTGGTAATGGGTGAATTCTTGCTCTATTAGTTTCTGCAAGAGTTCCTCCAAGAGCTGGTTGTTTAGAAGAGCCTGACACATTACTTCTCTCTCTCTTGCCTCCTCTATCACCATGTGATCTCTGCACAAGCCGGTTCACCTTCACCTTCTGCCATGAGGAGAATCAGCCTGAAGTCTTCATCAGAAGCAGATGCCGGCACCATGCTTCTTGCACAGCCTACAGAACCATGAACCAAATATACTTCTTTTCTTTATAAATTACCCAGTCTCAGGTATTCCTTTAGAGCAACACAAATAGACTAAGATACTGCCCACACTGGCTCCTTCCTCTTCCTTCTGGACCTTTTTTTCCATTTTCTTCTGCTCCCCTTTCCTCCTTCTGATCTTCCATAAAGTAACTTTCAATCTTGATATTTTCCCCTTCAAGTTCCTACTTTGCCATCCTTCTGTCTACCCCTGCCAGACTCCCTCTCTTTCCACTCCAGCCCCTCAGTAATTTGAACTTCAAGTACCCCTACTCTCCAGGAATTCAAGGTATCCCAAAAGCAACCATGTAAGGCTGAGAAGAGGAAAAAAAAAAAAACTATCTGAAAACAGAAATGGATGTTTTGTTCACTTAGATGAACTTTGGGGAAAGACAACTGCTAGATGTTTCCTCAGTCACTCACTCACCTAAAAATTTCACCCACAGCCTCCGTAAGAAAAATCTTTGATAATAGGCAAAAATACGTTACAAAACTCCTCCTTGGAAAAAACTTACATTCTTTTTCGGTGCCTTTGAGATGTAAATTTCCTACCTGTCTTCTCTTGAACTCAATAGTTATCTTTTAGAAATACAAACTTCAGGGAGACAACTGTTACCAAAAGAAAAAAAGAGACAGGAAGAAGCAAGTTTAAACATAAGTTTAACTATTTACTTTCTTTGCTTCTAT
Source organism: Papio anubis (assembly GCF_008728515.1). Classification (NCBI taxonomy): domain Eukaryota; kingdom Metazoa; phylum Chordata; class Mammalia; order Primates; family Cercopithecidae; genus Papio; species Papio anubis. The sequence goes on along the minus strand of NC_044980.1, from coordinate 48,247,993 downwards.
GATATTTTTGATAATTGCCTGATTTTTCAACAAGAAAAATAAAATGATGCTTAGCTTTGTTTAATGTCTCAAGAAGTTGTCATGAGCAGTTTGAGTATAATTGTTGAGCAAAAGTAAGTTAAATAAATATAACTGGAGTAAAATTTGTAAGTGAACTTTTCAATAATAACATTTTATACAAGACGTCAACTTAAAAAGAGGTTCCAAAATCTTTTTGGTAACTTGCAACCTTAAAGTTATACTTAAGTAAGATTAAGTAACAGATATTCATTAAATGTCTAGGTCATTTCTTAGTAAAATAAAATGCTGAAACATTAATTGCTGAACATAAATTTGAATTTATATACTTTTGGCATATTGCTTTTATACACTATAGAGTATCTAAACATATTTGGTCTGTTAATAAAAATGAGAAATCGTACTATAAGGAAGCATGTTTCTAGAAATCATAATATTAATCTACAGAATATTACTACATGACAGTTCACAATTGTTAAGTATTAAAATTCTAATATATATATAGTTTAAGTTACAAATTTAGAAGGGTGAAGAGAAACAACTTTTATACAAAAAAATATGCAATAAAGGATGTATTTTTTGGTAAGAGAAGTTCTAAGGCATGAGGATATATTTTCCATTATGGGAAAAGAGAGTAAATTAATTCCGTGCTAAAGTAAAATGAGTAGTTTGCCAGAATAAGAGAAAAAAGCAGGAAGAAAAAGCAGTTGGATATTTGTTTCAAGACTAAAAAAGGCTTATGGAAAAGGAATCTTGGGGAAAAAAAATCTTATCTCATGTGGTCAAAGATGGCTGAGATTGAATGAATTCATTTACATAGTTTTATTAAAATTAGCTATAGCTATAGTATTAATAGTACACTGATGCAAAACTAGAAATTAGGTTTTCTCTGTTAAAATGACAAATTTTCCTGGAGTACTGGTTTAAGAAAGTGAAGGTTTTCTTTATCTGTTAAGTAACTGGCCAAATAAACAAAGATTTTGTGTTTTATCAAGATAATTATTTTTTAACTTTTATTTTAGAATCAGGAATACAAGTGCAAGTTTGTTATATCGGTAAACTCATATCATGGGAGTCTGGTGGACAATTATTTCATCACCCAGGTACTAAGCATAGTACCTAATAGTTATTTTTTTCTAGTCCTCTACCTTCTCCCACCCTCCTACCTCAAGTAGGCCCCAGTGTCTGTTGTTCCCTCTTTGTGTCCATTTGTTCTCATTATTTAGCTCCACATATTTATAACTATGTAGTTTTCTGTATTTGCCTTTAAAATCTTTTGTAACTGGTGATGTTTCACAGTGCCCTATGGGCCTATTTAATCAAATGCTTTAAACTTTTTGACATTTTTTTACTTCTTAAAGTAAAATTCTTATTTTTATACAATATAGTTACTTGCACAAGTTCAGGAAGAATCTGTTCTTGTAACAGGAAATTGTGTATTTACTGCTTATATTACCAAAGCTTTGACTAGAATGTCTTTTAAACCTCTAATTTTGGAACTTTCCAGAGGGTCCCTGGAAAGTCTCAAAGGATTTGTCTCTCAACCTGTTGGAGATATTAATTAGGCTTATTTGATATATTAAATTATATGGGAAGCACTGTTAAATAATAAGTGATGTTCAGACTTCTCAAAATTATTATCTATGAGTATGTTATTAATGAGCGTTCCATAAATTATTTGACATTTCAAAAATTCTGATATGTTCTGGTGTAATGCTATCGGTCAGAATTCTGGCTAGTATGTTAACATTTTGTATACCAAAAAACTGCCAAACTTCCTTGCCAACTGCATCATTATGATAATGAACAGTCATCAGACTTTTAACCATGGCCATTTTAAGTCTTCTGTCATTCATAAGACAGTTACTATATATTTTGATCCTTTTCTGAAAGTGTTTGCAGTGAGCTGTAGTTTAAATTGCCTCATCTTCAAGAGGATTAATGAAAAAGACTGACAAGTACTCTAGAACACAGATTTCTGGTAACTTTAAGATTATACCATTGGACTGCATAAGAATTTCCAGAACTCGAATGAAGAAACTAATGGGTTCGTGAAACTGCTCATCAAGATGAAGCAGAACAAGAACTAATTACATGAAGGTGAATGAACTAATGAGGATAATTGTTTGTTTGTCTGAAACATTGCGGGTCTTTAATGTTTTGTTTTCCAGATTTAAGGAAATTCGTTTTTCTTTTCTTTTAAGCTATCTATATAGCTTACAGCAATTTAGTAAAGTATACTTTTATAAACAAAAATTGAAAAAATTCTCTCCCTGCATAATCCTTCTAGAATCCGGGAACTATTAGCAAGTATTCTTATTTTTATATCATAGTTACTTGCACAAGTTCAGGAAGAATCTGTTCTTGTAACAGGAAATTGTGTATTTACTGCTTATATTACCACGACTTTGACTAGAATGTCTTATTTTAAAATACAACCAAATAACTTTAAGAAGCTAAGTTTGACTTTATGGAGCCAATAAAAACCCTTTATGGGTTAAAAAAACTGGCCTGGTAACTAGAATACATGCTTGTATGGTTGCCTTACAGCTAGGTGAGTAAGGAATGCCACTTCTTGGAAGGCCCAGGAACCTCAGGATATTTGGGGTCCTCAAAGAGGAATTCACCTAATCTCTAGGAATGCAAAGTCTTATGAAGAGTCCTTGGCTTAGCCTTCTAGTCTCGAGAGGCTTTTACAAATTCAATTTGAGACTCCTCATGAAAAGTTCCAACAAAACAGACTTAAAAAGAGCCTATGCTGCATATAATGTAAATAATCAGGCTAAGTATATTAGTCTGTTCCCACATTGCTATACAGAAATACCTGAAACTGGGTATTTTATAAAGAAAAGAGGTTTAATTGGCTCACAGTTTAGCCAACTGTACAAGAAGCATGGCTGGGGAGGCCTCAGAGAGCTTTTACTTTTCACTGCAAAGCCAGAGCAGGCATCTTCATGTGGCTGGAGTAGAAGGAAAAGAGAAGAGGGCAGATGCTACATACTTTTAAAAAACCAGATCTCATGATAACTAATTTACTTACTATCACTAGAACAGCACAGATGGGATGGTGCTAACCTGTTCAAGAAGAACCACCACGATGATCCAATTACCTCCCAACAGGCTCTACCTCCAGTGTCGGGGATTATATCTCCACACGAGATTTGGTAGGAACACAGATCCAAACCATATCACTAAGTTTAGTATGATTAAACTTATTTTGCAAACAAATTAGTCTTAGTTTGATTATCTTTGATAAAAATGAGGATGACTGTAGAAAGAAAAATTATGTTTTAGAAGAAAACTACAGTGCACCTATTAGATCTTAGCACATTGTTTTTGAAGTTTTGTTACTTACCTACAAACTGGAATGAATCCTAAATTCTTCTGGTTTCTTCTAATATCTAGCTACAGTTGTCCAAACTAATATTTCTAGTTTTCTCTCAACCTTTGACTTGGAATTACTGAAATTAAAAGTTCCCTTTTCCTGAAGTCTTATAAACTGAGGCTGGATAAATTGATAGAAACTTCAGAGAAATCACAACAACTCATGTGTAGACAACGTTTATGACATTCAAACTGCCAACCAGGAAAATCTATCAGACTGCCACTGCCTGTAAAACTTTGGTTTTTTTAAAAATCTGTTAGCTGGATACAGTGACATGCGTCTGTAATACCAGCTCCTAGGGAGGCTGAAGTGGGAGGACTGCTTGAAGCCAGAAGTTTGAAAGCAGCTGGGGAGACCCCATCTCTTTAAAAAATAAATAGTAAGTAAAACATTTGTTATGCTTTTTTCTTGTTAATCTGTCTTTTGTTACAGTAGTGTCAGTCATAAACTCTGCAATGGGTATTCAAAAGATTTTCCCCCTAATAGTAGTATATGATTTGACATATGACATAACCAAATCAAGTCTACTAAGGAACTATTTTATGATGAATGCAATTTTGAAAAATGATGTAAAAATACAATTTTTCCCCCAAATAAGAAAAATCTATTGGAACACCTTTTTGCATTTTTATAAGGAAAACTTAAAAATCTTAGTTTTCTAAGTTCAAACTTTGGAACAACTGAAATTGTTGAAAAATATGCTTAACAAATAAATCAAGGATCAATGCCTCGATGAAAACCAGTATGTTTAACAGAAGCATTTTGAAAATTATTAAATATATTTTTTAATACAATTACAAAAATGTAACATTTGATAATTTCAACTTTTTAGCAGCTAAATGGATTTGCTTTTTAACCCAATACTTCAGGATTTTTTTTTTATTTTTACTTATTTATTTATTTTGAGAAAGGATCTCACTCCATCACCCAGGCTAGGATGCAGTGGCATGATCATGGCTTACTGCAGCCTTGAGTTTCTGGGCTCAGGTGATCCTACCACCTCAGCCTCCTGAGTAGCTAAGACTATAGGTCACATGCCACCATGCCTGGCAAATTTTTTGTATTTTTTTTTGTAGAGACGGGGTTTCACTATGTTGCTAGGCTGGTCTTGAACTCTAGCAATCCACCTCCTGCTGAGTAGCTGGGATTACAGGCATGAGCCACCATGTCTGGATGGATTTTTTGGTTGACTGGTTGGTTGATTATTTATTTATTTATTTGACAGAGTTTTTGCTCTGTTGCCCAGTCTGGAGTGCAATGGCGTGATCTCAGCTCACTGTAACCTCTGCCTCCTGGGTTCAAGCAATTCTCCCACCTCAGCCTTCCAAGTAGCTGCAATTACAGGCGCCCGCCACCTTGCCTGGCTAATTTTTGTATTTTCAGTAGAGATGGGGTTTCACCATGTTGGCCGGGCTAGTCTCGAACTCTTGACCTCAAGGTGATCTACTTGCCTTGGCCTCCCAAAGTGCTAGGATTACAGGCATGAGTCACCACACCTGGCCGGATTTTTCAGATTTTTAAATCATCAAGTCATCTACCTATTTTAGGATACCTGGCAGCTTTTCAGAAGCTATAATAAAAGGTGGGGGAGGGGGGGGAAGTCTGGCCATTAGGTACCTGGAGCTTATATAACATTACCTTTTGCAAAGAACCAATCTAAACCAGATAAGATGGAATATGTCTGTAATCCCAGCTACTTGGAAGGCTGAGGCAAATCAACTGTTTGAGCACAGGAAATTTTAGACCAGCCTGGGCAATAAAGCAGGACCCACAGGGAAGGAAAAAGGTAAGAGGAACAGGAAGGAGGGGGAAGGGAAGGAAAAGAAAGGGAAGCCAAGAAAGAACAGAACAGAACGGAACCAATCTATTATTTCTTAATTAAATAATACTCTTCATCTCCTGGTAATAAATTAAAAAGACTAAAGAACATATAGCATACATTAAGAATTATGAAAACAAAAGGTATGGCAGTAAACAACTAAAGATGAAATAATTCTTAATTAAACAAACATCAGGACAAAGGGCCACAACATAAATTTCCTAAAATCAAGCAATGGTTTAAGCAATAAAGGAACTTAATTATATCTGAAAAGGACATTGGAAATAAGAGAAAATAATGGATTGAAAACTGGATGCTTATGATTTAATAATGAAATATTCATGAGGCAATGATGTGCAAGTCAAACTAGATTGCAAGAAGGCATATTAAAAAAGTGTAAGGGGATTCCTTGTCAATTTAGCATAAGAATAAAAAACTATGCAACAGAAGTTTCCTTTCTGTTGTTAAGAACTGGTCCTAGCTCAGTTGCCTGAATATACTATTAAAACCAGGGAAGCACTAAGTAAGCAAATATACACAAACCTTAAACATTATATTATAATGCAAGAATGTACATGTGCATTCTTTTAATAATCTGATTTGGGCCATGCCTTTTGAGTATAGGTCCATTTATCAGAATCCCAAGTGTTGTTTTTTCCATAAACCATCAAGAAAATACGCCATCTACAATTTATAGTTTTGGTTTTGTAAATGTGAAGTGAGAATATAAAAATGTTTGTGAAATAATCTGAGTCCAAAATCTGTCTAGATTTTAATGATTTCCTTTTACACCACACACAATCCTTTTACTCGACATACTTTGACAGGAATTATTAGTATGGGGGAGACAAAATATCTTTTCTTCTACCCATCTTAGGTTCATGGTTGAGAGTCCCAAAACAAAAGACAGTTGTTAACAAGAGAAAAGCATACAAATTTATTTAATATAAGTTTTATGTGACACGTAAGGCTTCATATGGAAATGAAGACCCAAAAAAGAGTTAAACCTATGTGTTTTTATGGGTAGGCTAGATGAAGAGTGTTTTTATGGGTAGGTTAGAAGTAGTCAGAAATATGATACGACAAAGGGGGTGTGATCTAATGGTAACATACTGCAGAAACTTAGCAAAGCTTTTTGTTCAGATTCTTCTCTGTGATCCTTTATCTTCCTCAACATATAGGTAAGGCACCTCTCACAAAAAGGTTGTATAACCTGCTTCAGGGAAAGGTTAAAAAAATCCTTCATTTTACAACCTACCTCATAAGAGACAGGGAGCAGGGAAGGTCAGAATGACCTTTTGCTTCTGCTTTCTTCATAAAATATTCAATATGCCACGTCGCCATATTGTGGGGTTGCAAGTCTTGAATACTATCATTAGAAATTCACCTTTATCGTCTTCTCAAAGTATTCAACAGAACTGTAACAGAAAGGACTCTCTTGTCCTCATATAAGCAGACTGTAGCACTCAATTACATTATGAATTTCAATGTCAAGTATAACTGGCAGAGACAGGTATGGAAGTAAGCTTGCTGAGTCTTGAGAAAGCATACGACTCAATGACAGAGCTGAAGTTTGGCAATATACTAAAATGAAGCCTTAATTAAGCTATATATGTAGTATGTCAAGGGTGTTAGTAGGTATATTTTATAAAGAATTGAGAATATCAATAACTGATCACATTTTTAAAGGCTGGTTTAAAAAGTAAAGATTCATTAACAAAGCCATTGTTGCAAAAGAACTGTCACAGTGTAGTAGATGGATCCTGCTGCAATCCATAATGGTATCAGGCTACCACTCTTGCCTTTCACAAACTATAAAACTAGGAAAGTTGCTGGGTGCCGGTGGTTCACGCCTGTAATCCCAGCACTTTGGGAGGCCGAGACGGGTGGATCACGAGGTCAGGAGATCGAGACCATCCCATCCTGGCTAACACTGTGAAACCCCATATCTACTAAAAATATAAAAAATTAGCCGGGCGCGGTGGCGGGCGCCTGTAGTCCCAGCTACTCGAGAGGCTGAGGCAGGAGAACGGTGTGAACCCGGGAGGCGGAGCTTGCAGTGAGCCGAGATAGCGCCACTGCACTCCAGCCTGGGCAACAGAGCGAGACTCCATCTCAAAAAAAAAAAAATAAAAATAAATAAATAAATAAATAAATAAATAAAATAAAAAAAACTAGGAAAGTTATTTTAAGCAACTATTTTCAGATATTGGACAACCTGATGACAGAAAGCACAGCACTGTGATCTCTGAAAGAAGGAAAACTCAAGATGTAGTACTATAATTGTCTCAGCTTTATGCATGGGGGCACATTTCAGACTATGGTACAGAGAAGTAAATCCCAAGCAGAACAAAGCAATCTCACAGAGCAGAAAAGGTAGGGATTGGCATTCAGACATGCTGAGTCAAATGACATTTCTGAGGCAGAGTTCTGAAGAGGAGTTAAGCAAAACAGGAGTTTCAGAAATCTGCACAGTCTTTGTCTACAATGAGAGTCTGTGAAGTAGGACAAGCAATGAGAAGTTCTAACAAGTCAGAGTGAAGATTTTGCTGAACACTCTGGGCATTAAATTGAGACACAAGAAAGGTAAAACATAAGAAGCAGAACAACTCTATGACCGCCCATGCAATGCTTAATATCAATCACTAAAAGGATTAAGCTGATCAGCAGTAGTAGACTGCTGAAACAAAACTAAACACTGTATAAAGGAAGACAATAAAATCTAGGCTCCCAGTAACAAAGCAATCAGAACATCAATTACACACTTAAAAAATCATTAAATGTATTTTCTGGCAAGCTGGCCAAATAGGAACTGCTCTGGTCTGCGCCTCCCAGCGAGATGGGCGCAGAAGACAGGTGATTTCTGCAGTTCTAACTGAAGTACCTGGTTCATCTCACTGGGACTGGTTGGACAGTGGGTGCAGCCCATGGAGGGCGAGCCAAAGCAGGACGGGGCGTTGCCTTACCAGGGAAGCACAAGGGGTCGGGAATTTCCCTTTCCTAGCTAAGGGAAGCCATGACAGACTGTACCTGGAGGAACAGTACACTGCAGCCCACATACTGCGCTTTTTTCCATGGTCTTTGCAACTGGCAGACCAGGAGATTCCCTTCGGTGCCTGGCTTGGTGGGTCCCATGCCCACGGAGCCCATCAAAGCTAAGATCCATTGGCTTGAAATTCTCGTGGCTAGCACAGTAGTCTGAGATCAACCTGGGATGCTGAAGCTTGGTGGTGGGAGTGGAGTCCGCCATTGCTGAGGCTTGAATAGGCAGTTTTATGCTTACAGTGTAAACAACGCCACTGGGAAGTTCGAACTGGGAGGACCCCACCACAGCTCAGCAAGGCAGACTGCCTCTTTAGATTTCACCTTTGTGGGCAAGGCATCGCTGAACAAAAGACAGCAGTCCCAGTCAGGGACTTATAGATAAATCCCCAATCCCCCTGGGACAGAGCACCTGGGGGAAGGGACAGCTGTGGGCAGCTTCAGCAGACTTAAACATCCCTGCCTCACAGCTCTGAAGAGAGCAGTGGTTCTCCTAGCACAGTGTTCAAGTTCTGATAATGGACAGACTGCCTCCTCAAGTGGGTCCCTGACCGCCATGTAGCCTGACTGGGAGACACCTCCCAGTAGGGGCCGACAGACACCTCATGGAGGAGAGCTCCGGCTAGCATCTGGTGGGTGCCCCACTGGGACAAAGTTTCTAGAGGAAGGATCAGGTGGCAATATTTGCTGCTCTGCAGCATCCGCTGGTGATACCCAGGCAAACAGGGTCTGGAGTGGACCTCCGGCAAACTCCAACTGATCTGCTGCTGAGGGGCCTGTTAGAAGGAAAACTAACAAACAGAAAGGAATATCATCAATATCAACAAAAACAACGTCCACACCAAAACCCCATCCATAGGTCACCAACATCAAAGACTAAAGGTAGATAAAACCACAAAGATGGGGAGAAACCAGTGCAGAAAGGCTCAAAAACCAGAACGCCTCTTCTCCTCCAAAGGTTCACAACTCCTCACTAGCAAGAAAACAAAACGGGACAGAGAATGAGTTTGACAACAGAAGAGGGCTTTAGAAGGTGGGTAGTAACAAACTCCTCCGAGCTAAAGGAGCATGTTCTAACCCAACACAAGGAAGCTAAGAACCTTGGAAAAAGATTAGATGAATGGCTAACTAGAATAACCAGTGTAGAGAAGAATATACATGACGTGATGGAACTGAAAAATGCAGCAGGAGAACTTCAGGAAGCATACACAAGCTTCAGTAGCTGAATCTATCAAGCTGAAGAAAGGATATCAGTGACTGAAGATCAAATTAATGAAATAAAGCGAGAAGACATGATTAGAGAAAAAAGAATGAAAAGAAACGAACAAAGCCTCCAAGAAATATGGGACTATGCGAAAAGACCAAATATACATTTAATTGGTGTACCTGAAAGTGACAGGGAGAATGGAACCAAGTTGGAAAACACTCTTTAGGATATTATCCAGAAGTTCCCCAACCTAGCAAGGTAGGCCAACATTCAAATTGAGGAAATACAGAGACCACCAAAAAGAGACTCCTCGAGAAGAGCGACCCCAAGACACATAATTGTCAGATTCACCAAGGTGGAAATGAAGGAAAAAATGTTAAGGGCAGCCAGAGAGAAAGGTCGAGTTAACCACAAAGGGAAGCCCATCAGACTAACAGCAGATTTCTCGGCAGAAACTCTACAAGCCAGAAGAGAGTGGGGACCAATATTCAACATTTTTAAAGAAAACAATTTTCAACCCAGAATTTCATATCCAGCCAAAACAAGCTTCGTAAGTGATGGAGAAATAAAATCCTTTACAGACAAGCAAATGCTGAGAGACTTTGTCACCACCAGGCCTGCCTTACAAGAGCTCCTGAAGGAAGCACTAAACATGGAAAGGAACAACTGGTACCAGCCACTGCAAAAACATGCCAGACTGTAAAGACCATCAATGCTATGAAGAAACTGCATCAACTAACAGGCAAAATAACCAGCTAGCATCATAATGATAGGATCAAATTCACACATAACAATATTAACCTTAAATGTAAATGGGCTAAATGTGCCAATTAAAAGACACAGGCTGGTAAATTGGCTAGAGTCAAGACCCATTTGTGTGCTGTATTCAGGAGGCCCATCTCACATGCAAAGACATGCATCGGCTCAAAACAAAGGGATGAGAAAGGAAGATATACCAAGCGAATGGAAAGCAACAAACAAACAAACAAAAACAACAACCAGGTGTTGCAATCCTAGTCTCTGATAAAACAGACTTTAAACCAACAAAGATCAAAAAAAGACAAAGAAGGGCATTACATAATGGTAAAGGGAGATCAATTCAACAAGAAGAGCTAACTCTCCTAAATGTGTATGCACCCAATACAGGAGCACCCAGATTCACAAAGCAAGTTCTTAGAGACCTACAAAGAGACTTAGACTCCCACACAATAATAATGGAAGACTTTAACACCCCACTGTCAATACTAGACACATCAGCGAGACAGAAAATTAAGAAGGATATCCAGGACTTGAACTCAGTTCTGGACCAAGCAGACCTAATAGACATCTACAGAACTCTCCACCCCAAATCAACAGAATATACATTCTTCTCAGCACCACATCGTACTTATTTTAAAACTGACCACATAATTAGAAGTAAAACACTCCGCAGCAAATGTAAAAGAACAGAAATCACAACAAACTGTCTCTCAAACCACAGTGCAATCAAATTAGAACTCAGGATTAAGAAACTCACTCAAAACTGCACAGCTACATGGAAACTGAACAACCTGCTCCTGAATGACTACTGGGTAAATAATAAAATGAAGGCAGAAATACAGATGTTCTTTGAAACCAATGAGAACAAAGACACGATGGACCAGAATCTCTGGGACACATTTAAAGCAGTGTGTAGAGAGAAATTTATAGCACTAAATGCCCACAAGAGAAAGCAGGAAAGATCTAAAATTGACACCCTAACATCACAATTACAAGAACTAGAGAAGCAAGAGCAAATAAATTCAAAAGCTAGCAGAAGGCAAGAAATAACTGAAGTCAGAGCAGAACTGAAGGAGATAGAGGCATTAAAAACCCTTCAAAAAAATCAGTGAATCCAGGAGTTGGTTTTTTAAAAAGATCAACAAAATTGATAGACTGCTAGCAAGACTAATAAAGAAGAAAAGAGAGAAGAATCAAATAGATGCAATAAAAAATAATAAAGGGGATATCACCACTGAACCCACAGAAATACAAACTACCATCAGAGAATACTATAAACACCTCTATGCAAATAAACTAGAAAATCTGGAAGAAATGAATAAATTCCTGGACACATACACCCTCCCAAGACTAAACCAGGAAGAAGTTGAATCTCTGAATTGACCAGTAACGGATTCTAAAAATGGGGCTATAATAGCCTACCAACCAAAAAAAGTCCAGGACCAGAAGGATTCACAGCCGAATTCTACCAGAGGTACAAAGAGGAGCTGGTACCATTCCTTCTGAAACTATTCCAATCAATAGAAAAAGAGGGAATCCTCCTTAACTCATTTTATGAGGCCAGTATCATCCTGACACCAAAAACCAGCAGAGACCGAAAAAAGAAAAGAAAATTTTAGGCCAATATCCCCGATGAACATCGATAAGAAAATCCTCAATAAAATACTAGGAAACCAAATCCAGCAGCACATCAAAAAGCTTATCCACCACGATCAAGTCGGCTTCCTCCCTGGGATGCAAGCCTGGTTCAACATATGCAAATCGATAAATGTAATCCATCACGTAAACAGAACCAAAGACAAAAACCACATGATTATCTCAATAGATGCAGAAAAGGCCTTTGACAAAATTCAACAGCCCTTCATGCTAAAAACTCTCAATAAACTAGGTATTGATGGAATGTATCTCAAAATAATAAGAGCTATTTATGACAAACCCATAGCCAATATCATATTGGACGGGCAAAAACTGGAAGCATTCCCTTTAAAAACCAGCACAAGACAAGGATGCCCTCTCTCACTACTCCTATTCAACACAGTATTGGAATTTCTGGTCAGGGGAATCAGGCAAGCGAAAGAAATAAAGGGTATTCACTTAGGAAAAGAGGAAGTCAAATTGCCTCTGCTTGCAGATGACATGACTGTATATCATGAAAACCCCATTGTCTCAGCCCAAAATCCCCTTAAGCTGATAAGCAACTTAGGAAAGTCTCAGGATACAAAATCGATGTGCAAAAATCACAAGCATTCCTATACACCAATACCAGACAAACAGAGAGCCAAATCATCAGTGAACTCCCATTCACAATTGCTACAAAGAGAATAAAATACCTAGGAATCCAACTTACAAGGGATGTGACAGACCTCTTCAAGGAGAACTACAAACCACTACTCAACAAAATAAAAGAGGACACAAACAAATGGAAGAACATTCCATGCTCATGGATAGGAAGAATCAATATCGTGAAAATAAGCATACTGCCCAAAGTAATTTATAGATTCAATGCTATCCCCATTAAGCTACCACTGACTTTCTTCACAGAATTGGAAAAAACTACTTTAAATTTCATATGGAACCAAAAGAGCCTGCATAGCCTAGACAATCCTAAGCAAAAAGAACAAAGCTGGAGGCATCATGCTCCCTGACTTCAAACTATACTACAAGGCTACAGTAACCAAAACAGCATGGTACTGGTACCAAAACAGAGAGACCAATGGAACAGAATAGAGGCCTTAGAAATAACCCCACATATCTACAACCATCTGATCTTTGACAAACCTGACAAAAACAAGCAATAGGGAAAGATTCTCTATTTAATAAATGGTGCTGGGAACTGGCTAGCCATATGTAGAAAGCTGAAACTGGATCCCTTCCTTACACCTTATACAAAAGTTAACTCGAGATAAATGAAAGAGTTAAATGCAAGACCTAGTGCTATAAAAACTCAAGAAGATAACCTAGGCAATACCATTCAGGACACAGGCGTGGACAAAGTCTTCATGACTAAAACACCAAAAGCAATGGCAACAAAAGCCAAAATAGACATATGGGATCTAATTAAACTAAACAGCTACTGCAGAGCAAAAGAAACTGTCATCAGAGGGAACAGGCAACCTACAGAAAGGGAGAAAATGTTTGCAATGTATCCAACTGACAAAGGCTAATATCCAGAATCTGTGAAGAACTTAAACAAATTTATGAGAAAAAAACAAACAGCCCCATCAAAAATGGGTGAAGGATATGAACAGACACTTCTCAAAAGAAGACATTAATGCAGCCAACAAACTTATGAAAAAATGCTCATCATCACTGGTCATTAGAAAAATGCAAATCAAAACCACAATGAGATACCATCTCATGCCAGTTAGAATGGTGATCATTAAAATGTCAGGAAACAACAGGGAGTGTAAATTAGTTCCACCATTGTGGAAAACAGTGTGGTAACTCCTCAAGGATCTAGAACTAGAAATACCATTTGACCCAGCCATCCCATTACTGGGTATATACCCAAATGATTATAAATCATGCTACTATAAAGACACATGCACACGTTTATTGCAGCAGTGTTCACAACAGCAAAGACTTGGAACCAACCCAAATGCCCATCAACGATAGACTGGATAAAGAAAATGTGGCACATATACACAATGGAATACTATGCAGCCATAAAAAGGGATGAGTTCATGTCTTTTGCAGGGACATGGATGAAACTGGAAATCATCATTATCAGCAATGGAACACAAGAAGAGAAAACCTAACACCCGCATGTTCTCACTCATAAGTGAGAGTTGAATAATGAGAATACATGGATACAGAGTGGGGAACATCACAACCCGGGGCCTGTTAGAGGGTCGGGGCTAGGGGAGGGATAGCATTAGGAGAAATACCTAATGTAAATGATGAGTTGATAGGTGCAGCAAACCAACATGGCACATGTATACCTATGTAACAGACCTGCCGTTGTGCACATGTACCCCAGAACTTAAAGTATAATAATAATAATAAAAAAATTAAATGTGTATGTAAAAGGGAAACAACTATAATAACAAAATAATCAATAGAAATAGGCCCTGAAACGATGTAGATTTATAAATAACTACTATAAATATGTTTAAAGATTTAAAGAAAAAAGATGGACAAAATGAGTGAACAGTTCAAAAATTTCTACAGAAAAATGGAAACTATATTAAAGAACTAAATAGAAATTCTAGTGCTGAAAAATATAGTACCTAAAATGATAAATACTGTAAGGGATTAATAGAAAACTGGACACCAACAGAAGAAAAGATCATTAAATTTGAAGACAGGACAATAGAAACTAACCAAATTGCACTACATAGTGGAAAAAGACTGGAAGTAAAATAAACTGGGCCTCAGTGACTGGCTGGAAAATATTAAGCCGTACAATATAAGTGTTATACTTACAGAAGAGGAAAGACTGAAGCAGAAATGGTTTTTGAAGAAAAATTTCCAAATTTTCCAAATTTTAAGAATACTAATAAAAAATTCCAAGAATCTTAATGAACCCTAACCAAGATATATGTAAAGAAAACCACACATAAACATAGTATAACGAAATTTCTAAAGTTTAAAGATAATAATCATAAAAGTAGTCTTAAGACACTCTACCTACATAGTAATGATGCTAAAAGAAAACAGGCAACTGTAATCCCAGCACTTCGGGAAGCTGAGGCAGGCAGATTGCATGAACTCAGGAGTTCAAAACCAGCCTGGGTAACATGGTGAACCCCATTTCTACAAAAAATAAAGCCAAAACTATCTGGGTATAGTGGTGTGTGCCTATAGTCCCAGCTACTCAGGAGGATGAGGTGGGAGGATCTCTTGCACCCAGCAGGTCAAGACTGCAGTGAGACAAGATTGTGCCACTGCACACAGTGAGACCCTATCTCAAAAAACAAAAACAAACAAACAGAAAAAACACACCAAACAGCAACAACAACAAAAAACCCAGAAAAGACTGACAGCTCTTCTTTTAAATGAGAAAAAAGACAATGATGCCCACCTTTACTAATTCAATTCAGTGTAGTATTGGAAGTTCTAGCTAGAGCAATCAGACAAGAAAAAGAAATAAAAGCCATCCAAACTTGTAAAGATGTATAATTATCTCTGTTCCCAGATGACTTATGTGAAAAACCCTAAAGATTTCACCAAAAAAATCTGTTAGAGATAATAAACAAATTCACCAAGGTGGCAAATATAAAATCAATATACAAAAATCAGTTATGTTCTATACACTCACAATGAAAAATCTAAAAAGTAAATTACAAAAACAACCCCATTTACAATAGCATAGAAAACAATGTAATACTTAGGAACAAATGTAACTAAGAAAACAAAAAATCTGTATACTGAAAACTACAAAACACTGTTAAAAGAAATTAAAGACATAAAGAAGCGGGAAGACATCCTGTGTTCGTCAACTGGAAATGTCAGTATTGTTAAGATGACAACACTACCCAAATCAATCTACAGATTCAATGCAATCCCTATCAAAAAGTGACATTTTGGGGTAGGAAAAGAAAAATCCATCCTAAAATTCATGTGAAATCTTTGTTTCAAAACAATCTTGAAAATGAAGAACAAAGCTGGATAACTCACAAATCCCGATTACAAAACTTACTACAAAGCTACAATAACTAGTGTGGTACTGACAGAGAATAGACATACGGGCCAATGAAATAAAATAGAGAGCCTAGAAATAAACCCTTGCATATACAGCCAACTGGTTTTTTAAAGGAGTGCCAAGATCATTCGATGTGGAAAGCACCAACAAATGGTGCAGGGAAAACTGGATATCCAATTCTAAAGAATGAAAATGAATCACTGTCTTACACCATATACAACAGTTAACTCAAAATGGATCAAAGGGCCGGGCACGGTGGCTCACGCCTGTAATCCCAGCACTTTGGGAGGCTGAGGCGGGCAGATCACGAGGTCAGGAATTCAAGAGCAGCCTCACCAATATGGTAAAACCCCGTCTCTACTAAGAATACAAAAACTAGCCGGGCATGGTGGTACGCGCCTGTAGTCCCAGCTACTCAGGAAGTTGAGGTTGTAGTGAGCAGATATTGAACACTGCACTCCAGCCTGGGCAACAGAGGGAGATTCCATCAAAAAACAAAACAAAACAAAACAAAAAACAGATCAAAGACCTCAATGGAAGAGCTAAAACTACAAAACTTTGAGAAGAAAACATAGGAGGAAATCTTCTTGACAGTGAATTTGGCAAGGAATTACTGGATATGACAATAAAAGCATATGCAATAAAAAACTACAGATAAAAGAGATGTCATCAAAAGTAAATTTTTTTTTTTGCATCAAAGGACATCTAGCTGATAGAGGATTAATATTCAGAATATACAGAAAATTCTGAAAAATCAACAAAAAAACAACAATCCAATTCAAAATGAGCAAAGAACCTGAATAGACATTTCTCCAAAGATATATAAATGGCTAATAAACACACAAAAAGATGCTCAACATCACTAATTTATTAAGAACATGCAAATCAAAACCACACTGAGATACTACTTCACACACATTAGGATGGCTATTATAATGAAAATGGAAAATAACACGTGTTGGTGAGGATGTAGAGAAATTGGAAACTTTGTGTATTGTTGTGCGAATGTAAAATGGTGCAGCCAATAGGGAAAACAGCATGTAGTTCCTCAAAATGCTAAACATATAATAACCACATGATCCAACAATTCTACTTTGGGGCATCTTCCTAAAAACTTGAAAGCAGAGATTTGAACAAATATTTGGACATCCATATTAATAGCAGCATTATTTCCAATAGCCCTAGAAACAATCCAAATGTTCCATGATCGATAAACTAAGTGTGATATACACATAAAATGGAACTATTATATATAGCCTTTAAAAGGAATGAAATTCTGACACATGCTATAACACAGAAAGTATAATACAGGTTATGAGGAACAGGGGAGAGCATAAAGGATAGTTACTATTTAATGGGTACAGAGTTTCTATTCGGGATGATGAAAAAGCCTGGAAATAGATAGTGGTGATGACTGCTCAACATTATGAATGTGGTTAATGCCACTGAATTGTGCTCTTAAAAATGGTAAACTTGGTGTGCAATGTATATTTTACCACAATTTTTTTTTTAAAGGAAACTGGAATGACATTTTTAACTCATTCCAATCTTCTACCTAGAATTCTATATCCAACGAAAAGGTCTGCTATGAACTGAATGTTTGTATTCTCCCAAAATTTGTATAGTGAGGCCCTCATTCTAAATGTGATGGTGTTTAGAAATGGGGCCTCTGAGAGGTAATTAGGGTTAGATGAGATCATGAGAGTAAGGCGCCCTTATGAGAAGAGACATGACAAAGCTCACTTGCTTTTTCTCTCTCTCTGTGGCCATGCAGACACATCAAGGAGGTGGCCTTCTACAAGCTAGGAACAGAGCCCTCAACAGAAACGACCATGCTGGCACCTCAACCTTGGAATTCTAGCCCTCAAAACTGTTCGAAAATAAATTTCTGCTGTTTGAACCACCCAGTCTATGGTATTTTGTTGTGGCACCCTGAGCTAAGACAACGTCTTTCAAAACCGGAGTCAAAATAAAGGAATTTCCAGATAAACAAAAGCTGAGAGATTTTTGCCCAACAGAACAGCACTGTAAGACATGTTAAATAAGGCTCTTTAGTCTAAAGGAAAAGGATACCAGATGGAAATTTTATCTATATGAAGTATAATTATTAAGAGTAACAAAAATGAAAAATTTGTGAGTAAATATAAAAGAGTTTTCTTCTCACTTCTAAATTTATTTAAAAGACAACTGTTTAATGCAAAAATAATAATTTACTATGAGGTTTACAACAAATATGGAAGTAAAATGTGTGTCGACATTAACAAAGGACTGGAGTGACAGGTGGAAGTATTGTTTTAAGGTTCTTATATTACATATAAAGTGATATATTATTAGTTCATGGTAGACTATGAAAAGTTAAGGATGCATATTGTAATCCCTAAAGCAACTGTAAAAAAAAGAAAAGAAAAGAAAGAAAAAGGAAATCAGGATGAATAGAAAACAAGCAGCAAGATGGTAAATTTAAACCCAATTATATCAATAAATATTTTGCACATAATTTTTTAAACACAAAATTAAAAGACAGAAATTGTCAAACTAAACAAAGTAAGGTCCATATGTAAGCACGAAGGTCAAACTTTAAATATAAACTCACAAATGAGAATAAGATGTACCATACAAAAAAAAGAATAAGAAAACTGAGGCAGTTATATATTATTATCAAATTCGACCTCAGAAAAAGGAACAGCATCAGAATAAAGAGGGATATCACGTAAGGATAAAGCAACAACTTATCAAGAACACACAACAATTTTCAATGTTGATACACCACCCAACAGTGGAGTTTCAAAATAAGTGAAGCAAAAAAGTGATCCCCCCCACACAGGAAAGATACCACTTATGGTCTGAGATGTTAACTCTTCTCTCTCAAGAACTAACAGAAAACGTGGATAAAAATATTGGTAAAGATGTACAAAATGTGAGTGACACTATCAGTCAACTTAAAACTTAATTGAAATTTTTGGAACACCAAACTCAAAAACTGAAGAATGCATATTCCTTCAAAATGTACATGAAACATTAATCAAGACAGACTATATACTAGGTGACAAAAAAGTCTCAAGAAATCTGAAAACTGAAATCATACAGTATGTTGCTGACTACAAAATTAAATTTGAAATCAGTAATAATGTAGTTCACCAAATAAATGAAGATAAGTACTGTAGATATTTCAGAGGATGATGTTTACCTTGCATTGTTCTGGAAAGGCTTTATAACAAAACAAAAACATAGACTGAATGTAAGAATAGGGAGAAAGTTTCATAACTTCCTCAGATACATTATTTATGACACAAACTCTACTATAATGCATTATAAAATAATAGTAACAGTGGTACTAATGTAGTAGCAGCAGCAATAGTTAACGCTTATGTAGCACTAACTGCTATGCATTGGCCTAGTATTTTACAGAGATTTGTGATAGAAATCTCATCAACCAGCAATACCCACCAATTTATAGTACAATGATACATAAATTTACAAGTTGATCCTCAGGATGTACTAAGCCTTGAAGTACTTCTAAATCAATGTTACATCATTAATGTGTTAAGTATTTTTTTAATACTCTAATTCTTAGATATATGGTATTTATCTATTAGGTAGAATTTGCTACACACCCCGTGTCAGAGTCTGAAAAGTATCCACAGAACTAGGCCATGTATATTAAAAATAAAGCCATATCTCTGAAGTTACATTGAGTTAATTGGTAAAATCCTCTCTAAAGTATTCTGTATCAATTATCTCTAGGTACCAAAAAATATTTAAAATGTTGATACTTTTTTGTTTTCTTTACATTTTTTGAGATAGGGTCTTGCTATGTTGCCCAGGCTGGTCTTGAATTCCTGGGCTCAGGCAATCCTCCCACCTTGCCACTGTGCCTGGCCTAAAATGTTGATACTAAACCCTTCAATTTAGTAATCCCACTTCAAAGAATTGATTCTAAAATAAAGATGTTATCAAAGATTAGACTTAGGTATAAAGAGGTTCATTCTAGCATTGCGTATAGTTGCAAAACACTGTAAACAACCTGCAGTACAAAAGCTGCACGATGGCTGAGGTATTATGGTACAGCCAATGACAGATTATACATTCATTTATAATTATGCTTTTGAATAATTTTAAAGAAATATAGTCACATTATAATAAAGTGAAAAAACAGGATAAAAAACTATAAAACAGTTTGTCTTACATATAAATACATTAGATATGAGTGTGTTTAAATATTCATATAAAAAAAGAAGTAAATTCACCAAGACTGAGATTAAGGTGATTTTAATTTTCTTCATTACGCTTTCTTCATTTCCAAATTAATGTTTCCACAATATGTATATATAACTATGCTTTAAAAAAATTTTTTTTATTGGTAGTAAAAATTGATATATTTACGAGGACTACAGGCACCCGCCACCACGCCCATCCTTTTTTTTTTTTTTCTGTATTTTTAGTAGAAACAGGGTTTCACTATGTTGGCCAGGCTGGTTTTGAACTCCTGACCTCGTGATCCACCCGCCTCAGCCTCCCAAAGTACTGGGATTACAGGTGTGAGCCACTGTGCCCAGCCTCTAATGTGATTTTTGGTATGTCTATGCCTTACTATTAAAACTTATTATTATTATTATTATTATTATTGTTGGAGATACCTCATTCAGTTGCCCGAGCTGGAGTATAGTGGCATGATCTTGGCTCACTGCAACCTCTGCCTCCCAAGTTCAAGCAATTTTCATTTCTCAGACGCCTGAGTAGCTGTGACTGCAGGTGCGCGACCCCACAACCGGCTAATTTTTTGTGTTTTAGTAGGGACGGGGTTTCACCATTTTGCCCAGGCTGGTCCTTGAACTCCAGAGCTCAGGCAATCTGCCCACCTCAGCCTCCCAAAGTGCTAGGATTACAGGTGTGAGCCACTCTGCCCAGCCTAAAAACCAGTAATTTTTTAATCACACAGGGTTTAATGGCCAAATATAATAATAGGAATAAGTACTTTGGAAACTTCCTTGAAGTAATACAGTTTCAAATTTCCACCATTAAAAATAAATTATAAATGACTAAAGAAATTTCTCACTGGAAGGATAATTATATAGCAATACATCTATCTACCAATTAAAGAATTACATAGTTGATTGTCAGAAACTGTATAATGAGAGATAATATCATAGATGATATTAGTGCCACAGGCTGTTAGAAAAGGCAAGTTACATGACAAAAATCATTACCAACTATACATGTACATACATATACACACATGACTGACATAGGACCACTGTGAGGTCAACATTGGGCTCCCAGGTACCCTAGAACTCAGTACCTGCACTGCAGATTTGATTCGCAAGAATGGTCTCCATAATAATTCAAAATTGATTAATAATAATAATTATAATTCCAGTTTGCTTCTCTCTCCATGCTAACAACTCCAAGTAGCAAAAAAAGGGAAGAAAAACACTTTTTACTGAATAATGAACATAAATGTGTTACTTATTTATTTTGGGGACAGGGTCTCGCTCTGTCACCCAGGCCAGAGTGCAGTGGAATGATCACGTCTCACTGCAACCTCAACCTCCTGAGTATTAATAGCTCAGCTCCTGCCTCAGTCTCCCGGGAAGTGAGGACCACAGGCACGCGCCACTCCCCTTGGCTAATTTTTGTTCTTTGGTAGAGATGAGGTCTCCCCATTTGCCTAGGCTGGTCTCAAACTCCTGGGCCCAAGTGATCCTCGCACCTCGGCCTCCCAAAGTGCTGGGGTTACAGTTGTGAGCCACTGCACTCAGCCTCTCCTCTTGTTTAGTGTTGGTATTCTCAATTAACTTTCAAAACAAATATAAAAAGGTATGTTCATTTTATAAGATGAGGACACTCACAGAGGTTAAATAATTTGCTTCAGGTTATACAGCTAAAAGAAGAGATGACTAAAGATCTAAGGCTGTATTTATAATTAGTCCATGATCTTGCCAATATCCCATATATCTCACTAGAGTGAACATTTCAAATAATGTAATAATGTATAACCCATTTCTTTTTCAGTTATTAAATGTCTCTAAAAGTCCTACATATTTACAAAAGAGGAAATACGACAATTTAAAAACAAGTGCTTAGAGGGTGGGGCCACCTTTTGTCTCTCCTCACTAGTTCTGATATTGCTCCTTAGTAATTTTGGGAAAGTGAGAGAAAGAAGAAAAATGATGAAAGGAACAGAAGTACGGAATAAAAAGAATGGAAGGAAGAAGAAAATGGGAAGAAGAAGAGACAGGGCAATGGGGGAAAAAATGACAGCCAAAGAATGACACAGAAAGCCAAAACTGAAGAGAGACAGGAGAAGGCAGAAAAAATGAAAAAAATGGGAGGCAACAAGGGGATATCAGGAAAACATGTAGCCAGAAAGGGAGAGAGAGATGACCTACAGCTACATAGCAAAAGACAGAGAGAGAGTCAAAAGACAGAGGGAAAAAGCCATACAAACTGCAAAGAGAGATTTCAAGAAGCAGAGAGGAAGAGAGGGGAGAGGAGAGGCAGGGCAAGAGGAAGTGGAGTTAAAGTTAAGATGAAGACAGACAACTATCACCATCAAACCATGCCACTGACAAAAGCAAGGTGCAGAACTCAAATGTATTTGAAGCTATCAGCACCAAACTGGTGGACAGCACCTCAGCCAATTTATTCTTATCTTCCTTTACCACTATGACAAGCCTGTAACATTTTTTCCCTTGGTGGAGAAGGGGGCGGGGCAGAGAAAGAAGGGCTATGGAGAATGAGAGAGATAAGTTTATTATTCCTGGTCCCAATATTGCCTTTCTCAAAAAGCAATTTCAAATTCAGAAGATTCCTTAATAGAAAAAAAAAAAATCACCAAATTGTTATATCATATATAAAACCTATGCAAAGACAAAAATTAGGTTCCTTCAAATAAAAATGGCAGCAAACTAACCATTTCCTTTGAGCTTCTTTAAAGTTGCCCTTAATCATAATAGCTTAGTAATTTTCTAGCTTTTAGAATTAAATCAGATCAAACCACTTTTGTACTTAGAATTATATAAAGGTTTCTAATTATAATTCGAATAATATTCAAATTTCTTACTATGGGCCTAAAGGGCCTTCTCACCTGATCCAGCTCCTGCCCACACCTCTGATCTCATTTTATATCATTCTCCTTTCTTGTTATGTCATATCTTTCCATCTGTTATTTGACTACTACCAGCTACACTTTTGGTCATTAGCTTTTCCCTTTACTCAAAATGCTCTTACCTTAGATTCTCACATAGCTGCTTCTTTCTCATCAATTCAGATCTTAATTCACATAGCACACCATCTCAAAGTGGGTTTCGTTGACTGCCCTACTGAAATGACCCCTATTTCACCCAAACCTCAGCTATTCTATCTCATCACCTAGCTTTGTTTTTTCCATAATATTATCTATGAAAAATACTGTAATTATTTATGAATAAAGCTAGCATATGCTTAAGCATGAGAATATAAGCTCTAAGGACATGGATGTTGTGCTTTGTTCATAGCTACATCCCCATATGCTTAAAAAAATTGAATGAAGGAAGGAAAGTATAGTAATATTTTACATTATAAATAAGAGACAAGCAAAAAATCTCTTGAATGATCTTCATGTATTGTCCTAGATGAAAACTACTAGACCGAGAGGAGTTTTAATCTCAGAACAACCTAGGCACAGGCTATAGCAGCCATATTTGAATGTTTAAGATATTATAATGCATACTAAATCAGAAATCTGGTTTTAATTCTTTGGATGTCAAATCTTAAACTACCTAATTAGGTTTAAAAATTATCTTTAATTGATACATCTTAACACAATACATACTCAGTAGTCACTGGAATAGATGTACATCAGTACACTAATCAGATCCTCAGTTCTTTAAGTTAGCACTCTCAGTCCAACATTTTAGTATATTTCTGTATCCTGTATGTTGTTTAGAGAAAGCTAAGTTTATTTTTCATGTCTATTTTATTGGAAGCATTAACATTTTAAAAACTCTCATCAACTAACATGCAATATGCTGAAAGCCTTTAGAAGTAAAGTATTAAACATGAAACAACAACTGAACAAAAAGCCTATTCACATGTTTCTAGAAAAGTATGCCTTATAAAGAAGCAGCTTTGTGGAGACATCGTATACTGCATACAGTAAAACTTCCATATCACTGCCCTATTTTTCAAACTTTCCCATCTTGTAAAACATGAATATCTCACATACTTGCAGGTGGTATTTTGAAGAACAGAATAGAAGCAGAGACTAGGTCATATAAAATTAGAAAGCCTGAACACAGAAATAGAATCAAAGTTTTCTAGTCTCAAATTTTAAAGTCTACATTCTCCTTTCTTTTGCTCTAATTCTATTCTGAGATACACGATATAAAAAGAAAACATAACTGTCACCAAAAGATGCTACTTCTATTTCTCTACCTCCTCTCACCCTACCTTCATTGAGAACTTACTACAAAATGATAGACATAAGGCTTTAACAAGTTTAAGTATTTGGATTAATTCTTGGGTTATAAAATTATCTGGCAAGCTAGCTAATTCAAAAGCTATAACTTTAAAAACAAAGTACCATTTACTACCAAAAAGACCAAAACAAAACAAAAAACCCCAAAACCAAACTCAAATACAGTGTAAAATAAAGCATCAGGTATCTATCTGCATACACTAATATAAATTTGATGGTTTCTTTACAATTACATTCAGTTAAATGAAAAGTATTAGATAAGTAATTTTCAAGAATATACAGTTTATGTACTTCAAATTCACTAATGAGTAACAGACTAATAATATATTTTCCGATATAAATGAGTACTCTCTAGAATATGACAAAAAACCTAAACTTAAAATCCAAACAAATAAAATATTATCAATTCTATTTTCTTGAGAGCCAAAGTTTCCTACATAATAACATGCAAGAATTTTAAATTCTTGAAAGCAAGTGCCAAGTACTATACACAATTTCCATACACAGCAGGTAGTAAAGCAAGAAAAGAACTGACACAGTTACTCTCCTTAAAAGAGACATACAAAGGAGAACTGTTACACAGCACTAGCATACTACAGGTCTATGCATTAAAGATGTTGTGGCTATTAACAGTTTAAACCTTTACTGTATTTTGCTAATTGGTACATAGAACTTTAAACCTTTTGAAAGATACAACATTTCAGTCAGTTCAATTCTCCAGTATTGTTCAAGTATTCCAAGTAGGAACAAAGAGGAAAATAAATCTGCTTTAATTGCTGAAGAATCACAGATAATAGAGATGGCTGAATACTGTAGGGGAAAGACCTTTTGTTCCTTAAACAATTTAAATATAGAACGATCGTTCTCTAAGTTTTAATGGTTCCTGTCTGTATATAAAAACTGTAATACTTAACATTCATTTTCTTTGTGATATTTAGTAAATCTAAGTTTATACAGCTTGATACTACATAAAAACATTTCAATAAGCATATATTTTAAACAACAAAGTTCTGCAGAATATTTTACTTATCTAAAGAATTTAGAAATAATTACATTTGAAAAATAGTAACTGATTTGATTTAATGATCATCATAGTTAAATATAACAGGTTTTAAAATCGTATCAAGGAAAGTAGAAAACATTCATTTTAAACGATTAACTATTTTGATAAACTTTCAACTATTTAAGAGCATGTTTTATTTATAAACATAAAAACAAACTTTTAATATTAATTCATGTTTATAGATATATGTCATGAGATTAAAAATATGAAATACAATGTAATAATCTTCCAAACATGTAAAGCAATCACTTTTTTTATGATTATTTACTGATTAACTTACACAAAAAGTACAAAAAAAAGAACTTTCCTTCTAGCTTCAGGAAGTCTTAACGTTTTTCATTACTTGAGTCTGGTATTTTTCAAAATCAATCTCTCCTACACACACACGACAGTACTAAAAAAGGAACAATTAAGGAATGACCATTTCACTATGAAATCTACACTTCCAAAATCACTAGTCATTACGTCTTCCTTAGAATTTTAAGCAACAGTATTGCTGCAATCTTAAAGGCTATTCATCCTTTTTTTTTTTTTTTTTTTTTCAATAGCTTGTGGGTAGTGTAAAAACTGACACAGGGAAATACATTGTTAAAAAAAAACAAAAAACAAAAAAACTATATTTGCTTTTAAAACAAAATTTACTGCAACAAACATTTATCTTTAGTCATGATTCTTCTCTTTTTATATTAGAAGTTTCATCTAAGTAAAAGAATAAAAATAAGTATTTTGTAGGACGAAACACTTGAAGAAACACTATACATATTTAGTGAAAGTCCTAAAGAAAAAAACCCACACGCTAAACTGCCACCATGGTAGGTTCTCAAAGGCTGCTATTCTTTGATGTAAAATGAAATACTACTTAGTGAATAAAACATAAAAAACTCCTGTCTACCCTTCAAAGAGACATATCCTTTGACCCAGAGCTCCAGACTAAAGCCTTGAAATTTTTGCACAAGAATGCTGCGTGAGTAAAGTCCAGACAAAACAGACACTTGAGATGCTAGAAAGCTGTATAACCCCAATTGCAGACACTACTCCTTCCAATAATCTAGCAGAGATACCACTGCCATACACCAAAAGAAAGTAATCTCACCAAAAGAAAACTGACCCCTTAGAGGGGGAAAAAAAAGTAAATAGTCAAAGCAAAAGCAAGCCTTTAACTTAGGGTTATCTTTTTGTGTAGGTCACCTCTTAATTATCAATTTTTAATTCAAGTTAGCAGACTTATATAAGTTTTAATCTATAAACCTTTAATATGTCAGGAAGAAAAAACAACATAAATAAATACTTGTACAGCAAATGTAGTTGTTTTATTTTCGAAGGCTTGCAAAAACCATTCAATTTTACAAACTTCTTAGAATAAGTTAAAGTAATAAAAAAATTTTTAACTATTACAAATTGACAAAAAAAATTGTATTAAATAACCTGCTGCTGCTTACAGACATTCTAAAACAGCAATATTAAAACCTCATCGGCTGAGCATGCTACCAGTACTGCGTGCTAATTAATCAAACAGCAATTTATTTATCACAAGCCTCAGCAAGCACCAAAGTGTAAGTGCTGTTTAATTGCTATTTGGAAGAAATTTTCAAGTAACAAAATACAATCAATTGGCAACATTCAGAATACTGACAACATTTGTTTTACATGCACATCTGATTTTTAAATAAAGATATTAGAGTGTTAAAAATGTCCAAAGTATTAGGATTTTACATTAATAGCATTGTGTTACAATTTCGCAAGAAAGTTTTGAAATAATAGATGTCCTTCCCCACTCCACATACCTCCAAAAGATTTAAGTTTTACAGATTGCTAAATAAAAAGTTTCCTTTTTCACATACATTTAAATTGAGGATGCATATCTAACTATACTACCTCTGTAAAAGTTAAAACAGGTGGTGCTTAATAGTTTTTAAACAAAATAACTCAGTATATAAATGAAAACAATGTAAAGTGTCAATACAACACTGAAGTATAGTGCCTGGCACATGTAAGTATTTATTGAATAAATAAACGAAGAATGAAGGAAAGATAGCAGGCAACATGATTTCCATAAAAACAATATATCACTGTCTAAACTATTAAAGCTTATTTTGTGTCATTTTTAATAAGAAATTGAAACTACTCCTATATTTTCGGAGGGTATTTTTCTATTTTCTTAGTAATATTTTAACTGTACTAAACAGTCATATAAGGCAATTGTCATAAACAAGGAATCAGGGTGTAAAAAACGGGCTAAAAAATGATTAGAAAGCAAATTGAAGGTATACCTATGTAGGACTAATTTATATTTTGGTTGTTTTTTAGGGGAATACCTACTTAAAATCTTTAAAGAGCATTGCAAATTTAACTTCTCTCTTTTCTATAGCTGAAGTGAATATAAAAAAGACAACATGTTCATTGGACTTGGGTATTCATCAAATGTCCTGAAAGGAGACTGAGGTGGAGGGAGGCATAAAGAAAAAAAAGTTACCCTTATAATAAAGCACAAAGGCAAAGACATTCTTCACCTAACCTCCATGGCACAGCTCCTCCTGCAACAAAAACCAAGGGCCAAGCAAACAACCATTCATAAGATCTCCTTAGTATCTGTAGGAAGTATCATATATTAGGAAATAATGGTACAGCCCACAAAAAGTGTTTTGTTTTTTTTTTGTTTTTTTTTTTTTTTTAAGCATTGTGCTTCTAAACATAAGCTTACAGGATTATTTTCAGATGCTGTCATCTACTCTTTTGATATTTACATTCTTGTTAGTTTCAAGAGTAAAAAGATTAGTTAGCAGTTTATACATAACAAACTAAAATTGACTAATTAGAAGCACAGAAAGTACTCTGATACCATATTCTTTATTAACAATAATCCAGGATTTGCCACAATTTTATTATCTGAAGATTTGTACTCAACAATGTTAACGTTGTATATAGTTCCAAAATGAAAGAATGGATTCTTGCACTAGAAAATGCTAGGCAGACTTTTCCTTTCTACATTTTATGCCTAAAAGAAAGATAGGATACATGTTGTTGATATACAATTGATGTTCAGAAAAAAAAAACCACAATTTTTTTCTTCGTATTTATATTAGCACTGATATCCACAAAGTACTATGAAAATTCTTGTAATTTATTATATACTGTATAGAAAATTCTAAAATGTAACAGTAAAAAAATAAAATAAACTTTATTGGGTAAGATGTCCTTTGAGTGACTCTGTGAATATGTTAAAAATGATGATCACATACTAAAGATGGATGAAAAGAAACACAACTTGATAACAGCACACATAAGAAAGAATCTGAGGTTTTAGCTCTCCATGAAATCCACATAAGAAGTATGACAACCTAAATTTAAAGTTGCCTTACTAGAACTGCTATGATTAAAAGGAATAAGGCAATAATCCCCACCACATCTGTAGTATGAAAAATTCTGGTAAAAACATTTTAAAAGAGATTCAGTCAAACTGACTGGCAATCAAGATGATTAACTGACTGGAACTCATCTGAAATAAATCAAAGCCCTGGCGATGTTTAACCCAGAAAAGAGAAGACTTAGGAGAATGATTCGCAAGCTTTTTGATGTTGAAATTCCTTTATACTGTTAAAAGCTACTGGGACTCCAAGGTTTTGTTTTTAAAAGATATAGGCATATCTCATTTTATGAACTTTGCTTTACTGTGCTTCATAGATTAATGGTGCTTTGTTGGGTTTTTTTTGTTTTTTGTTTTTTCCCCCAAATTTAAGGACTCTGGTAAGCCTCTGTTGAGAAGTCTACTGGTGTGTGCTCACTTCAAGTCTTTGTGTCACATTCTGACAATTCTTCCAATATTTCAAACTTTTGCATTATTATATCTGTTACGGTGCTCTGTGATCAGTGATCTTTGATGTTACTATTGTAACTGTTTTGGGGTGCCACAAACTGCGTCCATATTAGATAGCAAACTAAATTAATAAAGGTTGTGTGTGTCCTCCACTGACAAGCCATTTCCTCATACCTCACCCTTTCCTTGGGTCTCTCTATTCACTGAGACAATAATACTGAAATTAGGCCAGTTAATAACCCAACAATAAGAGTTCAAGTGAAAGGAAGAGTCTCCTGTCTCTCACTTTAAGTAAAAATTTAGAAATGATTAAGCTAGGTGAAGAAGGCATGTCAAAAACCTAGACAGACCAAAAGCCAGGCCTCTTGCGCCAAACAGCCAAGCTGCGAATGCAAAGGAAAAGTTATTGAGGAAAGTTACAAATGCTATTCCAGTGAACACATGAATGATAAGAAAGCTAGACAGCCTTATTGCTAACTGGAGAAAGTTTCAGTGGTCTGGATAGAAGATCAAACCAGCTACAACATCCCCTTAATTCAAAGTCTAATACAGAGCAAGGCCCTAAGTCTCTTCAATTCTATGAAGGCTGAGAGGGGAGGAAAGCAGAGGTTGGCTCAGGAGGTTTAAGGAAAGAAGCCATCTACATAACATAAAAGTGCAAGGTGAAGCAGCAAGTGCTGAGGGAGAAGCCACAGCAAGTGATCCAGAAGATCTAGGTAAGATAACTGACGATGGTGGCTATACTAAACAACAGATTTTCAATGTACAGCCTTGTATCAGAAAAAGATGCCAGTTAAGACTTTCATAGCAAGAAAGAAGTCAATGCCTGGCTTCAAAGCTTCAGAAGACAGGCTGACTCTTAGAGGCCAATGCAATTCCAGTGCTCACTGACCACTCTGAAAACCCTAGGGCCCTTAAGAATTATGCTAAATCTCTTCTGCCTCTGCTCTATAAATGAGTAACAAAGTCTGAAGGCAATATAGCTGTTTACAGCATGGTTTACTAAATATTTTATGCCCAGTGTTGATACCTACTGCTCAGAAAAAAAGATTATTTTCAAAATATTACTGCTCACTGACCATGCACCTGGTCACCCAAGATGGAGATGTACAACGATGTCGTTTTCATGCTTGCTAACACAACATCCACTCTGCAGCCCGTGGACTAAGGAGCAATTTTGACTTTCAAGTCTTATTATTTAGGAAACACATTTCATAAGGCTATAGCTGCCATAGAGAGTGATTCCTCTGATGGATCTGAACAAAGTAAATTGAAAACATTCTGGAAAGGATTCACCATTCAAGATGCCACTAAGAACATTTGTGATTCATAGGAGATGAAAATAGCAACATTAGCATGCGTTTGAAAGAAATTAAGTCCAAAACCTTAAACTGGGAGAACCTTTCCCTTTCTTTCCTCTTCCTCCTTCACTTCTCACTTATTGTCACCTTGTAATATTCAGAGAGCACTTGGATTATGGATCTGAACAGAGAAATGCTTACAGATAATCATTAACCCACATGCCAATAACTTATACTTAAAGATGGGATGGAGTTGTAAAGTGCTTTTATAATACAATATAATTGTTAAAGGCAAGGGTTGACTCTTCGTTTTATTTTGACATGGCATGTCCTGAAATAAATATTGATTTGATATGGAAAAACAAAAACAAAAAACAAAAACAAAAAAGAAAGAAGTTGAATCCAACCCTCATGAATGACTTTGAAGGGTCTAAGACTTCAGTGGAGGAAGTCACTGCAGATGTGGTAGGTGGAGCCTAAAGAAATGATTAAGTTGCTACAATCTCATGATTAAACTGGAACAAATGAGAAGCTGCTTCTCATGCATGAGCTAAGTCGTACCTTGAGATAGAATCTACTCCTGATAAAGACTGTGAACGTTGTTGAAATGACAACAAAGGATTGATTATTCCATAAACTTAGCTGATAAAGCAGCAGTGGGGTTTAAGAGGCTTGACTCCATTTTTGAAAGAAGTTTTACTGTGAGTAAAATGATATCAAACAGTGTCACACGCTACAGAGAAATTTTTCATGAAAGGAAGAGTCAATCAGTGTGTCAGAGTTCATTGTTGTCTTATTTTAAGAAATTACCACAGCCACCCCAACCTTCAGCAACCAATACCCTGATCAGAGTCAGTAGCCATCAACATGGACGCAAGACCTTCCACCAGTCAAACGATTACAATTCCCTAAAGGCTCGGCTGATCGTTAGCATTTTTGAGCAATAAAATGTTTTAAAATTAAGGTTTGTACATTATTTTTTAGACATAATGCTATTGCACACTTAGCAGACCTCAGTGTGGTAGAAACGTAACTTTTACACGCACTGGGAAGCCAAAACAAAATTTCATGACTCACTTTAATGTGGTATTTGTTTAACTGTGGTGGTCTGGAACCAAACCACCAATATCTTCAAAGTATGCCTGTATATCCATAGATATCTATCACATAATAAATTAAAATGAAGAAAAAAAATTAATTTAAAATAAGCCAGTTATGTAATAATATAAAGATTTTAATTTTAAAAACGCTATTTTCAAAAACTAAAAAGTGAGAAGAGTGGCACTCATTTGCATTTTGGCACTCGTTTGAAAATTTAATATCCAGCTTAATGGAGGACAGCTGAATTCTAACATCTGTTCTTGCATTCAAACCGTTTTGGTGGATTGTTTCTATTGCAATATATAAAGGAAACTCATTATCATACAGATATGTTGTTAGAAGAAGGAGCAAAATTTTGATAGCCCTAATATTTTCATACTTGATTACCTTAAAAATCCATTGTTCTATTTTGTACTTTAAAGGAAATGTTTACCCATATGTATGATTTTATATCAGGCACTGGCCATATGAAAAATACTGGTTCACAGAGGTATACAGATATTCCAAACGTTAATATATTGTGTTACACAGTATCAAAAATCACATCTGTTACCAATCCCGCTAGAACAGTCTTTTTTTTCTTTTTTTATATAATTTCAATTTTTAATTTTAGAATCAAGAGGTACATGTGCATGTTTGTTACCTGGGTGTATTTTGTGATGCTGAGATTTGTGGCAGCTAAATCCCATCAACCTAGCACTGAGCATAGTACACAATGTTAGAATTTTTATAGAACTTAATTCTGCCATTGATGTGATTGAGCTTGACATCCTTCTAGTATTAAAAGACTGTTCCGGGAGTGAGAGATGAGCGCAAGGGTTCAAATACTAACACTGCATTTGAAGTGTATCATGGGCAACACTTCCTTGAAGTGACAGGTTCATTTTCAAGAAAATGTCTGTCATGTACCAAAAATAATAACCAATTGATTTCAGCTGGAGAACCACAGTGACATTCTGGCCTGATCTACAGTTTTTTATTAAAAAACCGAAAAGTATGGTTGTATTTGTACTGAACGTATACCTCCATTTTTCTTGTCATTATTCTTTAAACAGTACAGTATAACAGTTACATTGTATTAGGCATTATAAGTTTTCTAGAGATGATTTAAAGTATATGGGAGAATATGCATAGTTTATATGCAAATACTATGCCATTTGATATGAGACTTGATATAGTTTGCATATTTGTCCCTGCCCAACTCTCATGTTGAAATGTAATCCTCAATGTTGAAAGTGGGGACGGATGGGAGGTGATTAGGTTATGGAAGCAGATCTCTCATGCATAGCTTAGTGCTGTCTTAGTGATAGTGAGTTCTTATGGAATCTGGTTATTTAAAAGTGTATGGCAGCCGGGCACGGTGACTCACGCCTGTAATCCCAGCACTGTGGGAAGCTGAGGCAGGTGGATTACCTGAGGTCAGGAGTTCGAGACCAGCCTGGTCACCAGGGTGAAAACGTCTCTACTAAAAATACAAAAATTAGCTGGGCATGGTGGCGGGTGCCTGTAATCCTAGCTACTGGTAAGGCTGAGGCACAAGAATCACTTGAACCTGGAGGCGGAGGTGGCAGTGAGCCGACTTTGCACTGCTGCACTGGGCGACAGAGTGAGACTTTGCTTCAAAAAAAAAAAAAGGGGGAGGAAAAAAAAGTGTATGGCACCACCCCGTCCCTTGCATATGTTTTTGCCATGTGATGTGCCTGCTCCCGCTTCACCTTCTACCATGAGTAAAAGCTCCCTAAGGCCTCAGAAGCCAAGTAATGTTGGTGCCATACTTGTACAGCCTGCAGGACCATGAACCAATTAAACTTCTTTTCTTTATAAATTACCCAGTCTCAGGTATTTCTTTATTTTTTATTTTTTTATTTTTTTGAGACAGAGTCTCGCTCTGTCGCCTAGACTGGAGTGCAGTGGTGCCATCTCGGCTCACTGCAAGCTCCGCCTCCCGGGTTCACGCCATTCTCCTGCCTCAGCCTCTCAAGTAGCTGGGACTACAGGCGCCCACCACCATGTATGGCTTATTTTTTTTTATTTTTAGTAGAGACGGGGTTTCACCACGTTAGCAAGGATGGTCTTGATCTCCTGACCTCGTGATCTGCCCGCCTTGGCCTCCCAAAGTGCTGGGATTACAGGCATGAGCCACCACGCCCAGCCTCAGGTATTTCTTTATAACAATATGAGAACACTCTAACACAGGACTTAAGTATCCATTGATTTTAGTACTTGAGGGGAGTCCTAGAACCAATCCCCTTACAGGTACTGAGGGACAACTAATACTTCAAGAAAGATATAACAAAGCTGGGGAAAATCTATATAGGGCAAGAAAATTCAACAGTATGCAACCAAATGACATATAATTAAAAATACCAAACCAATCCAGTCTGTCTACCTCTCTGATACACTTCATAGCACTCTGTTTCGGGCAATGTATTACTGGCTGACTCACTCATTCTTCAAACTAGAAAGAAGAGAACTTAGAAGGGTTATTAGTGAACTCTAAAATTTGAAAACTATAGAAAAGGCAACCTCTTGAGAGTTAAAAAAGATGCTCGTAGGAAAAATTAAAATAATAGTGCTCTCATTAATGAATACACAGGATGTGAAAATCATCCTCACCTCATACACACATAACTGCCTCATTTCTTTTTTGTTTTGTTTTGTTTTTGAGACGGAGTTTCCCTTGTCGCCCAGGCTGGAGTGCAATGGCGCAATCTCGGCTCACTGCAACCTCTGCCTCCCAGGTTTAAGCGACTCTCCTGCCTCGGCCTCCTAAGGAGCTGAGATTACAGGCACTCGCCACCACACCCAGCTAACTGTTTGTATTTTTAGTAGAGACAGGGTATCACCATGTTTGTCAGGCTGGTCACAAACTCCTGACCTGGTGATCCGCCCACCTCAGTCTCCCAAAGTGCTGGGATTACAGGCATGAGCTACCATGCCCGGCCCCTCATTTCTTTTATACTTGACTAAGCAACTGGTGTTTGATTAACATTTAAAGAATAGGTAGATGGTGACTGGATGAAGACCTCAGGATTAGTAAAAAGCATCCAGGTAGAATGAACAGAACTCCAAATGCCTTGAAGCAGGAAAAAGAATAGCAAGTTCCAGGCTTGATGTGGCTAGACCACAGAATATAAAACACAGTAGTATAAGATAAACCTAGAGAGGAAGGCAGGAGTTAAATCATGCAAGATGTCAAAGGCCATGTTAGGATTTTAATGTTTATTCTAAAGGCAATGGAAAGCACCAAAGGACGCAAAGAGGGTGACAATACCAGCATTTCAAAGACGATTTTGGCCATCCTAAGGAAAATTAATCAGATTAGGATTAAAGAGTCTAGGGAGATCAGGTAAGAGACCACTGTAGAAATCTAGGTGAAAGATGATGTAACCTAGACCAGGATGATGACAATGTCAATAGGTAGACCTAAGAGATAATTTTAAAATAAAACCAGTCAGCATAAGATGTGAATTTTCCAAACTGTCTCTATTTACTTATACATTTATTTGTCTGTATCTTTAATGGTACAAATAGAAATTTAAGTGTGACCTATTACTTAGATTATGTTTATAGGCTCAAAGTTGAGTGATAAAATACTGTACAATAATAAAGGGGGTAGCTAAGAAACACACCTATATATCTGATAATGATAAAACAGATATAAAACGAAAAGCATACATATACAATTACTCAATTCTGTCAGAAGTTTTGGAAACATTACAAAATGTATGCTATTGAAGCATAAATATTAAGTTGCATGTAAAGTAACAGACCACACTCTAAAAAATTTTATAAGTGATGGCTGCCAAAATTCTGTTTGTTACTGATTTACAAAAGATTATTACTCATTTGTTGTTAGTCTTGCTAGTTGTAATCTCTCATACATATGAAGAAATAAAATGTGTGTGTGTGTATACATATACACATATATACATACAGTGACAATAAATACTGTATGCTTCCAGGAAAACCTAATATACTTAGTTTTAGATAGTACTAGCAAGTATCTCACAACTTAAATAGGAGTGCAACTGAGAAAATAAAAAGCAAAACATTCATTACAAAAAGCAGTGAATGTTCTAACTGCTAGTTATAAACACCACAAAAATGAAAGCCTTTCATAATTTTAATATATTAATATTTGCATATGATTTTATTTTTGTATATAATGCTTAATATAAATTATCTTTTGATGACAAATATTTCTTCTTAAAATTTAGGTATAATCTAGAAATTCAAATTCAAACCACTTTCCTGAAAACTTGGAACACCATACTGAATATCTATAGTACAAAAATAACCCTGAAGGCAGAACCATAGCAGTGTGTAGTAGAAAATTCTTACCAATTTTTCATCAACTGTTATGAGTTGTGTGTCTTGAGTCTGGTCCTGTGCCAATCTCCATGTGGAAGTGCTCAATGACCTGCAGTGCAAGACTTTAAGTTAAGAAAGGATCCAGGCAATGAGAGGAGAGACAGACAAATCTTACATAAACAAGCTACTTTAACAATATCTGTCTTATTTAAAAAAAAAAAAAAAAAAAAAGGAAAGGAAAGAAAGAGAAGAGGGCACAAAAGTCCTTTTTCTCTGCAATTAGTTCTGTCTGCTGAGTTTTTGGCAGACTCACTTGACAGTTCACAACAGGCTGCGCTTTATGTCAGTCTTCAGGCTCTCTGTCACAGAAAGGCCACCAGTGACAACTACTGTACTGCTGTCTATGAGTGTACAGTGGCTGATTTGTCACGACCAGCCAGAAACATGCAAAGCTATACCAATTGTTCTGGAACACTGATTCTTAAATGGATGGCATCAGAAATGAAAAGAAAAAAATCCCAATCATAATAAAAAGTTTCTTCACTCTAATTTCACACCAAAAGTACTTTACATGGGAATGATTTGTATAATTATTTTAACTAATGTTATTAGTTTAGTTCTGTAGCCCATTCACAAAATGGGAGAAATAAAATTGGTTAAAATGAAAATATTAGGTTGGAAGTAAAATGGACAGAGAATCTAGCCCCTTTACATTAGCATTTTCCCACTGTCACTCCAATTACTTAACATTAACGGACATTTCATGTACACATTGTTGTTTATATTACTGAATGTCATACCTATCCCTGACTGTGCTGTGGCATTTTAGCATCTTAAAGAGTTTTCCAAACTATTAGGCTATCTGATATAGATTACTCTTGCAAAAAAGTAAGTATATACAACTATGGCTCAAATTTCCACCCCAAATATATGGATTTGGTACTTTCTTTTTTTTAATACAATATATTCACTATCATAGTTTTAATGCAACATAATAACCAATAATTGACAAAAATAATTGACACAAATAGTTGAACTTTTTGTGCTATAAGTTCAACTTTTGATAATGTGTACACAGTCATATAGAAAACCTTCTTAGTTATAATTTAAAGATAACATAATACAAGAGGCTTTACTGCTTTATGAATCTACTTTAAAATGTGTCAATTATTTCCCAAATTTAAGGTATTTTGTAATTCTTTATCATTGTAAATGCCCCACTCAGAAATACACCTACACAAAATGTATTAACATGGAAATAACTTTAGATGATTTACACAAAGTTAAAATATATGTCCTGGTAGTTGTATTAAAGTATAATTAAGCACCTCTTAATATCTATTTTATTTTGGGAATCATTAAGGTCAATAACATGGCAATAAAAAATTTAAATACTTTAAAATCCACATATTACAAGAAAAACACTGGGTAATGATAAGAGAACTCATGAGAACCTGAAATATCAGAAAATGTCATCACAGTTTCTAAATACAGTAAGGAGTTCCCCCTCATCCTTGCAGGATACATTTTAAGACGCCCAGTGGATGCCTAAAACTGTTGATAGAACTGAACCCTACATATACTGTTTTTTAAATACATACGCACCTATGATAAAGCTTAATTTACAAATCAGGCAATAAGAAATTAACAATAACTAATAATAAAACAGATCAATTAAGTAAAATAAAGATTACTTGAAAACAAGCACTGCAATACTGAGACAGTCAGTCTTATCACCAAGATGGCTACTAAGTTTCGACTAACACAGGCAGGTATCCTATACAACCTGGATAAACTAGATAAAGGGATGATTCACATCCTGGGTGAGACAGAGTTGGATGGCATGAGATTTCATCACACTACTCAGAATGGAGCAAATATTAAATTCATGAATTGTTTTGGGAATTTTCCACTGCATATTTTTGGACCACAGTTGACCGTGGGTAACTAAAACCGTGAAAAGCTACACTATATTTTCTCAAATGAAGCCACTTGTTAGATGAAAACAGTACAAATTATTAGGTAGATTAAAACTCTATACCCATTTTGTGCAATTTTTTACTGCAAAGGGGATTTAACTTACAACAATTATGTCATAATTGTTTAAGAAAATCTTAGTATATATTAGTTGTAATCCAAAGTAAAGTTCTTAATTTATAAAACCATATTTTACTTTACTTTAAGGATAGGTATACTTTAATAATTTTATATTAAAATACATACATAATTTACTTTAAGGATAGGTATACTTTAATAATTTTAGGTTAACCTCCAACTTACTGTAATAATACAGTTATATAACATCTTTTATAAACATGTGAAATTATTATAAACAAATGAACTGATAAAAATTTATATCAAGCTGTATGTAAAAGACAAGACAATAAAAAGGGCAAAAATGTTAAGTAAAACAATCCTACCATAAAGTTAAAACTCACAATAAAAATCTGTGGTAAAAAAAATTTTTTAAGATAGGTTAGACTGCAAAGAGGGATTTTAATTTTTATTTAAAATATATGTATATATTTCAGAAAAATCTGCCTAAGTTAAAATGTATATATAATGTGTGCTTGTGTAAGTTGTATCATGTGATAAGTAACTACCCTCTAAGCAGAAAACAATTATTAAAAGACTCAAATATCAGATGTGGAGAAAAGTTTTTCTCCAATTCCGGACAGTTAAGGTAGCAACGAAGGTCCAGAGTCAACTATGAACACAGCATTTGATAAATTATACCTACCGGGCTTGGCACAGTGACTCACACCTGTAATCCCAGCACTTTGGGAGGCTGAGGTGGGTGGATTGATCACCTGAGGTCAGGAATTCGAGACCAACCTGGCCAACATGGCAAAATCCCATCTCTACTAAAACTACAAAAATTAGCTGGGCTTGGTGGGGCATGCCTGTAGTCCCAGCTACTCAGGAGGCTGAGGCAGGAGAATCACTTGAACATGGGAGGCAGAGGTTGCAGTGAGCCGAGATTGCACCACTGCACTCCAGCCTGGGCAGCAAAGTCAGACTCTGTCTCAAAAAATAAATAAATAAATAAAAAATAAAAAAACGCCGGGCGCGGCGGCTCATGCCTATAATCCCAGCACTTTGGGAGGCCGAGGTGGGCGGATCACCTGAGGTCGGGAGTTGGAGACCAACCTGACCAACATGGAGAAACCCAGTCTCCACTAAAAACACAAAATTAGCCAGGTATGGTGGTGCATGCCTGTAATCCCAGCTACTCAGGAGGCTGAGATAGGAGAATCACTTGAACCCGGGAGGCGGAGGTTGCGGTGAGCCAAGATCGTGCCATTGCACTCCAGCCTGGGCAACAAAGAGAGAAACTCCGTCTCAAAAAATAATAAATAAATAA
Source organism: Papio anubis (assembly GCF_008728515.1). Classification (NCBI taxonomy): domain Eukaryota; kingdom Metazoa; phylum Chordata; class Mammalia; order Primates; family Cercopithecidae; genus Papio; species Papio anubis. Next base: position 48,208,704 of record NC_044980.1, on the reverse strand, counting down.
ATAAATAAATAAATAAATAAATAAAAATTATACCTACAAAGTATAATCTATAGTAAATTTTAGACTATGTATGAATTACATAGTAAATATCTGTTTGTTGATTAGCCTGTAAGGAATGTCACATCAGTGAAATGGTAGATGGAAAGAAAATATTAAGAGTACAAAAACCTTGCTAAGAAAAAAAGATACAAGGCCTACAAAGTATAAAGGAAAAAAATGACAGAAGCTATTACATAAAACCAAAAACATCAAAACTAAACATACAGTAAGTGAAGTGTAAGACAGACAAGAAGAAAATAATACAAAATAGAATAGTAAGGAATCAACATCTAAAAGAGGTAAAAGAACTACAAATAAGTAGAAATAAGTAGGGGGTCATTTCTAAATTTTAAAAGATGAACTCGAACAGCAACAAAACAACCCAATTAGAAATGGGGAAAAGACCTAAATAAACATTTATCCAAAAAAGATATACAAATGGCTAATAAGCACATGAAACGATGCTCAACAGAACTAATTAGAGAAATGCAAATCAAAACACAATGAGATAGCATTTTACTCCCTTTTACAACATTTTAGTATATAAAAAAACAGAAAATAAGTATTAACAGAAATGTATAGAAATTGGTACCCTTATGGGAATATAAAATGGTACTACTACTATGGAAAATGGTATGGCAGTTTCTCAAAAAATAAAACAGAATTATCCTATAATCCAACAATTCCATTACTGAGTATACACCTAAAAGAACTAAAAGTGGAGACTCGAATAAACATTTGCACACCAATGTTTATAGCAGCATTTTTCAGAATAGCCAAAAGCAAAAATATCCAAAATATTAATAATCAGATTTTACTGGTCAATGTACCAAATAGTAGTAAGTGTTCATGTAGAAACAATGACTAATGTGTAATCATTAGAAAATAAATGGTAATTTTACTTACTCTGCTGTTTAATACTCATTTTTGACAAACTTAAAAACATTGTTTGCCTCATGGGTTTGCCTTTATTTTTGTCCATCTATTTGTTTTGTTAATTTGCCCATTCAATTTCCAGGTTTGTAAAGTATCATTCTTAATTCTCAGCCCAAAGGATAAACTCTGAGGGTTGTGATTGTGATTATCAATTACCATTACTAGTCAAGGTAATTATAAGCGTACAAGCCATTTATTGTTTTTCTGAATAAGTTTCCTGAAAAAGAGATAGCTTGAAAATGAAAATCAATAACCCTTATTTCTAATCCTGGTTTTTATCAATAAATCTTATTTCTAACTCTGGTTAAGTAAAACAATTTGGTGAGATTTTTGTCTTTTTTATTGTGTTGTCTTTTACATACAGCTTGATAACAATATGAAATAAATTTTTATCAGTGTATTTGTTTATAATAAATAGCTCAAATGTTTACAAAAGATGTTTTGCTGTAGATGAGAAAATCTCAACTCCTCTGCTGTTATATTTTATTTTTTGAAAACATAAAATGAGGAACTTCTTGCTCTAAAGTTTCTTCTAGTGATGGCAGTGTATTTGATTCTAGTAAGTGGAATTGACAATAGTTCTACTTTGTTTTAATAATCCCCTATAGAAATGCTATGCAAGAATCACCCAACTCACATAATAATCTGTTTTTCTTTAAAAAATCTTTCAAAATCACATACATCCACCACATTTTCTTTCTTTCTTCATCCATCAATGAACATTTGGGTTATTTTGCTACAAACATTCGTGTGCGAGTTTCTGTGTGGACATTAACTTTGCCACTCGTTTGGGTAAATACGCAGGAGCGCAACTGCTGATCATATGTTAAGACTATGTTTTAGCTTTATAGGAAACTGCCAGACTGTCTTCCAAAGTGCTGTACCATTTTGCACTGTCACCAACAATAAATGAGACTTGTTCTCTTCATCCTTGCCAGCATTTCGTGTGGTATTTTGGATTGCAGGCATTCTAACAGGTGTGTAGTACTATTTCATTGTTGTTTTAATTTGTAATTCCCAAATGACATATGATGTTGAACACATTTTCATATGCTTATGTGTCATCTGTATATCTTCTTTGGTGAGGTGTCTGCTTAGATCTTTTGCCCACTTTTTAATTGGGTTGTTTGTTTTCTTATTGAATTTTAAGAATTATTTGTTACTGTAGACACAGCTCTTCATGAGATAGGTGTTTTGCAAATATATCCTCCTAGTCTGTGGCTTGTCCTTTCATTCTCTTAGAGGAGTATCTTTCACAGAGCAGAAGCCTTTAATCTTAATGAAGCCTAACTGACACATTTTTCATTCATGGATGATGCTTAGTGTCTTCCTATCCATGTATCTTTTAGGATCTTCTTTGATAATCCTTTGTCAGAGTTTTCTAATTTTCTTCATATAGATCTTGTAAATGTTGTTTTTAACACTTCAAAATACACTTTTCAAAAAGTCTTAAACAGTGAAAAGGTTTTTTTAAAATTACACCGAAAAACAGTATCTGAACAACACTACTGACCCAACGTACTAACACTATGTCCCTTTTGAAACAACCTATCAACTAAGAATAATTCAGTAAAATTCCCATATCCCTTGTAGCAGTTTAAAACTGTGACTACAAATTTCTTTGACACTCCTCCCTCCCATTAAGAGCTGAAGTCTGTATCCCCTTCTCCTAGAATCTGAGCTCTGTGATTCCTTGATCAATATAAGAAAGTTAAACGGAGGTTATGTGTGTTTCCAGCATCAGACCTTCAGAAACTAGCAGTTTTCACTCCCTGCCTCTTAGAATATCGTTTCTTAGGATGTTTCGCTTTTGGAACCCAGCCACCAAGTTGTAAAGAAGACCAAGCTGTCCCACAGAGAGGTATATGTGAAGAGGAATAGCACTTTGCCGACCATGTGGGTGAGGTATGTTGGACATGAAACCTCTAGTGGAAGTTGAGTTATCCCAGCACACACCACATGGAGCAGACCAACTTCCCTGCCAAAACCTGCCCAAATTGTACATTTGCGAGCAAAACAGTAGACTATTGTTGTTTTAAGCAACTGATGATTGGGACAGTTTGTGTCCAGCTATAGATTTAAAAACATCCCTATAAATAACTGAATATGATTTTATAAACATTAAAATTGAACCAGTAATTTCAAAAGACCAGAAATGTGTTGAACTTTTAGATAAAAGTCCTAATCCTATAAAAACCATTATGGAGTCAATCTTTAGCCTTTTGATTAGAACTAATTATGTTGGTTGTCAATTTATTACAAATTAAATTAACTCTGATTCACATTATATCATAAAGTATTTCCATGCTAAGTCATAAGGAAATATTACTGAGAGTTCTAATTGAAATAAAATATATACATATTCTCCACGGCACAATAATTAAATGTGTGGATATTAAACCTTTGAAAACTTTCAAGCTAATAATCTTGAAGCTTTTCAATTACCTTGAATCAATAAAGAAAATTTAAACTGTCTTCAGCATACTGTATTCATTAGATAGAAAAAAGAGAGAACCAATTGTTAATGGGAAAATTAAAGATGAAAGGTCAAGGGACCACTTTATTTTATTATTTACTTTTTGACACAGGATACGGCTTTATCACCTAGACTGGAGTACAGTGGCAAAACCATGGCTCACTGCAACCACGACATCCTTGGCTCAAGTGATCCTCCCACCTCAGTCTCCTGAGGAGCTGGAACTAGAGGCACACACCATCCCACTTGGCTAATTTTTTGGATTTTTTTGTAGGGATATGGTTTCACCATGTTGCCTAGGCTGGTCTTGAACTCTTGAGCTCAAGCAATCCTCCTGCCTTGGCCTCCCAAAGCGCTAGGATTACAGATGTGAGACACTGAGCCCAGCCTAAGGGACCTTTTTAACATTCTGGAAAGACTGAGTAAAAGAAAAGAAAAAAAGTAAAAGAAAAGAACCCACAAATGCTTTGTTTAAATTAGAGAAAACAATACTGAAGAAAATGTATTTAAAATCTCTTTAGAACACCACAAATTTTTATTCTCACTTAAATTTTTTGCAATAATTTCTAATCTTCATCTACAGTACTGAATATTATCTTAAAATGTTCAGCTGATCAAATCAGTAAAAAGTAAGCATCTCCTGCTCATAGAGGAGGAAAAAGTAAGGATCCTTTTTCTTATTCTTCGGAACCGCCAGGTAGAACTATGGTAGGAACTAACAGCAGTTGTGTGTCTGGACACAGTCAAGCCCAAAACTGAAACTAATCCTTTGAGAGTCATCCAACAGATTAAAGAAAGATTTGTGCAAGAGAGATAAGGGTAATTATGTTCACATAACAGACTCTGAAATGGAATTGAGGAGTAATAAGTAGGAGAATGTGGGCAAGATACTGGAAGATCATAACAAAGAAACTGGAGGGTGTGACAGAAAATGTAATGTAAAGGAGAAAGAAATGTATCTACATTTATAGCAACGGGTTATCAAAATAAACATACATGAGTTAAAAATAAGAATAAGAAATAAACATGTCATGGTGATGACAGTAATTATATTACAAAACACAATGAACATATGAAATGTTCACATGTAAGCAGGTCAAATCATTGAGCTACCTTGGCCACAAAAGAATATGTCTACTGGCTTGGAATGCCTTAATGGAAGAAACTGTGTTGCTGTCCTTTGACATGTCTTATTAATAACTGGAAGCAATTCACCACAAATATGTCAATTATTAACTTATAAATTAAATACAATAGTAACACAAATCCTAATAGAATCTGTATAAAATTAGATGATTCTCATGGGGAAGAAAAAATTCATAAAAAATAACTAAGGAAATTTGAAAAATAATAAAGTAAGATTTCCTCGCCAGATAACAGACTACTGTAATTAAAATATCATTGTATATGCCCAGGCACAGACATATACATCAAACAAATAGTACAGATCAGAGTACAAAAACAGACTATGTAGATCTATAGATTTATTACATAATAAAAATACAATTTTAAATCAGTGGTGAAAGGGTGGACTATTCAATAAATAACATTGAGACAACTGGCCATCCTTTCATGGAAGCATAATGTCTGAATCCCTTTCTAAAAGAATTACATCATATACTGAAGAATTCCAGATGGATTTAAAAATCTACGCACATACACACACACACACACACACACACATAAAATGCAATGTGTGTGTAGCTGTGTGTAAAAAATACTGGGATAATATATAAAAGAGGTTTGTTTTAATAACTTTTGAGTGGTTAAAGTCTTCCAAATTAAGGCAAAATATCCACAAACTAGGAATGAAAAATAATTTCTGATCAACAAATTCATATAAAGGAAAAATCAGAGTTAATAAGTAAAACATATAGTAAAGGACCAATCTATAGGATACATAAAAAATGCTTACAAAGCAAAAGCAAAATCATTCCAAAAAGGGAGAAGGAATGCAGATGATATGAGCACAATAGATATTAATATTAATATCAATAATCACTTTAAATGCGAATAGTCAAAATACACCAATTGAAAGAGAGTTATCAGAGTAGATTTAAAAAAATAAGACACAACTACATGTTACTGAAAAGAAACTCATTTTTAATTATAAAGACACAGATTAAAAGTAAAGGGATGGAAAAAGACATAGCATGTTTTAACACTAGTCAAATCTTGCTTCAATAGCTATATTAATCTCAGACAAAGGGGACTCCAGAATAAGAAAAATTAACAGGGATGAAGAAGGCATACATAGTGATAAAGGGATCAGTTCTCCAACAAGACATAACAATAGTTAGTGTGTATGTACCTAACAAGAAAATGTCAAAATATGCTATGCAAACACTGATGAAACTACAAGGAGAAATGCATTATTATTGTTGGACACTTCAACATTCTTCGAATAATAATTGACAGAGCCAGTAGGCAGAGTATCAGTAAGAATATGGTTGAACTAAACAGCACAATCAATTAACTGGATATAATTGGCATCTGTCAACTGCTTCATCTAACAATGGCAAAAGACTCATTCTTCTCAAACTCAAGTGAAACATTCGCCAAGATGGGCCACATTCTGGGACATAAAACATACCTTAACTAATTTAAAAGAATAGAAACCACACAATGCAAGCTCTCAGTCAGCAATGGAATTAAACTAGAAATCAGTAACAGAAAACTAGAAAATCTCCAATTACTTGGAGATCAAACAATACACTTCTAAATAATTCATGGGTCAAAAAAGTCTCAAGAAAAATTTTAAAATATTTTGAACTAAATGAAAATGAAAATACAATGTTCAAAATTTGTGGGATGCACCAAAAACAGTGCTTAGAGAAAAACTTATAGCTCTGAATGCATATATTAGAAAAGAAGAAAGGTCTAACTAAATAAAATAATCTAAGCTTCCACCATAGGAAACTAGAAAAAAAAAAAAAAAAGGGGGGGGGGCAATATAAACCTAAGGCAAGAAGAAGACAAAAAAATTACAGTAAACATCAATGAAATTGTAAATAGGAAATTGGTAAAGAAAAATAAACAAAACCAAAAGCTGTTCTTTGAAAAGAGCATTAAAACTGATAAATCCTTAGTCAGGCTAACAAAAAAGAGAAAGAGAGAGACAGATGAGAGAGAGAGAGAGAGAGACAAAGCCCTAATATATAAAATGAAACAGGTGTCATCGCTACTGAGACCATGGACGTTAAAAAAATAGGGAAATATTATGAACAACTCTATACCCACAAATTTGATAACTTAAATGAAATGGGCTAATTATTTGACAAACAGGAATTACTAAAAATCTTCCAAGGAGCAATAATCTGGACAGGCCTATATCTATTAAAGATATTGAATCAATAACCTTCCAAAAAAAGAAAGCATAACATCCAGACGGTTTCCTGGTGAATTCCACCAAACATTTAAGGAAGAAATGACACTAAATCTCTACAATCTCTTCTAGGAAATAGAAGAATGTAGTAACTCATTCTATGGGACAAGCATTACCCAAACATCAAAACTAGATAAAGGCATTACAGGAAAGGAAAACTACAGACTAATTCTCTTATAAATATACATGCAAAAATCCTTAACAGATATTAGCACGGAATTCAACAATGCATAAAAAGATTTATATACTATGACCACGCAGGATTTATTCCAGGTATGATTCTAAAATTCATATGGAAAGACAAAAGACTCAAAATAGGCAACACAATACTGAAGAATGAAGTCAGAAAACTGTTATTACCTGACTTTAAGGCTTACTACACACTGCACAGTTATAGTAATCAAGACTGTGGTATTAGCTATAGAATAAATAGATGAATGGAACAGAAACAGACTATTCGAATATAGTCAACTGATCTCTGAGAAAGAAACAAGGGCAATCCGATAATGGCAGTCTCTTCAATAAATGATGCTGGAACAACCAGACATCCACATGCAAAAACTTAATCTACACAGTGACATTATACCTTTCACAGAAATTAACTGAAAATGGCTCATGCACCTAAATGTAGGAAGCAAAACGATCAACTTCTCAAAGATAACGTAAGAGAAAATCTAGGTGACCTTGGGTTACCTAGATTACAAAGGCAAAAACATGATCCATGAAAAATAAATGAGTAAGTTGGACTTCATTAAAATTAACAGCTTTGGCTCTGTGAAAGATACTATTAATACTAAAAGAATGAAAAGACAAGTCATATGCTAGGAGAAAATATCCACAAAACATATATCTGATAAAGAACTTGTATCTACAATAAACAATGAACTCTTAAAACTCAACAATGCCGGGTGCAGTGGCTCACGCCTGTAATCCCAGCATTTTGGGAGGCTGAGACGGACAGACCACTTGAGGTCAGGAGTTCAAGACCAGCCTGGCCAACATGATGAAACCTGCCCCTCCCTGCTCCTCTCTACTAAAAATACAAAAAATTAGCTGGGCATGGTGGCACATGCCTGTAATTCCAGCTACTGGAGAGGCTGTGGCAGGAGAATCACCTGAACCTGGGAGGCAGAGGTTGCAGTGAGCCAAGATTGCGCCACAATGCACTCCACTGGGCAACAGAGCGAAATCCCATCTCAAAACAACAACAACAACAATAAAACTCATCAATAAGAAAACAAACAACCTTGCCAACTGAAAAGTGGGTAAAAGATCTAAACACACACCTCACCAAAGAAGATATACAGATGATAAATAAGCATATGAAAAAGTGCTCAATATCATATATCATTGGGAAATTATAAATAATAAGACAGCACTACACACCTATTAGAACGGCTAAAATCCAAAATACCACACCAAATGCTAGAAAGGATGAAGAGAACAGAAGTCTCATTCACTGCTGGTGAGAATGTGAAATGGTACGGCCAATTTGGAAGACAGTCTGGCAGTTTTCTACAAAACTAAAACATAGTTTTAACATATGATCAGCAACTGTGCTCCTAGGTATTTACCCAAAAGAGCTGAAATCACAAGTCCAAATGAAAACATGCAAAAGAATGCAAGGGAAATGAAAAAGAAAATCATAAGATACCACTTCATGTTCATTAAGGTAGCTATTATCACTCCCCAAAAAACAAAAAACCAAGCAAATAAAAAGTAGCAAGTACTGGCAAGGATGTGAAGAAAATGGAACACTTGCTCACTGCTGGTGGGAATGCCATTATAGAAAATGGTAGGGTGACTCCTCAAAATATTTAAAATAAAATCATCATATAAACCAGCAGCTTCACTTTGGGATTTATATTCAGACAAACTAAAGCAGGGACTAGAACAGATATCTGTACACTCATGATTATAGCAGCATTATTCACGGCAGCCAGAAGACAGAAGCAACCCTACTGTCCATTGGCAGATGAATGTGTAAACAAAATGTGGTATATACATACGATTGAATATTATTTTGCCTTAAATGGAAGCAGATTATGATATATGCTACACCATGGATGAACCATGAAGACATTGTGATAAGTGAAATAAGCCAATCACAAAAGAATAGTATAAGATTCTATTTATATGGGGTATGTGAAGTAGTCAAACTCATAGAAATAGAAGGTAAAATAGTGGTCGCCAAGGGCTTATGGGAGAGAAGAATAGAGAATTACTGTTTACTGGGTACGGACTTTAGTTTTAGAAGATGAAAAAGTTCTGGAGATATCTGATAGTAATGGTTGCACAACAATGTGAATGTACTTAATGCCAATTAATTATACTCAAAAATACTTAAAATAGTAAATTTCATAGTATGTATAAACCATCACACTATTTTAAAAAGAGCATGCCTTGTGAAGAAACAGACAAACCCTGGTTTACAACACCAATAAAGACACATACGCAAAAGTTTGTCAAAGATGAAGATTCACAACTGCCTAGAGACAGCCTCTTCACATATGTACATAAAAATACTACGTTTGAATCTATTAATCACTCATCTCCTTGGAAAATTACAGAAGTCCAGAATAAAGCTGTTGAACTTCAATATGATTATTCATTTGTACTGCCTCATGGAACAAATTTTCCCAAATTATATATACTTTTTAAAAACTACTAGTGCTTATCTATGTAATACAAAATATGTGAGTTTTTGTTACATGTCCTACCAATTACTAACCTCTTGATTTTTTAGACTTTGCATAGTATCATTATTCAACACGTTTTACATAAAAATAGTTGATAATTATGAATCTTTATTAATAGATTTATGTTATAAGCAAGCACATAAGAGCAAATCTTAAATATACTTATGAAAATGTAACAGACAAAACACAAGGAAAAGGATTTCCAATTAACCAGTTTACTCCTCTACTGGACATTTTTGGCTAAACTGTCTAGTTCACCTTTCAGCAACAAGATCCTTAATTCAATCAAAACAGGATTACTTCAAAGCTACTTGGCATATTTTTTTTAAAAAATCATTCCACCAATCAATCATGCGTAATTCTGTATATTCCTCAAAAGGCTTGTTAGTCATTCCAGCTGGGCACCCATATTCCAGTTGTTCTCTGTATTAGTCAGGGTTCTCTAGAGGGACAGAACAGGATATATATATACACATATATATATGTAAAGGGGAGTTTATTTTACATATATACATATATATATGTAAAGGGAAGTTTATTATTAACTCACATTATCACAAGGTCCCACAATAAGCCATCTGCAAGCTGAGAGCAAGGAAAGCCAGCCCAAGTCTCAAAACTGAAGAACTTGGAGTCCGATGTTTAAGGGCAGGAAGCATCCAGCACTGAAGAAAGATGTATGGCTGGGAGGCTAGGCCAGTCTAGTCTTTCCATGTTTTCCAGCCTGCTTTATAGTCTAGCCACACTGGCAGCTGATCATACCCAGATTATGGGTCTGCCTTTCCCAGCCCACTGACTCAAATGTTAATCTTCTTTGGCAACACCCTCACAGACACACCCAGGATACGCTGCATCCTTCAATACAATCAAGTTGACACTCAGTATTAACAATCACATTCTCCTTCTAATCATATTTTGAGACTACACTCCCATAGACACTTCTTGGTTAGGTACAGGAAAGTAACTTACTTAAATTAGTGAAATACGAGGGGAAATGACATTATCCAGCAGTAGCTTTAGAAGTCAATGTGTAACTGCCTCTTTGCCTACATCCCAGTAACCAACAGTGGTTAGTCTGAGTTCCCAAGTGAGGATACACGGAGTAGCATTCCTGACTGTCTCACAAGGGAAATGCAGCATGAACAAGAAATAGATATCTGTTATTTTAAGCTACAGGTATTTTGGGGTTTAGTATCCTGACTGATACAGCTTGATAAGCAATTCTCTATTCAAGTACTTCTCTAGGGACTACCACATGAGAATTTAAGTTGTACGATGTCTGTTTTACACTGAGGTTGGGAGTGTTACAGCTTGAGAGTTTACTATTTTCAAATGAATCAAGATGTTGCTTTTAAAAACCTACATTTTGGTCTTTAAGGGCAGAATAATTTATTTCCTTACGCTTTTGAAGGTCAGAAGGTGTCAAAAAGCCATTAGATGATCTGCTTCACAACTGCTCTAATGCTACTGTGTCATCTTGGACAGATCACCTCCTAATTTTTTTTTTTTTTTTAAAGATGGCTATGCGTTTTCTCTTCACTTTGATGTATTCCAACTTGTCACTTTTTGCTTCAGTTTAGGATTCTTTTGGTCTAAAACTTCTCTGTATCAGCCCTAAGACCACTGAGATTACGTTTGTGTAAAAAATATATTAAAAATAAAATAAAAAGTGAATTGAAAAAGAAAATATGGTGAAAATATAAGGCATGACATTTCATTGCTTGGCAATATTACATCAAAGGGAAAGCTAGCTGGTATAAGTTGAATACTTCAATTCAAAAATACAGTGCCTAAGAGTGGTATACTTGCGAACAAGATTGACATACAGTTTTTTAAAAGACTGTTCACATCATTAAGAATAATGAATACATGCAGAAGAAAACAAAAATCATCAGCATTCATATATTTTTCACTTCATGACACAAACTGGAAAACAGTCATGTACTAACTTCAGAGTTAGACTCATGAGAAAATTCTAGATCTGCCACTTAAGAGCAATATGATCTTAAACAAATTATTTCACAACTCTGCACTTCAATTTCCTCATCTGCAGAAATAAGGATAATAATACTGCAAAGAAATACTGGTAGAATTAAATAACTAGTTAAGTAATTGGCATGAAGTAGCTGGTGTGCGGAGAAACAAATGCTCACTTCTTTCCCTCTAGTCACAAGCAGGACCAATTAACAGGAAGGCAAGAGAGGAAAGAGAACCCCACTGAAGGCTCAGATGATTGTTAACATTCTTGAGTGGTAAAGGATTTTTAAATAAGGATATGTATAATATTTTTTAGACATAATGCCACTGCACACTTAACAGTCTTAGAGTGTGGTGGAAAAATAACTTTTATCACTGGGAAAACAAAAAATTTGTGTGACTCACTTTACCAAGGTATTTGCACAATATAGTGGTGGTCTGGAACCAAACCTGCAGTATCTCCAAAGTATGCCTGTTCAACAATCACTTATTAATAATTGGCCTCTCTGCCTCTAGTCTTCTCTTCCTCAAAGGCACCTTCAACCTAAACAAGCAATTATACTCAATTATGCGACTCTTTTGGTTGAAATCCTTCATTGACTGAGTGGTAATTTACCTTAAAAAATTGAAGTATTGCCAGGCATGTTGTCACGCCTGTAATCCCAGTTCTTTGGGAGACCGAGGCCGGTGGATCCCCTGAGCCCAAGAGTTCAAGACCAGCCTGGGGAACATGGCAAAATCCCATCTCTACCAAAAAAACACAAAAATTAGCTGGGCGTGGTGGCACATGCCTGTGGTCCCAGCTACCTGGGAGTATCACATGAGCCTAGAAGGCAGAAGTTGCAGTGAGCCATGATCGCACCCCATGCTCCAGCCTGTGAGACACAGCGAGACACCATCTCAAAAAAAAAAAAAAGTATTTAGGGATGGAATACCATGGTATTTACAATTGACTTTCAGATGGCTTAGATCAATATATGTGTTTGTCTGTTGCTCATCTATACACAGATACTCATATATATGCATTTTGCTCATTTATATACATATATATGCAAAATCAGCAAAATACTAACCTACTAACCATGTTAAATCTAGGTGGTAGGTTTATACATTCACTGTACTCCACTCTTCTGCATGTGTGAAAATTTTAATGGAAAGTTAAAAAATTGAAAGCAAAATGAAAATTATGATTAGTATGCCTCCTCTGTGGAAAAATATATTTTCTTAAATATGCATAAATGGACTCTAAGCATAAGAAACTAATAATGATTTTTTGGGAGTGGGGTAAGCAGTGGTAAACGAGCAGATGGGACAGAGAAGGAGACCCTCAGAATTTATTTTATATATATATAAAACTCGGCCGGGCGCGATCGCTCACGCCTGTAATCCCAGCACTTTGGGAGGCCCAGGCAGGCAGATCACTTGAGGTAAGAAGTTCGAAACCAGACTGGTCAACATGGTGAAACCCCATCTCTACTAAAAATATAAAAATTAGCCGGGCATGGCGGCACATGCCTGTAATCCCAGTTACTCGGGAGGCTGAAGCAGAAGAATCACCTGAACCCGGGAAGTGGAAGTTGCAGTGAGCCGGTACTGTGCCACTGCACTCCTGCCTCGGTGATGGAGTACAACTCTGTCTCAAAAAAATAGAAGAAACAAACACACACACAAAAAACTCTGTGACTGTATTATTCAAGATATTACACTGAAGAGTAATGTTGACTATATTTTTGCTTATGACATGATTATGGTGAGGATTAAATCAGATAATGTACATTAAAACCTTAGTAAGTGCTTGGCACTTGGTCAAGGTTCAATGAATATAGTCCAGCTGTTGAAGTAAGAAAAATAATCTTCAGTACTAACAGTACAAGTTAATTTTAATCAAACCATAGAGATGGCCAGTCATACTCTCTAGAAGTGGCTATTTGTGAACATGAACTTCAAACAGCATTATCAAAATGTAGATCAATGGGCTTTTCTGACTGGCATAAATCAACACTGAAATTATTTTCCTTTAATGAAATGAGTAGTATTTGAAATATATGGTTGGCTAGAAAACCTGCTTGGGCACCACTAGACAAGCCTGTACGATTTAGCAGGCTCAGCAGCCCAGACTTTTAGAGTAACACACACTGTTAGAGCTCCATTTGGACCTAGGATTTACTACTTGGTGGAAGATACTGTTGCCTGACCTGACTAGTCCTGCCGTCAGACTACTACTGTTATTTAGCTTTAGTGAACTAAGATTCTCGTCATGGGGCCTATGAACCACCTCTTCATAGAGGACACCAAAGCATGGCTTGACTAGACAGGTGACCATTCCTATAATCAGAATATGTTCTCTATCTCATCTTTAGTGAGCCAAGGTATCACCTCGTAGAGCTGCTAAGAAACTTAAATGAGATGTAAATGTTAAGCATTTAAGTATAGTTCCTTACCTATTCCAAGAAAAATTATTAGCAATGATCATTATTATTACTTCTGAGAAACTAAAGTTGCTAGATTACATTCAACTAAAAAAAGGGTTCAGATTAAAAATAACTAAACAGGCCGGGCGTGGTGGCTCACGCCTGTAATCCCAGCACTTTGGGAGACCGAGGAGGGCCAATCACAAGGTCAGGAGTTCAAGGCCAGCCTGACCAACAAGGTGAAACCCCCGTCTCTACTAAAAATACAAAAATTAGCCGGGCGTTGGTGGCACATGCCTGTAATCCCAGCTACTCAGGAGGCTGAGGCAGGAGAATTGCTTGAACCTGGGAGGCGGAGGTTGCAGTGACCCGAGATCACGCCACTGCACTCCAGCCTGGGTGACAGAGTGAGACTCTGTGTTAAATAAATAAATAAATAAATAAATAAATACACAAACAAACAAGCAAACAAACAAAGTGCTGAGATTACAGGCGTGAGCCACCACACCCAGCACAAACATTTTTATAGTGGTTAGCTTAATGAGGAAAATAGTCTGCTTGTTATTCAACTTATGCTTTTACAGGCCTTCATACTGCTTAGGAAAAACTCAACAATTATTTATTATAAGATTGATTCAAATCAAGTTGATAAAACTGTAGACCACTAGAACAGAATGAGTAATCAAAACTCCCACTGGCTTCCCTTATAAATTATTAATAGTTACCTAAAAGCCTAAGTCAATGACTTTTTAGTAAATACTACCAGAATTACATAGGCAATTTGCTTTTAATCACAAAACCAATCTAATCAACAAGAAAATGAGGCACAAAACCAGTACTTCTTCAACTGACTTTTCATAATATCCCATAATTTTAAAATATTCACCTAAGATTTTTTAACTTTAAAACATTTGTGGCCAGGCACTATGGTTCACGTCTGAAATCTCAACACTTTGGGAGTCTGAGGTGGGTACATCACTTGAGGTCAGGAGTTTGAGACCAGCCTGGCCAACATTGTAAAACCCCGTCTCTACTAAAAATAGAAAAATTAGCCGGGTGTGGTGGCATACACCTGTAATCCCAGCTACTTGGGAGGCTGAGGCACAAGAATCACTTACACCCAGCAGGCAGAGGATGCAGTGAGCTGAGATCCCGCCACGGCACTCGAGCTTGGGCGACAGAGTGAGACTGTCTCAAAACAAAAACAAAAACAAAAAACATTTTTAGTTATGCTGGTAAATATCCAGGCAATAAAATACTCTGAAGAGAAGTTTAAAAGATCTAACAAGAGTTAATACTTATTACAAATTGGCATACCTATGTTTAAAAACTCATTTGAGGCCAGGCATAGTGGCTCATGCCTGTAATCCCAGCACTTTGGGAGGCAGAGGCAGGTGGATCACCTGAGGTTGGGAGTTCGAGACCAGCCTGGCCAACATGGTGTAACCCCATCTCTACTAAAAATACAAAAATTAGCCAGGCATGGTAGCAGTTACTCGGGAGGCTGAGGCAGAAGAATCACTTGAACCCAGGACGCAGAGGTTTCAGTGAGCCAAGATCGCACCATTGCACTCCAGCCTGGGCGATAAGGGCAAAAATCCGTGTCAAAAAACAAAAAAAAGAAAAAAAGAAAAGAAGCTCAGTTGAACTCTGTCAACCATACATATTTAAGAATGTATACCAAGATTCTGATTCCTATTCTCAATTCACCAAACATCTTCTATGAAATATCTATTATGTCTTATACACAATGCTAAACTGAATAATAACTTGCTTTCAAGATTTTATAGTTTATTGTGAGAAGGCAGACATATAAACAATAATTTCAATGCCAATAGTTTGAATGCAAATGGTAATTTCTATGAAAAAGGTACATATGAGGTACTTTTCTATGCATGGAGAAATAACTGTGCATTGGGGAGTGGGAGGTATTGTGAGATGTAGCAGGACTGTAAGGAAAAGCTTTCTTAACAATGTTGCCTGTACCTGTCAGATACTTTTGTTTTCATTGATCATCCAAGGCTCCAAGACTGAAAAGGGAATTAAACATTTAGCATATGACTTGAATTCTTTCACACATTTTGTACTTACAACCACGGTCATAACTTTTAAATGTAGGTACAGTACCACCTAACCAGTAGCTTATATTTTGGTTGAAAAGCCATGAATTCTTCATCTTCCCAAATTTATTCCCACCAATGCTTCTTATTTTGCCACCCATCAACTCCCAGTAATTGAAATGAAATAATAAAATGTAACAATATCTACAATATTTAAAAATCCCTTAAACTCCAGTTAATTCCTATTTTTGAGCTGCTTTTATTTCCAAGATACATAGAAGTGAACAAATTTAGCCAAATAAAATCATGTGGTATATTTAATGCAGACTATAAACAGAATGTATAATTTTCTATTTCAAAAGTCTGGGTTTATACTTCATATCAAGCACTCCATTATTCTAAAATCTATAACATAATAGCTATACAGCTATTTATTACAGAAAAAATTACAATTGGCAATTACTTAGATTTGCAATACATGTCCATTCCTTCATGAACAACTTTGGAGTTCTAATAACCCAAATCACATGGAAAGCTGTCTTTCTGACAGAATTCCATATATACATTTTAGTAAATATTGCCATAAGATAAAGTCTGCAATAGTATTATTCAATAGTATGAAATAAGAAGCATAATAAAGTTATAAAAGTCATCATTTTTTGGTAATCTCTGACATTGTCCATGATGGCTACATTTAAAACCCAAATAGTTATTTCCTAAGAAAAAAATATATAAGGTCGGGTGCGTTGGCTCACACCTGTAATCTCAGCACTTTGGGAGGCTGAGACGGGCCAATCACGAGGTCAGGAGATCAAGACAATCCTGGCTAACACAGTGAAACCCTGCCTCAACTAAAAATACAAAAAGTTAGCCAGGCAAGGTTGCAGGCGCCTGTAGTCCCAGCTACTCAGGAGGCTGAGGCAGAAGAATAGTGTGAACCCAGGAGGCAGAGCTTGCAGTGAGCCAAGATCACGCCACTGCACTTCAGCCTGGGCAACAGAGTGAGACTTCGTCTCTCTCTCTCTCTCTCTCTCTCTCTCTCTCTCTATATATATATATATATATATTTATATATACAAATGCGAACCATTGCATTATAAATGCAAATATAAAATATAAATGCAAATATAAAAAATATATTTTTATAACAAATGCAAACAATTGCATTATATATATTACATACATATAATGCTATACTGCTTATGGAGATGCTGCTATGCATTAGTTTTAAATTTCTATATGATTCCATAATCAAATTAGTCTATAGATGTTTACCAAGTATCTATTATATGAAGTATCTATTACATGCTAAGTACTGTGTTATCCTATAAAAACACATAGATGAAGAAACAAGTTCCTGATCTTGAAGAACTTAAGTCTAAGGAGAAACACAGACAAGTAAACAGGCCATCACGATGAAGCATATAAGTACAGCACGTCTTTGAATAATATCAGCTTGTTCAAGTTCATTTGTTATATGTTGATGAAAAAGAAAAAACTAAATTAATTCCCGGCCAGGGTGTGTGAAGTTTGCACATCCTCCTCATGTTCACATGGGTTTTCTCTGGGTACTCCAGTTTCCTCCCACATCCCAAGGATGTGCATGTGAGCTGAATTGGCATGTATACATGGCCCCAGTCTGAGTGAGTGTGGGTATGCATGAATGTGCCCTGCAATGTGACGGCATCCTGTCCAATGCTGTTTCCTGTCCTGTGCTCTGAGCTATAGGGGCAGGCTCTGGCCACTCTTGACCCTGAACTGAAATAAATGGATAAGTATCTTACTTGTTTTTATTCATCTTTCTTAAACATGTATATAGCTCACTTTTATTTTATTTTATTTTTATTTTATTTTATTTTGAGATAGAGTCTCACTCTGTTGCCCAGGCTGGAGTGCAGTGGCACGATCTCGGCTCACTGCAACCCCTGCCTCCTGGGTTCACGCCATCTTCCTGCCTCAGCCTCCCAAGTAGCTGAGACTACAGGCGCCCAATACCACACTCAGCTAATTTTTTGTATTTTCAGTAGAGACGGGGTTTCACCATGTTAGCCAGGACGGTTTCAATCTCCTGACCTCGTGATCGCCTGCTTCAGCTTCCCAAAGTGCTGGGATTACAGGCGTGAGTCACTGCACCCAGCCCTAGCTCACATTTATTTTAATGATTAATATTAGAAATGCTTGGGCCTTTATTTAGAAATGTGATGATGTTTTTTTAACTCTTGTTTTATATCAATTAGCCTATGGTTAAATTGGTTTTGTTTATACATTGTTTCCCTTAAAGTAGCAGTTTCCAAAAACATAATGATGAGGTAAGAGAGGGCGCTCTAAGACTTCATTGATAAGTACTTAATCTAAACTTGTGAGTTCAGACAATGCTCCTCAAAGAAAATGATGGTTAAACTGCCACCTGAAGGATAAACAAGACTTAAATAGGCAAAGGGTGTTGCGGGTAAGGCAGGGGCAGAGAAGGAACAGATAGGAAAGCAGAAGACATAGTCTAGGCAGACAGAGCCTTAATTACAGAAGAGAGAGAAAACATTTAGGGGTTGCAAGCAGTTGAGAAATACTAAAATATAGAGTTTATGTACAGCTGGAGATTGGGTCAGAAGGGGACTGATGAAAGTATGAATGCCAAAGAATGAAGTGAGCAGGGAATACGAAGAACTCTGTGGCATGTTGGGAAGTTCAGACTTTTGCAACATGTACCCAACATGGAGAACAAATTGAGACTGATGAGAGGGAGATCAGTTAGGAGGCAGGATGACAGCAATAGCTGCAGCAAAGATGGAAATTGATTCAGAGTTAGGAAAATGAACACTAGAATTTAATGACTAGGTGATATGAAGCCTAAGAGAGGACGGAGAGATGGCTTAGAGTTGGCTTAGACAAGTGGCTGGGTGTTGGTGACAATTACTAAAAAGGAAAATAAGTGTAGCCGGGCACAGTAGCTTGCATTTTTAACTGTTTTTTAAAAATTCTCTACCCATTTGTAATTGTCATGTAGATGTGTTGAATTTCTTAAGTGAAAAGTACATATGACACAAATAAATCATATACATTTAGGCCTTAATGTATACAGATGGTAAATGAAGTCATGGTGGATAATGAGATACAGGGAAAGTATATTAGTTTCCTATAGCTGCAGTAACAAATTACTACGAAATTGGTGGATTGAAACAACACACATTTATTACATTTATTCTCTTACAGTTCTAGAAGTCAGAAGTTGGAAATCAGTCTCACAGGGCTAATATCAATGTGTCAGCAAGAATGGACTCTTCTGGAGGCTCCAGGGGAGAATTTGTTTCTTGTTTCTTCTAGCTTTTAGAGACTGTTGGCATTCTTTGACATGTACTCACATCACTCCAATCTCTGCTTCCAACTCTACACTGTCTGTTTCTCTGACTCCACCTGCATCCTTCTTATAAGGACCACTGTGATTACATCAGGCCCACCAGGGTAATCTTCCCATTTCAAGATCCTCAGCTTAATCACATCTGCAAAGCCTCCCTTCCTTTTTATTTTAAAGAGATGGGGTCTCGCTCTGTCACCCAGGCTGGAGTGCAGCAGTGCAATCACAGCTCACTGAAGCCTCTAACTTCTAGGCTCAAGCAATTCTCCTGTCTCAGCCTTCCAAGTAGCTGGGACTACAGGCACATGACACAACACCAAGCTAAATTTTTATTTGATTTTACTTTTTTGGAGACAGGGTCTTGCTATGTTGCCCAGGCATGCAAAGTCCCCTTTGCCTTTTCCCCTTTCTGGGGATGAAGACATGAAAATATTTGGTGGTGGATGTGTCATTATTCAGCCAACCACAGAGAATACAGAAAAATAAAGGTACTGGTAATTGTCTAGTGTGTAAATTGGATGGTGGGTTCACAAGAATTCATTTTGCTATTATGGTTCCTAACATATATATGATACATATATTCATGTGTATATAAAATATTATATAACTCGAAACATTTTAGAAAGAGTAAAAAGGTATAAATCAAACTCTTAAGAAACAATGATAGTTCAATGAATGGGCAAAGATAATGTATAATCAAAGAAAACTGAGACGGAGTAAAGCCAAAACAGAAGTCAAGGGAAGAATCTTTCAAGAATGAGACAGTCATCTCCTTGGATGGTAAAGGTCACGGAAGATAAGAACCGAGAAGAATACATTCAATTAGCAACAGGGTTACTGCTGACCTTGATAAAAGCTATTTCAGTGGAATGGTAGATGCCAAAGATAGACTGTTTTGGGTTGGGGAGTGCATGGGAGGTCACAATTTGGAAAAAGCCAGGTGCACAAAATTATATTATATATTTATGCATAAAATACTGCAAATAAATAAGACGAAATCAAGGATGTTCTGATAAACCAAAACAAGAAATTGGAATCTAGGTAAGATTTACCAAAAAAAAAAAAAAGGAAAGAAAACAGAAAGAAAAAAAGTAGGGAGGGAGAAAGAAGCAAAAAGGAAAAGAAAGAACCTACAAAAGAAAGAATAATGATGATGCTATTGCGGAGGAGCAGGACAGTGATGATAATGTTCTTTTTATGATTTTTCAGGCACTTATAGCATATGCCAAGCACTGTACTATGCATTTTATATACTTTACAAAACAGGAATTATTATGTCCATTTTACGGAACAGGACACAGAAACAAGGAAAGCACAGAGTTAGGAACTATCAGACCAGGAACTTAAATGTAGGTAGAGCTGACTCTAAAACCTGGGTTCTTAACTAGTCTGCTAGACTGACATGACGGGTCCAATATAGTAGCTCAAGTATGAGAAGGCTAAGAAAACAGCCTAACAGCATGGCTAATATCATGAACCAACAGAAAATTTCTAGAAAGTAGTCTTTCCCAAAGCTAGGGTCAAGGACACTGGTAAGAGACTATTAAGGGAGTTGGCCACGACAATAATTTGAACTTAAAGCCAAAAAACTAAATCTGGAACCAAAATTAAAAACTTGAGCCTTGGCCGGGCGCGGTGGCTCAAGCCTGTAATCCCAGCACTTTGGGAGGCCGAGACGGGCGGATCACGAGGTCAGGAGATCGAGACCATCCTGGCTAACCCCGTGAAACCCCGTCTCTACTAAAAAATACAAAAAACTAGCCGGGCGAGGTGGCGGGCGCCTGCAGTCCCAGCTACTCGGGAGGCTGAGGCAGGAGAATGGCGGGAACCCGGGAGGCGGAGCTTGCAGTGAGCTGAGATCCGGCCACTGCACTCCAGCCTGGGCGACAGAGCGAGACTCTGTCTCAAAAAAACAAAAAAAACAAAAAAAAAAAACTTGAGCCTTAATAAGGGGCCACTTACAAGCAGTAACTAAGATGGACATAAACCATGGACTTCATCAGCAACAGAATAACAATGTTTAAAGTCTCAGCTAAGGAAAGAAGAATCTAAAAATTGTTAAATAAACTCAGATGCATGTTGCATCCATTCTAGTATAAACTATGCACTAAAATGGTATGCTGAAACATTAATAAAATGGAAGACAAGACTGCCACAATGATAATCAGTCAGAGATGAAAGTGGGACAGGAGCAAGACTAAAAGGCAGCTGTTGAAGAAAATTCTCTTAACTACCCTAAGTCTTTTAGACAGTATCATTGAAGAGAAAATATATGCTCATCCAGAGAATCAGATCATCTAGGCTACCAAATTCAAAGAAAACTGTAGGTTGATCTTTGTTAGCTGGGATGTTATACACAATCCCGGGTCAACTACCCTGGCACATGGCATAGGAATATTCTGCTATCATGAATTCTTTAAACATAACATTATATAGGAGAAGCTATCTCTTTCCATGAGAACTATTATTATTTATAGTTAAGTGAGTTGGAAGATCTCAATTTCCAAATCCTTTGTCATATCCTTCAGAACAGGTGAGTAAAACAAATTCCAGTAAGGGTGAATTCTTCTACAACCTGGGAAAATATCAAACTATAATATAATCACCAAGAGACTATCTAACATGAGATGTTTACTATAGTGAGATGAAACAATATACCTAAAGTAATTACCTCAATGCCTAAGTGCTCAATAAACAATAGCTATTAGACCCCTTACCAGGGCCAAAAAGAAAAAAAAGCAGGTTATAGAGACTCTTTAGTTATGAGGTTCCTATAACAGACATCCTTGATGCTCATGTCACACTCCCTTGGCCCACAGCTATAGGAGCTCATACTCCCATTATCATCTAGCATCCCACCTCAAGTGAACCCATTATGCCTCAGCATCTTCAGAAGCACAAGTATAGTTTAAAGCACAGAAGAGTTAACACCTTTAATCAAAGGGGAATGAGAACTTATGGATAAATGGTCAAGCCTTCCACCTTTCAAATGGGTAACACTGGGTAGTATTCTACACACTACTCAGGTTTCTCTACTGCTCACAGCAACAATCACAACATCATATTTTTTTGTTCCCCGTCTCACTCCCCAGGCTTTTCACTACTACTTTCCAGGTAAGCTCTCAAATAAACCATCTAGGCTTATGTCCTTGTCTCAGACTCTACTCAAGGACAAGCCAAACTAAGATGAAGCCCTACACAAACCCTGAGAAATGAGTATTTGGCCTTTGCTTGAACACTGCTAATCCTCGAAACAGATGTTCCAAGAGCATACACCCTAGTCAAGTCTGTAGAAATGCAGCCTTTGAAGCTAGAAAAGAAATACAAATATTTGTTGAATGGGTGAACAAACATTAGCAAACAAAGTCTCAGAATTCATTAGGAAAAAAGGTAGAAGGTTAACCCATAAAATATACACAAACTTTATTTGTTCCCTGAAGATAACACTACACAAAATATTCCTGTTTGAAATTTTTGACTAGGAGGTCCCAGCTTTTATTACATCTCACTCTCAAGGTTCCTATGATCTACATTCATACGATACAGCAGTATAAGAAGAACTACAAACATTGAGTATTTTTTGTAAACCCTTAGTCTGTTTAATCTGACTCAAATCAAGTATTTCTCCAGGATTTTTAAAGTTGGTATCAGAGAAAGGAACTTTCAGTCCCTCCCTGGTAATAAAGCTATGGAGATATAAACCTGAAAAAATTTATATCAGTTACAGTTTCTACCACATGGGAAAAAACAATCTGAAATACTAGCTGTCATTCTGAGACAGAGACAAATTAGAAAAACAGCCTGGTGGCTTTCTAGCTCAGGTCCCTGAGACTAGCTAGGTGCACCCTTACCCTTTCCATTGTTTGGTAATGTAAACCAATTCTCTCTTCTTGCCTAAGCCAGCCATCTGAGATTTTAGGTTTCTGTCACTTGTGAGAAAGGTTTAACACAAGAACTTAAACACAAGTATACACAAAACACTGTATGAGACCTAATACTATCTATGGAAGGGCTACAAAGCCTAGGATCCATTAATCCCCCACTCTGATTTTATATATATGACTGTATCTATTTCTAGAAAAAAGTCACCAAAACTTCCATCAATTACTCCAAACAGATCTCTGACCTCTACACCCTCTCAAAGAAGATTTATTGTTTGATGGTCAAAACCAGTGATTCAATGTATTTTTCTGCCTCTGCATCACTTACATGGGCAATATCTTTTATTTAAAGTCATGATTTTCAACCACAAGTACATGTATTGTGAAACCCTTTCTCTATGCCATTTCCAAGATTATGATATGTGAATTCCTCCCTTTCTCCCACCACAGTTGAGAATCAACTGGTTAAGAATCTGATTGTATAAGCTAGGCACAGTGGCTAACGCCTGTAGTCCCAGCACTTTGGGAGAGAGAGGCAGGCAGACCACTTGAGGCCAGGAGTTTGAAACCAGCCTGGCCATCATGGCGAAATCCCCATCTCTATCAAAAATAAAAAAAATTAGCCAGGCATGGTGGTGCACACCTGCAATTCCAGCTACTCGGGAGGCTGAGGTACATGAATCGATTGAACCCGGGAGGCAGAGGTTGCAGTGAACCGAGATCATGTCACTGTGCTCCAGCCTGGGCGACACAGCAAGACTCTGTCTCCAAAAAAAAAAAAAAGAATCTGATCATATAAATAATATTTTGAGTCATTTTAGATCCTTTAATCCATTCAGATGTGCTAAGATGCAAGAAATGTTAGAGTTTAGCTTTAAAAATAATCCATCCTAGGATGGGCTTGTCCTGAGTAAAATGCAGCAAACACACTCTACTCTGTATTTCCCACTGAATGCAACCATAAAATCTGGAAAGGATGCATGGAGCAGCTGTTTGAAGGCTCTGAAAAGGAAATAGCAGGCAAATCAGGGAAGATCATCAGAATTCGAAGGACCACTGAACCAGCAGTGAGTCTGAAACAGCTTTTCCCTCGAATGTCCCCAGCCTGAACTTAAATGCGGCTGGAAACATGAAATGAGCAATTCTCCAGGAGAAGCACTCTGCCTCAAGAAGCAAGAAAAGAAACGAATGCTCAGAGAAATGACAGAAAATCCCCATTTTCTTCTCTTTTCTCTCATACACCATGAATCAGCCATAGGCAATCCTATAGCCACATGCAGTGTGGAACGTGCAGGAGCCAAAAATCTGAAGGAGGGTTCTTCCTCTATGTCCGTTGGAGCTGTGGTTCTGAAAAGGTGGGGCCAACACCCATTGCTTTTCTGTTTTTAATCTCTCTCTCCTTTAGTCCCTTAGCCCCTGATTTAGGTACAACTATAGTGTAAGGTAATGACAGCCACAATTTTCTGGATGGACACTGATAAAGGAAACTTCAGGGAACTGGGTTCTCAGAACATAAATATAAACAAAAAATAAATAACAACAACAACAAAAAAGAAAGTCTCCAAATACATGGAAATTAAACAAAACACCTCTAAATAATCTACAGATCAAAAAGGAAGTCTCAAAGGAAATAAAATATTTTGAACCAAATGAAAATAAAACATATCTAAATTTGTAACATGAAACTAAGCACTTCAAAAGAAAAGATGAAGAAAAATTTCCTAGCTCATTTTATGAGTCCAGCATTACCCTGATACCAAATCTAAACACAGTACCAAAATAAAAAAGCAACAAACTACAGATCAGTATCCTTCATAAACACAGATGTAAAAATCTTCAACAAAGCACTAGCAAACCAAATATGCCAGTATATGAAAAGAATTCAACACCACAACTAAGTGGGGTTTATTGAGAATGCAAGCTGATGCAATATTTGAAAATCAATCTACCATATTAACAGTCTAAAGAAGAAAAACAAGACTATACCAACTGATGCATAAAAGGCATTAGACACATCCATTCATGATGAAAACTGTTAGCAAAGCAGAAGCAGAAGGGAACCTCCTCGATCTAATAAAGGGTATTTCTACAAAAAACCTTTAGCTAACATTATACTTAAAGGTGAAAAACTGAATGCTTTCCCTTAATATTGGTAAATGAAAAGAATGTCTGCTGTTACCATTCTTAGCATCCTCCTGGAAATAAAAAAGAAATAAAAGACCTAGTGATTAGAAAGGAAGAAACAAAATTTCTCTCTTCACAGACTGCATGATTATTTTCTTAGAAAGCCCAAAGAATCTACAAAAAATTTATATAACTTGATGTAACAAATAAATGTGGCAAGGTCGCAGGATACAAAGTCAACCACAAAAATCGATCACACTTCTATCTACAGCAATTTGAGAATAAAATTTAGGCTGGATGCAATGGCTCGTATCTATAATCCTAGTATTCTGGGAGGCTGAAGAAGGAGGATCACCTGAGGTCAGGAGTTTGAGACCAGCATGAGCAGTATAGCAACCTGTCTCTACAAAAAAATAAAATAAAATAAAATAAAATAAAATAACATAACATAACATAACATAAAATAACATAAAATAACATAAAATAAAATAAAATAAAATAAAATAAAATAACATAACATAACATAACATAAAATAACATAAAATAACATAAAATAACATAACATAAAATAAAATAAAATAAAATAAATAAAATAAGAAAATTAGTCAAGCTTAGTGGTACATGCCTATAGTAGCAGCTACCTGGGAGGCTCAGGTGGGAGGACTGCTTAAGCCCAGGAGCTCAAGGATGTAGTGAGCTATGACTGCATCACTGCACTCCAACCTGGATGACACAGCAAGGCCCTGTCTCTAAAAAATAAAGAAAATTTTAAAAGCAATGCTCTTTACCATAGCTCCCCGAAATTGAGATACTTAGGCATAAATCTAACGAAACATATACAGGATCTGCACGTTCAAAACTACAACACTGATGAAATAAATAGAGACATACCATGTTTATGGATTGAAAGATTCAACACAGCAGAAATGTCAACTTTTCCCAAATTAATCTATAGATTTAATACAATACAATCAAAATCATAGTAGGATTTCATAGATATAAAAGAGCTGAATCTAAACGATGGAAGGGAGCTAAAATAGCTACAATTTTGAAAAAAGAAAGATGGGCCAGGTGCAGTGGCTCACAACTGTAATCCCAGTACTTTGGGGAGCCTAGGCAGGCGGACTGCTTCAACCCAGGATTCAAGACCAGTCTGGGCAATATAGGGAGGCATCCATCTCTACAAAAAAAATATAAAAATTAGCCTGGCATGGTGGTATGCACCTGTAGTCCTGGCTACTCAGGAGGCTGAGGTGGGAGAGACTCGCTAGAGTCCAGGAGGTCGAGGCTGCGGTGAGCCATTATCATACCACTACCCTACAGCCTGAGTAACAGAGCAAGACTCTGTCTCTTAAAAAAAAAAACAAAGGCCAGGCACGGTAGCTCACACCTCTAATCCCAGCACTTTCGGAGGCCAAGGCAGGTGGATCACAAGGTTGGGAGTTCAAGACCAGCCTGGTCAGCATGGTGAAACCCCGTCTCTACTAAAGATACAAAAAATTAGCCAGGTGTGGTGGCATGCGCCTGTAATCCCAGCTACTTGGGAGGCTAAGGCAGGAGAATCCACTTGAATCCGGGAGGCGGAGGTTGCAGTGAGCCAAGATTGTGCCATTGCACTCCAGCCTGGGCAACAGGGCGAGACTCTGCCTAAAAAAACAAAAACAAAACAAAACAAAACAAAACAAAACAAAAACTTCAAGAAGAAAATACAGAAAAAAATCTTCACAGCCTGGGGTCAGGCAAAGAGCTCAACAGCAAAAGCACAATCATTAAAAGGAAAAATACTAGTAAACTAACTTCATCAAAATTTAAAACTTTTACTTTGTGAAAACTAATGTTAAAGAATGAAAAAGAAAAACTACACATTAGGAGAAAATATTTGAAAATTACACATCTGATTGGTAGAGTTCAGGACATGCTACCCCAAAATGTACCACCCTGTAATACTGAAAAACGCCCAAAGTAGGAAGGTACCTTTGACCTTCTTCCCCCATCCCTTCTTTTCTGAAGTAGGTTATGAAATCTAGGATTATCTAACCTTCCCTATAAAACTCTAATGTGAGAGGTGTCTTCCCCTACATCAGAAAGAAAGGAACACTGTTATCTCTGAAGACAAATGGTCCACCACAGAGATGAACCAGAACAAACTGGCTTTGCTGTTTCCCCCAGCTTATTACCATATATCAAATCCCCTTTGTTCTATCATATTTATCCCTGACTATGTACTCTTCACCTAACCTAAGCATAAAAATACACAAGTTTAACTGTTTCTTTGGAGCTTTATCTCCTTATGAAAGCTCCCATGTTACATAAAACTTATACTAAATACATTTGTATGCTTTTCTCTTCTTCAACTGTCTTTTGTTGTAGGGGGCTCAACCATGAACCTAGAGAGATATATTTTTTCCCATACATGACAAAGAATTTGTATCCAGAATATTTTAGGAACTATAAAAGCTGAACAATAAGAAAATAACATGATTAAAAATGGGCAAAAGACATAAACAGATACTTCACCAAAGTTCAACATCATCTGCCATTAGAGAAATGCATATTAAAACCACAATGAGTTAGCCATCGTACAAGTACATATCAAAACCAGAATGAGATACCATCTCACACTCACTAGGATAGTTTTAATTTCAAAAAGATAGATAATAACAAAGTTGGAGAGGATGCAAAGACAGTGGAACCCTCATTCACTGCTGGTGGGAATGTAAAACAGTACAGCCACTTTGGAAAACAGTCTGACAGTTACTCAAAAGGCTAAATATAGAGTTATTACATTATCCTGCAATTCTACTCTGAGGAATACACCCAAAACAATAAAAACATATGTTGACATAAAAACTTGTACCTGAATGTCCACAGAACACTGTTCATATAGCCAAAAGGTAGAAACAATCCAGATGTCCCTTAAAAATAAAATGTGGTTTGTCCATACAATAGAAAACTATTCTTCAATAAAAAGGAATAAAGTACTGGTACATGCTACAACTTGGATAAACCTTGAAAACATTATGCTAAGTGAAAGAAGCCTGTCACAAAAGATGATATATTATATGACTGCATTTGTATAAAATGTCCAGAATAAGCAAATCTACAGAGACAAAAAGAAGGTTAGTCATTATCTAGGACTCGGGGAGAAGTGACTGCTAATGGGTACAGAGTTTCCTTTTGAGTGATGGAAATATTCTAAAATTGTAGTTTTGGTTGTACAATTCTGTGAATATACTAAAACCCATCAAATTGTATACTTTATATGAGTAAATTTTATAATATATAAATTATAGCTCAATAAAGCCATTCCAAAATAAAAATCCATAATGAAATACCATTAAACACCTACTAGAATGGCTAAAATAAAAAATACAGCCAGGCGCGGTGGCTCATGCCTATAATTCCAGCACTTGGGGAGGCCGAGGCAGGCAGATTACGAGGTCAGGAGTTCGAGACCAGCCTGACCAACATGGTGAAACTCCGTCTCTACTAAAAATACAAAAATTAACCAAGCATGGTGGCGTGCACCTGTAATCCCAGCTACGCAGGAGGCTGAGGCAGGACAATCGCTTGAAATCGGGAGTCGGAGCTTGCAGTGAGCCAAGATGTTGCCACTGCACTTCAGCCTGGGTGACAGAGCAAGACTCCGTCTCAAGAAAAAAAAAAAAACAAAAAAAACCTGACAATACAAATGTTAACAAGGATGCAAAACAACTAAAACTTTCATGTGGTGCTGGTGGAAAGCAAAATGGTACAACCACTCCAGAAAACAGTCTGACAGTTTCTTATAAAGTTAAACATATACTTAGCTATGACCCAGGAATCTCCTACCCAGGCATTTACTGTAGAAAAACAAAATCATAATTCACATAAAATCCTGTATGCAAGTGTTTATAGCAGCTCTATTTACACTGCCAAAAACCAGAAATAATTCATATGTCCTTCAATAGATAAACGGATAAACTGTGGTACCTCCACACAATGGAATACTACTTAGCAGTAAAAAAGAACAAACCATTGATACATGAAACTTATATGAAGTTCAAAGGCTTTATGCTGAATAAAGACAATCTCAAAAGGTTATATACTATATGACTACATTTATATTACAGTCTCAAAACTGTAAAACTATAAAGATGAAAACAGATAACTGTGAACAGGGATTACAGCGTTCAGGGAAGGATAACATGAGGGAGTCTTGGGGTAATGAAGTCTTTTGGTATTCTGTACCCTGAAACAATACAGTAAAACAGTCATTTGCATAATATTACTGTATTCTGTACTACGATTATGGTGGTGATTACACATAACCCATACATGTGTTAAAACTCTAAGAAGTATACACCAAAAGGGAAACAGTTAATTTTTCTTTATAATTTTAAAAATAAAATAAATCCAACCTAGAGTCAACTTTTTTCCTTAATTCAATCACAGCTCATGAAACTATCATCTCTGATAATCTCATTTAAACAAAAGTACAGTATATAGTTCAAAGATCAACACTGACAAAATGGAAAACATCCTAAAGGGTACCAAGAGGTAGTAAACCATCAGGAAATTTGATCATTAATAAAGAGTAAACAAACTGGACATGCTAAGCCTGGAGCACAGACTTGCAGGGAGAATGAGTGACGACAAATGTCTTCAATTATCTGAAGGGCTGACAAGTGTATACGGGGTTAAACTTGTTCTACATAGTTTCAAAGAAAAATATCACTTACCAGTAAGTCTAAACGTACAGTGTGTTTTCTGGGGTTATCAGAAAGTCACCAAACTTCCTCAACAACTAGATAATCAAGAAGCAGGAAGTTCTAAAGATTCTTGCATTAAACAAAGGATTGGACTTAATGATTCTAGAGTTTTCTTCCAACTTATATATTACATAAATCTATGAACTATAACTCTAGAGTTAACCTACAAAGATAGAAGACACTGAACATCTAAAAAGGCAACCTTTCCTGCCAAAATATCACTTTTTATTGCACAAAAGTAAATATTACAAAGCACTTTAAGTTTCACATTTTTTAAAAGGTTGAATACAAGATTTGAACAAAAAGCCATATTATGAAATGTATTTTATTTCCCCAAATCTCATTTGTACTATGAATATTAAAATTAAATTCAAATTACAAATCTCTAAGTCTAATCTTATTAGACTTAAAAGGCAAAAGTCATAAATTTCATGCAAATTTCTGTAAGTATATTGAAGAGATCATTTGAAAAAGAAGTACTCTTTCCATACAAAAAGTGGTAGTCCTCAAAAGAGCCAAAACATCTGTATTCACTTTAAAGCTCATCAAGACAGACTGACATTTTTAGGAGAAGCATATGGCTTGCTGAACAGTCATCTAGAACAGAATCTTTTGTCTAGTAAGCCCTATTCAAGGACCATTTACTTATGTATGAAGTGGCTGAATAAAGGAAAAAACATATTTCTGAGTACTAGAAAACACAAAGAAACAAACTCTTCATCTAGCTTTGTTTAAGAATACAGAAAACATATTGCAAAAGCAGCCAGATTTTACTCCCAGAGACAGTTCTCTCAACATCTGAAACAATTCAAACACAAAAGAATAGAGAAGCATGAAACTTTCTTAGAGAACTACAACCAGCCAAAGACCACCTCCCTAAAAAAGCCCTTTCCATTTGAAAGGATAAAACACTTTCTTAAAATTTTGAAGGGCAGAGTTCAACAGCTGTGCTATATTAAATCTGAGCTCTTCCAAAAGGAAGAACAAGAGTCTCTGGAGAGACAGTAATATGGCCTGCTTTCTCCAAAATTATCAAAATGCCTTTTTTCCCTCTAAGGAAACTTTCTCCAAGAAAATACCTCTTATGTGCATGGGTGAAAAGCATAAAACTTAATTTAGAATAGAAAAATATGCAAAAATGGAAGAATTTTTGTTTCTGGAAATCTCCCTGAACTTTCTTCCAAGGAAAAATGTATTTCCTAAGTCTTACAGGATATAATATGGAAACTTCTTTTTTTTTTAATCAGTTTTCAGCCCTAGCTTCCCATTAGAATCACCATAGAGCTAAGCCTCAACCTAAACTTACTGAACCAATATAGACTGGGGACAAGGCATCTGAATTTTTTAGGCACACAACAGATAATTTTGATGCACAAGGGTTTAAAAACCAGTGACCTGGAGAATGAGCCCATAAAAGAAAAATTAAGTCTAGTGAGTACAGACAAGAAGAAAAGGTCACCTTTGAGCAATTAACTAGTTCTAAAGAACCTAAAGTCGTATTTACCTACCAAAATACTCAGTAACAGACAACAAAATAGAACTTGAAACAAGAATTCAGAATTGCTGAATTAAAAGAAAAAAATTAAAATAGTTTATTAAACTATTCAAATATTTAGATGAAAGTTGTTGTGAAGAACGTGGTCACTGCATAATGCAGGTTTGACAGGGTTCCATCAGGATCTTTGGACTTCTACAAGCTAGAAAAGTCACAAGAGCTCATATATTAAATACAATTACTTGTTAACCTTAAAAGAGCTCAAGTCTTTAATCACAAACAGTAAACTTCTGTCATCATCAGAATTTTATTAAGCATACTTGGTTTTACACAAAATTCTAATAGGTTTAGTTGGTTGACATTCAAATCCATAATAAATGAAAAAGGGGTGCTAAAACTGCTAAAGGGAAGCAGACCAGTTAAGGAAGAATGTAACACTATTAGAAAGCAGACATGAGAACTCAGAAAGCATAGCAGACACTTAATCCTTCCTAAAGGCCACAGAATACAATTGCTTTTCCTAATGATCAATGGAATCAGTAAGAAAACAGAAAAAAAAAAAGAAATGTCCAGTACATCTTGTTTAATACATGCATTATATATTTTTTAAGAGGGTAAAAAAGTGTAAGTCACCTATGGAAAGTCCCTCACCAAAAATAATTACAAAATTAAGGGGGAAAAAATCATTAGCTTAAAAAAAATAAACAACTAATTGTGCATTTGGTAACTCTCACTGTATAAACGGAACCATGGAACAACAGTAAAAATAAGAGTATTCCATGGTCTCTCAAATAAAGAAAACACTTTGCTAAAAGGCAGGAAAAAACAGAGAGGACATTAGGGTTTGAACTGATTACTAGACATAATACTCCTCACTGCAAAAGTCAACATATTCATTTAGACTGCTATATCAGACTACAGTTAACCCTCTGCATCCGTGGGTTCCACATCATGAATTCAACCAACCTCAGATTTAAAATATTAAAGGGGGCTGGGCTCAGTGGCTCACTCCTGTAATTCCAGCACTTTGGGAGGCCAAGGCAGGTGGATCACGATGTCAGGAGTTTGAGACCAGCCTGACCAACATGGTGAAACTCCATCTCTAATTAAAATACAAAGAAATTAGCCGGGCGTGGTGGTGCGTGCCTGTAATACCAGCTACTCGGGAGGCTGAGGCAGGAGAATTGCTTGAACCCGGGAGGCAGAGGTTGCAGTGAGCCGAGATCGCGCCACTGCATTCCAGCCTGGGTGACAAAGCAAGACTCCATCTCAAAAAAAAATAATAAAATAAATAAAGAAATAAAACACTCGGCGGGGGGGAATAACTGCATCTGTACTAATCATGTACAGTCTTTTTTCTTGTCATTATTTCCTAAACAATACAAGATAACAATTATTTACAAAGCACTTACATTGTATTAGGTATCATAAGTAATCTAGAGATGATTTAAAGTATATAGGAGGACGTGCAGAACTTATACGCAAATACTACACCATCTTAAATCAGGGACTTGAGCATCCATGGATTTTGGTGTCCTTGAGGAGTCCTGGAACCAATCATTTCCTGGCAATGTAAACTTAAGTAATTTCACTTCTGTACCTGTTTCCTCATCTGAAAAATAAGGATTACAACACCTGAGTTGATAGGATTAGTGTGGGAAACATATGAGACAATACAGGTGAAATCCTTGGCACAGTAGCTGATACACAGTAAATTAAAAGTAAATGTTACTTGGAATTAATTTTACTCAGAATAAGCCATTCTGAGCTTCTATCAAGGGATATATTTTAGAAGCTCTTCCATTTGAAATTGTTTGTATTCAGTACAGACAATATGTATTCTGTCTAAATTCTATGTATACCTCACCCCAAACAGATCTCTTTTAGCAAGTAATATACAGGAACCAAGTTGCTCCATCTTTCTCCATTAAGTTCCATGTATTATTAACTTTTTTTTTTGGAGTCTTGCCCTGTCACCCAGGCTAGAGTGCAGTGGCACGATCTTGTGTCACTGCAACCTCCGCCTCCCAGGTTCAAGCGATTCTCCTGCCTCAGCCTCCCGAGTAGCTGGGATTACAGGCACCCGCCAACGCACCCAGCTAATTTTTGTATTTTTTAGTAGAGACGGCATTTCACCATGTTGACCAGGCTGGTCTCCAAATCCTGACCTCATGATCCACCCGCCTCGGCCTCCCAAAGTGCTAGGATTACAGGCGTGAGCCACCGCACCTGGCCGTATTACTAACTTTCTAAAACTTCACAAAGTTACTCTTACTCCAAAAAAGTTCTCATGTTCCAAGGGTACCCCTTCCCAAATAGATTCATTTCCTCTTGCATTTTTAAATTTGGATACAAAAGAAGTGCCTGAACATTGTCAAAGTGTATGAGTACAAAAGCTATTCATAAGACAACTTCAATCCAAAAGTTAAGAGAGTTCTAGGTGAATATCCTACACTCAGACAATTGCAAATAATTAGAAAGAATACGTGTTGTATATAGTTTATATTCATATTTATGTAGGTTAGTGCATACCTGGCTATCGCTGATGAGGCTATTAAAAGAAACACTGTGTAATGTTCCCTGCTTTTCCTCACAACCACTCATCTCCAAATATGTATTTATTCATCTGTAAGATAAGCATTTACCTGCTACATGCAAGCCATTACACTAGATGCCATGAAGTACACAAAAATAAATAAAAATGTGGTCATGTCCTCAAAAAGCTTGAAACCTCACTGCTGATATACCAGTTCATGTGCTAAAACCTGTGCAATTGCAAATATGCGTGTATATAAAATAGAGTCAGTATAGGTTGCAATGCTGAGGTAACCAACAACCAAACACTTTTGTGGCTTACAGCAAAGGTTTACTTTTCACTCAATTTATATTTTATAAAATCTTGCAACAAGAATCAGTTTCTGCTTTGTGCTATGTAGTCTACAATCCAAGATGTGGGCTAAAACAGCAGACCCCACCTAGAGTATGCCTACCTCACATCAGAGGGAAAAGGAATATGACAAAACACAGGACAGCTCTCAAAGCTCCTGTTTGACATGGTATATTATTTCCACTAACATTTCACTGGATAAAGCAAGTCATTTGGCCAGTGGTTTTTGGATATGTAATCCTGTTACACATAATGGTAGTGAATACTTTGAACAATAACACAATCTATCAAAATACTTATGACCAAGATTAAAGAAATGAAAAATATTCAGACTATTCAAACCGATAATAAAATTACCATTTATCTAGGGAAGGCTTACTATATGCCAGACATTACATATCAAAATATTTAATTTTCCGGTTGGGTACGGTGGCTCATGCCTGTAATCCCAACATTTTGGGAGGCCGAGGTGGGCGGATCACTTGTGGTCAGGTGTTCAAGACCAGTGTGAAACTCCGTCTGTACTGAAAATACAAAAATTAGCCTGGTGTGGTGGCAAGCACACCTATAGTCCCAGCTACTTGTGAAGGCTAAGGCAGGAGGATCACCTGAGCCCAGAGGGTGGAGATTGCATTAGCCAAGATTGTGCCACTGCACTCCAGCCTGAGCAACAGAATGAGACTGTGTCTCAAAAACTAATAATAATTTTTCTAACAAAAATTAAACGAAGATGTCTGCTACTGATGGAAACTGACTAAGTATGGGCATTTGGAAAGAGGAAAAGAAACAAAACAAATAAACCTATCAGAAAACATATTAGAAACCTTTCAAGCTCTCAAACTCTGGCTTGAATGTGTTATAAAGATAGCAAAAATAGCTGCCCCTCGGAGAGGAATTTAGTTTATCTGAAGTAGAAGTGAACCTATTGGTCTGAAGTGTCCTAAATCTGAGCTTAGCCTATTTCCCAGCAAGCTGTTAACATACACAGAATTTTTGTCAATCTTAAGGACTGCTTACTAATTGGAGGGTCCAAATTCAATTCCCCATCGAATTGAAGACTCAATTTCATGCTACCTTATATAATGCTGAAGAACGAAATACAGCAACAGAAGAAAGCCTGCTTTATCAGGGCATAAAAGAGGCCTCACAAACAGGTCCCATACACTCAGTCCCCACCAGTCATTAATTAAAACCTTCTGGTGACTTAACACCCTAAAGTCTTGTTTGAGGAAAATACAAGACCTAGTAAATACTGAGGTGAGATAAATATACATGAAGATACTTAAATAAGTGAATAAATAACAACAGCACTGCATCAAATATCTTAAGTATTGCTATTTTGAAATACAGTGCCATTTCATCTGCCTGATAAATGCATTTAGAATAGTTAAATTTACCCTGGAAAATCCCTTAGGAAAGTCAGGGAAAGTAAGGATAAATGTAGACAATTTAGGGACGGGCGCGGTGGCTTACCCGTCATCCCAGCCCTCTGGGAGGCCTGGGCGGGTGGATCATCTGAGGTTAGGAGTTTGAGACCAGCCTGGCTAACACGGTGAAACTCCGTCTCTACTAAAAATACAAAAATTAGCTGGGCGTGGTGGCGGGCACCTGTAATCCCAGCTACTCCGGAGGCTGGGGCGGGAGAATCGCTTGAACCTGGGAGGCAGAGGTTGCAGTGAGCTGAGATTGCGCCATTGCACTCTAAACTGGGACAGAGCGAAACTACATATCAAAAAAAAAAAATAATGTAGACAATTTAACCCGTTTTTTTCCCTTCTCACATTCAGTACAGGGAAATGAGAAGCACACGGAGACCGAGACCAACACTATGGCACAAGCTCAGTGAGTAACTAGATTAGGTGAATCACCCACATTAGATCAGGTGAATCACTCACATTACTTAATTTTTTCTCTTGTGTGTATATGTTGTTGCATTCTTTGTTTCGCTTTTTACTGATGATATACTATAATTGAATTCATATGTTAAAGTAGCAGCTAACAGCATCCTTTTCTTCAGTTCCCTACTCCACTCCTTACCTTACTGATTCCACTTCCCATATTCTACTCAAATGATCTGAAATGTTACATGATTTGCAAATGTTTTTCTAAGCATTACAGTAAAATGAATTTTAGATGTAGATTTTCCCATTAATTGGTTTTTTCTACTCACCTTTTTCAGATCCTCATTACTATCAAATCATAATGGAAAAAGAATGCTTAAGGGCGAAGAACAAACAATATGTAAGGGAGAGGGTCTATAAATCTCCCTCAAATTAAGATGAACATGACAAGCTCTTGGGGTAAAAATGTGGCACAGAAAACAAATAAATGTGTTAATTTGTATTTAGAAAATGTCTTCTTTGGCGTTATGCTAAGATTTTTTTCAAGATTAAATGATTTATTTTCAAATCTCTTACATTTGCAAGCAAAAACTCTTAAGTTTGGATATGCAGTAATAATTATCATCAGAGTTTCAAAATTCTAATATCATCTTAACTTCAATTACTATAATTGCTGACAAAATGGCTGTGACTTAAAATTACAGCCATGTTTTGATTAGCCATAAACCAGTGGTCCCATCAAACTTGTTTTCAGTTCTGGGGCTACCATGAATACATTATTATCTGGGAATGCACAATTAATCCCTATAGTGTGTACAGAGGGAAGGGCTAATCTTGGTCACCGCTATATTACTCTAAGTTAACCAGTGTTTTATCTTAACCAGTATTTTACCTTAGAAAAATACTCAACCCAGGCTGGCCAACATGGTGAAACCCCGTCTCCACTAAAAATACAAAAATCAGCCAGGCGTGGTGGTGCGCGCCTGTAATCCCAGCTACTCAGGAGGCTGCGGCAGGAGAATGCTTGACTCGGGAGGCGGAGGTTGCAGTGAACCCAGATCGTGCCACTGCACTCCAGCCTGGGCGACAGAGTGAGACTATATCTCAAAAAAGAAAAAAAAAGAAAAGAAAAAAGAAAAATACTTTCCATATATGGAACATTTAACTACAAACATCATTTGCCTTTCCCTAATCTTAGCACTCTTACTTTTGAGTGACTATATTCCATGTATTTAGTAATCGTTTTACTAAAGCTTTCAAGCCTTTTCACAAGCCACGGACCCTACTGGGACACTCTCTTCTTTCCCACTCAACACCCATTATTCAAACCTTAATAAAACTCATCCTTAAAAATTCTTCCGAATTAACTCATCCTAATTTTCTGCATTCCATTTATATTTATTTAACACTAAATCAATTAGCATTCCATTAGACTTTCTTTTCAACCTTTAACCACTTGCATCCCCCTCCTACCCCCTTCAAATCTCTCCATCCAGCCTTTCTAATCTTTGTTCTAATATGTGTGTGTATGTATGTATAGTAGTATTATAATAAAGCTCTGGAAAATTCTGAAAAACAGAAAATGGAAGGTTAATACGGCCGAAAAAAAAATCATCACAAAAATGTTTCAAGGAAACACAGTAACAATCAACTGACAACTGAATCTGACAATACTTTGGAAGAGTACTACTTTAGGTTCTCAAGGACGCAAAGAGCTCTCAACAACTCAATTCAATCCCTGAATTATTGTGAGGTTTTAATAAAATCCCTAGAAAACTTCCGGGCATTACCACCAGCCTTTTAAAAATTACCTTCCAATATTACTAATCGTGATATTTTTACTAACACTGAATTCCAAACAAGTTTTCCTCCCAAGCAGACTGATGAATAAACAACTTTCCTATGCAGAAACCAAATTAAAACCACTTAAAACCATGGAAGGAATACGTGATTTAACCCTTCTGTAAGGACTGGAGTGCTGCGTGGGCAAACAGGTGACAAATGGAAGGGATGCAGAAAGTGAAGACAGAAATCAGTGAGACACCTCCCCTTCTCTGAAGGCTAAGGTTCAGCTTGCAGCTCCGGCGGCAAATCCTCCCCACGGACCCTCTCCCTCAGCCATAAGCCAAAAGCTTCCAGAAAACCACAGGTCCTCCTCCCCGGCCTCTCACTCACGCCCTCACTCGCCTGGCCAGCGCCCATTGATAGCAGACAGTCCCTAGTCCGCCCGACCTCTCCCGAGAAAAGGGTCAGCAGAGGACGCTTTCCCCGAGGCCTCCTCCGGAATTCAGCCAGCAGAGACTCCGCAAAAATGGAGGGACCCAAGAAGCTTGAAGAAAAGTGTGACAATTCTGTTACCTGGTCGGAACCCTGGAAACGGAAAGGGCAGCTACAGCCACTACCCTTCGCCACAACGCCTGCCTCAGCGCCACTGACATTGAGACCGCCGCCATCTTGCTGCAGGCAAACACCAGGATGAAAGGACGGATCACCACAAGGGACTAACTTCCTTCGTTCTCAAGCTAGTGCAATCG
This sequence comes from Papio anubis, assembly GCF_008728515.1. Lineage (NCBI taxonomy): Eukaryota > Metazoa > Chordata > Mammalia > Primates > Cercopithecidae > Papio > Papio anubis. The sequence continues at coordinate 48,169,856 of NC_044980.1, read as the reverse complement.
CAATGTTGCGAAATTCTGTGGGATTTTATTTTCTTTTTAATACTGAGGCTTAAAAAAAGAGGGTAAACGTTTAGTTGAAAGAAATAAGACGAAAAATGTGTGGGAAGAAATGCAGAAGTGCATTAAATGTAAATATTACCGCCATAAAGTGTAATCTTTACTGCTTGTTAGGACTGGTGTTTTACAATGATAATGAAAAGATCAAAAGATACTTGCATATTTAAACACCTGCAAGTCGTAGTTTATTGAAGAAATTAGAATGGTTGGGGCTGAGCCCACTGGAAAAGCCGGAGAGCTCTTTGGGTCCTTTACAATCTAAAGTAGTACTTTTCCAAAGTGTTGCCAGATTCACTTTGCAAGCCCTCAGGACAGGGCTGCATTCAGTTTGATGTTCTGTAGTTGTAATGTTCATATTTTCCAAACGAAAAATCTAGATACATGATCTGGCAAAGGATTATTTTTTGACATGTAGATTTATATGAAGAATCAATAGAACATAATATTTTATGTCATTGTTTCCCCAGTAAATCCTAAATGTGCGTTCATAATCCATAGACATGAAGAATGATATTAATGCTCCATGCGTATACAACAAAAATTATCTTCCAATACAAGTGTTGGAAACATGTTTGTATTGTGGACTTCTGACCTTAAAGAACAATGATTAACTGAATTATATAAAATAAAAAGCAGGTTAGTTTTGGGTTTTGTTTTTTAAGAAATTTGTTTAAAGAGTTAGTATTTTCCTGCTTTTAAAATTAAGCACATGAAAGCATAACCTTCATTAAATAAATAGGAACAACAGGAGGATGGGGAATGACTTAGTTTGGCATTATGGGTTAAAGGAAAACCCAGTACATAAGGGAAAGGGGGAAAGAAAGAAAAAAAGTCATACTCAGGTAAAGAGAAATGCACAGGATGAAAGAAAGCAAGAGAGAGATGCCTCAGGGAAAATTTTCTTTTAAACTTTTCATTTTGAAATAGTTGTAGATTCACATGAAGTTGCAAAGACAGTACAGAGATGTCTTGTGTACCTGTTTCCCCCAGTGATTACATCTCGTATAACTCTAGTACAGTATCAAAGCCAGGAAACTGGCATTGATATCAAGTATTTGTATAGTCCTATATCATTCTATTACATATTTTGTGTAACCACCACCATGATCAAGATACAGAACTATTCCACCCTCACAAAGATCTCCCTGGTGCTAACCTTTTTAGTAACACCTGCCCTCCTAACCCTAGTGATCTCTGTTTCTGATTTTATACTTTTGATATTTTGAGATGTTATATAAATGGACTTATGCAGTGTGTGACCTTCTGAGATTGGCTGCTTTCACTTAGCATAATGCACTTGAGACCCATGCAAGTTGTTGCATTTATCAGTAGTTCATTCCTTTTTTATTACTGAGTAATATTCCTCCACAGCATGGATGTACCACAATTTGTTTAACCATTCACCTATTGCAGAACATTTTGGTTATTTCCCATTTGGGGCTATTACAAATAAAACTGCTGTGAATAATTGAATACGGGTTTTTATGTGGACAGAAACCTTCATTTCTCTGAGATACATGCCCAAAAGTGCAATTGCTGGGTCATGTGATACATGTATGTTTCATTTTTTAAAGAAATTAGAATCTATTTTCCAGAGTGACTGTAACATTTTACATTCCCTCCAGCAATGTATGAGAGATCCAGTTTCTTCGTATCCTCACCAGCATTTTCTATTATTATTTTTATTTTAGCTGAGCTAAAGTAAATAATAAATGTATAGTAATACCTCATCACAGTTTTACATTTATTCCCCTGGTGGCTAATAATCTTGAATATCTTTTCATGTTTTTATCTGCCATCTGTATATACCATTCAGTTAAATATCTTAATGTCTTTTGCCCTTTTTCTAATTAGTATTATTTGTTTTATTTCCTGTAACATTCTGAGAGTTCTTCATATATTAGATGTATCTTTTGTCAGATGCATGATTCACAAATATTTTCTTCAATCTGCAGTTTGTATTTTCATTTTCTTAACAAGATCTGCCACAGAACAAATATTTTTAATTTTGATGAAGTCCAGTTTATTCATTTTTTAAATTTATGGATTGTGCTTTTGGTGTCATGTCCGAGAACTATTCTCTAATCCTACATCCTAAAGATTTTGTCTTGTTTTCTTTCAAAGATTGTTTTAGTTTTACCTTTTACATTTAAGTCTATGGCTCATTTTGGGTTCATTTTTGTGAGTTAAGTTTTCCATTAATAGGTGTGAGGTTTCGGTTCAGGTTTTTGCTGGTGGCTATCCAATTACTCTAGCATTACTTATTGAAAAGTTTAGCCTTCTTCCGTAGAGTACCTTTTGCACCTTTGTCAAAATATCAGTTGGCCATACTTGTGTGTGGCTATTTCTGGGTTCTCCATTTCAGAGAGAAATTTTAAGCCCAAGGGTGGCTTTGGTGTCTGGGTGAATTTTAATAAAGATTTTCTATGTCAAGAAGTAACGGGATGTGTCCCAGTGTTCATAAGAGCAACTTACTATAGCCCTGTTACTGGCCCTATCAACCAAAGCTCAACCTCTCCACCTACTACCTATTCTAGTCCCCAACTTCCATGGATCTGAATTCCCCAGGAAAGCCCCCAGTCTCTAGTCTCTTTGTCTTTCATGCAGTCCATAATCCAACATCAGCATTGCCAGCACTCCAGTGGAATCTTTGATTCCCTTCACCTTCTGCTGGATTCCCTCAGCTGCCCATTCCTGAGGTCCTTTCTGACCTTACATACAGGACATAGGTCTTAGAATGGAACAGAAATAACTTGATATGTGCATTTATTTGTTTATACTATCTCACCTATACCACAGGCTGTACCATTAACCTTAATAGAATGTCTAGGTCCAAGTGCCATTTTTGTTATTTCAATGTGCTGCCCCAGAAGATATTAACTACTGGAGTCCACTTCTTTGCCTCTTCTGTAGTCATCTTCCTTGCCCTTCAAATCACAGCTGTGAGTCACATCCTTCAGAGTCACTCCCCGTAGTAGAAATTACGTTTTACAGGCATTTTTCACCTCCACCATCCTTGCTGACAGAGCCTGACTCCAATGATAGACACTAAAGTTGCTCCATGTTGGCTTTCCCATGAGCTCCTACAGGTAGCACATGAACATGTCCAAAGCCAACGGGATCTGAAATCCCTTTTGAGAAAAAAGACTTCCGGAAAAAAAAAAAAAAAAGACATACAAGAAGAAATACCTCTTTTCCTGCCTCTGAATTCAGTTGTATGAGAACATAATGCCTAGAATTGTGGCGTCTTCTGAACTTGAGGGGACAAGCATAAGAACTTAGCTAGCAAGAAGAGGTGGAAGAATAAAGAGAGGAAAAGAGTCTAGGGCTTTGTTGACATCATTGAGCCAATCCTGAACCGATTTCTAAACCAAACCTGATGAAAATACCTCCAAACTTCCTGTTACATGAGATAGTAAATGACTTAATTGTTTAAACCTCCATTAGTTAGATATTCTGCATCTAGAAACATCTTTTCCGATGCTCTTATGTGAAAAGTACTTCTCTGACTTTCCTTTATGTCAACTCTTTCTGTAGAGTCTCCTAGCATCATATCTTCCTTCTTCCTAGCACCTGAATGAATGAATTTCATTCATGAATTTCCCTGTGAGGGACTAGCCTAGTCCCTCACATATAGTAGGCTCCAAAGGATATATGGAATAAGTGAATGAAACTAACTGGAACTTTTAAAATGTCAAAAAATGAAAAAAAAAAAAAAAAAACCAGTGCTATCTCTATTTGCTATTTTTGCTTAGGAAAAGCTCGTACAAATTAATGTGATTGATCTCTTGGGTCTACAGATCTTATTAGTTTCTAAAATTTCATGTTCGATCAGTTTCTGTTTCCTGAAGAACTTGGTGAGATATTGGGGATAGGAGCTCCATGTTGCTGGCAAGATACCCAAAAACATAAATTTACCTTTTACTGAGCTTGCATTAAAAAAATGTAATAACGGCCGGGCGCGGTGGCTCAAGCCTGTAATCCCAGCACTTTGGGAGGCCGAGACGGGCGGATCACGAGGTCAGGAGATCGAGACCATCCTGGCGAACACGGTGAAACCCCGTCTCTACTAAAAAATACAAAAACTAGCCGGGCGAGGTGGCGGGCGCCTGTAGTCCCAGCTACTTGGGAGGCTGAGGCAGGACAATGGCGTGAACCCGGGAGGCGGAGCTTGTAGTGAGCTGAGATCTGGCCACTGCACTCCAGCCTGGGTGACAGAGCGAAACTCCGTCTCAAAAAAAAAAAAAAAAAATGTAATAACCTCTCTCATTTCCTTTTTTCTTACATTTCAAATAAGGATACAGACCTGAGAAAGGAACAGAAATAATTTGCTGTGTGCATTTTTTTCATAACTTCAACCAAACTATACCTTCTATCAGCAAGCGTAGTAAAATGCCTATGTCCAAATACTGTTTTATTATTTCAAATAGGAGTATTAAAATGTAAATTGACTTTACTTTTTGCTTGCACTTCATCCATGATGGCCAAAAGAAACATTTATCTTAGACTTTTTGATGGCATGTGAAAGTTACAGTGGATCCGAGGTTGTCTGTTTTTAATTTTTCCGCTTGCACGTGGGTCTTTAGTAAAGCATTCAGAAAAAAATAAATTAAAACCAGACATTTCTATCAAAAGTTTCACATAGAATCACTATAGACACGACAAAATTCCACCATCACTTTATTGGCTACAAACTAATTTTTTTAATCACATCTCATTTTTCACTGCTAATTTATTTGAAAAACTTAATACCTTATCATCTTATAAAATTATCATGACATCTAGCAGTGCAGCTGAGGTTTTGGCAACAAATGAAAGAATTTCTACCTATAGTGAAGATCTGTCACTTGAAATTATTTTTGGAAAACAAGAGGTACAAATAATCAAATTCTTAAGAACTCAAGGAATTTTCCCACATAAATTTCAGAACATACTTCATCACCTGCTTGAGTTTCACCCTTAAATTTTCAACTGTATATAGGTCATTCTCAAACTTAACATATACAAAACCAAACTCATTCTATTTCTCCCCTTTCTCTTGCCCCAAGAAAATCTGTTCTTCCCCTCAGTATCTCTGCCTTGGCAAGATACGTACTATCATCTTTCTTCTAATACCTGTCATCAACTGTAAAAGGCTCCATTATTTTCTGTACTATTAAGAAAGAAAAAAACACAGCAATCGAACCATAACATAGCACTAATTGTATATCTTGATTTCAGAGAGGTAAACTGTGGGAAAAAGCACATCTTAGAATCAAAGAAATATAGTAATTGCCTGCCTCAATATATTTTCTCCCCCTTTTGTTGGTAATATAACCTGTTATTTTATTTTATTTTATTTTATTTTATTTTATTTTTACTGGTTTCTGGAATAAAGACTTTATTTTTCAGCCTCTTTATAGCTTGGAGTAGCCGTGTGACTAGGTTCTGGCCATTGAAATACAAAGGGGCAGTATCATGTGACAACTTCTGGGAAACTTCCTTTAAATACAGATAAGAGCCACACTTCTTTTCCCCTCCTTTACTTCTTTTATCCTGCTGCCTGGAGGTAAGTGTGAAAACTCAGATCGTGAGGATGATATCTATACTTAATGATGAAAGAATAATGATGTGGAAGAAGCCTGGATCTCTAACCATTATCTGATTCCATAAGAAATGCCAATCCTTTGATCCTACCACCATTTTCCTGTTCTCCACTCCTTTGATGAGGACCTTCTTCTTTTACCCAGGTTCAATTCTGTGGCCAACTATTATACTTCTGCTCATGACTCTCCTGTCTGTTTCTCTTTTTTTTTTGGACTTAGCAAAACTGCCACCTAAATTAAATCCAATTCTCTTTCTATTCTGCACCTGCACCCATACAAGTGAACAGGACTGGAGGCAAGTATCAAACCATACTGATTTGTCTCACTTGACCATAAACTTCAAGTTGGCCATATTGCTACTTGGCAATTATATTAAACTTCTTTGCATTCTTATCCCATTAATTTTCTCACTTTATTATGTGGATCTTTCACACCTTGTTCTCTCTCCTTGAATCCCTCCAGCTCTCAATTCTTGCAATGACTTTCCTACGTCACTGAGAAAAGTGCAGCAATCAATAGAAGACTTCTTCAGATACTCACTACCTTATCACTTGCCAGCAGCTGCACTCACATATTCTACCTTCCCTCCTATTATCGTATATAAATTCTCCCTCCCTCTATTTAAAGCTAGTCCCTTCACTTGTGCACTAGATATTATCCCATCCTGAACCACCTATATAAGATCTTTCCAGTAAGTCTACCCTGTAGAAGAAAGTAGGAGAAAATCTTTAGGACATAGGGTTGGTGAATAGTTCTTCAACCTCATACCAAAAGCAAAATCTATGCATTTTAAAAAAATGGATATAGCTGGGTGCAGTGGCTCACACCTGTAATCCCAACACTTTGGGAGGGTGAGGTGGGTGGATCACCTGAGGTGGGGAGTTTGAGACCAGTCTGGCCAACATGGTGAAAACCCGGTCTCTATCAAAAATGCAAAAATTAGCTGGGTGTGGTGGCACACACCTGTAATCCTAGCTACTTGGGAGGCTGAGGCTGGAGAATAACTTGAACCCAGGAGACAGAGATTGCAGAGAACCAAAATCGCACCACTGCACTCCGGCCTGAGCAACAGAGTGAAACTCTGTCTCTAAATAAATAAATAAATAAAAACTAGACTTCATCAAAATTAAAAACATTTGTTCTGCTACAGATCCTGTTAAGAGGATGAAAAGAGAAACTACAGATGGAAGAAAATATTTGTGAACTATGTATTAACAAAACTTGTATCTGGAATATACGAAGAACTCTCAAAATGTAACAGGAAAAAAAATCAAATATTGCCATTTAGAAACTGGGCAAAAGATACAAGACATTTAACTGAATGAAATATACAGATGGCATGTAGGCACATGAAAAGGTTTTCAACATTATTAGCCATTAGATGAATATAAGTTAAGACCATGATGAGACATCACTACACACTTACTATTTATTTTACTCTACCTTCAAAGTAAAACTAGAATATGACCACTTCTCACTCTATTGCTAGCACACAGGTCCATGCTACTATCATCTCTTGCCTGGAATGCTGCAAGTCTTTTAATATGTCTCCCTACATTCATCCTTACCCACTTATAGCATATTCTCAATACAGCTGCCACAGTAGTCTTTTTAAAAATATAAGGCAATTCATTTCACTCCCTTGCTCAATACCCTCCAGTGGGTCCTAGCATCAGAGTTGATCTCTTACATCTGCTATTACTTTTTTCTTCCTCTCTCTGTTGTTTTCTTAAACATGCCAGGCAGGTTTTCAGGTTAGGGCCTTTGCATGGATTGTTCCCTCTACCTAGAATACATTTCCCCCATATCAACATGGCTAACACCCTCCATTCTTTAAGTCTTTGATCAAATGTCACCTTGACGTGAGGCTTTCCTTGACGTATATATCAGTCAGTGTCTTGTAAGGAAAACAGAAACTGCTTTAGATATTTCAGAGGACATCTAATTTAGGGGAATTGTTTAAACAGGTGATGGCATTTCTGAGGAACTAAACAAGGAAGATCATGAGGCAACTCAAATATTAGAATCAGCAACATCTGCTATCACCCCTAAGAGCTGATACACCACAGGGAAAACCGGTGTTACCAGAGTTCTAAAGCTGGGGTAGCCAATGGGATTTTAAACCACAGCAAGGGCTGCTTAGCGGGAGTCGGGATCAGGGAAGGAGATGCTGTCTAACAGGAACTAAAATCATGGGGAAAACAATGCAACCACTGCCAAGGATAACCCCACCCCAAGCAGGGTGAGGAAGGATAAGTAACCCCAATGTACTCTCCAATCTGCCAGTGCCTCCCATTAGCTAATGCAACTAGAAGCCAGAAGTCAAGAGAACTCAGGGGAAGTTGTATCTTATAAATAGCAGAACAGGGAAAGGCAGGGAAGGAATCCGATAGCAAACTGGCAGAAATCCAACAAACCACCTTATCCAAAATTGTAAGCTCCCAATCTTCACACCTACCACTTACTACCAAACCCCTTACTCTGCTCCACTTTCTTATCTATCAGGACGCATAGTTGTAAGCAACAAAAACCTACTGTGGTTATAAAAAGAAAGTTATCGAAGATCCCAAATAGCTCAGTCAGTGGAGCATCAGTAAAGGGAGTTACTGAAAACATACTGAGTGGGAAATCGAATCACAAGAGGTCTGAAGAACTGAGCTAAATTTTAAAAGGGCAATAATAAGTGAGCTAGACAGAAAGCAGGACCAAAGCCAAATCATGCCACAAAAGGTAGTTCAGTGAGGACTCTAGTATTGTGTTAAATACAGGATGCACAGCTTCCTAGACCCCATATCTGGAACCAAGACCATTGCTGTCCATGAAAACTATGCCTGCTGCCACCACTACTACCACCTATCTCCAAAGTGGATCCTTCACTGCCCTGGACACCCAGTGGCTCCCTCTCCAAAATCCAAGGCAAATATATCTCAATGCCCGAATCTGAGTCACATCCTTATATCTTAGCTGCACAGGAGATGGGAAAGGGGATGGGTCATTTTCAGGTTTCTTGGTAAGAGGCAGTCTCCACCTCTTGTCAATATCCATAAGATGGTACTTTCCCAAACATACAAATGGGATTTACATGCAGGGCAGTCAAAAAAATTACAAATGTTCACTGCATCCTTATATGTACCCAAAATGCCATCACTTTTCCCTCTTGGATATCCTCTATTCAATCTTATTTTTTTAGAAAATTCCAATGCCATCTTGAAGACTTAGGTTAACAGTTGCTCTTTCATTTAATGTCTCCACTCCCACCCTCCAAGAAGTATCCATCAGTCTTTTCTTTTTGCCATCACTATATATTATATAAATTTCCTCTGTGGCACTATATATATATATTTTTTTTTTTCCTTCTTTTTTCTTTTTTTTTTGAGACAGAGTCTTGCTCTGTCAACCAGGTGTGAGTGTAGTGGCATGATCTTGGTTCACTGAAATCTCTGCCTCCCAGGTTCAAGTGATTCTCCTGCCTCAGCCTCCCGAGTAACTGGGATTACAGGCATGTGCCACCATGCCCAGCTAATTTTTGTGTTTTTGGTAGAGACAGGGTTTCACATGCTGGCGAGGTTGGTCTCAAATTCATGACCTCAAGTGATCTGCCCACCTCAGCCCCCCAAAGTGCTGGGATTACAGGCATGAGCCACTGCACTCGACTGGCACTATTTTTTAAAAAAACTAGTATTATATACCTACTATGCCCTGGACATAATAAGGGCTTTACATATTTTATTTGATCTTTAATAATATACTCAGGGATTTACATATTTTATTCTATTTTAATTTTTAATCACATAGTAAGGGCTTTACATATTTTATTTAATCTTTAATCATCTCTAAAATGTAAGTATAAATATTTTCTTTGTGTTGCAAATGAGAAAATTGAACTGCACAAAAGATAAAATGACTCACCCAAGCTGGATACTTCCAGAAAGCAAAAAAGACAAGATATGAAACCCAGTCCATCAGAATCCAGTATATGAATTTTTAACCATATGAGAGATACACTTCTTTAAAAACAAAGAGTGTGTGTGTGTGTGTGTGTGTGTGTGTATACAAATAAGAAACAAGAGTGGCAAATGTTGATAATTATTGGAGCTTTTGATGAATATATAGGTATTAATTATACTTTTTTTTAAATTAACACACACATACATATACGCATATCTTCTTCAAACTTGTTTTTTTCCTGGAGTATTTCAAAACAAATCTTGGTCATATATTTTACCCATTGATCAGCAGAAGCGTACAGAATTCACACTAGGATCCTGCCATTAAAATGACTCAATTCCTACATAGTAGTTTCCCAATGCCAAAATCCTATGGAACCAGAATCAAATTGGTTCATCTTGGGTCAAATTTCCACCCCTGTCAATCAGCAGGACTGGTGGTAGCACTGATTAAATATGGCTGCCGAAGCCCGTCCCTTCAGAAGAGACCAATGCTAAAGGAAAGTGTATGTGCCAAGTGAATACCTCAACTTTTGCCTAAGAGGTTTTATGTTGCTCTTGAACCCCTAAAAGAAAAAAAAAACTTTAAAATGTTTGTTGGCAGTGAACATAATTGGGTTAATTTATTATAAGTAAGACTGATGTTACACCTATAGTAATTTGTGACTCAGGTAGCATTCATCTCTGGTACATTTGATTTCCTTGTATTAGTTAACAATTGCTTTAACAAATAAACCCTAAATTCTCAGTGACTCATCACAATAAAAATTTATTTCTCTGGCGGCCAGGTGCTATAGCTCTCACCTGAAATCCCAGCACTTTGGGAGGCAAAGATAGTCGGATCACTTGAGGCCAGGAGTTCAAGTCAGCCAGCCTGGCAAACATGGCGAAACCCCCTCTCTACTAAAAATACAAAAACTAGCCAGACGTGGTGGCAGTTGCCTGTAGCCCCAGCTACTCAGGAGGCTGAGGCCTGAGAATCGCTTAAACCCAAGAGGAAGAGTTTGCAGTGAGCCGAGATTGTTCCACTGCACTCCAGCCTGGGTGACAGAGCGAGACTCTGTCTCAAAAAAAAAAAAAAAAATATTATTTCTTACATGTCAGTAGAGTTGAGGGTATTCCCTATCAGGCCAGAAAACTAGGCTCCATCCTTCTCCAGGTCCTTGGAGATCTTTCCATTCAATAAGCCAAGGAGAAAGCCATGCAGGTAGTGTGGAAAGTTTTTATGGATGAGACTTGGACATAGCATATATCACTTCTACTCATAGTCCATTAGTCAGAATTCAGCCATACCGTCACACATAACTGCAAGGTAATTCTGGGAAAAATAGCATATCTAGGTGCCTTGAAGGAAAAGGAAATGGACTTCAGTTAACACATAAAAGCCTCTGCCACAGCCTGCTCTTCTGATCACCCAACATCTCCTTACATACAGAAAACACTCACCCTCTTCCAAAGACAAGCAAACCAAAGTTTAAAGCAGACGTCTACTGCATCTACACATTGTCCGTGTAGATGTGCCAAATTGTGGGCTACTATGATCTAGAAAAGGATAAGTTTTATGAACCCCCACTGCCATCCACATATTCACTCAAATTACAATGGTGGAATTGCAATACACATATCTATTTAGGAACGAAAAGAATTAGAGATATCCAGCTCTCATTGATCTTTGCAATATTTATTTATTTATTTTAATATTTTTTTTTGAGATGGAGTCTTGCTCTGTCACCCAGGCTGGGGTGCAGTGATGTGATCTCGGCTCACTGCCATCTCCACCTCCTGGGTTCACGCCATTCTCCTGCCTCAGTCTCCCGAGTAGCTGGGACTACAGGCGCCTGCCACCACACCCAGCTAATTTTTTTTGTATTTTTAGTACAGATGGGGTTTTACCATGTTGGCCAGGCTGGTCTTAAATTCCTGGCCTCAGGTGATCCACCCACCTGGAGTGACAGGCGTGAGCCACCATGCCCAGTCGATCTTTGCAATTTTGGAATTTTGCTGGGCAGGCATTATGAAGGTTCTGAACCTTAACCAGACCTTCATTCTCTTCTCTGGTAGGAAGTCCATTATCCATTGTTCTCTGTGATTCCTAGATCCTGGCCTCTAGGAAGTATGTGCTTGTCTTATATCCTCCATAGATACAACCGAAGTGTGTCCCTCTTGGTTGTGGCCCATGTTTACTGCTTGCTCCTAGTGTGCAAGTTTGGGCTTGTGATTATATTTGTAGCAGGAAAAGCCACAGAAAAAACCCCTCAGACACCGAGTTAAAGAAGGAAGGGGTTTATTTGGCCAAGAGCATCAGCAAGACTGCTGTCTCAAGAGCCAAGCTCCCTGAGTGATCAATTCCTGTCCCTTTTAAGGGCTCACAACTCTAAGGGGGTCTGCGTGAGAGGGTCGTGATTGATTGAGCAAGCAGGGGGTGCATGACTGGGGGCTGCATGCACCGGTAATCAGAACGGAACAGAACAGGACAGGGATTTTTACAATGCTTTTCCATACAATGTCTGGAATCTATAGATAACATAACCGGTTAGGTCAGGGGTCAGTCTTTAACTACCAGGCCCAGGGTGCGGCGCCGGGCTGTCTGCCTGTGGATTTCATTTCTGCCTTTTAGTTTTTACTTCTTTCTTTGGAGGCAGAAATTGGGCATAAGACAATATGGGGGATGGTCTCCTCCCTTATATTGACAATTCAATTCCTTCAGAATCATAGTAGATTTCTGATTTATGTGCTTTTCCGTCAGTTCCATGTGTCAGTAACCACATCTGAAAGTCCTTAGACATAGCTTTCAGGCCTCATTTTTTTTTTTTTTTTTTTTTGAGACGGAGTCTCACTCTATCACCCAGGCTTCAGTACGGTGGTGTGATCTTGGCTCACTGCAAGCTCTGCCTCCCAGGTACAGGCCATTCTCCTGCCTCAGCCTCCTAAGTAGCTGGGACTACAGCTGCATGCCACCACACTCGGCTAATTTTTTGTATTTTTAGTAGAGGTGGGATTTCACCATGTTAGCCAGGATGATCTCGATCTCCTGACATCCTGATCCGCCTGCCTTGGCCTCCCAAAGTGCTGGGGTTATAGGTGTGAGCCACCGTGCCCGGCCAGGCCTCATTTATTTCTTTACTTCCTTGACCCTTATGGTGAATAGTGATCCAGGTAAATACAGCTAAGAGATTCCTTGCGGGGCAGAGACAAGACGTCTTCACCAAGCTTCTTCCTAATTGCACAAACATCATGAGTAGATAAATGGTTGTGTTTTAAACTACTAAGCTTCAGGTGGTTTGTGAACACAGCAGTAGATAACTTTATTATGATCTGCCTTTTCCTCTTCTCTTACCTGGCCAGCTAACTTAAAGGCACTTAGACTTTAGGTAGGAAGGCCACACTTGTAATCTGTTTATTTAGCTCAGAGTATGTTGTATTAATACCATTAATATTTAGGCAGAAGCAACAGTTATAAACCATGACTATCCTGGGCAAACTGGGACATACAGTCACCCTATGGCCCTTTGTTGCTCAGTCTTTTTTTCCCAGTGTCATATTCTATTCCCTAAAGTTTAAAAACAGTCCATTTTTCCAGTCCTTTGGGGAACCACATTTCTAGCCTTTCTTTATCCCTTTTATTTCTGTTTGCAAACCAGTCCATTCTTTCCTAAGCACATTTGTCTCTTGTGATAGCTTGCTAAAAGCAGTCAGTCTTATTTTTTCCAGTCACTTCCACTGATGCTACAAGTTCTGTGGTTCTTTCAAGTTCTCCTTGGAGGCAGCTTTACCATGCGTTTTGCTTCTGGATATCATGATTCTCTATCTTTTCAGCCTGCCGTATCCATTTCCTCATTGTTTAATGCACAGCCACTAAAACCAGTGTCACAAAATGTCTTATATTCAGCAGTTCTTCACTTTCAATATGAAATGTGTAATGGTTCAAAAATGATATATATATATTTATATATATATAAAAATGTATATATATATATATTTTTCTTTCACATGAAATCCAATCTAAGTATTCCTGATTGGTGATTCTCCTCTTAAGTGTTTCTGGAATGTGTTTCAAGGCTCTTTCTATTTTGTAGCTCAGTCCTCTTCATCCTAAGTTTTCAAACTCACCGTGTTCTGAGCGAGGCTGGAAGGTGAAAAAGGGGCATAAAGGATAAGAGACTTTTATGGACCAGACCTGGCAGTGAAGCCACATCCTATTAGCTAAATACATCCTATTAGCTGAAACTCAGTCACATAATTACACCTAACTGCAAGAGAGGCAGGGATGTGTGGTCTAGCTGTGTGCACAGGGGGGAAAAAAACAAAAAAGAAAGAAACAGGCTTTCTGAAAGCCAGCCAGTCTCTGCTAACCTAGGTCAGAGAAGTAATAAGATTTGCTCAGTTTGTAATTATTAACCCATTAGAAATAAAAGCAAATTCGTGGATAATTTAAATTTCAGTAATCTAAAAAACATTGTGCATTGAACTTTAGGGGGTATTTTCTCTTTGCATTTGAGTACATATGTGGCTGATACTCTTGAAGTGTCTCTCTAAGCAAATAACATGCACTGTACAGATTTCATTCCTGCAAGGCCAGGAAACTGCTCAGTTTTGCCATCTAGTCTCCTCCTTTGGAACCGTTTGCAAACTAATCCAAAGTGTATCACCTTTCAAATCTTCGTTGGAGCTAAATGTGGTATTTCAACAAACTTATTGGCTTGCAGATAAACATAAAGTAAGTATAAGATGTAATAAAACAATCAGCATAGAATCAGAAATCAGCTGATTTCTGAAAATCTAATTTTCAAATCATTGTTTTGTGTTTATTCCATTTTACTGTAGATGCTTGGAGTTAATAAGCATGAAAAAATATTTTTACGAAATAAAAAATAGTGCTGAAAATAAAGAATTGACTATACAAAAAAGGTACTACAAAATGTTAATAGTTCAAATCAATTTTGAAAAATGGCTGAATCTGTTATCATTTTTATTAGAATTTTTTAAAATAAAGAGCATGATAAGAGCTGTCAACAGTTTCTCCAGATTAGACTTGTCTTTTTAAAGTCTTAAAACCTAATTATGAGTGAAGCTAGCATTTTGTTTGCTGTGTCTTCTCTTTTCTCATTCCTTGAGAGTTTCACTAAGACTGTATCTCCTTTCAGGCCTTAAAAATTGAGCAGTAATAGTCAATAGATTATATTACCAGGAGGTGTATTAATTTCTGGAAGACATCAAGACTCCAAAGCTTGCCTTGAAATCATCAGTTAATCACGTGGCCCAATTGCAACAATTGAGGAAAGGAGAATGGAGCTATCCCATGCCACTAAAAGGCTTAGCATACTAATGGCCCTTTGACACTACCAGCCATTCAGAAATCAGACTTTGTCATGCTGAAGAATAGACCACTCACCCCCAACAGGAAGCATTGGGGAGGCAAACGTGACAGTAATTCCCTGTCAGATAAAACCGAGGTATTGTTTTGGATTCCATCATATGTGAAAAGAATTACCCAGTCATAAATTTAAAATATTCTCTTTACCTGTTAGTCACTCTGTATTAGAGTTAAGTATTTGTGACAGATTAAGGTTAACCGTTTATAAAATCTAGGTGTTTTTGAATGGGTTGTAGACATTGGAATATGGTCACTTGCTATATTTTGATAATCTAAGTATTGCTAAAGATTATAGATACATCTGTGGAAGGAGAAAAATGAATCAAGATTCAAGTACTTTATATGTTTTATTAGCTAGTAGAAGGCAGGATATAGTGTGAGAAAATAAAGCATAGCAGGGTATAATCTGCTTAGAGTTGCTTTTCTCCATATTTACATAGTTTTAAATGACCTTGTATTAACATGCAACAAAACACTAGAAACAATTCAGTAGAAAGCCAGCATAAAAACCCAGTAATGGTCCATGGAAACTTAGGGAGGTGGGGGGACTCACATTAACACATCAAAACTAATTTGAAGAGGATTTAATTGATCTGTGGGTTGTCAAAGGAAGACTTCAGCTTGTAAATTACAAGTGGGTGTCTGCTCATTACCTTTTTCCTTTTGAAAATAGAGTGAAGAGACATAATCTTAGTGTTTTATCTGTTTTTATTTATTTATTATTTCCCACCTTAACTATGAATGCAGTGCCTTATTTTGCCCAATTATCTTTTGTTTGAATCATTTTTCAAAGGGGGAAATATTTATTTCAGGGTGATTATCTCTTGTTCCATGAAAGAGGAAAAAACAGGTTCAAATCAGGGAGACTTCATCAAAGAGACTTGTAATCCCTATTGTGTCTGTGTATTCTTCCCATCAATTTAGAGAATGTGATAAATATCTCTTTGAATCAAGCATTGGCACTTACTTTTTCAGGCGCCAACAATTTAAACGTGGTGCAAAAATAAGATATTCAGATACAGTAATTTACTACATTGAGTCGCTTTTGAATGTAAAAAAAACCACTTGTAATTCTTTTTAAAATGCCCCCTTTGCTAGAAGTACTTAAATTTTTTGTATAACTTTTATTTTATAATAGCATTATGTTTTGGGGGGAAGAGACAAATAAAACAAGATCATTCTTTGTGACTCAACACGTTTCACTGAACCCAAGAAATGAATAATTGCAAAAGAATAAGAAGCCTTTTAAAATTTATTTAGCTCGGAAAACATTCCCCAGACTGTCAGCTGCAGTTTCACTCTCCTGCAAAAGCAATTATTGTTTTATAGTTTTTGAACAGAACAGGTTTACAGCAACATGGAATTTATTTTCTTGATTGCTCAATTACCACAAATTTTAAAAGATTAATTTTCAAATTTTAATTTTGTTGTCCTTATAGTATTGCCAAGTTTCCACATGGTTTTAATTTAATGTTCATCAATTGGTATGTTTATTACTCCATTCCTGTCTCATCTTGAGGTATACTGGATAATTATTTTTTTCCTTTCAAAACAAAAATGGTGATAAAGGTTACTGGTAGATTTTGAGCTATCTAAAACCTTTATTATAAGTTTTTCTTTTTTAATTTTGACGATTGTGAGAACAGTTTTCTTAAGAGAAAAAGTGCATGTTTTAAAGAATAACATTATTATCTGGGTACAGATACATATTAGAAATCATGTTTTATCATCCTGGAACAGGAAGAAAAATACCTTATTTAAAAATTCAAGTTAATATTGTGGGTGATTTATGACCATCTAGGGGCTTGTTCGTTTGCTAGTAAGCATCTGTAAAAAAATTACAAAAAATATGTAGTAAAGGTATAATATTGACAGAATACCAGCAAGATCAATAGAAACACAGTCTTTTGAAATAAAAAAAATTCAATTGTATTCCTGATTTTCTTTTTGTGTACCAAAATTAAACCACTTAATGAGTCCTGAGTGACTATGTTTTTTTACCTTACCAATCCGTATTTTACTTTATTAAATACTATTTTAATTTTTAGGAAGTTAAAAAAAGTAAAATAAACAATATTTTTTTAAAGTAACAAAAAGTAAAATCGAACACCTTGGATGACATTCTCATCATGTGTTTCCATTCCCTGTTCTGTGATTTCCATCAGGTGTTGAGAAGCCCTGGGCAGAGCTGAAACTTTGTTGCACAAGAGCAACTGGTCTGTCAATGATGCTGATATTACAAACTGCACTTTGAAGACTGACTTGCTTCTCTAGCTGGGATGAGCACCCCCACTCCCTCAGCCTACCAGGCACGCAAAACCACAAGAAAAATGTGATCATCTTTTTCTTGGAACTCAATTTTACTCCAGAGTAGTTAATTTTAAACCTCATTTTGCATTAAAAATACATAATACTATGAAATACAGTGCAAAAATCTCATATTTCTTTAGGTCAAACATATGACAGTTCGAAACAATTTTGAAGTTGTGGAGACCTTCCTGATACCTTCTCAAGTTCATGCTTCTGAACTGTTAAGCTGTCCAAGTAGAAAAGCATGAGAAACCCTGAATTAAAACACAGAAATGTGAAATCTTTTTTTTTTTTTTTCCTTCCTAATTGTATGGCAGTTCCTATATGCACTGTTATCTTAGATGAGTTCTACTTACTCAAATTATAAACCATTTTGTCTCTGAAATTTGGGCTTAGAAAAGAAAAAAAGAGAGAGAGAGAGAGAGAGAGACAGAGTCTTGCTATTTTGCCCAGGCTGACCTCAAACCCCTGAGCTTAAGCAATCCTCCCACCTCAGCCTTGTTAGTAGCTGGGACTACAGGCAACTTAAACTTTTGAAAAAGAGAAAACCTAAAACAAGATAAAGGCAAATGAAATCCAAATTGAGTGATGAATGGTATTTCAAGACTATTGTGTTACTGAGCCACATGTAGGGAGGTAATGATGTTATTTCTTCTTGGGCTTTTTATTGTTTTGAAATCTTTTTCCTACTTGTAAAATATTTTCCTACTTGTACAATATTTGAAAAAATAGATAAAACCATATAGAAAAAGAAAAAGAAGGGATTAAAATTCACCTTAGGTCTTACCACCATGAGAGTAACCCTGATTATCAATGAATTATTTATTGGGTGCTTACCATATAACAGACATCTTTCTATGCACACATGTAAAAATTTTACATAAATATAAACATTCCATATACATGCTGTTCTATTAATTGCTTTTCTGTAATAAAAATATGTCGCAGACAACAAATATATGTCTACATCATCTTTCAATAGTTGTCTAGTATTCCCTTATGCAGTTCTAGACTACTTAACATAACCATTTTTGTTACAGCCTTTCTTAATTTCTTATCCCTACATCAATCCATTGAGACTGAAGTCTTCTCAAGTTTCCTCCAAAAATGAGTACTTCTGTCATTTCATGATTTTTCAACTGAAGAATACAACAGATAGTCCTTGTATATATTTATGAGTTTATATATCCATATATGTACATATGTGTGTTTGAAATATGTCTGTATTTTTTTGTTGTATTTTCTTTAAAATCTCATTCTCCATTTAATATAATTTCCTCTACAGGTTATGATAAGAAGACCCAAATATCTTTACCAACTCCATCAAATAATACATTATTTGCAAATGTAGCTTACACAAGTCCCCTGCTTATAGCAGAATCACTTACGTTGAAAGATGTCTTTCAGAACTGTAACCACTGTCTTGAGGATGAATACACCTAACTAGATCTGAATTTTCAGTATAATTGCACAACTATAGCATGTATTCTTTGGTTATTCTCATCCCTTTATGCTTCATCTTCTCATGGAGTTAGTCAGCCAAACTGAATTTCCTCTGGGGAAATTATATGCACATTTTCTGCATAATCTCTGGAGGTTCAAGCTTTGAGGATCTTTGTACATAATGGAAGAGGAGAGTCCTTTGACTATAATTGTCTTAATCCTTAAGATGTTTTGTGTGTCATGAATGGGGAAGCCATCATTTCATCTAAGGCTTCCTGAGACAGGATCTGTAAGATATTTGCTTCTCAGTGATTTTATTGAGTAATGCATTGAATAGGTGAAGTTCATAATCACTAAATAAGCACATGCTAAATAAATTTGCTGTAACTACATTTTAAGGTCGATTGGTGCCCTCAGGTTATATCTGGTCATACACGATAACATTTCATACTGAAAAAGGATTTGCTTGTTGAATTAAGTGATTTTTTTAAAAGTTGATGATAAGGGTTAACATTCTACTCCTAGCTAGATTTGGCACATTAAAATATTTCTTACTCCAGAGGGAATTTTAATTTTGTTCACAACATTTTACCTAGAGATAGTCTTTTCCTTAACAATTATTTTGTTATCAATATCTACATTTTAAACCAGAGTTCATACAGGAGTCTGTTATAAATAGAATCATAAATTAATTTTGCACTGTATGTGGCTAGATTTAATAGAATCAAAGGAACAGTCTGCCCTTTGTTTTTTAAATTGTTTCCAAAAGAAAATTCATAGACTCACATTTATCCTTGAATTACTTAACCTGTAGAAAATTGTCAAAAATAATAACTGATACATTGAACAACGTGGAAACCAAATGGAGGTATGGGATTTCTCTTTCTAGAATACTTCTCTTAAAAGAGACTTAAATTTCTTTAGAGTGCAGCTTCCCTTTAGATAACAAAATTGAGAGGTGAAGCCAGCTGGACTTCCTCGGTAGAGTGGGGACTTGGAGAACGTTTCTATCTTACAAGAGGATTGTAAAATGCACCAATCAGCAGTCTAAAGCTAGGATTGTAAAATGCACCAATCAGCGCTCTGTAGCTAGCTAGAGGTTTGTAAAATGCACCAATCAGTGCTCTGTAAAAATGCACCAATTGGTGCTCTGTAACTAGCTGGAGGTTTGTGAAATGGACCAATCAGCACCCTGTAAAATGGACCAATCAGTACCCTGTAAAATGGACCAATCAGCGCTCTGTAAAGTGGACCAATCAGCAAGACATGGGCAGCGACAAATAAGGGAATAAAAGCTGGCCACCCCAGCCAGCAACAGGGCAGCCTACTGGGGTCCTTTTCCATGCTGTGGAAGTTTTGTTCTTTTGCTCTTCACAATAAATCTTGCTGCTGCACTCTCTTTGGGTCTGTGCCACCTTTAAGAACTGTAACAGTCACCGTGAAGGTCTGCAGCTTCATTCTTGAAGTCAGCGAGACCATGAACCCACCAGAAGGAACCAACTCTGGACACAAAATGAGCAAGATGATTTCTTAAGGTCACATTTATTGTCATAAAAGGGAGGTCCTAGGAAGTCATACCAGCTTCACTTATCTCTCTCTTATTTTTTTTAATTTTTATTTTTAGAAATGGGTTCTTGCTATGTTGCCCAGGCTGTAGTACAATGGCTATTCACAGACTCAATCATAGTTCACTGCAACCTTTAGCTACTGGCTTCAAGAGATCCTTCTGCTTCAGCCTCCTGAGTAGCTGGGACTACAGGTGTGCACTACCACACCCAACTTTATTTTTAATCTCCTCTAAAGGCAGAGGGGCTTAGTCACAATTCTCAGAATAATTTTTATTTTGTCTTGCTTTGGCTCTGGAAATACAGCTAAATGGAATGTTTAATGTTTCGAAAAACAATTCACAAATCTTCTATGGCTAGTTATTCCTTTATTGTCAATCAAATGCCAATCCACATTTTATATAATTAAAATTTGAAAGTAAACTTAAATAGGTATTAAAATTATGCACGTTTACCCTAAAATATTTAAATACTGTAGACAAGTATTCTTAAGGGTGATCCATAATGTTACAATGCAGAAATAACCACTAAAGGCATTTTGATGCATTTTTTCTAGTTTTTTTTCTGTGTGTAAATTTTTATATATATTTAAATTGGAATCTTCTGTTGGTTCATACTGAAATGTATTTGTCTAAGACAGATTCCTATTATAGATGAGGAATTACTAGACAAGAGAATGAATATTTTTAATGGTCTTGATTCATGGCGTCATATTACTTTGAACAGAGTTGTGCCAATTTATAACCTTACCAGTTGTGAGTGTGCATGCCTGTTTTGTTTTGTTTTATTTTTGTTTTTTACTGTCTTGCCTACATTAATATTTGTTTGCTTTGCTAATTTAATAGGTATGGTGGGCTAAATGGTGGGCCCATGTTCAAAAAGAGATGTTCACATCCTAATCCCCAGAACCTGTGAATATTACCTTCTATGGCAAAATAATGAATAATGCCTTACATGGCAAAAGGTGTGATTAAATTAAATGTCTTGAGATGGGGATTTATCTTGGATTTTTTGGGTAGGCTCTATATGCAATCTTGTGTATTTTTATGAGAGTCAAAGGACGTTTTAAGACACACAGAGGAGGAGGCAACGTGAAGACAAGACAGAGATTGCAGTGATGTGGCCACAACCCCAGGATGTCATGTTGGACTAAGTATATGTGGGTATTTATTATACAGTAAAGGTGCATTCAAAATAGTGGAACAAAAGATGGGTTTTTCATAAAATAACATTTTAGCATTTGGCTAGTCATTTAGAAAAGATAAGTCAAATTGCTATGTTTAGATCTTTACAAACTTGAATGATTTAAATGTAAAAGAACTTGAAGAAAATATGTGTAGATATTTATATTTCATTGTTTGGACATTATTATAGAAACTGAAAATTGTATTAAGTCTTAGAACTTCCTTATGGTAATGAATACCAAAAACAAGCTGAATGATAAAAAATTGTGAATCACAACACTTGTTGAAGAAGTAATAGCCATAATGTACAAATGAATAAGCCTGTAAAAATAATTCAATAGAAAAAAATCAGTGATAGGCTTTAGCACTTGCGTGTTATGTGAAAAGGCACAGCTAGCAAATAAATGCAAAAATATATTCAACTTTATTAATAAGAGACATGTAACTAAAACCAACCATAAAATACAGTTTCTACATCTATAAAGTTTGAAAAGATTAAAACAACTCATTGTTGTAGAAGGTGAAGGAAAATAGACCCTCTCATTCACTGTGGATGTTTAAATCACTAAAATTTTCCTAGAAGACAGTTTGCCACAGTTTATCAAAATGTAAAATGTCTATAGGCTGCGACCCATCATCTCAATTCTAGGACTTATTGCAAAGGAAAAATTGTGCAAATGCAAAATGATATATATATATTAAAATATTCTGATTTTGTTTATTTTAGCATTTTCCCATCCCAATTCATTAATGTAGAGCTATACAAGACAATTATGGTACAATCCTGTAGTGGAATACTCTGTGACCTTTAAAAATTAATATATGATTCTGTATTGATTCATGAAAAAATATTTCCACAAGATTCTATCAGTGGAAAAGAAAGCATGTATAGAATGACCCTATTTATTTAAAATTGATTGCTAAGTATAGTACTCTGGAATAATAGTATCTGGAAAGATATTCACAAAATCAGCAGCAGTTATCCTTAGGTGTTGATATTCATATTTTGGATGCTTTCTCTTATTTGACTTTTTCTGTACTGTTTTAATTTTTAAAATGAACCCATGTAATTTTACAAAAATATATAGCTACAACTATTTTTAATGCATAATGAAGTAAGGAATGAAATAGCTTATGTGAAGACTAGAAGCAATTGCTATGTACTGAATTACAGAATTTCAGGAAACACTAACAGTCCAGGTAAAATTGGAAATCACGCATTTATTTTGTCACTGATGTTAGTGATGATACAGTATTCTCCAGTAGAGCTATGTGGCTTTACATTCTATATTCTAAAAGCACTCCTTTGAATATCATGGGCCAAATCTTATGAACTCAGATTATAGAGTTTTACTATAACTGGAAGTGTAAAGAGCATGCAGAACATGATGGGTGGGAATTACTCATCAGATAGAAAGAAGAAGGAGACATTTTGCATAATAGGAGAAGAAGAGGCAAATTAGTAAGGAATGCAAGCAGAGAGAAGACAAGCATTAACTGGATCCCTGAATAGAGATTTGGTGAGCCATCATTCTGGGTCTTGGGCAAAGGAGGCATGTGGGAAGATGATAGGAAGCCTAGATAGCTTGGGAAGAATCTGAGGCAATCAAGCTTCGTACTCTGCTTTCCTGACTTATCACCATGGCTCTAGAATGGTAGGTCAGCAAAAGCAGAGTGGGGATTCTAGAGAGATGGGCCTGGAATATTGTCTGAAGCCTATGACCTTTATATAGTACTTAGTGGTAGGAAGAAGAGGTGCTATAAGGACTAGTAGATCAAAATGGCTTGAGTTGGGAAATGAAAGCTGGAGTTTATGGGAAACTTACACTGGAGGCCATGGTGAGGAGGTAGTCATCAGCAGAGGTGACCATGCAGGACCAGACACTCCTGGCAGATGCCAACGCCCACTACTGAGGAAACAGACAGACTTGCTGCCCTCTGTTGGAGACAGAGGAAGACCCGGAACAACACTGTCCAGTGGAAATATAATGCAAACTACACATGTGATTTAAAATTGTCTAATAGCCACACTTAATGTTAAAAACCCAAAGAACAAAAAAAACCACACTTCATGTGCTCAGTAGCTGGATATCACTGGTGTCTACTGTATTGGACAGTGCAGATCAAGAGAACAGCAAATAGACCAATGGTCCTTCTCCTTCCCATCATCATAAATACACAGAAGCTTCTCTACTCGGAAACAATGTTGGCAAGAGAGAGTGGGAGAGGAGATCTTCCAGCAGTGAGAAATATACCTGATGGAGAGTTAAAATTATGGATTGATAACTTTCAGCTAGAGGAATCAGTTATTTTCAAATAGACATTATGATTTTTTTTTTTTTTCAATTTTCACTGGAAGTTGGAGACTTAAGAACAAGACGAGGACCAGGCACCATGGCACACACCTGTAATCCCAGCACTTTGGGAGGCCGAGGCAGGTGGATCACCTGAGGTCAGCAGTTTGAGACCAGCCTGTCCAATATGGTGAAACCCCGTCTCTACTAAAAATACAAAAATTAGCCAGGTGTGCTGGCGGGCACCTGTAATCCCAGCTACTTGGGAGGCTGAAGCAGGATAATCACTTGAACCCAGGAGGCGGAGGTTGCCGTGAGCTGAGATCTCACCATTGCACTCCAGCCTGGAGGACAAAAACAAAACTCTGTCTCCGTCCCCTGCCAAAAAAACAAGATGAGATAACTAAAAATAAAGAAATCTGTAATTCTTGCACGTTTGAATAAAACAGTACACTTTAACCCTCATCACAAAATTTGAAAACTTGTTTTTTTACTGAGAGGAAACCTAGCAATTATTAAGCATATTAAGTATGTCACTGTGCCTTCCACTGTATTTAGGCATAGTTGCCTGAAGCTAAGTCAGTATTGCTTGAATCCTCCAAATGCTTGTAACCTAAAGTCAAGACTACACAACACTAGCTGTTACAAACAAGTTGTGATAATTGAGAACTGGGTTTTTTGGGGTACAGGAGCTTCATAACATTTGATTTTAAACAGCATGTCAAGACTACTGCAAAGCTTTAGGAAAGCCCTTCTCTGAGCTGTTTTCATTCCTGTGTTATACCCATCAGGCTCACTCTTACTTCTCTCCCTCCACTTGTATGTGTGTGTGTGTGTGTGTGTGTGTGTTTAAGATTTCATTTTCTTTAGAGCAGTTTTAGGTTAACGGCAAAACTGAGAGGAAGGCACAGAAATTTCCCGCATACTCCCTCACCTCACACATGCATAGCCTCCCCAGTAGTCAACATCCCCCACTAGAGCTGTGCATTTGTTACAACTAATGAACCTACGTTGACATAGCATAGCCACCCAAAGTGAAAAGTTTACATTAGGATTCACTTGGTTTTGTACATTCTACGGGTTTGGCTAAATGTATAATAATATGAATCTGTCATAGAGTATTTTATACAGAGTATTTTCACTGCCCTCAAAGTCTTCTGGGCTCTGCCTATTTATCCCTCCTCCCCCACCCTCCCAACCACCAGACAACCCCTTGCAACCACTGATCTTTTTACTATCTCCATAGTTTGCCTTTTCCAGAATGTCATATAGTTGGAATTATATTGTATGTAACCTTTCCAGATTGGCCCCTCATGCTTAGTAATATGTACTTAAGGTTCCTACATGTCTTTTTATGGCTTAATAGCTAATTTCTTTTATCGCCGAATAATATTCCACTGTCTGAATGTACCAGTTTATTTGTTCACTTACTTAAGGACATCTTGGTTGTCCCCAACTTTTCCAATTATCAATAAAGCTGCTATAAATATCTGTGTCCCCAAATCCAGAACACTGACAACATCAAATGCTGGCACGGCTGTGGAACAATAAAAACTCTGATTTATTGGTGCTTTGAATGCCAAATGGTATACAACCACTTTGGAGACAGTGTGATAGTTTCTTATGAGACTAAACATGCTTTTACCATACGATCTTTGCAGTATGCAGTCTCCTTGGTAATTACTGAAAGGAGTTGAAAACTTACGTCTACACCAAATCTGCCTTCGCATTTTATGTTCCCCTATCTAGAATATCTTCCTCCTTTCTGATACCTTGTTCTATTCTACTATAGTCTGAGTGTGTCTCCTCAAGTTCATGTGTTGAAAATTCAATCCCAATGCAACTAGTGTTGAGAGGTGGGGCCTTTTGGGAGATGTTTGGGTCATGAAGGCTCCACCCTCATGAATGGATTAATGCCACTATAAAAAGGGCTTGAGGGAATAAATTCTCTCTTGTACTCTTCTGCCATGTAAGGATATAATCTTCCTCCTCTCTGGAGGAACAATAAGTCACCATCTTGTAACCAGAGACCAAATCTGCTGGTGACATGATCTTGGACTCCCCAGCCTCCAGAACTATGAAGGAATAAATTTCTGTTTTTTATAAAGAATGGTCTGTGTTATTCTGTTATAACAGCCCAAAATGGACTAAAACATACCTATATTTCAAGAACAAGTTTAACTTCCATCCTGGTTGTAAACCCTAACTAGCCTCATTCAATTTAAATAGAACTTATTGGGTGTTTCACAGTAAATGGCTAGACTTTGAGCTACATACTCTTTTGTTTTATTTTCCAGTTTCTTTATTTGGTGTCTTATCTCACCAGTGAATTCATGCTCTATTCATGGGAAAAGACTCTTACTTTCTTTATTTACCTAACACATTCAGTGAAGTGCTAACCTTGGGATTAATCCTCAGAGACTACTTTTTGCTTCAATTGAATCAACTAAGTAGTCTCTAATGATTCAATGGGAAGATTAAAGTAGCCAAATGTAGCCATTTTAATGTAGTCATTTTGTTAGCACAGGGTTACTGTTGTAGAAAGGGGAGTCCAAACTGCAAATAGGTAATCACATGGAATTACATTCTGAATGCTGTATTGACAATTTTGATTTTATCTTCTTCAAATATTCTATGGCCAATAAATGTTCCTGACCTTATGTTTTCCAACCACTGTTCATAAAAGTGTTGATCATTTCTTGGCTGTAGTGAGGTGAAAGGGTGATCACCATTTCTAAATACACTATATTTGCATTTATTACTTCCATTTATTCCTAGAAGATGCTCACCCTCCTCAAGCGCTTTAACAAGAAAATTATTTCCATAGTTGATTCTTTTGGAGCACCTTCAGTTCTATAATACAACATGTACATCTTTTATCAATGACTAAGGGCTGAAACTATTCACCAAAACATGAAATAAAGACTCCCACCTTTTTGGCTTAACTTTTACCATGCTCACGTAAAGACACAAATTGATGTGTCCACTCAAATTGAGGCAAAATCAGAATGGTATATGATTATGTACTAGTAGTTGACTTATCAGGAGAAAAATGCCTACCAAAGCAGTATTCTGTGTGTTTTACACACACACACACACACACATACAGAGTTTTTTGTTTTTATTTTTTCTTTTTTGAGACAGAGTCTCACTCTGTCACCCAGGCTGGAGTGCAGGGGCGCAATCTCGGCTCACTGCAAGCTCCGCTTCTCTGGTTCACGCCATTCTCCTGCCTCAGCCGCCTGAGTAACTGGGACTACAGGCACCTGCCACCATGCCCAGCTAACTTGTGTGTGTGTGTGTGTGTGTGTGTGTGTGTGTGTGTATTTTTAGTAGAGACGGGGTTTCACCGTGTTAACCAGGATGGTCTTGATCTCCTAACCTTGTGATCTGCTTGCCTCTGCCTTCCAAAGTGCTGGAATTACAGGCATGAGCCACTGCGCTTGGCCACAGTTTTAGTATAAAATACTTAAAAAGCAAGAGCAGTACAATACATCAGTACTATTCAAAGTGGTGTTCAAAGAGGTATGCTTCTAGTACTTTGTGGAGTCATTTTAGTGCTTCTGGCACATTATATTAGGTTGGTGCAAAGGTAATTGTGGTTTTTACCATTGAAGGTAATGGCAAAACCTTCAATTATTTTGCACCAAACTAATAAGACAATAAACATCTAAATAAGGTTATAGCCTCAGTTTTGATTTTGGATTACCTTACAAAATCTTGAGCTTAGAGTTTATTTTTAATTATAGTGCTTTAATATTTGTCAGACATATGGCTTTTACTCTTGTCTTCCTATCTGGAGAATTTCAATATTGATATTCTCTTGTTTAAACATAAAAGTGGTTACGTTTATGCTACTGTTTCTGCTGAAATAATACCTATTTGACCCGAAAGGCTTCTTTACTTTTGTTAAAGTGTTCAGTTCAAAAGACATTTTGCTTGTTCACATAGACTAATTTAGTAATTGTGATTTTTATAATCTAAAAATTGAGAATATTACTTCTAAGAGGTTTCAAGGGATGATTTAAAATGGATACTTTTCTCATGTGTGGGTCTAATAATGATGAAATTATGGGAATTAGTGGTTTAGGCAGGAATACAGTAATTCTTAGGAGTGAAGAATTATATACAAAACTCTATGTAATAGTGAATTATGTCAAAACTGAGTGCAGTTAGTAATTTCACAAATATCTATTGAGGGCTTGCTATATACTGGACACTATCTTAGGTGGTGAATGAGCTGTAATGAAAAACATAGACATTAGTCATAAACTTGGAAGTTTAGAATTCAGCAGTTACTAATATATTGATAATACAATGGATGAGATGAACTTACTGTCTCACATGACCAGAGGTTTGCTGATGTGAGCAATGTTCCTTAGAGTTATAAAAAATAAGACATTGATTTAAATTATTTTATATTTCATATTACATAAAAATAATTCATGGATTGGATCAGATTTTACAACCCACAGTATTTAGCTCCATCACAAAGGAAGCATAAAATTTAAAGTTCTTGACTGGTTTAGGTGTTTAAAGTGCAGACTGGTGGCTTGAACCTTTGATTGAATTTCTTTTCAGCCTAATAAGGTTTTATAAGGAATGAATGCTTTTCCTAAAGCTGTCAAAATTAGGCTTAGGGAAAGTGCATCCTCTTCGTTATATCTATCTCATCCTTCACACATTTGCAGAAATGTGAGACAATTATTTTTTTTTTTTAAGACAGAGTCTCGCTCTGTCTCCAGGCTGGAGTGCGGTGGCACAAGTTCGGCTCACTGCAACCTCCGCCTCCCGGGTTCAAGCGCTTTTTCTGCCTCAGCCTCCGGAGTAACTGGGACTATAGGTGCGCGCCACCATGCCTAGCTGGTTTTTGTATTTTTAGTAGAGACGGGGTTTCACCATGTTGGCCAGGAGGATGGTCTCCCTGACCTTGTGATCCACCCATCTTGGCCTCCCAAAGTGCTGGGACTACAGGCGTGAGCCACCGTGCCTGATCCTTGTTTTTTTTTTTTTTTTTTTTTTTGTGCAGTGGCGTGATCTCAGTTCATTGCAATCTCTGCCTCCCGCGTTCAAGAGATTCTCATGTCAGCCCCCAGCTACTCGGGGGGGTGCCTACCACCACGTGCAGCTAATTTTTGTTATTTTTAGTAGAGATAGAGTTTTGTCATGTTGGCCAGGCTAGTCTGGAACTCCTGACCTCAGGTGATCCACCCGCCTCAGCCTCCCAAAATGCTGGTAAGAGGTGGCAATGTGCTAGTAGCCCTCACTCTCAGCGCCTCCTCTGCCTCGGCGTCCACTCTGGCGGTGCTTGGGGAGACCTTCAGCCCGCCACGGCACGGTGGGAACCCCTCTCTGGGCCGGCTGAGGCCGGAGCCTCCTCCCTCTGCTTGCGTGGAGGTATGGAGGGAGATGCGCGGGCGGGAACCGGGGCTGCGCTTGCTGGCCAGTGTGAGTTCCGGCGGGCGCGGGCTTGGCGGGCCCCGCACACTGAGCGGCGAGCTGGCGCCACCGGCTCAGGGCAGTGAGAGGCTTAGCATCCGGGCCAGCAGCTGCCAAGGTTGCATCGGGTCCCCCAACAGTGCCGGCTCCCTCGGTGCGGCACTCAAATTCTAGCGGGGCCTTAGCTGCCTCCCCGGCGGGGCAGGGCTCGGGACCTGCAGGCCTCCATGTCTGAGTTCCCGGTGGGCTCCCGCCAGGCCTGAGACTCCCCGAGGGCGCCGCCCCGCCGCCCCCTGCTCCGTGGAGCCCTGTCCCATGGACAGCCCAAGGGCTAAAGAGTGCAGGTAGGGCTCAGGACTGGCGGGCAGCTGTGCCTGCAGCCCTGGTGCTGGATCCACTGGGTGAAGCCAGCTGGGCTCCTGAACCAGATGGGGACTTGGAGAACTTTTATATCTAGCGGGAGGATTGTATGTACACCACTCAGCACTCTGTATCTAGCTAACATAGTGGGGACTTGGAGAATTTTTCCCTCTAGCACTCGGTGTCTAGTTCAAGGATTGTAAATGCACCAATCAGCACTCTTTGTGTCTAGCTCAGGGTTTGTGAATACACCAATCAGCACTGTGTCTAACTCAGGGTTTGTGAATACACCAATTGGTACTCTGTATCTAGCTAATCTAGTGGAGACTTGAAGGACTCCCACTCTGTGACTCTGTGTCTAGCTCAAGGTTTGTAAATATACCAATTGGTACTCTGTATCTAGCTAACTCTGTATCTAGCTAACTAGCACTATGTGACTGTCTAGCTCAAGGATTGTAAATGCACCAATCGGCACGCTGTCAAAATGGACCAATCAGCTGTCTGTAAAATGGACCAGTCAACTCTCTATAAAATAGACCAATCAGCGGGATGTGGGTGGGGTCATATGAGGGAATAAAAGCAGGCTGCCCCAGCCAGCAGTGGCAACCTGCTCTGGCCCCCTTCCACCTTGTGGAAGCTTTGTTCTTTCATTCTGTGCAATAAATCTTGCTGCTGCTCACTCTTTGGGTCCATGCTGCCTTAATGAGCTGTAAGACTCACCCCAAAGCTCTGCAGCTTCACTCCTGAAGCCAACAGATCACGAACCCACCGGGAAGAACGAACAACTCCAGACGCTCTGCCTTTAAGAGCTGTAATACTCACCACAGAGGTCTGCAGCTTCACTCCTGACAGCGAGACCCCGAACCCACCAGAAGGAAGAAGCTCCAGACACATCTGAACGTCTGAAGGAACAAACTCTGGACACACCATCTTTAAGAACTGTAACACTCGCCGCGAGGGTCGGTGGCTTCGTTCTTGAAGTTAGTGAGACCAAGAACCCACCAATTCCGAACACAGTGGGATTACAGGCATGAACCACCACGCCCAGCCACAAGTTTTTAAGTATTGAGAAAATATGAGATTTGAAAAATGTTTTGATTCTTCATCTGATATAGTAGTAGAAGGGAAGTATTAAGACTAGGGTCAACTATGAGGTTGAGGGAGCATGTTATATTCATAGAAGTATCTCATACAATTATTATGTTCATACAAGATAAGTATCTCACAAAAATGTTGCAAGTTGTATAAACTCTTTTATAGTTCAGATAAAACTCTGTGAATATGACCTCCACCTGATTCTGAAGCATATTGCAGATAAGCATAGAGAAGTGAAACTTGAATAAATTTAAACAGTTAGAGTTTGGGTTTTGTTTGTTTGTTTTTTGAGACAGAGTCTTGCTCTGTCACCCAGGCTGGAGTGCAGTGGCATGTTCTCAGCTCATTGCAAGCTCTGCCTCCCGGGTTCATGCCATTCTCCTCCCTCAGCCTCCCGAGTAGCTGGGACTACAGGTGCCGGCTACCAGGCCTGGTTATTTTTTTCTATTTTTAGTAGAGACAGGGTTTCACTGTGTTAGCCAGGATGGTTTCAATCTCCTGACCTTGTGATCCACCTGCCTTGGCCTCCCAAAGTGCTGGGATTACAGGTGTGAGCCACCGCACCCGGCCTAAACATTTAGAGTTTTTAAAATAAAATCACCTCTCTTTGCAGAAAGCAAGCATTGCTTTGAAGTCCTTTTTTAAAGTGTGCTCCACGTAGAATAAAAACTCTTAAAAAATGAAGTCAAATGAAATAAATATCAGTAAACAGTGAAAAATAAATATCTGGAAAAATGGTTGATTAGGAAGCGTCAGGAATCAGTTTTCCTACCTAGATAACAGTTGCACTGGCAGAATCTGTCTGATGTAACTCTTTCCGAACTCTGGAGTCCATTGAGGGCTTGCAACCTCCAGGAGAAGGCTTGGACCATAAATTGTGGTTAATTTCAGTCAATTTCAGCTCTTACTATAGTAGCAGCTACCTATCTTTCACCCCCAGATGGAGGCAGGCAATTGTGCATATGTTCATGAAGCAACCTAAGCATACTTTGTGGGAGCCAGAGTAGGGAAAAAGAACCCTATCCTCCAAATATTAGGAATCTGTGTCCTGATAACGGACTGCATCTTATGATCACAGGTGCAGACAAAGTTGGGCTGCCATTGATGTTACACCTGCCCCCATTGCTGCAAGCCTCTCTCCCTGCAGCTGAAGTAACCGCCAGGAGATTTAAAGGAACTGTGCTCCTTTTACCTCTTTCTTTCTTCCTCCCTCCCTCCCTTCCTTCCTTCCTTCCTTCCTTCCTTCCTTCCTTCCTTCCTTCCTTCCTTCTTCCTTCCTTCCTCTCTCTCTCTCTCTCCCTCCCTCCCTCCTTTTCTTTTCTTTCTTTCTCTCTCTCTTTCTTTCTTTCTTTTCTTTTTCTTTTCTTTTTGAGATGGAGTCTCACTCTGTCACCTAGTCTGGAGTGCAGTGGAGTGATCTGGGCTCACTGCAACTTCCACCTCTCTGGTTCAAGCAATTCCCCTGCCTCAGCCTCCCGAGTAGCTGGGATTACAGGCACACACCATCACGTCTGGCTAATTTTTTTTGTATTTTTGGTAGAGACGGGGTTTCACCTTGTTGGCCAGGCTGATCTCAAACTCCTGACTTCAGGCGGTCTGCCTGCGTTGGCCTCCCAAAGTGCTGAGATTACAGGCATGAGCCACCGCGCCCGGCCTCTTTCTTTCTTTTAAGTTTTTTTGAAACCTCCCCATCCACCTTTATTTCTGTCACTTTCAACTTCTAGCAGCCAGACATTAAAGACCAGCACATTAAGATCAGGTATGGTGGCTCATGCTTGTAATCTCAGCACTTTGGGAGACCGAGGTGGGCAGATCACTTGAGGTCAGGAGTTTGAGACCAGCCTGGCCAACATGGCAAAACCTTGTCTCTACTAAAAATTCAAAATTTAGCCAGGAGTGGTGGTGAGTGTTGGTAGTCCCAGCTACTCAAGAGGCTGAGGCAGGAGAATTGCTTAAACCCAGGAGGTGGAGGTTGCAGTGAGCTGAGATCATGCCACTGCACTCCAGCCTGGGCAACAGAGTGAGACTGTCTCAAAAATATAAACAAAAACAAGGACATTCAAAAGCAACTGTATTCATGGAGTAAATTAGAAAGTACCTGTGCATACCCAGAGAATGGCACAGGCTCATAAAAAATACCTCAGGCTGATCCTTGGCACAGAGAGAGCAGAGAGCAACAAAATAAAAGCAATAGCAAAAATAATAACGAAAAGCAAACTCTGGGGAAAGGGGAAAATCTGGTTTCTAGAGTTATCATATTATTAGATTCCAGTGTTCAGTTTTCAATAAAACATCACAAGGCATACAAAGAAACAGGAAACTATTCAAAGGAAAAAATATAAATCAACAGAAACTGTCTGTGAAAAGGGCCTGATGGAAGATCTTCTGGATAAAGACTTTAATACACCATCTTAAAGATGCTCAAAAAACCAAAAGAAGATGTGGTAAAAGTCAAGAATACCATATATGTAATATAAATATTAATAAAGAGATAAAAAACTTAAAACCAAAATGAAACTCTGAGCTGAAAAGTACAATAACTAAAATGAAAGATACATTAGAAGGGTTGGGCACAGTGGCTCACACCTGTAATCTCAGCACTTTGGAAGGCTGAGGTGGGTGGATCATTTGAGGTCAGGAGTTTGAGACCAGCCTGGTCAACGTGGTGAAACCTATCTCTAGTAAAAATACAAAAACTAGCCGGGTATGGGGGCAGGCATCTGTGATCCCAGCTACTTAGAAGGCTGAGGCAGGAGAATTGCTTGAACCCAAGAGGCAGAGGTTATAGTGAGTTGAGATCATGACACTGCATCCCAGCCTGGGTGACAGAGTGAGACTTCATCTCAACAAACAAAAACAAAACATTAGAGGGATTCAAAGAAAGAGTTGAGGAGGGACAAGAAAAAAAATAAAGAGTTTGAATATAAGACTGTGAAAATGATCAAGTTTGAGAAAAAAGAAATACTGAAGAAAAATGAACAAGGCTGGGAGTAGTGGCTAATACCTGTAATCCCAGCACTTTGGGAAGCCAAGGCAGGTGGATTTTGTGAGCTCAGGAGCTCAAGACCAGCCTGACCAGCATGGTGAAACCCTGTCTCTACTAAAAATACAAAAATTAGTTGGGCATGGTGACACATGTCTGTAATCCCAGCTACTTGGGAGGGTGAGATAGGAGATTCACTTGCCCAGGAGGCGGAGGTTGCTGTGAGCAGAGATTGTGCCATTGCACTCTAGCCTGGGCAATGAAAGCAAAACTCCATCTTTAAAAAAAAGAATATAAAAGTGAACAGAACCCAAAGGACTTGTAGAATACCATTAGGCAGATCAATGTATGCATTGTGGGATTCCAAGAAGGATAAGA
Organism: Papio anubis; assembly: GCF_008728515.1. NCBI lineage: Eukaryota > Metazoa > Chordata > Mammalia > Primates > Cercopithecidae > Papio > Papio anubis. The sequence goes on along the minus strand of NC_044980.1, from coordinate 48,135,842 downwards.
AAAAGAAGCAGAACATATATTTGAAGAAATAATGGCTGAAAACTTACCAAATTTGGTGAAACTCATGAATATAAACTTCCAAGAAGCTCAATGAATTCCAAATAAAATGAACCCAGATATGCACAAAGACACATTATAATCAAACTTTTTAAAGAGAAAGGCAGAAGATAAGAGAGGACTTAACAAATCTACTATATATAACAGATGTGTACGGAACATTCTACCCAACAACACGGGATAAACTTTCTCCAGTGCACATGTAATACTTTCCAGAATAGATCATATGTTAAACCACAAGTTAAGTCTTAATTGATTTAAAATGAAAGATACCATACAAAGCATTTTCCCTGTCCAAAACAGGTTAAAGTTAGAAATCCCTAACAGAAGTAAAACCAGAGTATACACAGATGTTAAGCAACATTAATCAAAGAAGACATCACAAAGAACATTAGAAGATATTTAGTCTTCAGTAAAGTTTCAGGGTATAAAATCAATATACAGAAATGAGTAGCATTTCTATACATCAATAACTTTTAAACTGAGAGCCAAATCACTAACACAGCCACTTTTAAAATAGCTACAAAAAATACTAAGGAATATATTTAGCCAAGGAGGTGAAAGATCTTTACAAGGAGAACTACAAAACACTGAAAAAAAAATCATAGATGATAAGAACACATGAAAAAAATTCCATGTTCATGGATTGGAAGAATAAATATCATTAAAATGACCATACTGCTCAAAGCAATCTACAGATTCAGTGTTATTCATATCACACTACCAATGTCATTTTACACAGAATTGGAAAAAACTTTTCTAAAATTTATATTGAATCAAAAAAAGAGCCTGAATAACTAATGCAATCCTAATCCAAAACAAAGCCAAAGGCATCACATTATTCAACTTCAAACTATAAGGCTATAGTGACCAAAATAGCATGGTACTGGTACAAAAACAGACACATAGACCAATGAAACAGAAGACCCAGAAATGAAGATGCAGACCTACAACCATCTGATTTTTTGACAAAGTTGATAGTAACAAGCAATGGGAAAAAAGCTCCCTTTTCAATAAATGATGCTGGGATAATTGACTAGCCATACACAGAACACTGAAGCTGGACCTCTATCTTTCACCATATACAAAAATCAATGTGGGCCGGGTGAAGTGGTTCATGCCTGTAATCCCAACACTTTGGGAGGCCAAGGTTGGTGGATCACCTGAGGTCAGGAGTTCAAGACCAGCCTAACCAACATGGAGAAACCCTATCTCTACTAAAAATAAAAAACTAGCCAGGCATGGTGGTGCATGCCTATAATCCCAGCTACTCGGGAGCCTGAGGCAGGAGAATCACTTGAACCCAGGAGGCGGAGGTTGCAGTGAGCTGAGATCACCCCATCACACTCCAGCTTGGGCAACAAGAGTGAAACTCCGTCTCAAAAAAAAAAAAAAAAAAAAATAGATGCAAGATGGATTGAAGACTTAAATATAAAACTTAAAACTATAAAGACTCTAGAAGAAAACCTAGGAAGTAACATTCTGAACATTGGCTCTGGCAAAAACTTTATGATGAAGACTCCAAAGCAATTGCAACAAAAACAAAAATTGACAAGAGGAACTTAATCTAAAGAGTTCTACACAGCAAAAGACACTATCAACAGAATAAACAAACTATGGAATGAAAGAAAATATTTTCAAACAATACATCTGAAAAAGGTCTAATATTCAGAATCTAGAAGGAACTTAATCACATCAAGAAGCAAATAATAAACTCCTTCATTTAAAAATGGGCAAAGGACATGAACAGACATTTCTTAAAAGAAGACATACATGCAGCCAAAGATCATATGAAAAAATGTTCCACATTACTAATCATCAGAGAAATACAAAATAAAATCACAATGAGATAGTATCTCACACCAGTCAGAATGGCTATTATTAAAATGTCAAAAATACAAAAGATGCTGGTGAGGCTTGCAGAGAAAAAAGAATGCTTCAACACTGCTGGTGGGAGTGTAAATTAATTCAGCCACTTGGGAAAGCAGTCTGGAGATTTCTTAAATATCTGAAAATAAAACTGTCATTTGATCAGCAATCCCATTACTGCCTATATAACCAAAAGAAAACAAATCATTCTACCAAAAAGATACACACACTTGCATATTCATTGCAGCATTAGTCACAATAGCAAAGACGTGGAATCAATCTAGGTACCCATCAATCATAGATTGGATAAAGAAAATGTACATGTACAGCATGGATTACTAGGCAGCCAGAAAAAAAAAGAATGAAACCATGTCCTTTGTAGCAACATGGATACAACTGGAAGCCATTATCCTAAAGTGAATTGATGCAGGAACAGAAACCCAATATCACATGTTCTCACTTTTAAGTGGGAGCTAGTCACTGGGTACTCATGGCCGTAAAGATGACAACAATAGAAACTGTGAACTATTAGAAAGGAGAGTGAGGGAGGGAGGGAACAGGGGTTGAAAAAATATTGAGTAGTATGCCCACTACCTGGGTGATGGGATCAATCATCTCCCAAACCTTGGCTTCACACAATATGCTCATGTAACAAAACTGCACATGTATCCTCTGAATCTAAAATAAAAGTGGAAAAAAAAAGAAAAAATTAAATAAATATAAATTAAATTAAATTTTAAAAAGAAAATTTTTAGATACCAATGAAGATGAAAATGCAACATACTAAAATTTATGGGATTCAGTGAAAGCAGTGTGAAAGGAAAAATTTAGAACCATAAAGACTTACATTAAAAGATAAGTAGAATCTCAAATCAGCAACCTAACTCTACATCCTAAGGAACTGGAAAAAGGACAAACAAAAGCCAAAGGTAGCAGAAAAAAAGACATAATAAAGATTAGAGCAAGATAATAGAGAATAGAAAAACAATAAAGAAAAATCAATGACCAAAAGTTGGTTCTTTGAAAAAATCAACACAATTGACAAACTTTTAGCTAATTGAACTAAGCAGAAGAGAGAGGCCTCAAATTGCTAAAATCAGAAATGACAGTGGTATATTACTGATTCTCCAGAAATAAAGATTATAAGAGAGCAATTATATGACAACAAATTGCAGAACTTAGAAGAAATGGATATATTTTTAGAAACACAAAACCTGGTAAGTCTAAATAACAAAGATATAGAACATTTTAATAGACCTATAAGTAAATATGTAAGTAAGGAAAGGAAAGCAAGAAAAGAAAATGAATTAGTAATCAAAAATCTGACAAGGGAAAGTCCTGGATCTCATGGCTTCACTGGTGAATTTTACCAAACATTTAAAGAGCTAATACCAATTCTTCTCATACTATTTCAAAAGATTGAAGAGGAGGGAACACTTTCCAACTCATACCGTGAGGCCAACATTACCCTGATACCAAAGCCAAAAACACTACAACAGAACAAAACTGCAGACCAGTATCCCTTATGAACATTGATGCAAAAAGTTTCAACAAAATACTTGCAAAATTGAATTCAGCAGCAAATTGCAAGGATTATCCACCATGACCAAATGGGATTTATTGCTGGAATGCAAGAGTGGTTCACATATGAAAATCAATCAGTATAATATAGCACACTAACTGAATGAAAAAATACACACCTGATAACCTCAATTGTTGCAGAAAAAGCAGTCACAGTATTCATGTATTTTCATAACAAAAACACTCAACAAACCGAGAATAGAAGAACGTTACCTCAACATGATAAAAGCCGTATATGGAAACACACAGCAAATATTGTACTCAGTGGTGAAAGACGGAAAGCTTGGCCAGGAATGGCGGCACCCGCCTGTAATCCCAGCACTTTGGGAGGCCAAGGGAGTGCGGACCACGAGGTCAGGAGTAAGAGACCAATCTGGCTAACATGGTGAAATCCTTTCTCTACTAAAAATACAAAAATTAGCCAGGTGTGATGGCAGGCGCCCATAATCTCAGCTACTCGGGAGGCTGAGGTAGGAGAATTGCTTGAACCCCGGGAGGTGAAGGTTGCAGTGAGCTGAGATGGTGCCACTATATTCCAGCCTGGGTGACAGAGCAAGACCCCATCAAAAAAAAAAAAGAAAAGAAAAGAAAAAAAGACTGAAAGCTTTTCCTTTAAAATCATGAACAAGGCAAGGATGTCTGTTTCTACCACTTCTATTAAATATAGTAGTGAAAGTTCTAGACAGAGGAGTTAGGCAAGATAGAGAGATAGAAGGTATGCACACTGGAAAGGAGGAAGTACAATAATCTCTGTTCATTGGTGATAAAATATCATGTGATAAAACCCTAAAGATTACACAAAAACCCTGTTAGAATGAATAAATGAATTCAGCAAAGTGCAGTTCAAAGTGCAGTACAAATTCAATGCATAAAAGATCAGTTGTATTTCTATATACAATTAGCAATCTCAAAAGAATGTAATAAAAAGTTTCATTTCTAATAGCATGAAAAATAATGAAATAAAAATTATCCTAACCAAGGAGGTGAAGAACTTGTATAATGAAATTTTTATAATGAAAACTTGTATAATGAAAATTTTAAGACACAAATTAAAGAAATTCTAAGACATAAATAAATAGAAACGCATTACATGTTTATGAATTGGAAGGCTAAATATTGTTAAGATGTCAATACTACCCAAAGCAATCCACAAATTCAATAAAATTCTTACCAAAATCCCAATATATATAAATACATTATATATAAATATATACATTATATATAATATATTATATATTAAATATACATATATATTAAATATATAATGTATTTATATATATTGGGATTTTATATATAATCCAAAGATATTGGCCATGGTGGCTCATGCCAGTAATCCCGGCACTTTGGGAAGCCGAGGTGGATGGCTCACCTGAGCCCAGGACTTTGAGACTAGCCTGGCCAATGTGGCAAAACCCTGTCTCTACTAAAAAGACAAAATTAGTAGGGCATGGTGGCATGAGCCGGTAGTCCCAGCTGCTCTTCAGGCTGAGGTGGGAGAATTGCTTGAACCTGGGAGGCAGAGGTTGCAGTGAGCTGAAATCATGTATATATATAAAATATATGTGTATATATTTATATATGTACATATATTATATATAATTATACACATATATGCAGAATATATATATTATATATATGCAGAAATAGAACAACTCATTCTAAAATTCATATGGAACCTTAAGGGATCTTAAATAGTCAAAAACAATCTTGAAAATGAAGAACAAAATTAGAGGACTCACATTTCCTGATTTCAAAAATTACTACAAAGCTACAGTAATCAAAACAGCGTGGTACTGACACAAAGACAGACATATAGACAAATGGAATAAAAAGGCAGCCCAGAAATAAATCCTTGCCTGTGTAGTCCAATGATTCTTGACAAAAATGGCAAGACCATTCAATGGGGAAAGGATTCTTTTCAACAAAAGAGTCTGAGGAAACTGAATATTTATATGTGATACCATGAAGTTAGACTCTTACCTAACACCACATACAAAAATTAACTCGAAATGGATCAAAGACCTAAATGTAAAATGTAAAACGTTTAGAAAAAAAGGAAAAAAGCTTCTTGACTTTAGATTTAGCAATGATTTCTTGGATATGACACCAAAGACATAGGCAACACACAAAAACAATAGACAAATTGGACTTCACAAAAATGAAAAAGATTTGTGCATAAAAAGACAGTACCAATAATATAAAAAGGAAAATCACTGAATAGTAGAATATATTTGCAAATCATATATCTGATAAGGGATTAATATCCAGAATATATAAAGAACTTCTGAACACAACAGCAGAAAAACAAATAACCTGATTCAAAACTGAGCAAATGACAAATATATATTTTTCCAAAAAAGACTTACCAAAAGCCAATAAGCACAAGAAAAGGTGTTCAACATCACTAATGATTAGGAAAATGAAAGTCAAAACTACAATCAGATACCCCTCACATCCATTAGGATGGCTACTATAAGAAAAATAGAAAGTAGCAAGTATTGGAAACGATGTGGAGAAACTGGAACCCTTGTGTACTATTGTTAGGAACAATGTAAAATGGTACAGCTGCTGTGGAAAACACTATGACAATTCCTCAAAAATTAAAAACAGAATTACTATATGATCGGGCAATCCAACTTCTGAGTATATATTTAAGAGTTGAAAGCAGTCTGCAAGATATATTCATACACTCATGTTAATAACAACACTATTCACAATATCTAAAACATCTAAGCAACCCAAGTGTCTATTTTTAAAAAATTTTAAATTATTTAAAAAAATATTTTTGGCTGTGCGTGGTGGCTCATGCCTATAATCCCAGCACTTTGGGAAGCCGAGATGGATGGCCCACCTGAGCCCAGGAGTTTGAGACTAGCCTGGCCAATGTGGCAAAACCCTGTCTCTACTAAAAACACAAAAATTAGTAGGGTATGGTGGCATGAGCCTGTAGTCCCAGCTACTCTTTAGGCTGAGGTGGGAGAATTGCTTGAACCTGGGAGGCAGAGGTAGCAGTGAGCTGAAATCATGTCACTGCACTCCAGCTTGGGCAACAGAGATAGATTCCATGTCAGGAAAAAAAAAAAAAAAAATTTGTGGGCACCCAAATGTCTCTGGATGGATGAATTAAAAAAAAAAAAATGTGAAATGCAATATTATTTAGCCTTAAAATGGAGGTAATTCTCTTTTGTTCTTTCCTACTTGTAAGTTCAAGGGGTACTTGTACTGGTTTGTTGATATGATTTTGCTGTGTCCCCACCCAAATCTCATCTTGAATTGTGGTTCCCATAATCTCCACATATTGTGGGAGGGACTTGGTGGGAGATAATGAATAAAGAGGATGGTTTTTCCCCATCCTGTTCTTGCCATAGTAAGTTAGTTCTCATGAGATCTGATGGTTTTGTAAGGGGCTTTTCCCCCTTTTGCTCGGGATTTCTCCTTGCTGCTGTCAAGTGAAGAAGAATTTTCACTTTGTGAAGTGTTTGCTTCCCATTCTGCCATGATTGTAAGTTTCCTGAGGCCTCCTCAGTCATGCTGAATGGTGAGACAATTAAACCTTTCCTTCAAAAATTACCCAGTATCAGGTATGTCTTTATTAGCAACGTGAGAATGGACTAATACGTTTGTTATATGAGTAAATTGCATGTTGCAGAGGTTTAGTGTACAGATAATTTTGTCACCTAAGTATCAGCATAATATCCATACTTAGTTTTTCAATCCTAACCCTCCTTCCATCCTCTACTCTCAAGTAGGGCCCAGTGTCTTTTGTTCCTTTCTTTGTGTCCATGTATGCTCAATGTTTAGATCTCACTTATTAGTGAGAACATGAAGTATTTACTTTACTGTTCCTGCATTAATCTGCTTAGAAGAATGGCTTCCAACTTCATCCATGTTGCTGCAAAGGACATAACCTTATTCTTTGCTATGGCTGTGTAGTATCCCCTAGGGTATATGTATCACATTTTCTTCATTCAGTTCACTGTTGATTGGCATCTAGGTTGATTCCATGTCTTTGCTATTGTAAATAGTACTGAGATGAATATATGCATGCGTATATCTTTACAGTAGAATACTGTATATTTCTTTGGGTATTTACCCAGTAACGGGATTGCTGGGCCAAATGGTAGCTCTATTTTAAATTCTTTGTGAAATCTCCAGACTGCTTTCCAAAGTGGCTGAATTAATTTACACTCCTGCCAGCCGTGTATAAGCATTCTCTTTTCTCTGCAGCCTCGCCAGCATCTTTTGTTTTTTGACATTTTAATAGAAATCATTCTGACTGGTGTGAGACGCTATCTCATTGTGTTTTTCTTTTGTAATTCTCTGATGATTAGTGTGTGGAACATTTTTTCCTGTGCTCTTTGGCTGTGTGTATGTCTTCTTTTGAGAAGTGTCTGTTCATGTCCTTTGCCCATTTTTAATGGGGATGTTTAATTTTGCTTCTTGATTTAAGTTTCTTATAGATTTTGAATATTAGACCGTTTTGAGATGCATAATTTGAAAATATTTTCTCCTATTGTGTAGGTTGTCTGTTTACTTTGTTGATAGTGTCTTTTGCTGTGCAGAAGCTCTAGATTAATTATGTTTCACTTGTGGATTTTTGTTTTTGTTGCAATTGCTTTGAAATCTTTGTCACAAAGTTTTTGCTAGAGCCAATGTTCAGAATGTTATTTCCTAGATTTTCTTCTAGAGTCTTTATAGTTTTAAGTTTTACATTTAAGTCTTTAATACATCTTGCATTGATTTTTGTATATGGTGAAAGGTAAGGATCCAGTTTCAATCATCTGCATATGGCTAGCCAGTTATCCCAGTACATTTATTGAATAGGGAGTCCTTTTCTTCCTGTTTGTTACTACCAGCTTTTTCAAAAATCAGATGCTTGTAGGTGTGCACCTTTATCTCTGGGTCTTTTGTTCTGTTACATTGGACTATGTGTCCGTTTTCATACCAGTAACATGTTATTTTGATTACTGTAGCCTTAAGTCAGGTAGTGTGATACCTCTAGCTTTGTTCTTTTTGCTGAGGATTGCTTTGGATACTTTTTTGGTTCCAAATGAATTTTAGAATGTTTCTTTCTAATTCTGTGGGAAATGACATTGATAGTTTGATATGAATAGCGCTGAATCTGTAAATTGCTTTGGGCAGTATGGCCAAAAAAGTGTAGGAAATTTTGACATATGCTACAACACACATGAAACTCGAGGACATTATGGCAAGTGAAATAAGCCAGTCCCCAAAAGACAAATACTCTGTATTTCCCCTTATATGAAGAACTTAGAGTAGTTCAAATTATGGAGACAGAAAGTAAAATGATGGTTGTCATGGGCTGGAGGTGTGTAGGAATGTGGAGTTATTATTTAGTAGATATAGAGTTTCAGTTTAACGGGATGAAAAGAGTTATGGAGATGGATGGTGGTAATGGTTGCACAACATTTTGAATGTATTTAATACTACTGAATTGTATAGCTAAAAATGGTTAAGATGGTTGCTGGGGTCTGCTAAAGTCTCTCAAATTTCATGTGCTGAAACTTAATCCCCATTGTGGTGGTATTAAGAGGTGAGCCTTTGGGGAAGTGATTAAGTCATGAGGGCTTTGCCCTCATAAATGGATTAGCGTCTTATAAAAGGACTGGAGGGAACTAGCTTAGTTCCTCTTACCCTTCCATTTCTTCTGCCTTGTGGGAACACAGCGTCTGTGCCCTCCTGAGAATACAGTACCACGGCACCATCTTGGAAGCTGAACAAGCAACTCTCACCAGACACCAAACCTGCTTGTGTCTTGATTTTGGGCGTCCCAGACTTCAAAACTATGCAGAATAAATTTCTATCATGTGTAAATAACACAGTTTGTGGTATTTTGTTGTAACAACACGAACAGACTAACACAATGATAAATTTTATGTTATGTATAGTCACCACAATACAAAATTTGAACAAGAAATGAACATCAACTGTTTGTGTTCGCTAACATCAAGGGGATCATCTGAGTCTAGTAAGCAATAGTCTCCAGTCAATAAAAATAAAATGGGCATGTTTATGACAGACCCTTGGGGGGCAAGGAAACACAAAGGAGAATAATGAGAATTTACAAAGAAGATCTCAATTTTTAATATATCTACCTTGTTTCTACTTTCTCTGAAAAGAACAACAGAGAAGTTCCTTGAGCATTTTAGAGCATGATTGGCATAGGCAACAGCAATCTCCCCATAGTAAGACCACGGGGAGGTGTCAAGGTTTCCTCAAATAACCAAAAGCATGGCCCACAGTGGTTGAATGGGTGACAGAAGCCAACAAGAAGAAGCTATCTCCCTGGGCTAAATCACTTTAATCTTTACATGGAACCATAGTAATGCTCTCTAACTGGCCTTGTCACTCATCTTTCCTCTTCCTCAATTGATTCACCACAAAGCTGACAGAAAATGTTTTAAAATTAAAATCTGATGATATCCTTGCCCTGCCTGAACACTTCAGTTGGAAACACTGCACATCAGATAAAATGTAAAATCCTAAGTTTCTGAAGGATCTGGCCCTGCTTAGCTCTGAGGTTCATTTTCTACCTTTTTCTTCTTCCTTCATTGAGTTTCAAACTCAATGGTTCACCTACTTTTTCTCAAATAAACTGAGTTCTTTGATCCTTCACGTATTATCACAAGGTTTTTCTGTATGTCTGAGAAAATCTTCATCATTATCCCCAGCCTGACCCAGGTCACTATTGCGTGATTGGTTCCTCCTCAACCTCCAAGTCTGAACTTCAGTGGCTCTCCAGTCTAGGTTAAGTTATATGTTATTACAGTATCCTATACTTTGTCTTTACACATATTACTTGTTTAAATAAAATTGCCCAGACCAACAGTAAGCTAAATAGAAATGTGATTTATTATGTATTTATTATTGTCTATCTTTCTCCATGATGGCAGGGACTGTGTCTATCTTGTTTATTTCTGAATTCTATGTACATTGTCCCTGCCTCATAGTTGGTTCCTAAAAAAATCTGTGAAATGTAAATGCAAACGTGACAGGGATCAGTGGGAAATCTTGTCATTGTCTCCATGTTTTGCTTGAACCAGGACACAGCTTTTTGTTTTATGTACCAAACTTTAAGTCTAAATTATCTAAGAAATAATTAATGATGTAGATTTTACCAAATACTTTTTGGGCAGATGAAGAGGAAAATGACATCACACAGACCACACAGAAAATCTTAATTTAAAATCTCTGTTAAGCATCTCTGTTCTTCCCCTCACAGTTCCCTTTTGACTTGTTATCTTCCCCTTGACCCTCCAGACAGCCTCTCCAGCTTTACGGATCTTAGTCTTCACCACCCTGGTCACCATACCAAGAAAGGCTCTCTCTATTTTTTTTTCTTATGTACATTTTAGCTTTCATCTTTGTACTAGGTTGTTAGCACTGCCATAACAAACTATCATAAACTTTATGGCTTAAAGAACAGAAATTTATTATTTCATAGTTTTGGAAGCAAGATGGCCAAGATTAAAGTATTGGCAAGGTTGGTTCCTTCTGTGGGCTATGAAAAAAAAAAAACCTACAAAACTCTTTTGTGATAAACTACCATTTGACCCAGAAATCCTATTACTGGCTATATATCCAAAATAAAACAAATCATTCTACCAAAAAGACACATGTACTCGTGTAATCATTGCAGCACTATCCACAATAGCAAAGATATCGAATCAAACTAGTTGTCCATTAATGGTGAACTGGATAAAGAATGTAGTACATATACACCATGGAATACTAGACAACCATAAAAAGAGAATAAAATAATGTCCCTTGCAGCATTATACAGCTGGAGGCCATTATCCTAAGTGAATTAATGCCAAATACTGCAAGTTCTCATTTACAAGTGGAAGCTAAACTTTGGGCACTCATGGACATAGAGATGGCAACAATAGACACTGCAGACTACTAGAAAGGGAAGGAAAGGTGGAGGGCAAGGGCTGAAAAACTCACTATGGGGTACTATGCTCACTCTCTGGGTGATGGATCATTCGTATCCTAAAACTCAGCATCCATGTGAAAAACCTGCACATGTACTCCCTGAATCTAAATGTTGAAATTATTTTTTAAAAACTTAAAAAGTTTAAAAAAGAAAGTGTATCTTTGTACAATTGTGTATAATTAAATTTGGATTCTTCTGCTGATTTGCATTGCTTTGTGAATTACAAATTGTAAACATGTTAATTGCCCGCATTGCGAATAAGAATGTTTGTAAGATTGTTTTATATAATAATTTCTCAAAAATTTTTTTCACTTTAAACCTCTACATAATTTGGATATTTGGATCACTTTATTTCTTTCAAATAATTTTTCCTCCTTTTGAATATGCATAAGAAATAAATGCTTATGTTTTTTAAAACGGTAAATATTGCACTAAATAGCCTTGCTTTTGTCTTTATTTTTCCTGGCATGGTGGCAAATGTCACACTTTCATAACTTTCATACATTTATGAAGAGATTCTGAATAAAATATACTTTGTAATAAAGTATACAGTTGTGTGAATAATCCTGAAATTTGGCAGGACAAATAGAGTGTTTCAAGTAAAAAGAGAGGGAGAGACAGAGAAAGAGAGTGTGTACAATCTCCAAGACTTACTTGCTTCTTATCTGATTTCGTAGTTTAAGTGAACATGATAAATTACGATATGATGGTAATGCATCAAGTCATAAAAAGCTTTTATCTTTAAGATAAATTCTGTTATGTGGTAAGCCAAATTCTAAGATAGCGCCAGTCTTAGTCTTTTACGGCCAGTATAACAAATTATTATGGCCTTGGTGGCTTCACCAACAGACCTTTATTTCCCATGATTCTGGAAGCTGGAAGCCCAAGATCAGGGTGCCAGTATGGTCGGGTTCTGGGGAGGGCCAACTTCTGGGTTGCAGACAACCATCTTCTCATGGTATCCTCACATGGTGGAAGGAGGGCAAGAGAGTGTTCTGAGGTCTCTTTTGTAAGGTCACTAATCCCATTCACGGGGACTCCACCATTGTGACCTAATCACCTCCCAAGGACCCCACCTCCTAATACCATCACACTGGGATCCAGGTTTTATCATACTAATTTTATGGGGACGCATCCAGTCCATTGCAGCCATCAAGATTCTTGGCCCTGGTATACACAGGCCTTCTCTCAGTTATTCAGTTAAACACTAATCCAGGTGCTGCTGTGAAGGGATTTTGCAGATGTCACTAAATTCCCAAATTAGTCAACTTTAAAATAGGGAGATTATCCAGGTGGGCCTGAACTTATAGACCAAACCCTTTAAATCTCGATCTAGGAATCAGAGGGGAAGTTAGAGTTTGAAGTGTGAATTGACTCTGGAGAGAGTCTCTATCTGTTGTTGACTCTGAAACTGGAAGGGGCCACGTGGCAATGAATGGGGAGCCGAGAGCAGCCTATGGCTGATTGCCAGGGAGGAGATGGAGACTTGAGTCCTGCAGCCTCAGGGGAGTGGGTTCTGTAACAACCATGTGAGATTGGAAGAGGACCCTGAGCTCCAGATGAGAACACAGACTGGCCAACACCTTGGTTTCAACCTTGTCCAGCCATGTCATGCCTGAACTCTGACAGACAGAACCTAGAGCAAATACGTAGGGATTACTTTAAGCTGCTGAATTTGTGGTACTTTGTTATATATCGATTTATGGTACTAATAATTCCATAAAATTGATAAACTTCCTGAAAATATTCCTTTAGAGAATATCTTGCAAAAACAATCCTAATGTCATTTGAGTGAAAAGGAAATAGAAAACCCTTGTTTATGAAAACCCTCTTATGAAATGGAAAGGAAATAGAAAGCCTCTGTATATTTATTCACAATATATTGTTACAATATTCCTTTGACTCATCCATTTTATGAATATCCTCTTCAGACTCCATGTGGTCATTTATAAAGATATGATTTTGGAGGGGAGCAGAGCAATATGCTGGAATAGAAGGCTGCACCAATTATCCTCCTGCCCAACAGGAACACCAAATTTAACAACTATCTACAGACAAAAAAATCACCTTCATAAGAACCAAAAATCAGGTGAGCACTCACAGTACCTGTTTTTTTTTTCTTCTTTTTGAGACGGAGTTTTGCTCTTGTTGCCCAGGGTGGAGAGCAATGGCATGATCTTGGCTCACCGCAACCTCCACCTCACCTCCCAGGTTCAAGTGATTCTACTGCCTCAGCCTCCCTAGTAGCTGGGATTACAGGCATGTGCCACCACACCTGGCTAATTTTATATTTTTAGTAGAGATGGAGTTTCTCCATGTTGATCAGGCTGGTCTTGAACTCCTGGTCTTAGGTGATCTGCCTGCCTCAGCCTCCCAAAGTGCTGGGAATACAGGCATGAGCCATCACACCTGGCTGGTTTTTAACTTTATGGTACTGAAAGAGGCACTGAAAAGTATAGGAAAGACAGTCTTGAATTGCCAACAATGCCCCTCCCCCATACAATTCCCTCTATGCCTCCAGCCGCTGCATGGTGCAGAGAATCTGTGTGCTTGGGGAGGGAGAATGCAGCAATTGTGAGACTTTGCGCTGAACTCAGTGCTGCCTTGTCACAGTGGAAAGCAGAATAGGGCTGTACTTACCTGATGTCATCCTCACCCCACCACAGAGGGAGCATTTGGACTGGCCCTGGCCAGAGGTAAATTGCCTATCCCAGCAGTCAGAACTTGAGTTCCCTCAAGCCTCACCACTGCAGCCTGGAGTGCTTTGGGGAACTAAATAAAGTTAGGCCACAAAATCTGCAACTCCTAGGCAAGTCCTAGTGCTGAGCTGGGCTCAGAGTCAGTGGACTCAGGGGCATATGACCTACTGAGACATTAGCCAGGGTGGTTAAGGGCGTGCTTGCACTGCCCCTTCCCCAAAACCAGGCTGCACAGCTCATGGTTCCAAAAAGACACCCCTTCCTTCTGCTTGAGGAAAGGAGAGGAAAGAATAAGGAGAATTTTGTCTTGCAACTTCGGTATCAGCTCCGTCACAGTAAGATAGGGCACCAGTCAGAATCATGAGGCCCCCTTTCCAGGACCCAGCTCCCAGATGACATGTCTAATCACGTGGAAACCCATTACCTCAAAGTGAAGGATCCAGTTCTGGCAGAACCTATCATGTCTGACTAAAGAACCCTTGGGGCCTGGCACGGTGACTCATGTTTGTAATCCCAGCACTTTGGGAGGCTGAGGTGGGTGGATCATGAGGTCAGAGGTTTCAGACCAGCCTGTCCAATATGGTGAAACTCCGTCTCTACTAAAAAATACAAAAATTAGCTAGGCATGGTGGCATGCGCCTGTAATCCCAGCTACTCGGGAAGCTGAGGCAGGAGAATCGCTTGAACCCAGGAGATAGAGGTTGCAGTGAGCCAAGATTGCACCACTGCACTCCAGCCTGGATGACAGAGTGAGACTCTGACTCAGAAAAAGAAAAAAAAAAAATGCCCTTGGGCCCTGCATAACCAGCAGTAATACCCAGGTAGTACGCTGTGGGCCTTGGGTGAAACTCTGAGACTTGCTGGCATCAGGTGACACTCAGCACATTTCCAGTTATGGTGGCTATAGGAAGAGACTGTATCTGCTTGAGAAAAGCAGAAGGAAGAGTAAAGGGGACTTTGTTTTACACTTTAGGTACCAGCTCAACCACAGGGCGTGGAGCATCAGGTAGGCTCTTGAGGTCCCCAAATCTAGGCCTTGGCTCTTGGACAGTCTTTCTTGGCCTACCCTGGGCCAGAGGGAAGCCTAATGCCCTAAAGGGTGAATCCCAGCCTGGCAATATTCATCACAAGCTGACTGAAGAGCCCTTGGGCCTTAAGTGAATATTGGTGGGAGCCTGACAGTACTCCCTGTGGGACTGTGGTGGTGGTGGCCATTATATGAGGCTTCTCTGTTTGTGGAGGAACTAGAGGAGGGAAGGAAGAAGAGTGGGAAGGACTGCATCCTGTGCTTTGAGTGCCAGCTCAGTAACAGTACAATAGAATACAGGTAGATTTCTAAGGTTTTGAATCCAGGCCCTGGCTCATGATGGTATCTCTGGACTCACCCAGGTCCTGACTCACTGCCTTGAAGGGAAGGACACAAGCCTGTCTGTCTTCACCACCAACTGATTGTACAGCCCTAAGGTCTTCAGCTAACATAGGTGGTAACCTTGGGCTTTGGAAAGACCCAGTGCTATGCTAACATCAGCTCTGACCCAGCACAGTCCCAGTGGTGATGGCCACAGGGGTGTTTGTGTCATCCCTCTCTCAGCTCCAGGTGGCTCAGCACGGAGAGAAAGAGAAACTCTGTCTGTTTGGGAGAAAGCAAGGGAAGATAACAAGAGTCTCTGCCTGGTAATCCAGAGAATTTGGATCTCATCCAAGACCACCAAGGTGGTACCTCTATGAGTCTGCAAGAACCACAGTGTTACTGGGCTTTCAGTGTCCCTAATGCAGATATGGCTTACATCACAATTCTCTAGTCCTTTTGAATACCTGGGAAGTCTTCCCAAAAAGGATAGGCACGAATAAGCCCAGACTGTGAAGACTATAATAGATACCTAACTCTTCAATGCCCACACACTGACAAACGTCCACGAGCATCAAGACCATCCAGGAAAATATGACCTTGCTAAACAAACTAAATAAAACACCAGTGACCAATTCTGGAGAAAGAGAGATATGTGATCTTTCAGACGAAAAATCCAAAATAGCTGTTTTGAGGAAACTCAAAGAAATTCAAGATAACACAGAGAAGGTATTCAGAATTCTATCAGAAAAATGTAATGAGGAGAATGAAACACTTAAAAATAATAAAGCGGAAATTCTGGAGTTGAAAAATGCAACTGATATACTGAAGAATGCATCCAAGACTTTTAATAGCAGAATTATTCAAGCAGAAGAAAGAATTAGTGAGCTTGCACAGAGGCTATTTGAAAATACACAGTCAGGGAAGACAAAAGGAAAAAGAATAAAAAAGAACGAAGTATATCTGAAAGATCTAGAAAATAGCCTCAAAAGGACAAATCTAATAGTTATTGGTCTTAGAAAGGAGGTAGAAAAAGAGATAGGGTTAGAAAGTTTATTCAAAGGGATCATAGCAGAGAACTTTCCAAACGTAGAAAAAGATATCAATATCCAAGTACAAGAAAGTTATAGAACACTAAACGGATTTAATCCAAAGGAGAACATCAAGCTATTAAATAAACTCCTAAAGGTCAAGGATAAAGAAAGCATCCTAAAACAGCAAGAGAAAAGAAACAAATTATATACAAAGAAGCTCCAATGCATCTGGCAGCAGACTTTTCAGTGGAAATGTTACAGGCCAGGAAAGAGTGGCATGACACATTTAAAGAGCTGAAGGAAAGAAACTTTTACCCTAGAATAATATACCTGGTGAAAATATCCTTTAAGCATGAAAGAGAAATAAAGATTGTCTGAGACAAGAAAAAACTGAAGGACTTCATTAACACCAGACATGTCCTGCGTGAAATGCAAAAGGGGTACTTCAATCTGAAAGAAAAGGATGTTAATGAGCAATAAGAAGTCATCTGAAAGTACAAAGCTCACTGGTAATAATAAGTACATAGGAAAACACAGAATATTATAACACCATAATTGCCCTGTGTAACCTAATCTTATCTTAAATAGAAAGACTAAACAATTAACCAATAAAAAATAATAACGAAAACAAATTTTCAAGACATTGTACAATAAGATGTAAATAGAAACAACAAAAAGTTAAAAAGCACAGAGACAAAGTTAAAGTGTAGAGTTTTTATTAGTTTTCTTTTTTGTTTGTTTTTGTTTATACAAATGATATTAAGCTTTTATGAGCTTAAAATAGATTATAAGATAGTATTTGCATGCCTCATGGTAACCTCAAATAAAAAAACATACAACAGGCACAGAAAAAATAAAAAGCAATAAATTAAATCATATACCAGAGAAAATCATCTTCACTAAAAGGAAGACAGGAAGGAGGGAAGTAAGGAAGAGAAAACCACAAAACAACTGAAAAATAAATAACAAAATGGCAGGAGTAAGTCTTGACTTGTCAATAATAACATTGAATAGTGCACAGTCTCTGCCTGCCTGCCTTCTCCCTCCCCAAGCACACAGATTCTTCAATAAATGGACTAAACTTTCCAATCAAAAGACAGGGGACTGAATGGGTGAAAAAAAAGAGACCCACTGATCTGTTGCCTACAAGAAACAGATTTTACCTTTAAAGACACATATAGACTGAAATAAAAAGATTAAAAAAGACATCCCATGCCAATGAAAACCAGAAAACCCCAGGAGTCTCTGCATTTGTAACAGGCAACATACATTTCAAGACAGAAAAACTATACAAATGGACAAAGAAGGTCACTATATAGTGATAAAGGGGTTAATTCAGCAACAGGATATAACAAATGTAAATATATATGCACCCAACACTGGAGCACTTAGATATATAAAACAAATATTACTATAGTTAAAGAGAGAGATAGACTCCAAAACAATATTAGCTGGAGACTTCAGCACCCCTCTTTCAGCATTGGACAGACCTTCCAGACAATCAACAAAGAAATATCAGAGTTAATCTGCACTGTTGACCAAATGGACCTAATAGATATTTATGGAACATTTCATCTAATGACAGCAGAATATACTTTCTTTTCCTTAGCACATGGATTGTTCTCAAGGATAGACCATATGTTAGGTCAAAAAACAAGTCTTACAACATTCAGAAAATTGAAATAATATCCAGCCTGTTCTTTGACCACAATGGAATAAAACTAGAAATAAATAACAAGAGGAATTTTGGAAGCTGTACAAGCATGGAAATTAAACAATGTACGTCTGAATGACCAGTGGGGAAATGAAGAAATTAAGATGGAAATGGAAAAATTTCTTAAAACAAATGAAAATAGAACCATAACATACCAAAATCTGTAGATTCAGCAAAAGCAGAACTAAGGGGAAAAGTTTATAGCTATAAATGCTAACATCAAAAAAGTAAAATGGATTAAAATATGTTACATATACACAACGGAGTACTATTCAGTCATAAAAAGAATAAGAATCTGTCCCTTGCAACAACATGAATGTAACTAGAGGTCATTATGTTAAGTGAAGTAAGTCAGACACATAAAGACAAACATTGCATGCTCTTACTTATTGGTGGGAACTAAAAATTAAAACAATTGAACTCATGAGGATAGACAGTAGAAGAATGGTGATATGGTTTGGCTCTGTGTCACCACTCAAACCTCAAGTCAAATTGTAACTTCCAGTGTTGGAGGAGGAGCCTGGTGAGAGATTATTGAATCATGAGAGTGAAGTTCCCCCTCGCTGTTCTCATGATAGAGTGTTCATGAGATCTGGTTGTTTGAAAGTGTTAGTACCTCCTCCTCCTCTCTCTCTCTCCTGGTCTGCCCTGTGAAGACGTGCCTACTTTCTCTTTGGTTTCTGCCATGACTGTAAGTTTCTTGAGGTCTCCCAGCCATGCCTCCTGTATAGCCTGCAGAGCTGTGAGGAAATTAAACCTCTTTTTTAAAAAAGATAAATTACTCAGTCTCAGATAGTTCTTTACAGCAGTGTGATTGGAACAAGAGAAGTGGGGCATCACTATGAAGATAGCTGAAAATGTGGAAGTGACTTTGGAACTGGGTAAAAGGCAGAGGTTGGAGCAGTTTGGAGAGCTCAGAAGAAGACAGGAAGTTGAGGGAAAGTTTGGAACTTCTTAGAGACTTGTTAAATTGTTGTGCTCAAAATGCTGATAGTGGTATGGATAATGAAGTCCAGGCTGAGGTGGTCTCAGATGGAGATGAGGAACTTCGTGGGAACTGGAATACTCTTGCTATGCTTTAGTAAAGAAACTGGTGGCATTGTGCCCCTGCTCTAAAAATCTATGGAGCTTTGAAATTGAGAGAGAGGATTTAGGATACCTGGCAGAAGAAATTTCTAATCAGCAGTGTTCAAGATTTGGCCTGGCTGCCTGTAACAGCAAAAAGTTTATCTGAAACTGCAACTTATGTTTAAAAGAGAAGCAGAGAGGTTAGGTGCAGTGGCTCATGCCTGTAATCCCAGCACTTTGGGAGGCTGAGGAGGGAGGATCACCTGAGGTTGGGAGTTCGAGACCAACCTGACCCACATGGAGAAACTCCATCTCTACTAAAAATACAAATTTAGCCAGTGGTGGTGGTGCATGCCTGTCATCCCAGCTACTTGGGAGTCTGAGGCAGGAGAATCACTTGAACCCAGGAGGCAGAGGTTTCAGTGAGCTGAAATTGTGCCACTGCACTCCAGCCTGGGCAAGAAGAGTGAGAGTCCATCTCAAAACAATAAATAAATAAATAAATAAAGGAACAATAAAAGTTTGGAAAATTTGCAACCTGACTCATTTTCTGGGAAGGAATTCAAAGCTGCAGAAATTTGAGTAAGTAAAGAAGAGCTGAATGTTAATAGCCAAGACAATGGGGAAAATGCCTCTAGGGCATTTCAGAGACCTTTGTGACAGCCCCTCCAATCACAGGCCTGGATGTCTAGGAGGGAAAATGGTTTCATGGGCTAGCTCCCAGGGCCCAGCTGCTCAGGATGTGGTGCCCTACATCCCAGCTGCTTCAGCTCCAGGCATGGCTAAAAGGGCCAAGGTACAGTTCAGGCCATTGCTTTGAGGGTACAAGCCACGAGTCTTGGTGGCTTTCATGTTATGATGGGCCAAGGGGTGCACAGAGGACAAGAATTGAGGCTTGGAAGTCTCCACCTTGATTTTAGAGGATATATGGAAAATCCTGGATGTTCAGGCAAAAGTCTGCTCATGGGGTGGAGCCCTCATGGAGAATCTCTACTGGGGCAGTGAGAAGGGGAAATATGGGACTGGAGCTCCCACACAGAGTCCTCACTGGGACACTGCCTAGTGGAGCTGTGAGAACAGGGCCACTGTCTTCCAGACCCCAGAATGGTAGATCCACCCACAGCTTGCATTGTGTACCTGGAAAAGCCACAGTCACTCAGTGCCAACTCATGAAAGCAGCCACAGGGGCTGTACCCTGCAGAGCCACAGAGATGAAGATGACCACTGCTTTGGGAAACCATCCCTTGCATCAGTGTTGCCTGGATATGAGATGTGAAGTCAAAGAAGATTATGTTGGAGTTTTAAGATTTAACAACTACTCTGCTGGGTTTCAGACTTGCATGTGGCTCGTAGCTCCTTTGGGCTGATTTCTCCCTTTTGGAATGGGAGAATTTACTCAATGCCTGTACTCCTATTGTATCTTGAAAGTAACTAATTGTTTTTGACTTTATAGGCTCATAGGCAGAAGGGACTTGCCCTGACTTAGATGAAACTTTGGGCTTGGACTTTCGAGTTAGTGCTGGAATGAATTAAGACTTTGTGGGACTGTTGGGAAGGCATGATTTTGTTTTGAAACATGATAATTGGGAGGTGCCAGGGGTGGAATGATATGGCTTGGGGAATGTGTTCCTACCCAAATCTCATGTTAAATTATAATTCCCAGGGTTGGAAGTGGGGTCTGGTGGGAGGTAATTAAATCATGTGGGTGGCTCTACTCCTGCTATTCTCATAATAGTGGATGACTTTTCACGAGATCTGGTTGTTTAAAATTGTGTAGCACTTCCACCTTTGCTCTTCCTCTTCTGCTGCCCTGTAAAGACATGCTTGCATCCCCTTCACCTTCCACCATGATTGTTAGTTTTCTGAGGCCTCCCCAGTCATGCCTCTTATACAGCCTGCAGAACGGTGAGTCAACTAAACCTCTTTTCTTCATAAATTACCCAGTCTCAGATAGTTCTTTATAGCAGTGTGAGAATGGACTAATACAAATAGTTACCAGAGTCTGGGAAGGATAGTGGGTATGGGAGTGGGAGAGAAGTAAGGATGGTTAATAGGTACAAAAATTTAATTAGATAGAATGAATAAGGTCTAGTATTTGGTAGTACAACAGGTGACTACAGTCTACAATAATTTATTGTACATTTAAAAATAACTAAGTATATAATTGGATTGTTTGAAACACAAAAGATAAATGCTTGAGGTGATGGATATCCCATTTACCCTGATGTGGTTATTATACATGCATGGCTGTATAAAAATATATCATGTAACCTATAAATATATACATCTACAATGTACCCATAAGAATTAAAAACAAGTAATTTTTTAAAAAGAAAAGAAGACGTGACTTTGAATTACTCTGCCTACATTTTTTTCTCCACTTTAGAAAAGACTGAATGAAACATCCATGTAGAACTAGTTTTAGTTACTCCAAAGGTTGTTAATTATTTCCCAAGATTTCCATATTATTATTCTCATTCTCAAACCAAATTAAATCCCACTGATTACTCGTTTGTATCTGTTTGACTATAAGAAACTTACTATTTTAAAACAGTTATTTTGCTATTCACTTCATATATTTTCAGACATTTAGATCTTGAATTCCAGTTAGATTTTCCTACCTTAAATATTTATCATTGATTAAATCTCTACTATATATTTCCATTGTCAAATTGTAGAACACGTCTATCCTTTGACAGAAATTACGGTTCTAGGAATTAATTCTTGTGTGTATATCTACATGTATATTATATATGTATTAGAATAGATATTCTTTCCTATTTGAAGCATCATTGTTTAAAATATCAAAATACTGGAAACAATCTAAATGTCTATAAATAAACTCAGTTGTGGTACATCTATGCAATTTAATGATGTATCTTTATGTTAAAAATAAGCCAACTGTATACTGATGTGGAATAATCTGTATGATATAAGAAGTATCAAAGCAAACTGTACAATAGGATATCTAGGATGTTATAATTTATGTAAAACAAACGAAAATATAGTTACATGCTTGCTTATGCACTGAATATTTCTGAAATATATACAGAAAACTGGTAACATTAGTTGCTTCTGGGGAGGAGAACTTGGTGGCCAGGGCCTTGGGGTAGGTGAGAAACATACTTTCTTTTCCCTACATACTCTTTTGTTCCTTTTCAGTTTCATAGCCATGGTATGTAAGCATTTCATATTCAAATCAATTGGCCTTCTTTTCTTTTAAATAAGTGCTTCTATTTGGTGATTTTAAGAACACAATATACAAATAACTCTCAGCCTAGGGTGGGAGGAGGAGCAAAACTCTTCTACTTTATAGGAATGTTGTCTCTTTTAAACACAATTATGGTTCCTTAAAATGTTTATTAAGTAAGAGCAGGGATCTTTCTATGATATGCAGCTTCTAAATACAAGGTTTTTTTTTTTTTTTTTCCTTAACAATTGTAACCTATAGTCTTAAGGCTATGTTAATCTCTAAGCATGTTTAACTGTACTTACTGTAAGAAACAATGTGCTAGAGTGTTTGTTATCTGAGTTATGTTTATTTACTTAGTTTTAAATGTTTGCCTTAGCAATGAGAATTTATTAACCTATCTTATGATAATTAACATGCTGACTATGATCTTACTGACTCCCTTATAGTTTGTCTTTTCTTTTCTTTTCTTTTCTTTTTTTTAGATATGGGATCTTGGTCTTGCTGTTTTGTCCAGGCTGACCTTGAACTCCTCCAGCCTCCTGAGTACCTGAGAGTATAGGCATACATCACCACAAAAGACTTTCTCTCCATTAAATAAACAGGTTAAGTTCCCTTTGTTAATTAAAAAATGTAGCAGATTCTGAGTCTAGAGTTCTCAGTTGTGTAAGAAAATAAAATGTGCTTATAGCAGATTCATTATCAAAAACACAGCAGAAAACTTTTGCTTTCAGACAAATTGGTACTGCGGTCCTGGAAACAAGTCTGAACAGAGGGGTGGTAGAATAGATTGCTTCAGCCCTAAAATCAGAGTGTGCTAATAAAATGGCGGAAGAGCACTCGAAATCTCATTTTGGTTTTCAGCGGAAGCCACCTGTCTTTACTGCCTATTTCCCATCTGAGAAACTGCTGTACTCTCTAAATTAGATAGAAGAAAAGTGCAAACATTCAGATGTATTGGGTAAGGATTCAACATTTAGAAGCAGTGTCAGGAAAGTGGTGTTTTTACACGGTATGAAATGTGGTGGATCAAACTGAGATGCAGTCATATCAGGTTGTGACAGAGAAAAGATTTTCTCCCTTAGTGTTTTCTCTCTCCTTTTCCTATATGAATTAAGGATTGATCAACCAAAAATCAGATCTGGATAGGAAGTCTTAGATGGCTTCTCTGTCAGGCGCGGTTCTGGTTGGTAAACAGAATTCAGCCTAGAAAGGCTAGGAAAAACCCACAGTCATGGCTGAATTACTCACAGAGCTGTACACTGGGGTGAGGGAGTAAACAAAGAGATGTTTCCCTAGAAAGGAAGGTATTGGTGTGGGAGTAAGGATGGATGGGGACAGAGTTTCTGGAACTAAGAGAGCTGGGAACCTGTAGATAAGGCCACCGTGCTTTTCCTGGGTAGTCCTGGAAGAAATCAGCTACTGTTAGAGAGGTGGTGCTGAAGCAGAGAGGGAGAAAGGAGTCAGTCTCTTACATCCCTAGCTTCCCATCATCTGCTCTCTTCTCAGCAGCCTGGACAAATCTAGAAGGAAATCAGCTCCCATGGGGGTATGGGAGATGATGTCACCAGGGCTCACCCTTCCAGGGCATGGAGGAGGAGAGAGAAAGATGGAGAACGGGTGGGGAGTGGAAGTGCAAAAAATAATAATAATCAGTGCACACAGCATTGTACTACATGTATTAAAATCCTATGGGCAAATCCCAATGTGGTGCAATATGTATGTGTTTCTCTGTCACGTAAGCTGCTAGTAACCTTGGTCTGTCTGAACCCCAACTGGCTTTGGGCGACAGAGGAGCCCTGTATGAACTGATGCAGGGTTTCAAGGAAAGATTCTCTCTGGATATCTGTTTGTTATATATGCATATGCATCATTGCTATAGTATGTGGTGTATCATATCTTGAGATATATAATTAATATTCTAGACAGACAACAAAGTGTTTGCATAAATTTTCAACTGCTTTTCATCCCAGAGGAACTAAATTAGCAAATTAAAATCTGAAAATAAAGTGCACATTCAATTTTAAACAGTAAGAATCTGAGTAAGATTGGAGGATATTGTGAAAGATTGTGTTCGGGAAAAAAAATACATAGTTAACTCTTTGACCACATCTTGGAAGGAAAAGCTACAAATTTAAAAATTTGTGAAAATAATTTAAATTAGTAAAACAAAATTAACATTCAGATGATAGAATCTAGTTTTCTACTTAGTTTCTAAGTGGAAAATAATGCATACTTATTTTAGGTGTGAAAATTTTTCTTAAAAAATAATTTGCTCTTATCAGAAAAAAATGAGGGTATATAAATAAATTTGCAAAAAAGTTGTATACTTTTCCATTATGAAGTAGAACAAGTAAAACTAAAACATTACTGTAGATTAATGTGTTTTATAATAATAATTTTCTTTTCCATTATCACTTTATACCCATAAGGGAAAAATGAATTTTTGTGTGATGAAACTTAGCAGTACACCAATAAAAACATGGACTATAATAATTAATTGCCTCCAGACTGACAGCCAGGTGGGACCAAAATTATTTTCTCTGCTTTGGTAACATTTCCATGTGACTTTGGTTGTTGTAGTTTTAATTTTTATGGTAAAGGCTTTTAGGACAAAAATAATATATGATAAGACCTAGAAATGTATTATTTTCCTAGTTTGATAATTTCTTAGTGATGCTAATAAAAGAGTGTGCTTTGGTAAATTAAGTCTTTTTTCCCTAGAATCCTGACTTCTTTCCCCACCATCTCTGTGGTCACAGTGCACTTATTTCAGTAATAAAATTGGGATAAACTATGGTATATTTTTAATTCATGAAAGAGTCCAGTTTTTTTCTACTGACACTAAAATTACTAATTTTTCTAGAGTTACAACTTCAAGGCTTAGTTTATATTTATCATAATAAAAACTGGTATTTTAAAGGTGTAGAAATTGAAAGTAAATATGGGTACACAACTAGAATGTGTTAAAATGTAAATAATGTGTATCTTTCATAAACTGATTATAGTAAAACTAAACAAAATTTTAAAATTAGGTGAAACTATGAAACTAAAACTAAAAAACAACTTTCTTGAGATATATTTATGTATTATATAATTTATCCATTCAAAGTGTATAATTCAATGGCATTTATATAGTCACGGAGTTGTGGAGTTGTTACAGTAGGTAGCTAGTCAGACATAAGCAGGGCAGGAGAGGGCCCCCCTCACCCCTCACCACCACACGGAATGTCAGGTGACCATCAAGTGACGGTCAGGCGGTTGTTAACTGTCTCTCTCAAATAATAATTGGTCGCGCTGGAGTCAGGGAATGGGATCTCCCAATAGATAGAAAACACCTGAAACGGTGTTCAGCAGCTTCCCTATGAGATCTCAGGAGCTTGGCAAGTGCGCTCAAGCATGTGCATTCACAGGCAAAGCGACAGAGTTTAAGTGGTATATGACCTCCTACGAAGATTCGACTGGCAAGGGAAGAACGCCTCAAGTGAGCATGCGTACAACTCCAATAAACACGCTGTGCATGCTCCCCTCCCAAGTGCTAGCAGACCGCTGTGCGTGCAGACAGCCCTTCCCAAGGGAAGAATTAGGGGAGAAGGAACGCAAGACCCCAGAAACATGCCAACATATAAAACCCCAAGTCAAAAGGTCAAACCATGCACTGGATCGCTCAAGTTACCCTCTTGGCACTCTTCCAAGTGTATTTTACTTTTCTTCTTTCCCGCTCTAAGGCTTTTTAATAAACTTTCACTCCTGCTCTAAAACTTGCCTCAGTTTCTCCTTTTGCCTTATGCTCCTCAGTCGAATTCTTTCTTCAGAGGAAGCAAGAATTGAAGTTGCTGCAGACCCCATAGAGATAAGGATTTGCTGCCAGTAACAACTATCACTGCCATTGATTTTAGAATGTATTTATTGTCCTAAAAAGAATTCCTGTACCTGTTAGTAGTCATTCACCATTTCTCTCCCATTCTTTTAGTTTCTGGCAACCTGGAATCTTCCTGTCTCTATAGACTTTTCTATTCTGGGCATCCAGGTGAATTTTTTAAAATGTAGTCTTTCTCTGACAAATTCTCAATTTTATATTGACTTATTACATGTTAATATAAATTTGTTTATATTTTCCTCCTAATTGACTATTGAAACTTTACATTAATACTGAGGTCCTACAGAAGAATTTTGAAAATATTACAGTTGATCCCCCAACTCCTGTAATAAAACATAAATAATGACACCTGTGAGTTTTTGTTTAGGTGTAATTTGGCCCGTAAGATGTAAAAGCAATGCAGGAGAATTTTGAACAGTAAACAATCAACTAATTAGTCAAACAAAATAACCTTCATGATGCTATGTTAGTCTGTATTCATTACCTATTCCTACATAACAGTGAAGGAAAATGTTTAGCCTAATCTGGTTCTTTTACTTTTTATCATCTAGATCTCTGGCACATGTCATTAGCACTGGAGACCTGATTTTCCCATATAAGGATTTTTATTATTATGAGAATTCTTACTTTTCTAGCCTTCGCTTGAGGTTACCTTGACTCCTCAATGACGTATTTGTAAATAGCTCCTGCACTGATCCACTAGAGGCTGGAGTTCAGGAAGCTTTTGTTTACACAATATTCTGCCAAATGCTGTTTGCTTTTGTTTGTTATTTGGGAGATTGCTTCTCTCTGTGTTTTCCTGCTGTTGCTGTTCTCTGCTCTATTTCTCTGTCTTCCCCATGTTCCTCTGAATTGTGTTGCAACAATGCATCATTCGGAGGCTGCTGTCTTAGTAAATGGAGCATTTGGCTTGTGGTAGATTGTGAATGGCTTCTGGTTGTTGTATGCTCCTGAGAAAATACCCTTGAACCTTGCTGATATTGATGAATTTTGTTCTCTCTCTTTGACTGTAGCCACTTGCAGTCTTAACTTTAACCACTTAATCCCTATTTTGTTTTTGTTTGTTTGTTTGTTTGATTTTTGAGCTAGGGTCTTGGTCTATCACCGAGGCTGGAGAGTAGTAGGGCAAGCATAGCTCACTGCTGCCTCCAGCTCCTGGGCTAAAGCGATCATCTCACATTATCCTCCCGAGTAGCTGGGACTACAGGTATGCACCATCATGCCTTGCATATATATATATATATACACACGTATATATATACAAATGTGTGTGTGTATGTGTATACGTACATACATTTGTTTTTTGTTTTTTTTTTTTTTGTTTTTTTGTAGAGACAAGGTCTTGCTATGCTGCTGTTGCCCAGGCTGGTCTTGAACTCCTGGCCTCAGCCTCCCAAAGTGCTGAGATTACAGGTGTGAATCATCATGCTCAGCAATACTTATCTTTTATTTGGCTTATCTAGTAATGTCTACCTATCACTGTGGCTGCCAAGATCTTTGGGACAATCTTCCTACAATCTTTTGCTTCTCTATGCTGAATCCCACCTCTCAATTTAGAATTTAGGTAATCTTACATTTCCTAGCTTCCCCTGTAGGGACTTAGTTGCATCAGTCAGATGTACTCCCATGAAATTTTGATGTGGAAGGAATCTTTGTGGCTAAACAAGCGAGGTAAAGGGCATTCTTTCAGCAGAGGCAGTAGGTTCTGTGGGTCTGTTATAGAGATGCAGTTTCCTGATCGTAGAAGAAGCACCATCAATAAAATATCAGGGTTGGTCATAGAGATCTGCAGTCACTAGCATATGGATTTCACCTTGATTATATTTGTATACTGAGACATACACAGAAAACTATAGATTGAAAAGTGAAGGAGTGGAGAATGGAATTCTTGGCTTACTTGGGAGTCAGGAAATGTGGATAAGTGAAGCAAACCAGGCAAAGGACAAAGGGAGAATGATTGGTGCAGTGGACTTGGGGACAATTACCCCATCTAAAGGAGAGAGCTGCTGTTTCCCTGCTCCTGGCGATTGTGCCTGTGTTGTGTCTCAGGGTCAGTGATGCCCAGGTTTCAGACTTTTTCAGGAGAAAGTAGAAATCTAACTTTTTGGGTGAAATTCCCCGAGTTTTAAATATTACCAACTAATTCAAAATTATTTTAGAGATTTGAGTGACCTAATAATATATAAGTCAGATATAGCCCATGAGTTGCCAGTTTTTGATCCCTGCTTCACTGGAGAGAAGATGAGATCATCAAGAAAGCCCGTAAGAAATGGAGAGATATGAGGGAGTGGGAATGCAAAAGTCAGGGAAATTGACAAGAGGGAAGCCTGGTTAACACTGCACAATTCAAAGAGTGGTCTTGTTAGATAAGGATCGAATAGTGTCCTTTGTGGCCATTATATAGGGTCTCTTGGAAGTCGTTGGTAACCTCTGTCAAGTCTCTTCAGGAGAATAGTAGGAGAAAAAATAAAATTGCAGTGGTTTGAGGAATGAGAGAGTGGTGAGGCAGTGAAGACAGAGAATGGAGACTACTCCAAGGATTGTGTATAGAAGAAGATAAAAGAAACTTTTTTTTTTTTTTTTTTTTTGATACAGAGTCTCATTCTGTCACCCAGGCTGGAGTACAGTGGTGTGATCATGGTTCACTGAAGCCTCAATTTCCCAGTCTGTATTACTCAGAGTTCCCCAGACAGACAGAACTGATAGGATACATGTATACATGAAAGAAAGTTTATTAAGAAGAACTGACTCACACAATCACAAGGTGAAGTCCCACGATAGGCCATCTACAAGTTGAGGAACTGGGAAGCCAGTAGTGGCTCAGTTCGAGTCCTAAAGCCTCAAAAGTGAGGAAGCTGACAGTGCAGCCTTCAGTCTGTGGCCAAAGGTCCGAGAGCCTCTGGCAGATCACTGGTGTAAGTCCAAGAGTCCAAAGGCCGAAGAACCTTGAGTCTGATATCCAAGGGCAGGAAGCATCCAGCACTGGGAAAAGATGAAAGCCAGAAGACTCAGCAAGCCAGCTTATCTCACCCTGCCGGCTTCGTTCTAGTTGCACTGGCATCCAATTAGATTGGATGATGTCCACCTACATTGAAAGTGGGTCTTCCTCTCCCAGGCCACTGACTCAAATGTTAATCTCCTTTGGCAACATCCTCACAGACACACCCAGAAACAATACTTTCCCAGCTATCTGTCCTTCAGTCCAATCAAGTTGACACCTAATATTAGCCATCACATGGGCTCAAGTGATCCTCCCACCTCAGCCTCCCAAGTAGCTGGGACTACAGGTGTGCATCACCACGTCCAGCTAATCTTTGTATTTTTCATAGATGTTTGGTTTTGCCACATTGCCCAGTCTGGTCTCAGACTCCTGGGCTCAAGAGATCCTCCCGCCTTGGCCTCCCAAAATTATGAGATTATAGGTGTGAGCCACCACACCTGGACAAAAGAAACTTTTTTTGAAGGTCTAGTCAAGGCTGAAGTGTGTGTGTGTGTGTGTGTGTGTGTGTGTATATATATAATAAACATGTTTTATTTATGTAACATGTTTATATATAACAAGCATATATATATTTATAAACATGTTTATAAATATATGTATATTTATATACATGTGTATGTTTTAATTAAGCAAACTATAATAATTACATTATTTCAATTTTCTATAATCTTAATTTTAAAATTTTGTGAAGTATATTTATAAGCTCAGATGAATAAAACTACTCTGGGGGGAACTTAAAAATGATGGAGGTGAAGTCTGTTAATAGAGTGAGTTTCTTGAGGAGAAGGGAGAAGGTGTGGTGGACAACACAATAAGAAATGGAAGATTCTCTGAGATTAGAGGGACGGAACTTAGAAAAGGTATGGAATTGGGCAAACTTACAGCTAATGACGACAGTGGAGAAAGCTGAGGTAATTCTTTTCCAGTTCAGTAGAAAAGCTAAGGTTCATTGATAGTGAGTGGAGTGGGAGTGAAAAGGCTGCTTGAGGAAAGTGGAGAAGGTTTAAAGACACCAGTGAGGGAAATGGGAAGAAGATATACATATATATACACATATATATATACACACACACATATATATACACACACATACACATACACATACACACACATATTTAGATAGATATAGACATATAAAATACTGCTCAGGAGGCTAAATAACCCAGTTGAGACCAGATCTCATCCTTGTGGGGTGGCACCGAAGGATTTCAGTGTTGCTCTGTAGCATAGGATAGGTGTGAAGAAGGTGGATTTCACTGATTAGTAGTCAGGATTTCAGTCAGAGGGTGTGAGAAAATGGGTAGGTATTCAGAAACCCAAGGTTCTGGTGAAGAGGATGGTTGAGGTGATTGAGGTGGAAAATGATACAAGACCAGGAAGGGTGGAATAGCAAGAAAATGGAGAGAGAGGCCCTTTCACCTCTTAGTTCAGACAATGGACCTTGAGGCATTGTTATATCTGGATACATCCCTTGGAAGGTTTCACTTACCATTGCCTGGAGCCTACATTTCTAGCGCAGCAGGTTGCTCAGATCTCCCTGTCCTTAGAAGAGGTGGTAAGGCAAATAGCAGCTTTGGTTTCCTGACCCATGGATGAGGCTGAAGTAGTATCCTAAGGGATGATGCAGAACTCCAAGAAGTAAGTAAGTTCCAGAGGAGGGAAGTGGACCAAACACCAGTTAGTGAAAAACCAGAGTTGGAATGTTACTACCCTTCATTCAAAGTTCTAGTCTCTTCTTGGCAAACATACCACCAAATACATATGGCTGGAAGTGATGGTGAAGGCACGTCTACAACTCTTAGTCAACCCAGCTTATGTCTCACTGGGAAGATGGTAGAGGATGACAATATTCTATCAGGAAAAATATGCCTTGTGATTTTTATGGCCAAATGCCTTTGCCACCATGAGGTACATCCCTGTAGCACAGGACCAAGTTATATGTGAGAATTCTGCCCAGGAGACGCTGGGGGAACAGGGCTTCCCTGAAGCCCTACCAGAGGCATGGGTATTCTGACTGCCTTTGGAACATCAGGGAACTGGGGCTCACTTGGAGCTTGAAATGATTCTAGAGTAGTGGTTCTCAAACCTTAACACACATTAGAATCATTTGGAGAGCTTGTTAAAACATAGCTTCCTGGACCCTACCCTAGTAAATTAGGTTCAGTGGTTCTGGGATAGTGCTCAATAACTTGTGTTTCTAACAAGCTCCCAGATCATTCTGGTGTTCTTGGTCTAGGCACTACACCTTCAGCAGCACTGTTTCTGTTTGGAAATTGTATTGACTAGGCTCTGGTTCCACATGCCCAATGGAAAAAGTGCTCTAAGTCTGATTTGATGAATTCTCCTGAGGCACTGACTCTCTTTTAGAAGTCCCAGGTGTTGCTGCCTTTTGAGTAATCTAACCCCTCTGCAACCTGCTGTCATTGAGCCCTAAGCCCACAGCAATCTCCAGATACTATAGAGACTGGTCTTCACCTCGGTCTTTTGTTGTTATCGTTGCTTATGGGTTATACTATGACCATTATCATCCCATAGGTGTTTTTTTTCTTTCTTTTCTTTTTTTTTTTTTTTTTGGTGCTGAAAAAGATAGAGATCTATCAAGATCTTTTTCTTCCAAACTGTAATCAATGTAGAGCCCCCTCTTTCTCACCAGGATTGTGACTTTTGCCTCTAACTTCTTAGGATCCAATATTCTTAAGAAAAGTTTATACTTGCTCTTTAGACAGAGACCTGAGTCCTTGGGGAATTAGTACAAGAGATATTTGGTGGGAGTATATCTGGCTCCCAACATTGCCAGTTGGTTCCCTGGCCATTTTCTTAAAATAGAAAAATGACACAGCACTGCCAGAACTACACTTGGTCTAATCCAAAGAGTATGTGTCTGAAGGACTCTGCCACAGGAATCTTGATGATACCAGCCAAGATATCTGAGGTCTAAGGATGGCAAACCCCAGGAACCATCCAGTACTCATGGGGGGATTCCAGCAAAATAGAAGCTGGGATTTGGACATGTCTGGGCAGGTCCACTGACTACGTAGGGCAGGCATGCCTGGTGTCTATTTACATGACAGCTTTTGACTGAAGAAGAATTGTGTGGTTGCTCTGAAGGGAAACATGTTACTCTTAGGACCCAGGTTTTGAAAACTCTAATAAACAAGTTTATTAATTGTATAATGTATGCGTTATTTCATATCTGACAACTGCACAATTTATACTCGGATTTTTGATAGTTTGGGAATAGTTTATCCTATTATTATCTTTAGGGTCTGTAGTCCTCCTACAGGAAATTGTATCGAAATTAAAGAAGACTGATTTAATTTATTTTTCTGCCAGGAATTGTGCTGGGAGTGTGAATGAAAGGACAAAAGACACATTTTTGTGACTTTGAAAATTTCAGAGGGTGAGTGAATTTTTTCTAAATTTCATGGGAAATAATATATCTAAACCTTTTATTTTGAAAGGTACACTTGCCATACCACCTAGAACTTCATGAAGTTTTGCTAAATATTAACATGGATTAAATACTTTAAAGTATGTTTATCTTCCATTTAAAAAATGACTTACGCTTGGGCTTCTGGTCTCCACTGATATATGTTATATGTTGATGTATGTTATATGTGAGAATTCTGCCCAGGAGACGCTGGGGGAACAGGGCTTCCCTGAAGCCCTACCAGAGGCATGGGTATTCTGACTGCCTTTGGAGCATCAGGGAACTGGGGCTTACTTATCACTATGCAAACTGTCTACAGAAGAAGTTCCTCTCATTCATTGTATTTTCAAGGTAAGGTTTGATTGACGAGTTATTATACCACCTTTTTTCTTTAATTAATCTTAGTTTTTGTTTGTTTGTTTGTTTTTGGTTTTTTTTGAGACGGAGTCTCGCTCTGTCGCCCAGGCTGGAGTGCAGTGGCCGGATCTCAGCTCACGGCAAACTCCGCCTCCCGGGTTTACGCCATTCTCCTGCCTCAGCCTCTCGAGTAGCTGGGACTACAGGCGCCCGCCACCTCGCTCGGCTAGTTTTTTGTATTTTTTTTTTTTTTTTAGTAGAGACGGGGTTTCACTGTGTTAGCCAGGATGGTCTCGATTTCCTGACCTCGTGATCCGCCCGTCTCGGCCTCCCAAAGTGCTGGGATTACAGGCTTGAGCCACCGCACCCGGCCCTAATTAATCGTAGTTATTATAATATTAGGGGACACTTATTTTCTAACTGTTTTTTAAGTGCCAGGCACAAATCTAAGCACTTTACACGTTATATCTCTTTTAATCCTCGCAACATTGTAATGAGAGAGAGACTTTCATTGTTGTGGTTACATAGATGAGGAAACTGAAGTACGTAGGGATTAAATTGCTTGTCAAATAATATATAGCAAGCAGTGGGGAGAATGAGGGTGTTGGGTGTTTGGAGTGTTACAGTGAAGGTACTAATCACTCCAAATTTAAAGATCATTATAGAAAAGGCTGTTTCTCAGTTTGGGCATGGTTTAAGTGTTAGGAATTCTTTCATTGCACATGTGAATTCCCCAAGCAGCCTTGCTAAAGTCACTGGAATTGTTTTCCAGTCTTTTGATCATACAAAACCATTTTTTAAATGACTCTGATAGTTCATTCTTTTCCCAGATAATGGGGAGAAGCAGTTTGCTGTGCATCTCTCCTTCCTGAGAATGACTTTTTTTTAAAAAAAGCATTAGCTTTTTATTTGGATATGCAATATTTTCAAACTCATAGGAAAGTTGCAAAAATAAAGATAGTGCTAAAAACAGCCTGTAACTTTTATTCAGATTTGCTTATTGTTAACATTTTATTCCATTTCCTTTATCATTCATGTACTCCCTCTTTGCATGCATGTGAAAAAAATAATAAAACCTATAATTTTTTTTCGAAGTCATTTAAGAGTAAGTTTTATACATTGTGGCCCTTTTTCCAAAATATTTTAGTGTGTATTTCCTGAGTCAAAGAGTATTCTCTCACATAACCACAATACAGTAATCAAATTTTAGTAGATTTAACATTGAGGCAACATTTCAATCTTTGGACAGTATTCTGATTTTATCAATTGGCCCAGTATTGTTATTTACAGCATTATTTTCCTTAGGAACAAGATCTGATCAAAGGTCGGGTCCTGCATTTAGCTATCCCATTTGAGAGTAACTTTAATTAGCCAGACTATATTTTTGTTATACTTGAGGAATCATATCCCGTGTAGTATATAAACATTTTAGTTTAAATTCGGTTTCTGACAGATCTTTTATTATTAATTTATATTTTGTATTTCCAGTCTATTAATTACACTATATGCATGTGAATTAGACTTTTTGGGCCATAGTTGAAATTCTAACAACAGTCTAAAGATATTAATCTACTTTTAATTTTAAAAGCGATTTCTATTTTTTTGGTACTAATAAGTGTAATACTAGGTGACTGGAAAAGTGGAAAACTCCAAGGAGGAAAATGAGATACTGTCTAGTGTTTAAGAGGAATGATTGATGCTGACAAATTTGGAATAAAAATTTTAAATAAATAATCTGGATGTTTTTTAAAAGGCAAGCTGTTGATTTTATCACTTCCCCTTGCCAAGACACACATCGGTGCCTGTTAAATTTGACGTTTTTACTCTGATCGTCAACGGCAGCTTTAAAGCATCTGTAGCATCCTGGGATCAAGCAACAAATCAACTCCAGGAAGGGCTGTGAAACTATATCTGCCTGTCCCTCTTTCCCTTCCCAAGAGCCTCTCTCTAGTGGCAAGCCAGTAGCTAATCTACACTGGAGAAGTTACGACCCTTGTCTTCTTGCAGTTAATGGCAGCCTGTTTGTTTTCTGCACCTCTCTTTCCCTTTTTGGGAACACAGGGCTGAAAGGTAGTAAGATCCAACAGGGCCCTAATCATTATACAAACTGTCTACCAAATTTCTCATTAGGTGGCCACAGTTGAGAGCCAACAGTCTCTGGCAACAATTTTGAATAACTATTCATATTAAAGAGGCTTTTCACAAAAGGGATACACTTTTAAGAAGAACCGGGTCATGGTGTTTGAAGGAAATGATATGTTTATTATTGTTTAGCAATGTTGGCAATATTGACTATACTTTGCTCTTTCCCTCCCATAGTCCTGATACTTTACATCTTAAATTTCTGATATTTTTAATATAATTTGGCTTTGAATATATAAGTACATAATTGGAATTGGAATTGAATTGGAAACTTGTGTTGATGATCTAGTTATGTATTCTTATGCATTACAACATATTATAGGTACTACTGAATGATGGCCCAAATGCCAGTCTGAGGCTTGCATCTTGTACTTCTTTTTTGTTTTTAATATATTTAGGCTTTGAATATGTAGCACACAATGAATTGGAAACTTACGCTTATGATCTAGTTATGTATTCGCATGTATTACAGGGACCGTTGACTGATGTCCTAAACACCATTCTGAAGCTCTAATAGTGTCTAAACTGTGAAATATTGATACATTTTCTCTTACAATGAATGACATTATTTGATCCCCATAAACCATGGGTATCATCGTGGAAATTCACCTCCACCCCATTCCCACCTCATCAAGTCCCTAGCATTCCAACACTGTAATGCCTACTTCTGCAGCTGATATTCTGATTTCTAGAATGTGCTTGTCAAATATTATGTCTGTTGTCACCTTTCCTTGTGATGTGTGTTGTGTTTTAGAAGACTGAAACTGCACTGTATTTATAGGAAAGTAAGATAAAGGGTGTCCCTGGCTATGGTGATGAGCTTGCAACAAGGACAGCTAAAATGATGGTGCTTTTAAAGAGGAAATATTAGCCTTGGTATATTGCAGGAAAGAACCCACATCTACAGTCTGTTCCTTCTCTGGTTAGTGACAGGTATATGCTACGCTTACAGTGGGGTTTCTGGACCTCAGATCCCTTTATCTTTCAAACTCCAGTGAAGTGATCTATAACTAACCTCACTCTGGAGCTTCTACTGCCCTGGTCATGTAATTTCAGAGATAGCTACATTCCTCAGCAAAGGTATCATACACATTTTTACTCAAAAGTCCAAATAACTTCTTTTGCATCATCAGGAATTGAAACCATTGGCTTTTTAAAATTTTTTATTTTTTCACTCATCATTTATTTACAAATACACATTATAATTTTTATATACATTGCACATTTACATGGTAGAAAAGTACAAAACTATATATTTAAATGAATTTATATTTTAACTTGCCATGTTTGAAAATATAAAATTGCATCGAAAAAAGTATTATGAAAAGCAAGAAACTTGAACCGATAAAGCTTTGATAAAACTTTTAGTGACACATTGGTTGAAAAAGAACTAATTTAAAAGGTACAGCTGACTAGCTTAAAGGAAACACCTAACAAAAGGTTGAATGTGTAGCCTTCACTATCCTTTAGTCTCCTGACACCCACATCATTTCTTTGTATCTGTAACATATTAAAAGTACATTACTAGAATTCTAATCATCTCCTCTCTCACAAATGTCTTCATCATAACAAAAGAACTGAAGCAGGAGTTTCCTCAAAGATGCTTATCCTCTGTACCTTGTATTTGAGTAAGAGTTATAATGCCTTTTGGTCAGTCAAGGTTCCTTGTAAACAAAACCCGAGGGATCATGTATGTACAGATCAGGCAGCAGAGAATCCAATAAATAAACATGACAGAAACTGACATGCAAGTTTGTTGAAAGTGGAAAAGAGTCTAACAGTGAAATGAAGGGAGACAGATGAGTGAATAGTAAGGAATGGACTTAAATGGTTTACAAGGAAAAAAAGCTTTTACTTTACAAGCAAGAGACCTCACAATAAATAACAACTGCTCTTCCTTTCACGAATAAATTTCTTCAAAAACAAGGTATACAGTCAACCAGACATTTTATGTATAAATTATAAAACATGACACAGTATAAATAAATGTCTACAAGTCTCAACTATGGGCCTCATCCAGTAGACCTCACAATGAATGCCTCTCCGTGTCCAATGAGTAACAAGGTGGCCTGGGAGAGAGCTTTAGGACAAAGGTCCTTTAATGTATAGTTTTCCCCCCAAATAAATAAGCATACACTTATTTACAGTATGGACAATATATTTTTCTTTTTTTTCTTTTTTCTTTTTCTTTGCCCAAAGGCTATGTCAACACTGAACACTTGTAGAGAGTTTACCACTCTAGAATAGAAGATATAGGAAAGCTGTAGTCCTGGTCTTCATCTTCCTCCTCTTCCTCGGTGTCTTCCGAAATGGCTAGATGGGGGAATACAGGGGAGCTGTTGTTTAAATACGGACAACAACAGCGCAGAAGCAGCTCAGTGTATGTTTTCAAAGCCCTCTGATACAGCCATATTACAGCGTTGCATTTTTATGTGACTTGCAGTGAGATGCTTTTTTTGTTTTTGGCATCTGCTGTTATGCAATAAGTTAAAAAAAAATTTAAAGCATAATCTATGAAGTCAAAAACTGCAGAAAGTTCTGAAGAATCAATGGCTCAGGTTTTACGGGCAGATTCCTGAAATTAGATAAAAAGCGCTCTTGTGTTCTAGGTATAACTGCTTTGGGTCCTTAATTCAGAGTTAGTAGAGGCAACTGCAAAAAGCAGCAGCCCATGTATGATAATATGAAGCTGTCTTTGGAAAAAAAAAAACAAAAAACTTTTGAAGCAGTTAGTTTAGATTCAAATGTTAATAAAGCAAACAGCAAAGCATACTACCAAAGCACAAGAAATAGGGGAAAACAACTGGAAATAGATTTTTAGAGGCAACCCCATTGATGATCACCGGATAAATCCTAAAAGCCAAGAAACATTGCAGAGAATTTTTCTGTGGATTATTGAATTGCTGGTGATACTTGGCAGCTTCCTAATTTGAACAGAAATGAATTTATGTGGGAGATCTGCGTGCTTTGTAAGTGTCCATTCCCTAGGGATTGCTTGGGAAAGCCTTAAATGGCAGCAAGGTTAAAAATCACACTTACAGTTGCAAGATCCGGAGTGCTTTACTTCCAGCAGCACACCTGAGGAGCAGGCAGCTTCCTTCATGGCACACTCGCTGGCATAAGTGGCATTGTCACTGGCACAGACAGGCTCATCCGACTTACTGTCAGGGCACAGCTCATCACAGAGGGAACACCGTCCTCTCCCAACCTTGAAATCCCATAAACATTTTTTCCCACCAGTGCACTGGATATCTTCACAGGACTTTGCTTCTAGGATATAATACATCTGTGATGAGTAAACTGATTTCCCCATATCCCCCTTTTCTCCCTTTCTCTAGTCCTCTATCAATAAATATAAACATAATTTATATCTTATTACTAATGGGGGTAATGGAGATATTAAGCAAAAATGCTGGATAATAAAACTGAAACTCAAATGCATACACACATACACACACACAAAACCTCTGCAGTTTCTTACATACTATATTAGTGCATTAAAATAGTATTTTTTTTAGAACAGGATTTTACAATATTCTCGAGTTAAATATGTATCTTATTATTTCCCACAAGTGGGATCTTTTACAAATGAAAGAATTCCATTAATTACTAGAATCTGATAACAGATTTCTGGAACTGCTAAGTAATTATTTTTCGCTTCCAGCAAGTCTGGCACTTAAAAAAATGTGTAAAATTGAGTGAGTTCTAAGTTTTCTAAGATGGAATACTGTTTCTTGCTTCCTGCTGGCGTTTGAATATATGTGTCAATGCCTCCAGAAGACAACGGTTTCCATGAGGAATGCTGTGGTCACAACAGACCCCAAATTGCAGCATATTTCTCCCTATGGTGTTTTGGGATGCCTTGGGCTTACTTATTTGTTAACCCCACAGTTTAATACTAGAACTAGCCTGTTTTCTCTTTTTCCTTCCTCAGTCCGGAATACCTACTGATACACTTTCCCTCATAGGCTAATCCAATAGATCTGCCCAGCAGGCAGGTAGCCTTTCTCAGGTGGCAGGCACTGGAGTAGGTGACTCCATCATTCCCACAGAGATATTGCTCAGAGGAAGTGGGCTCTGGGCAAATCCGATTACAGGTCACACAGTAGGCATTATTGGTCTGGTCCACCACACATGTGGAGCTGCCTGGACAGAAAACATCCCGACAAGTCTCTGGAACAAAGAAGGAAACACACATGAATAGGTACCTTCTAGTGCTTAGGGAGCGAGCACTTGAAGTTACCAAGGCAATCATGACACTGAAGCATCCAGCTTTCAAAAGGCAATTTTGGGAGCCCTGTAGTTTTCAAGAGAGAATCTATGACTCTAGGTTGGTCCCCTCAGTGTTCTTAATGAGTCTCTGGAAGTTAGAAAAGGACTCCCTTTTGGTTTCAGTATTATTATTATCAGGCTCTTACTGTGGACTACACCATCCCCCAGAGGTCTCCTAGAGGGTCTACTTTAGGTACAAAGCTGGAGGAGGGGACAGATCCAGTCTTGCTCAACAGGGTAGGACCTACTTTTACATCTGCCTTGGTACTGGACTTCCAGTTCTGGCTGCTCTTTACATCTTGCCTTTAGGAGTGCACATTCATTGCGGTAGGTTTTCCCGTCCAGCCCGCAGACTGGACCCTTCCAGGTGATGTTGGAACAATCCGGGGCGCAGACGCAGCGGGGTTTGTTCTTCTTGTTCATTCGGCATTTTTTCCCAGGTCCACAGTCCACGTTCTCACACGTTTCTGTGAGTTGGAAACAGGCATGGATTAAAACCAGAGCCAGGCAGTCTGCAGGTCAGCCAGGAGGGCTTCGGGTGCCTTGCGCAATCATGCAGCCCTGAGTTTGCGCTGGAGGGGCCCCAGGCTCTCTCCTAGAAGACTGGGAGTTGATGAAAGAGTGCGGACCTTGGGTTGTGCCCCAAACCCAGATTTCTCTCATCAAGGGGCACAGGTTGGTGGGCTTCACCACCACACTTGGCTAAGAAGTCTGGGGTGTTTTACCTACAGCCTGTAACAGGCAGAATTCGAGTCTGCACGGCTTACCAGGGCAAGGGACAGAAAGGAGAAGCCCAGGAACAAAGCTCTCCTACTCCCAAACCCCAGTCAGGTAGTGGGGAAGCTAAGGGTAAGACGCCCTCTACTGAGGGCCTGGAAGTTGGGAAGAAGGAGTCCTACCTTTACAGGGGATGCAGTTGGGGGCTCCCCCGTTGAAAATCATCCACTTGAAGAGTGTGTTGTCATTCACGTCCTCCTCGGTCCATGAGGTGCTCAGACGGCCGGTGCTGCAGCACTCTTCCTTGCTCAGTTCGGTCTTGTACAGGACCTGGCAGCGGCCGTTCTTCGCTTGACGGAGCCAGCAGTTCCCAGCTGTGAAGAGACGGGGTGGGGAGGTGGGTGAGTGAGCAGTGAGCGGTAGCAAGGCAGGGAGAGCGAGGTGGCGAGCGAAGGAGACCTGGCGGGGATGGGGAGGGGGTGAGCGTGGAGGAGGGGAAGTGAGAGAGACGCGGGAGAAAAGTAAGAAATAAATCGAAAGGGGTGGAAGGGTGGATAAAGAAGGGGGGGGGGAAGCCCTGATCACAGAGATGGGAGGTGGGCGAGAGGGAGGGAGGGAGAAAGGGAGAAGACAGGGCGCCCCAGCCATATCAATGTCAGTTACCAGTGACCCAGACACAACACGTGCAGCTTGCACTGACTTTTACTAGACTGTTTACTTTTATTCGTCCCATTTCATAACCTGCAGAGACTCGAAGAGCAGATTAAAGAACCTGACAAAAACAGGATGCGACGTATGTTTTTACATGTTGGTTTCATGTAGGCGGTACAGGAATTATTTGTGACAGGGGTTAAGAAAGTAAGAGAATGAGAGGAGAGGAGAGGAGAGAGATGGGGGCGGAGAGAGAGAGAGAAGGAAAGAGAGAAAAAAAGAAAGAGAAAGAAAGGAAGAAAGGAAAGAAAGAGAGAGAGAAAGAAAG
The DNA here is from genome assembly GCF_008728515.1 of Papio anubis. NCBI lineage: Eukaryota > Metazoa > Chordata > Mammalia > Primates > Cercopithecidae > Papio > Papio anubis. The sequence goes on along the minus strand of NC_044980.1, from coordinate 48,094,547 downwards.
AAAAGAAAGAAAGAGAGAGAGAGAGAGAAACAGATCAAGCAAAAGGCTCTTCTGAAAAATGAAAGCAAAAAGCAACCCGGCCCAGCCCGGAGCTACCCCGCGCGGCCTCCAGGCGCAGCCCGCCCGACGGGCCCGTTTTGCAATCTGCCAGACCCGAGCACGCCCGCGGCCACCGCGATCTTTCGAAATCTCCGAGGGCTGCTTTCCTCCGCGCCTACGTCCGGGCACCAGGCAAAGCCTCTCCCCTAAAGGCGGGCAACCCAGCGCAGAGACTTGCAGACGGCGAGGGGCAGTGCCCAGGAGGGCAGTTTACAACATACTTAAAATGTTAACGCTGAAGCAGGGAAAGTAATGCCTTAAGGGGGGTGGGGGAGGAGGCTTCCTACCATTTCACGGTTATATGTACCTATCTCATACCTAGCAAGAAATATTTGCAAGTGATTTCTCCCTCTTCCCCCTTTTTAATGTTCGCATTTGGGTCGGTAAGACTTCTCATTAATCACCAATAAGACTTTAACAATCATTGGATCGCAAACTGCTATTATTATTTTAAACATTCTGCCCAAAGACTAATTGAAAATAAACAAATCTATTTTTAAAAGGCAAGCTTCAGAAATTTGCTCTTAACCCATTTCAGAATTTAAGTCAGTTATGGGCTGCTCACTGTTTTACAGAAAGCTAAGAGTCAGAAAGAAGAATGAAGCAGAGGGGGAAAAAACTCAAAGTGCTCAAAGCACTTTGGGGTAATAATTTGGCTTTTCTTTTTTTTCTTTCTTTTTTTTTTTTTTTGCGAGTATGGGGGATGGGGTTGGAAGAAGCATCCACTAGGCAGAAAGCTACTTCCCTTGAAAATTTTCAGCACCCACATTTCCAAGTTTGGGCAAAGTTTCTGAAACTACGTCCCCCAGTCACCAAAGAAATTCAGTATCTGTCCCCCAACCCCCCAGGTTTTCTTTTCTTTCTTTCTTTTTTTTTTTCTTTTTCTTTTTCTTTTTTTTTTAAAGTATCCGAAAGATGTGGGAGGGAGAGAGATGAGACTGCAAATGGGTCGACTGAAATCTCCAGGCTACTACTGATACTTGTTCTCCTTCTTCAGAGCCAAACTGAGGAGATCACATCTAAAGTTATCATGGCCAGAACTTTAGATCTGCCAGAGCATCTAACCCTAACTACTAAGACCCCAGCTCGCTCCCTTTCCTTTTTCAAGATAACCGAGCTCCAAACTCCGTTTCCAGTCCTAAAGTGTCATTGCCCACAATTTTCCCACTCCTCTCCATCCCGGAGTCCCCAAGTTGGTCCAACATCTTCCGAGAGCAGCGTTGCTCAGAACAGACCAAGTGGAGACCACAGAAAAGTCGACCCTCTGCTCTCAGCCGAGCCTCCCCAGCGCATCCCCCCTCGCTTACCCTGGGCACTGCGGTCCTCCATGAACTGGCAGAGCAGTAGCAGCAGGAGGCAAAGCCCACCCGGCTGGTGCCTTGCGCGGACCATCCTGGGGGCAGGCGCGGGGCGAGGAGCGCTGCGGCGCTGGGAGCCGGCGCGGCGGCGGGTGGCTCGGAAGAGCGGCGCGCGTCGCAGAGGCCAGCGGCGGAGGGCGCAGCGATCCTGGCGCAGCCCCGCGCTCGCCGCCGGCCGCCCGCGCGATTCAATGGACGTCAGAAGCCGGGCGCAGCCGCGCTTTAAATCTAGACGGGGGTCTCCGCGGTTTGCGGTGGGCGGTCTCCCAGTGTGTGGGGCTGTGGGAGGGCGGCCGCGAGCGAGGGTGTGCGCGGCTCCTTGGGGGTGGGGAGCTTTTAAAAGTTCAGTGTGAATCAGGTGACATTTCCCACCTTCTGGAAACCCTTCCCAATTATCTTTCGGAGATGCCCGAAATCAAAACGGCTGGAGGGGAATCGGCGAGTTCTTATTTGCGTAGGAGCGAGAGGGAGGGGGAAGGCGACCGGGGCGGGGGTTGGGGGCGACGCGTCGGGGGTGGGGAGTGGGGAAGAACACCCACTTCAAGTCCTGCTCGCCGCCGCTCGCCGGCAGCGCCGGCGCGCCCGGGGTGGCGGGTGTGTGTGTGAGTGTGTGTGCGCGCGCGAGTGTGAGAGGGAGGGCGCGGTGGGGGCGCTGGAGGCGGCGGCGGGGGAAGCGGGGGAACCCGGGAGTTTGTCTCCGTGCTGCCTCTCCTCCGCTCCAAAGAGACTTTGCAAACGCCCGGAGAGCCCCAGGCTGCCCAAATATCCCGACCCGGGTCGGGTCGGAGCGCGTCGGCCTCGCGGCGGTTCCGGGCACCCGCAGCCTGGGCGCAGGACCCGCGAGGTTTTGTGTCTGCGTCTGTGCGTGCCTGACTTTGCGGCCACCCCTAGCCCAGAGGTGTTGCTAGGAACCCCGGCCCCGGCACCTTCCACCCTGGCAGAGCGCTGCCCAGACGCGGCCCTTCGTCTGGAAGAGTCAGAAGCAAACAAAAATGTTTAACACCTCAGGCCCGGTCTCTCCCCCCCGCTCCCCCCCCCACCCCCGGCACAGCCTCGCCCTCTCCCTTTCTTTTCTCCCCTTTCACTTCGCGGCGTCTGGAGTCGGAGCCTGGAGCGGGGGCGCCGACGTAGGCGGTCTGGCCCCCCTCCTTCCTCCCCGGCCTGGAGACTCCCCAGTTTCTGTCCTGTGTGCCTCTGTCTGTCTCTCAGTCTCCTCGGCTCCAATCTCTCTCTCTCTCTCTCTCTCTCTCTCTCTCTCCCCCCCCCCTTCTCTCTTTTCGCAGAATAAAAAAGATTGCAACATCCATAATGAACTTCTGTAGCCTCACTTTATTAAGTACAGTGCCTGGCATTCTTCGCTGAAAGTTGGCGGGTCTCTCATTTATAACATTTTTGGCACCGCTGAATGAAACTGAGGAGGCGATATTTCCTTTTATATAAAACGATTACTTCACGGAAAATGCTATATTGTTTATTCCAAAGCTGCCTTTTAAATTTTTGTTCTTTTCGCTTCTGAAGCCCGAAGGCCAACAGACAGCGAAGTATGCAGACAAAATTCTTGGACATTCGCAGGTCACTGGGATTTGTTCTACGAATTTCAAATCCGCCCTTCTTCCCCCATCAACCCCCTGTAACTCCCCTCCCCCCGCCAGACCCTCCCCCAGTCCTCCTCTCGCCCTCCCACCCCCCATCTTCCATCAACCTTCCCCCCTCCACAACTGCAAATAACTCAGTGATAACAGATTTTTTTCCACCAACTGCAGGAGATAGTGCTAATCTTTTAATAAAAGATCCCATTACAATGGGATCTGTCTGGACAGACTATAATAGATCCCGAAATACAGCCGTGCTAATATTAGAAGACAGTTGTTTGGGTGCCTCTCAGACGGGCCCAAGCCCCCCTTTGAAAGTGGGCATGAATCACAAAGCCCCGCGGCCGCCGCACCTGCACCGCGCGCATTCGGTGCAGCAGGCTGGTAAAAACCGGTGACCTCGCCGCCGCTTTTCGCTTTATAATTACCGTCGTGAGGACGGGAGGGGAGGGGGCTCGGGCGGCCCGGGAGAGGCTGTCTTTTTGCTCACTTCAGACGGCTGTGGGGGCTCCACATCCTTCTTAATCTTTCCAGAATCATTCTGTCTCTGTTTCTATCTCGCTGTCTCTTTCCCCTTCTCCCTTTCCCTCCAGTCCTCCCAGCCATTCCCTCCGGTCTCTTTCCCCTACTCCTTCCCCTCTTCTCTCCTTCCCTCCCTCTACCCGGACTCTACCCGTACTCTCCCTCCCTTTTCTCCCTCTCTTTCTTTTCCAGTCTCCTTTTCTCTCTTCCCTCCAACTCATTAATGTAGAGTTGTTTAGTGCCCTCTAATGGCAGACGACATTAACAATTAATAGCAAACTGTCCCCTTTGCAGGAGCCGCCACTCAATGGCGGAGTTCCAAAGCTGAATTTATTTCTTCTTCTTTATTCAGAGAAATGGTATAGTCCTTATACAATGATGTGCTGGAGGGAAAGTTTGTTTTCTCTGCTTCAAGGTTCCCCCAGCCCCGCCCGGGGAAAAGTTAAAGGACAGAGAACCTAACAAATATTGTTACTTGACTTTTTCCCCCCACCCTGTCTTTTAATGGCAGCAAGAGACACAGTTTCTTTTTAAGTTAGGGGTATCAAACTGTATATCCGAGGTTGAAAAATAAACATTCCAAATGCATAAAAGATCTTAAATGGTAACTGGTTGGATCTTATGGCAGTGCTATCAACGATCATACATAAATTACATGATTTTATATTTGTCTCTAGTTTAAATATATTTATTGGTCCTCAATTGGCCAGTAGCCTCTGGAAACTGGGGTCTTTTTCGTAGACTTTCCACCCTAGGACTATACAAAATATTTAAATTTTACTTATATTCCTAGTTGTATATGAAGCCATCTTGCCTGGAGAAATATAGAATCACATTTTAATCCATATTTATTTTCTCAATATCTTTGGGAAGATTGTTTTAAAGTTCATAATGTCATCGTATTTTACAACCATATAGCAAGGAGAATAGTGATATAACTTGCATGTTCTTATTAGATTTTAATTTTGTTCATTCCTATATGTACATATAACATGTTTAGTTTATGTATAGTTTATGTATATAGAAACAACTGATGTCACAAAAACTTTCTAAATCAATTTAAGTTGTATCCTCACAAGTTCAGTATGATTGGGTAAAAGTAAAAATTTCATTTCTATTTCATTTTTTGTCTGTATAAGGTCAAATACTCAGACCAATCATTTGACTAAATTGACTGCATTGACTAGTTGTTTTGGCATCATGTAATTGTCTTGGCTAAGCCAAAGCAGACACAGTAGCTCTCATTGTAAAAAATGCCACCAGTCATAGGAGTCCCTCAGTACCAGAGGCTGACCCAACACAGGATTACTTCTCGTCCTGGAGAAGGTGACCCTGCAGGTCAGGGTTGAGGTCACTGGCAAACACACTGTGGAAAACACAAGTGCTGTGTTGCTTTTGCCCTTTTGAATAAGCAGCTTGGTGTTTGTTTAATGATACAAGCTCATCCTGTTTTTCAGCTGCACCTTGGATAGTATTGATCTGTTTGGGAGAATGTCGGCTCCAAATCAGCACAGATCAGTCACCACGACTCTTGGTATCCAGGGTTATTTTCAGATCATAACTGAGGAAATGAGACACAGGTCAATACTGGTTCCATATGGGCTTCCTGTGGGCATCAGCAAGAGATCCATCCCATTTCTGTGGTATGAAATGGTACCACACCTGTTCAGTGACATCACAGAAAAACAACTGCTATTTCTTTTACTGTTATATCGCCTCTAAATGTTAAATATTCCGTTTGTAGATATCTAAATGTCAAGGGGACATTTAAAAATAAAAATGACACCTTTCATTTTTGTTGTATGCCTCCAAGTTTGACTTCTTATTTTTTTTCCTTTCTCTGCCAAAAAAATATGTAAATTATGAGAAACACAGTAGGACCACTTTGTAACTGAATTTCTGGGCAGCACACAAAAAGACTACTGTTTTCTGATTGGTCTTTTGTCAGCTTCAAAAGCTATCTACCTTCTGAAGTTTATAAATTTAAAATATTAGAGTTTAGCAAATGATTCAATCTAACTCCCTAGATAGCTATTTAAACTCATATGACATTGTTATTTGAGACCAAAACTGACCTGGTTAAATTTCAGTACCTAAAAAGAGAATATGGAGGTAGTGGGGTGAGGTTATATAGGGAGTATTTGAAAGTCATGAACTGAGTAGCTATTTTTTTTTTTTTTTTTTTGCCTTAAGATTAAATGTCAAGCTTTTTTTGAAGTTAGGTGTTTTGTAAAATGAATATGTTTTCAAGTGCAAATAATCAATCTTGTTAAATAACACAAGGTAAGCATTCAAAAAACAGGCTAAAATGATTTTAAAATCAGATTTTGTTCTAGGTACAAAACAGTTACTTAATGTGTCATAGTCTTTGGCATTATGCAACTTCATAGACTAGCACAAGGATTTGAGTAGGGGGTTGGGGGCAATAGTTCTGTATTGGTTGAATCATTGCAGAACTAAAAAGTTAAGAAATGTGAGTACGTAAAAGCAATGTTTATCTAAGATATCCAAACTACCAGTCAATTAAGTTTTATAAAAAAGCATTAGAAAATATATTTTTATATATATAGTACTGAGAAAACATTGGATTACTTGAACTTGTCTCTTTTCAGTGTTGCTTTGGTGTTATACAGAGCTAATCAATCATGGATAGCTCTTCCTTTTTGATGCTACTTGTTTCTGTGTAACATTTTTATTGCTTTATTTCCCCCTTTAATTTTAGAAATATTTTCAGGTTTCTAGAAGTCAGCTAAGCTACTTGTCACATAGTCACATAAACTAGCCATATTAGTATATTCCAGTTGAACATAATTAAGTAATTAAAATAAATATTTGTAAATAATTCAAATTATGCCTTAGGATGGGGATGTTACATTGGATTAATAGAAAATTCTAAAGTATTTTAGGTCACTTTGACAATATAAATGATTCATATATTTGGATATGACTGAAAATATCTGTGTATGACCTTTAACACTTTTAACCCTGATTCCATTTACACTTTCAACTGCATAGAAGGTGTGAGGAGGGCAAACCAGGATTTGCTGTTCAGTTTCCCCTACTTTATGTTGGAAATAACATGTCAATCAAAGTAAGAGCCACCTTTCTGGATTATTCCTTGGCTGAGGGTGAGTAGCATGCTGTAGTTACTTTGGTATATTTTATTTTCTGGTCCCTTATTTTAGCTTTCCATAGAGTAGCAGTGGTATGCACACTTAATAATTAGTTCTTTTCTAGGTATTTGCCTATTTAATATTACAATCAGTAGTTGATACAATTGCTGTTTGATCATCATATTGTCACCCCACTTTTTAATTTGACATGAATCCTGTCTCATTTCTGATGCTGAATTCACCTAAGAAGTGAAATACTGTTGCCAAGCGAGATGTCAAAGTCCTGGCATTGAAAAGTGGTCAGCTTGTGGGTTGGTAAGAAGAATTTACTGATGACAGTGTAGGTTTGAAGATGGAAAGTTTTATTAGAAAGAAAGAATGCTGCAGAAGAAGTGCAGCAGAGCCTCTCAGCAAGAGAGGACCGGGAGTGCTTTGGCAGATTTTTCCTTAGGGGTATTTATGGATCTTAAAGCAGGAGCTTAAGAGTAATTTGGACCACATTAGCCATGCAGGTCATGATAAACAATAACGTTTGTAGATACCTTGGTGCCTTAATGTCAGCAAGGGTTGCACAATGAGTTTCAACATGCATACATTCTGGAGATGTCTAGAAACTCTAGTTACTTACAAATTTTTGGGAAGGAAACCTGGAACCATATGCCTGGTTTAGATAATAGGAAAGTCGAATTACTTCTGAATTCCTCAGATAAGGAATTTTGTCTCTGGATGGCTTGCTTGATGGTCACCAGGTGATCTTTGCTATCCTCAATTATGTTTACAATAAATCCAAATTTTACAAGTTAGTTGAACATGATTTTGAATATTCTATTTCATCACCTTGTAGAATTTTCTGTTAGTCTTGGAAGCATCTTGGAATCAGAGAGTGAGTCTTACCAGACACTGAATCTGCTGGCACCTTGATCTCAGACTTCCCAGCCTCCAGAATCATGAGCAATATATTTCTGTTGTTTATAAAATTATCAAATCTAAGATATTTTGTTATAGCAGCAGCATGAGCTAAGACAGTCATTGTTCCTCAACAGGGAATTCATCACAAATCAATTTTGCACTTTTCCTTTGTACCTTTGTAAAAAATCAAACAGCTTAATAAGTGCATGTCTACTTATGGGCTTTCTCTTCTGTTCCGTTGATCTATTTGTTGATCCTATGCTGGTACCACACTATCTTGATTGCTATGACTTTATAGTAAGTCATGAATACAGTTAGTATAATTCCTACAAATTTTTTCTTTTTTTTTCAAGCTCACTTTGAATATCCTACTTGTATTTTTATATCACTTTTAGAATCTGTTGATTTTGCAAAACAGACTCAATGGGATTATGATTAGGGTAGATCAATTTGGTGAGAATGACATTTTAAACAATATTGAGTCTTCAAAACCAATAACATGGCATATCTTTGCATTTACATAACTCTTCTTTAACTTCTCTCAACTGTGTGTGTGTGTGTTTTTTTTTCTTAATTTTGGCTGTCATTGAAACCATGTTGAAGTAGGATATTATATGCCATTTTAAGCTCTGTGGCTCAAAGGACCTCAATAGGTTGTAGAGATTTCCTGGTGCAGGCTGATACTTGTTTTCAGACTTCCCCAAGCTGATTGTCTATGGTCAGTCAAAAAGAGTATATTGAGCACACTTACCAGGAGTGGTGTGCTGACTCATCAAAATCTCCAGCATGCACTCTTTTGGTGTTTCTTTTAGACCATAGTCACTCCTTTAAATGAATAATTTTCATCACCATGAGATTTACACTCAGTGAGTGTTAAGAATAATTATCTATTAGTTCGTATTTTGTTGAGTATTATTTCATCATGTTCATGCAAATAGACTCCTACTCAAAGCTATCCATTATTGTGTTTAAGCTCTGAGAGATAGAAACAGGCAGTTTCCATTATGCCAACATTTGAGTGGCAGTTACTTTCTGCCTTTATTCCTTATTGGAGAGTTATGCCATCTTTTCTGTTGTTATTGCTCTCCCTGACCCATTCATCCTCTCTGTAGTTTACTTTCCCCTTATATCTCATTTTGCATCCATCAGAAGAGCTAGTGCTATAGCCTAAACTTGTACCTTTTGTAGCATGTATTGGCTTATTTGGTTTTTCATGTAAATGCCACTTTCAAAAGTAAACAATACTTTGTATTGTTTACCCAACAGTACTATTAAATATTTAACAATGGGTTGAGGTCAAATGGTGATGACACAACATGTGGAAATACGGGACAGATGATGCATTAAGTGTTGAAATAAATTATTTCAACACATGGTGAGCCTTGCTTTTTTTTGGACTAAAAATATGTATACACACATATATATAATGAGAACTACTAGACGAATGACTCAAAGGCAGTCTTGGTTAATGTGTGCTTAATCTCCCATAAATAGTCACTTTTTAGCAATATAAAATCATGAGTGTATATACAGGAAGTTCATTTATTTGGTTTTTCAATACATTAAATAAATGATTCTCTTCAACTGGTCTCAGTGCAGTTTCCTTGCAAATAAAGATATGAAAATCATCAACAGGAAACATGTGTTAATGGCTCATATGCTGGGCAGATGGAAACATAGTGTAGAAGAACCATTTAGTTGAGATCATTTTGGCCCCAAGACTTCTAATTTTTGCTTTAGCAGAAAACATTGCTTTGGCCAGCCAGATGACACAACAATCACATTGTCAACATTTTCATTTTTGCCAGAGCACCAGATTTCCTGAATAAAACCATTAGGCAGTATTCTTAACTTTTTCTTGTTCCCAGTCTTCTTGAGAAGCTATTGAAAGATATGGACCATCTCCCCAGAATAGCACAAAGATACAAACACATACACAGCCACACAAAATGTTGCATTCATTTTAAGGAGGTCAGAGGAACTCTGAAATCCATGCATATATCTATTATTTTATTCTTTAATAATAGCTACTATGTTTTACTGCCTATTCCATGCTAGACATATGAAATACATCATCTCTATTTTTCTTAACTGCTCGGCCAGGTAGAATCGACCATTTCCTAGATCCCTCTGCAAAATAATAGGGCAAGGCTGAGTCAGAAGTACTTTACCAGCCAGCTTCTAGGAAGTGATTATAATTTAGGCTTCCCAAGGATTAATGAGAAAAAGAAACAGATCTGTAATTACTCCTATATTCTAAGCAACTTAAGATACTTTTAAAGGTAATGTTTTTTCTACTGTTATTCATAAAATCTAAAGCTGAAGAACATAAAACATGAAAGCATAAAAGTCAATTACATTTTCCAAATTCTCCGATGAAGATAGAGAAGCAAACAAGACTAATCTAGTTGTAGCTTTCTTGGAGATTTTAGGATAAACGAGAAGGCAGATATTAAATAAGTAAGCACTATACAACAAATTATGAGGAAGAGGGTCAAGGAAAGTCTTCTTGATGAAATGACCTTTAGCTATGATTTTTGGTAGAGGAGGGGTTGCCCAGGAGAAGGCAGTGCTTGTAGAGAGATGGAAGAGTATTTGCAAAGCCCAGAAGACAAGAAAGGAACCATTTGAGGAACCAAAAGAAGTTTAGTAATGACCAAAGCACAGAGTTTGAGAATGAGAGTGGAAATTGAGGAAAATGAATAAGTGGATGGTCTAGATCATATAAGCTCTCATAAAATCTTGGGCTTACTGGTATTTCAGAGGAAATCCATGGGAATATTGTAAGTAGAAGGTGGCATGGGTCCCTTTTCACTTAGAAACTCTCTGCCCATTTGAACTGTGGAAATAAATGGGAAGGCATTAACGGTGGTAAAAGGGTTACCTTCAAGATATGATTATCAGGTAGAATTGGTAGATTCTGTTGATTGATTAAATGTGGGGTATGAGGGAAAAGGAGAAAACAAAAATGACTCTTGGGTTTCTGGTATGAATAAGTGAGTGGATGGTAGTATAGTTTTCTGATATAGGTAATAATGGAGGAAGGACAGCAGGTTTCTGTTTGGGACTTGGATTCAAGGAGCCTGTAAGAGTTAAGAAATTTTGAATGCCCTATAATGCCAGAGTGACCTTTATTGAGAAATGTTTTATGGGTAACACAGCTCAGCCTTCCTTGCTGACTCTAGAAACAGCCAGTTTTACCTAGATATGACCAATTACAACCAAGAATACAAGGCACTTTGAAATGAATTGATCAAACAAACAAAAAAGAATAGGTAGTTGTTTCACTAATACCTAAGATAACACGTTCCTCCTTGCGCTTCCTAAGCACTAACTTTAAGGGACAGCAGCAATTCAAGATATAAAACTTATATGATGACAGGATGAAAGAGGTCCAAACACTATCTTACGATACACCACTGTTTCGGAATCTTTGTGTTGTGTAGACCAATCGCAGCCTCCAGAAGGACACCTAGGATCCAATGCCTGGAGGGGGGCTAAACAGAGTGGAAGATAGAAATCCATCCCCAGCTATCATTGACATTTAGTCATACATTAAACAATATTTATTAAGTATGTATAGTGTTTATAGAGTGTAATTGAGTGTACAAAGTGATATGAAAACCGTTAGGAAAATGGTTGCTGGGGAATTGACATTTATATGGTTCTAAATAAATCAGATGACTTTATTGTTTCAAGGGGAGAAATCATAACAACATAGTGGAAGGATCATCATGCAAATCCAGTGGTCAATCTTCATATTACTATAGTGGAACAACCAGCTATAGCTGTGACCTGATGTGATGGAATGCAAAGAAGTGACCTTACCTCTGATGAATTTTAGCCACAAATATGTGAATGGAATCTAATCAAGATGTTAGCTCTTGCTTCCCATTTATAGGAAATTCAGGAGGTAGAAGAACTACCCAAGAGAAGCAGACAGACAAATTCAGAAGGTGAGTCATTCTACAGAACTGACCTGAAATTATCAATAATGGGAGCCTATGGATAAATGCTTCCTCTTTCTTCCTGAAAAAAAATTTAGAGTTTTCTGTGCAGTTGAGCAAGCAGTCACAATGAAGGTGGACAGCTCAGTAATGCATCTTTGTATTGGTTCCCTTTCTTTCTTCTCTCCTCCATTTCTCAATATTTTCCCTTGAATCACATACTCCAATCAACAGCTTACATTTGACCTAAGCCCTTCTTTTAGGCTTTGTTTCTGGGGAAGCTACATTAAGTGGAAGTGAAATGCTGCTGATAGGTTTAGGGAACCAATGAGGCCACAAAGTCATGTAGTATTTTTCATACAACATAGACTTCCTGAATCAGTCAGGACAAAGATTACATGTGTATACCTCTTAAGATTATAGGACAGGAATGACAAATAGGTAAACTTGATCTAATGAGAGCAGAAAAGGATTCTAAAACTATAATCAATTAACAGTGTCTGTGGTAGGCACCATATAGAGGTGTATTATCCACACATGTTTGTTACCTTTGAGACTAAAAAGATGAAGGTGATTAAGGGGAATATAGGAGGTAATTACATACATTACTGGAGAGGAAAAAAGCTTTCATTTCCACATGATTTAGAGAGATCATTTACGAACCCCAGACAGTGCTCCTAGGCATTTCCCCCTAATCCCCATTGAACTCCTCTTTCTTCTTCTCTGCAACCTTACTGATCTCCAAATGTGCTCCTGCCTCAGAAACTTTGCATTTATGCTTCTTTGACTTGGAAAGCTTTTCTTTTAGATGCAAGGATGACTTGCTCCTTCACTTCCTTCAGGTCTCTGCTCAAATATATTTATCACTGGGGCTATTTAATTACTTTGAAACCTAGTTTCTACTGAAAAGGCAGTATAAATGTTTGTTTTTCCCCCTTTACATGTTTTTAAAGTAAGATGTAGGTTGAATGGCTATTTCAAATGATGTTGACAAATGAGGTTTCTGTTGTTTGCTCTTGTTTTTCCTTTCTCAAAGACTGGTTCTCAAAAGATACCATTATGGACTTATGGGTATTCATAGATTTTCAATTAACTGTAACCATTGTTCTTTTATTGCCTAAATCATTATAATGTTGGCCAGTGAAAGTCCCTTCCAGGTAGCCTCTGTATCTTTTTCACACAATCCTGTCAATCTTGGAAAGTTTGCTTGCTTTTGGTGCAAATTGTCCTAGACTGACCTTACATCTTTGCTGACCCAGGCACAGAATTAGCCTTTCTCCAAGAAGACCTGATTTTTTTTTTTTTATAATTGGGGAATGGCATTAGAGGTGAAAATCTGGGTGCTAGAGGTACTCCTTGCTACTAGAGTGACATTGCTTTTAGGATATTTCAATTGTACAGAGCTAGAAAAAATATATTTTTTAAAATCACAAATTTATGTTGATATTTCCAGTTCCATTTCTTTTAAAAAAAATTACAGCTTTGGTTGGGCATGATGGCTCACGCCTATAATCCCAGCACTTTGGGAGATGGAGGCAGGCGGATCACCTGAGGTCAGGAGTTCAAGATCAGCCTGGCCAACATGGTGAAACCCTGTATCTACTACAAATACAAAAATCAGCTGGGTGTGGTGGTGCACACCTGTTAATTCCAGCTACTTGGGAGGCTGAAGCTGGAGAATCACTTGAACCCAGGAGGCAGAGGTTGCAGTGAGCCGAGATTGTGCCATTGTATTCTAGCCTTTGCAACAAGAGCATAACTCTGTCTCAAAAACAAACAACAAAAATTTTTTACAGCTTTATTGAGTTGTAATTCAAGTACCATAAAACTCATTTTATTTGTTGAGACAGGGTCTCACCCTGTCACCCAGGCTGGAGTGCAGTGGCATGATCACGGCTCACTGAAGCCTGGACCTCTGGGCTCAAGGGATCCTTCTACCTCAGCCTTCCAAGTATCTGGGACTACAGTCATGTGCCACCATGCTTGGCTCTTTTTTTAATATTTTGTAGTGATGGGGTCTCACTGTGTTGCCCAGGCTGGTCTCAGACTCCTGCAGTCAAGTGAGCCTCTCGCCTGGGCCTCCCAAAGTACTGGGATTACAGTCATGAGCCACTGTGCCCTCCAAAATGTACTTTTGAAGTGTATAATTCAGTGGTTTGTGGTATATTCACAAAGTTACAACTGTCAACACCAGCTAATTCTAGAATATTTTTATTACTCAGAAAGAAAACCTTTACTCATGTCACTTCCCATTCCTGCTTTCCCCTAACCCCTAGCAACTACTAATCTATTTTCTGTCTCTATGGATTTGCTTATTTTAGACATTTCAAGTAAATGGAATTATATAGTATGTGACCTTTTGTATGATTTTGCATCTTTCACTTAGCATAATGTTTTCAAAGTTCATCCATGTTGTAGCATGTATCATTGGTATTTCATTTCCAAAAAGTGGTTGAATAATATACCATTGTATGGATATACGACATTTTGCTTATCTGTTCATCAGTTGATGGACATTTGGGTTGTTTCCACCTTTTGGCTACTGCGACAAATGTTGCTATGAACATTCACATACAAATTTTTGTGTGAGCATGTGTTTTCATTTCTCTTGGGTATGTACCTGGGTGTGGAATTGCTGGGTCATATGGTAGCTCCATGTTTATCTTTTTGAGGAACTATCAAACTGTTTTCCAAACAGTATTTTGGAAACCATTTGCACCATTTTACATTCCCACTGGTAATATACGAGTGTTCCAGTTTCTCCACAGCCTCTATAACTTTTATTATTAATCATCATTTTAATTATAGCAATCTTAATAGGTGTGAAGTACTATCTCATTGCATTTTTTTTTTGATTTTTGAAAGTAAATTCCACTTGAAGCTAAAATCATATAAAGACATTCTATAAGGAAGAAACACAAAACAGCGGCCTGTACATTTCAGCCTAAAGAAATTCAAATGCACAACCGTGAACTTTGGTACTGATAGACATAAGAGAGGAAAGTGACCTACAGAGCCTGCAGCACAACTTAAGGAATCTGTTTTGCAAGGAAACACATTTCCTAGGTAGGGTGCCAACTGTGTGGTTATAAGAAGGCAGCTCTCCATTAGCACAGAAAGATGGACATCTTGCAACTAAACCATAGCAGAGAAGAGGGAGTGGGACACTTATTCAGAGCTGAACGTCTTTTGCATAAAACATGCCAGACATAATTCCCTGGGTCTTGCTCTCACCTCTGTGGCTTTTTTTTTTTTTTGGAGTTTCACTCTGTTGCCCAGGCTGGAGTGCAGTGGCGCAATCTCGGCTCATTGCAACCCCCGCCTCCCAGGTTCAAGCAATTCTCCACCTCAGCCTCCTGAGTAGCTGAGATTATAAGTGCCTGCCACCATGCCTGCCTAATTTTTATATTTTTAGTAGAGATGGGGTTTCACCATCTTGGCCAGGCTGGTCTTGAACTCCTGACCTTGTGATCCACCCACCTCGGCCTCCCAAAGTGCTGGGATTACAGGCGTGAGCCCCTGAGCCCAGCACCTCTGTGTGGTTTTGATCTACATTTTCCAATTCAATTTTAACTATACATTAATTTAATTTTTTATCTTATAGTTTTTAACTTAGAATTTTACTTTATCATTCTCATGGTGCTGTGAAAATCTCGATTCCTGATATAATTAATACATCACTTATTTTTTCTATGCTATAAAGGATCTGATTTCAATACCTTGCTTTTTTATGGTATAAAAGATTTTAAAACTCTTTAAAAATATTTACTCTTAGAATTTGGCCTTTAGATTTGTCCTCCTTTGTAGAGAGAACACTCTTTTCAACAGGCTGGATTTGGAAAAGAGAAAAAGAGAATTTACTGAAACAGAAACACAGGGGAAGTATAATAGTATGTCTTGGTAAGTTTTAAACAAAACAAGAAAAGAAAACCTCTTTTTTCCTCCTGTGTAAAAAAGTAATACATGTCACTGCAGAATATTTGGGAAATATAGTAAAAGAGAAAATTGAAATCATGTGTTTTCTTACCACCCAGAGATAGCAATGATTAATGTTTTGGTGTATATCCATCCAGAGTTTTTTCTAAACCTAAAGGCAACGATTCAGGAGATCACCAATACCAGTCCAACAGGGCAAGCAGCATCTTACCAGCAGAGATCATGGTATTCTGGAAAATGTAGGAGTTAAAAACACTTCTCACTTTTCAGGATTCCTGCCAATATTCAGGGTCTAGCTTTGAGAAGAAAGGCTGGTAGGAAGTAGACAAATGTTCAGGGTTCTCAACCTGTAGATTGAGTTTCAGGCAGGCTTCCAGATCAGGTTGTCATGGAAGATATAGGTGACAGGATGGAAGATTCCTGGGTCTGAGGAAAGTTACCTGTTGCTGAGCTCTGTAAGAATCATGGGGTGATGGCTACTGTGTGTTTCCTTTTCCTTTTCGGACTATCTCAGAAAAGGAAGTAGACTTGGTTTCTGCAGATGGAGCGCAACAGAGGCTCCAACCTTGGCTTCCGAGGAAGAGAAAGGCAGGGAACCAAGACAAGGACTAACAATATGCAGCTTGAAAGTGAGGTCAATTTATTTTCAATTATATTACACATGCTTTGGAAAAAA
Organism: Papio anubis; assembly: GCF_008728515.1. Lineage (NCBI taxonomy): Eukaryota > Metazoa > Chordata > Mammalia > Primates > Cercopithecidae > Papio > Papio anubis. The sequence continues at coordinate 48,078,395 of NC_044980.1, read as the reverse complement.
CAAAGGCTTTAAAAATATGTTTTAACATAGTGATTTTTTTTCAGCCCAATCTACTAGCGAATGTAACTAAATGTTTAAAGAAGCACTATAGAGTTGTGATCACTGAGTATATCATGTTAATGACTGTTCTTAATGGAAGGAGCAGAAAATTGTATTGTTATGAAAAGCAATTAGAGATATTTGAGGAATGTATATTCTTGTTGCTCTTACAATAGCTCAACAGCATTTTTTATTTATTTATTTTTTTATAATAGCTTTCAGTCAAAGTAATGGTTTTCCCCAGAAAGTTCTAATAAGATGCAAGCTACACATCAGTAGAGTGCCTGGTCCGGTTGTGGGTGTTCAATGAATATTAAACACCAGCAACAATCATTTAAATTTCCTGTTATGTTTGCCCTAGAAAGGATCTCTTCAGCGAAGCTGTGGATTAAAGATAGCCTGAGGCTGCAAGAAAGAGAGACATAGTAACTTTGCCCACAGCCCAATCCCACACATCAATGTGTCAGAACAAAAAGATCAGTATATGGCGGTAACTCCTGCAATCCTCCCCGCACACTGAGCTGCCTTTTCTTGCTATTGGCTCTTTATGAATAAAGAGTTGAATCAGCCTGTGATAAGGCAACTGAAAAGTACTGGCATTTTGAAAGGGATAACCTGTGAATATGGTCTTGGGTTTTACTTACATATTTACATCTCCCCAGGTCTAGCTGCAACTTGAGAAGTTGGAAATAAGGAGATAAGTATTCTTTGGCCCAAATGAAGGGCAGAAGTCAGTCTCCCCTCTGATCTGCAGTCTGGATCTCGTATCTGTGAGTTGAATCTCTGTTGCATGAGGAACAAGTGCAGATTGTGCAACAGAGGGCCCCCTGTGTGCATCTGACAGGAGAAGTTTGTTCCGAGTGTCATAGTGTTGTTTTCATCTTGATAGACTAGCACAGTCTGGTGAAATGGTTGGGGGAGGGTGCCGGGGAAAAGAGCAATGCCCAGGTAGCTGAACAATGAAAGCTTACATGTTACATGTCAGAAATGAAAGGAAGCTCAGTGAAACCACTGGTTAGCTGAGGCAACTGAGAAAGTGGAATGGGGATTTTAGGAAGAATAACATTTGCAAAGACTGAAAATAAGGCAATCAGAAAAGTGTACTTGAAAAGTGATGGGAAATACAGTGATATGTCCAGTAACCACAGCACTATCACCATCAATCATCTTTAGTCTATGATGAGAATTCAAAACTCAAGAGAGACCTGTCTTGGCCCGTGTCTATACTTCATGTTGAAGTATTTATCTTTGTCCTTGGTGCTAGTAGATGCTGCTGCTGACAGCATTACTATTCATGTGTATGAATGGGGCTCAAAGCTGCCCGGTTAATGATGCACAGTTCAATCTCATCTAAGCACACATATAGACAGGCTGTCTGTCACCATTGGTGGCTTTGCCTGTTCACCTCTGGGGCTGCATGAAATCTCAGTTAACAAAAAGCTCCTCTAGGTTTGAAATATGCGGCATTGATCTGTTTGACTCCTGGGAAACTGCTTTGGTTTCCCAGGAGTCAGAGTATATGCCACGTTACTAACTGTTCAGCTTCTACACATTCTTCCCACTCCTCTTAACTTGGCTGTGCTTCTAATCAAGCCCCTTTGGCCTGTGGTGGGCACAGCTGCTGTGGTTTAGTGCACATGTCCCAGGACAGAGATTCAATGAGCAGAGCTTAAATGCTGATGCAGTGACTCTGGAACTGTGTTTTTGGAACCCTTGTGTTTCCACTCATGTCAGTTCTGGCACATGTGTGTTGATGTGGAGACTGCTGGGAACGTGGGTGGGGATCCAAGTTACTATTGTTTGTCCTTTGAACAGGTACTTACAGGGCACAGGTTTAGTTGACTGCCTGGTGTCATGTCTTGGTCCTTTTGGGGTAATTTCCAGCAGAAGGGAGCTTCTTGGAACAAGTGTCCTATTTTTTTAGGCTGCCCAAGCATCTCTGAACAATAAGTTTCCTAAGTGGTGGAATTTGCATTTAGTTCTCTCCTCAATGGATTTGTGAAGGTTTCCTCTGTGAAGGTGGCTACACTACCTCAGGTTTGGATTATATTTTTGCATTGGGATTATTTTGCATCATCTAGGACAGAATCCCATGGGATCTCATGTTGTTTCTTGTGCTTTGGGTTTAGAAGTAGAGTCACTGAATATATAGAAGTTCCTGAATGATTGCACCAACGTTACATGATACTGCCTTCTGTGCTGGCTTGATTTTTAAGAGGATGCTGGGCATAGTCTGATTCTGGCTTGTAGAAGCACGGTTTTGTCTAGCACACTGCACAAATAGATGTACCCGAATTCAACTGGTGGTAGAGAGCAGATTTCATACTTTAGCAAAGTCTGCCATAGAATCTAACATACTGGCTTCATCATAATTTTAGGAGTTTAGGGAAATTCTCTTGTCAAGATACCTACTTGTTAAGAATCTGGTGTAAGAGTATGAGTTGGGTTAACAGAATATTGAACCAATAATATCAAAGATGTGGAAATAAAGTGGGCCAGGATTAAGTTTAAATTTAAGAATTAAGTTCTAGGCTTTTTGAGAATTGTCTCTGATACCACAGAACTTGATCCCCTTGGTTCATTGAGGAAAAACATATGTCTGTAAGACAGATGTGAAATTTGGGCACTTATTTTCTTTACCATATTCCATATTCAAAATTTCTGCTTCTTATCAAAACTTCTCTTTGCAAATAGATTTATATGGCTTTGTCAAAATAAAAATAAAAGAGGTGAAGCGTACACATAAGAAAATATCTCTTATTTGTTAAGTTGAATGGTTGATATAAATTTATGTGTGTAAAAATTAAATAATGAATATATTTAATATATATGAAAATTTTAGTCTATATAGAAATGAGAAGATATACACATATATAATAAATTGCTATATTGGGGGATTAGGGAGGCATTGATCTTTCTACTTTTTGGTATTATTTGAATTTTCATTCAGTATATTAATTTTGTAAAGAACAAATATATATGTTTATTGGTCAACTTTGGCTTTTTCTGAGGCAACCCTAGTCCCTCTATAAAGTGAAGCAACATTTTTTAATGTATCCCTAACTGCTTAAGGATAAAAGAAAATTCGGGCAGATTAAGTATTGCCAATTCCCAAAGATAAAATTGAAGAGAATCAACACTAAGAGTTAAACTAGTTGAATAAAGAGTGAAGGTTGCCAAGTATTATAAATATGTGGCTATTCACTTCATTATGTATAGCTACTGTGACTGATGGTTTTGACTTTCAAGAGAACAAAAGAAGAGAGAGATGCAGTTGTGTCTCTTAAGAAGTGTCCAATTAAGGTATAGACTAAACACATTAAACAGCTATGCACTAATTCCAACGCAACCTTAACCCATGTGAGTGACAGTGTAGCATACATGATATATATCATGTCTAAGGGATTTCAATATAGAAACATGTTCTGTGTGAATTTGTTGGCTTAGCTAGTCATGGTCATTATGCTTCAGTGAAAGGATCATTTGAAATCAGTAAATCCAATTCAAAAAATACACATGAAAATGAATAAATCATATTTTAGTGTTCCCCAGAAGACTAAAATTTTTATAATCATTATGGATCAAATGCTGTGGAAGAATGGAGGCATCAATAATTAATTTTTTTCTGAAGAAACAGGAGAAATGCTCATAACATATGGAAAAGATGTCAAAGGATGAGATGTCAAAAAGAATTATTTTATTATAAGAAGAATGAATAGATAAATATTCCAGGAAAAAGCAAAGAAAAAGCATAAATGTATGAAGAACATAGGATTGTGGGGCAGGTGATTGATGAATTTGTGAAGATTAAATTGTACAGGTCCTAAAATGACAAATTAGGACATTTAGACTCGATCTTGTAGATAATGTAAAGTTGTTAAAGGGCATGAAATGACTAGATTTGTATTAGTTACTATGAAATACACACAATACATTATAATTCAGTAATTAAAAGAATATTTGAAATGGAAATCAATGGAATAAGTTTACAGCTTCTGAAACAGGTGCCGTTGACATTTTGGGTGTGCCTATTTAACTAATCGTACCACATATGATTATGACCAAGAGACATGGTGATGAATACAGTCTTTGGCACTAAACCCGTTCCTATATAATGCTGAAATAATAAGATTGAAAAATTAAATAATAGTTTTGTTCACAGTTACAACCTTTTGCTAAATGTTGTACAAAAAATAAAACCTCAAAAGCAACAACAAAAACAAAACAGAAAGTCTAAGGGAATAAGAAATCAGCAATTTTGCTTAAAAGCTTTTGCTGGCTTCACGGTACCATTACTAGTGGTACTCCTAACAGTTGCTACTTACCTTTTAATGAATGCCTCCTATGGGCCATATAGTCTTCTAAATGGTTTGCCTTTATTAACATTTAAAGTTTCTCCTAATTCTAATTTTTACTTTTTCAATAAACCTTATTTGAAAGTAGATTTAGATGTACAGAAAAGTTGTAAAGATAGAAATTTTCACATACCCTATACTCAATTTCCCTTATTATTAATATCCTACATTAGGCTGGGCACGGTGGCTTACACCTATAGTTCCAGCACTTTGGGAGGCCAAGGCAGGCTCATCACCTGAGGTCAGGAGTTTGAGACCAGCCTGGCCAACATGGTGAAACACTGTCTCTACTAAAAATACAAAAATTAGCTGGGCATGGTAGCACATGCCTGTAGTCCTAGCTACTTGGGAGGGTGAGGCAGGAGAATTACTTGAGGTGGAGAGGCAGAGGTCACGGTGAGCCAAGATCGCACCACTGCACTCCAGACTGGGTGACAGAGCAAGAGTCCATCACACACACACACACAAAAACCAAAAAAAAAACCTTACATTAGTGTGGTACATTCATCACATTAGTGAATCAATATTGATACAGTATTATTAAGAATAGTTCATACTTTGTTTTAATTTCCTTAGTTTCTACTTAGGTTTTTTTTTTTTTTTTTCTTGTTCCAGGATCTATCCGAAATACCACATTACCTTAGTTGTACTATTTCCTTAGGCTCTTCTTGGCTATGGCAGTTTATCATGGTATGTTAATCATCTTATCATTCCATGTGGTAGGACTATTATAATTCGTTTTTTACAGATGAGAAAACTGAGTAACAGAGAGACTATAGCCACATAGACATGGGAGTCAACTTCAGAAATCTGGGCCGGAACCCCCACTCTTAAGCACCGCACTATTTCTAATGTGTTGGGTACTCATTAAAGGAAAACACCTGAACTCGTGACATCAGGCTGCATATGGTAAGTGCTCTAAAACCCCAAAGGTAAAGATTATTTATGGCTTGTAGGAGTTTAGTGAAATTTGTGAAAGATTTCAACAACGAGATGAAGTTTGAGCTAGGGCTTGAGAACTGGAAGACATGATTATATGATGCATTATAGTTCTTTTCAAATATGTTAAAATCTCTATCCCAATTCATTTTTATAACTTCTCCAAGATTTTGTCCTAGAGTGAATGGCTTGAAGACAAGAATTTTTGGGTCTTGGTTTAATATGACCAAAGTTATAGTTTGTAGAAATTCATTTTACTTCCAAGAGGACAAAACATTTTAAAAATATGTTTTTCAATCTATTTACGCTTAGTCTGAGAATTAGTTTGGTCACATTCTCAAACTCTTTCCCAACCAACTGGAGATGAGGATGAGGTGAATTTTGTTTGACTAATGCATTGTTGATTCTTTTACACCATTCTGGCACACAGAAAGTAATGAATAAAATTTTGATGAATAAATGAATGAAGCCTGATTCAATTCAAAGAGATGTTAAAGATTTCTTGGTAATACTGTAGGCAAGTGGAGGCTGTACAGGGTTTCCCTTATCAAATGCAAACACTGTTACCATAATCCTAGCATCTTTAAAACACTTGTGCTTGTTCAGATCCTCTGGAGTCTGTAAAAATAAGGAACAGAGAAATTCCAGACAGTCTTTGTCCTTTGCTCTTCTCATCAGCATCTCCAAAGAGAACTCCAATTCTCTGAATTTGTGAAAGAAAAAAAAATTCATTCTCAGAAAGTTCTAGGAGTATGTTCTGTTAATGTTTACCACTTTTCTAAAAAGTAAAGAGTAACTCTTAGAATATCAAGTTTATTTATTGGAAATGAATTCTACTAAGAAATTATTTAAAAATGACAACCAGCAGCTTTACTTTGTATTAATTGTCTTCACATGGTGCACAAATTAAATAATTCATGATTGGATTTAGAAAGTAGTAACATATTTTTAAAGTGCATTCTGCTTCAGGAGATAATGTGACACATACATTATATACTTAATATTTAGAAGTTTTTAGAAAGTAACCAGAATTTTCAAATTTGGAACATGGTACTTATATCAGCATCAGGTAGGACTGTAACCACCCAAGGGATTCACCTTGCCTGCTGTGTAGACAGAGCCAATTTATCAAGACAAGGGAACTGCAATAGAGAAAGAGTAATTCACACAGAACCAGCTGTGCAGGAGACCAAAGTTTCATTATTACTCAAATCAGTCTCCCCAGGCATTTAAGGAACAGAGTTTTTAAGGACAACTTGGTGGGTGGGGGAAGCCAGTGAGCTGGGAGTGCTGGGAGTGCTGATTGGTCAGGGGTGAAATCATAGGGAGTCGAAGCTGTCTTCTTGCAGAGTCAGTTCCTGGTGGGAGGTGGGGGTGAGGGGTGCACAAGATCAGATGAGCCAGTTTATCGATCTGGGTGGTGCTAGCTGATCCATCAAGTGCTGGGTCTGCAAAATATCTCAAATACTGATGTTAGAAGCAGTTTAGGGAGGGTCAAAATCTTGAAGCCTCCAGCTGCATGACTCGTAAGCCATAATTTCTAACTCGTGGCTAATGTTAGTCCTACAAAGGCAATCTAGTCCCTAGGCAAGAAGAAGGTCTGCTTTGGCTGTTATTGTCTTTGTTTTAAACTATAAACTATAAGCTAAGTTTCTCCCAATGTTAGTTCAGTCTATGCCCAAGAATGAATAAGGACGGCTTGGAGGTTAGAAGCAAGATGGAGTCGATTAAGTTAGATCTCTTTCACTGTCTCAGTCATAATTTTGCAAAGGCCGTTTCAAAAACACCCTTTGGAATTATGACCTCCTCCCTACCAGCCTCTTCTTCCCCCAAATAATGGAATATGTTTGAAAAAGGAAGATTAACCCATGAGAAGTCGGCTCCCAGATTAATTCTAAGATTGCAAGAACCTGGAAAACTGCCTTCTAATGACGCTTATTAAACTTTAGGCCTTGGGGGCGTTTCAGGAAAGACCTGTTGTAGGATCAAGGGTTGCATGAAAATTATATTGTTTTTCAAATTTCTTTGAAGCAGTGATGGAAATGGCAATGACAATTTAAAGTGGATAAACTCAAGGTCAAAAGTGACCTATAGAATTCAGTTTATCATTTTACTTTCCTTTTGAATGTCAGCTCATATTATTAAGAGCTGTGTTTTCAACATAGTTATAAATGTGTAAGAAATGTCATAACTTAGCAGGGCATGGTGGCTCATGCCTGTAATTCCAGCACTTTGGGAAGTCGAGGAGGACAGATCACTTGAGGTCAGGAGTTTGAGACCAACCTGGCCAACATGGTGAAACCATATCTCTACCAGAAATACAAAAATTAGCCAGGTATGGTGGGGCGCGCCTATAATCCCAGCTACTCGAGGGGCTGAGGCAGGAGAATCGCTGGAACCCAGAAAGCAGAGATTGCAGTGAGCCAAGATTGCATCACTGCACTCCAGACTGGGCAACAGAGGGAGACTCAGTCTCAAAACAAACAAACAAACAAGCACACACACAAACACAAAAAAGAAATGTCATAACTCAAAGTAAAATTAATAAAGTAAAAAGAAAAAGCATAGGCACTATAATTAAACCTATGAAAAATAAGAAGTATGATCACTGACTGTGGTTTTGATGTTTGGTTTTGACTGTGACGTTGAGAAAAATGGCAACCTCTTTACATTTAAACTAAATAAATTTTGTTTTCTGTATAATTTTTTGGATAGTTTGGAAATATTCAGATGATGCTGTGGATTTATCTTGGCAGTCAAGGCAGAAAGATGTCTTCGCACCATGAGAGCTGCAGGTAGGGGCTGGGACAGAAGCTCTAGGGGTCAACGTTATGAACTGATGAGTAGGTGTCTCTTACTGAGTTTGATTTGAGCCCTATTTGTTTATAGGATGAATGATTTTTAAAAAATGGTTTTGTAATTTTACTTTCACTCTGTAACACGCTGTAAACAGCTTTCTCTGTGATTAAATATATATCAAAAACATGATTTTTAATGACTACATTCGTTGCATTTAAAGCTGTAAAATCAATGGAATGATGCAAAATGTTTTTGTTTGCGACACAGAAAGACTTATTTTCTTCTTTTAGGATAAATGACGTTGAATGAGAGAGCACCAGAAATAATCTTCTGCATTTCAAACATCCTTCAGTGGTCAACATTCCACCATTGAGGTAGATACCTTCAGCATTACATACTTTCCATCAAGAGTTCTTTGTTAAAACCTGAGCCATTATCAACAAATAGTTTAGTCATCAACAAACTCCCTGGTGCAGTTTCTCCATCTGTGAATCATCTCTATCAGAATCATTTGGAAGTTCTGTTAAAAACACTGATGTAGGGGCCCTAACCCAGATACCCCTAGAATCTCCCGTTGGGAAGTGAGCCAGAGTGATTCTTATACCCAGTGAAGTTCTAGAATCACTGAAATGATAAATTGACAGCCATCTGAGAATGAAATTATTTAGAATACAGAGGAGGCACCAAAGGAGGGAGGTAAGAGTATTTCAAGGTGAAAGCGAAAGGTAGAGACGAAGTAAGCTGGAGATATCAAATTCGAGGTTTGGCTCCTTCATTATTGTGTTCAGGGCCAGTCCCTAGAAGAGTTAGTGTTCTTCTGGATGGTGGCTCTATGATTCATTTCCCTCATCACAAAAATAGGAAACTGCAAACCCTTCCTTTGGAAATGGCAGTGCTAGACCACAAAAATGTATGAAAGACAAAGAATTCTCAGAGATAAACTCCCTTAACTTAACTGAGTCCCTAGAGGCTTTTCATTTGTTCTGGCCCCAGTGACATGTGGTGTAGATCCAGATATGTCCTGGGTCTTGTGATCATAGTCTTTCTTTTGAAAACAGTTGCTGACAATCTGTCACTCCTTTGTGTTAGAGCTCAGCCCGTTTGAAAATGCGGGGTATCAGCTGCTGTTGCTGTAGGTCCATTTCTGTTTTCCAGCAGGTGGGTGTGTCTGTCTCTTTCCTTTCATCTCCATCCAGGCTTTCTTCTTTCAGGCACTTTCCGGTTTGTCAAGCCAAGTATGCCTGTCATGTTGGAACCCAGCCCCGGGACACTCACCAACTTCTCTTTGTGGTAGTATCTCCCTTGATTGTGTTCCCCATTCTTCCTTATCTCCCTAAAGCCTATCAATCCATTCACGTGGTCACCGACTATCCTAGTCTCTTTTTTGTGGATGCTCAAAAACTGCCAGTTAACTTAGTAGCCTCACTTCTTCTATCATTTCTCTTCATCTAGACTTGCCTTGTGCTTTTCGACTGGATCACCTTTGCAATTTCCTTCTCTTTTCTTCCCATTATTTTCTGTATCAAATCATACTAAGTGCTTCAGTTGCTCCCCTGAATTGAAGCATAGCTTAGTAGAAAGAGGATGTTTTCAGACTCAGACTAGAATTCAAGGCCTCTCTTTGCTGCTTATTGGTAGCTCTGAGAACAATGATTCTGTTTTAGAGTTGTTGTAAAAAGGTAATTAGATAATACAGACATAAGCCAAGCATAGTACCTGTAACAATAGATACTCAATACATGGTAGCTGTTATTATTCATACATTTTTGTATGAAAGCTTTTCATACTACTATAGCCTACAATGCTTCTCCCCTTCTCTTTGTATTTATGTAGATATTCTTGAGTTTGTGGGTCCAAGAGCAGTGGGAAGCCAGAGTATGTGTCCCCAACCATATGACCCAAGAGTAAGGAGGTTTGTGCGAAGGAAGAAGAGCTGTGATCCACAGGCATATGGTATCTACTGTCTGCTCACAGGCAGGGGTTTCTCTTAGGACCAGGCCTCTTAGGACCAGAGTTTTGAAGTGGTTCTCTCTTTAAGCACAAGCCATTTCCAGGGGAATTTTCTTGCGGAAGGGTACATGGTTCACTCAGTGCCATTTTGTTGAGTTGAAGCCTTAGAGTCCCAATTGGAACAGCTCACAATGTCCTAGGTAAAGTCCTACTCAGTGGGGCCATGGAGCCTCCAGCATGTTATAGGATTTTGCTGTCTTATCTCTGGTGCCAACACAATTCTCTAGCCCTTGATATGCTTCTCATTGCTAGCAATTTCTGTTATTTGGTGCTGCACAAGAATTCTCTAGATTGGAGAGCATGTAGACAATAATGCCCCTGGCTAATTAATCTCTGAGACCCTCAGGAATGAGCTTCTGGTACAGTTTACTCTTCCTTCCCTTGTGAACTTTCAAACTACAGCATGGACATAAACATTTTATACCTCGGAATCTCTGACTGATCACCCTATGGACCCCAATCTCTCACATATGTTTTGATCCCAGGATTCTCAAAGTAGTGCCATACAGTGGAGCATTTTCCATGAAATTCTGCTATGTCCTACTCTGTCTCCACTCTCTCTATTAAAGGTTACTGTTGAGAACCACTGATAGCCTTTAGGAGTTTTAGGAAGGGGTAAAGATTAACTAGAAGTCTGTGATATAATTAGAAAAATATTTCCTAAAATTCTAAAAGATTTGCCAGAGTAGAAAATATAGACTCTTCTTTTCTATCTCTTACTCCTCCCTGAGCATTTTAGTTAAGTAGATAAAAATATATCTGAAAGCCAACCAACCAAACAAAAAGCAAAACCCTCAACTTCTCCCCAAATCCCTAAAGCCCTCCAAAAGCCAGAAGGCCCATCCTTTCTTTTCTGCTCTTCCAGATTCAGTTTGTTCATTCTTAGACTATATTTCCCTTAAATTTTCCTTTTACAACTTGGCCATCACTGGCAGCTCTATCCCTGTGTTCCGGCCATTCCCTAAACTCCACATATTATCAAGACTCCCAAAGACTTACTGTTTGTGCTTCATTTGATGCAGATCACATACTGCTTAGTAGTTGTGTCTTTTTTATTATCAAGATTGTATGCTTCTTGAGGGCACAGAAACTTACACCCTCTATTGAAGGTAGCATGATAATTTCCAAAAAGCAGCTGCTTAATGCAAATATATTGATGGGTTATTAAGTTTTGCCTTACTTATACTTTACAATTTCTCTGCTTGCCAAATCTGCTTCTAGCCAACAAAGGATTGTATGTGGCACCTGGCGACAAAAATGGCATGGAGAACTAAAACCTAGAGATAATCCTGTAAGCTCATTTGGAACAAAGGCTTAATTATCCCCCATCAACTGAGTCTTTTATCTAAGCCGAGTGGCAATAAGAAACAAATCGGTGAGTTTTGTTTGCTCTGCTTGCTTTGGCTACTGTGAATGTCATAAGGAACACAAGTCAGAAAGAAGCAGCATCAGGTGTGCACAGGATGGTCTGTTTGTTTCTGGTCATGTTGGCCAAAGAGTAACATGTGTTAAGTGCATCATTGAACAAGTCTTTGGTCTTTCTACATGGGGAAACAAACATCTGACAATTTGTTTCATGATAGACTGGAACTAGTCTGGGAATGTTACTTTCTAATGCCTGATTTTCCTCATTTGTAAAGCAAAAGGCTAAGTGATGCTATTCCTGTAGATGTAGGTGGACAAGTGCCAGTTGGGGGGGGGGTGTGTGGGGGAATACAAATAAGAAAGGGGTTGGCCTTTTACTGCTGTCAAATGGGTGGGCTTTTGCTTCTCCCTCCTGTTCCCTCACTACCCCTAACCCTCATGGACCAACAGCCAGAGAAAGCTGGTGAGCACTGGTAAAGCCTGTTGGTATCCTAAAGGGTATCAATTCTACCTCCTAGACACTTTTAAAATCCAACACTTTCTGCTACTGCCTCCCTAGCAGTGGGTTTATAGTGAAAATATTTGATAACTGGTATGGCACAAACACTGACCAATAAGAATGAAGGCTGGTTATAAGCAATCAAGATGGTTAAACTGGTGAGCCCTGCTCTTTGAAATTTAAAGTCCAGTTGCCTCTGGCATAGATTTTGTGGGGGTTTCCCTAAGTGGATCTTCTGGTGTAATCTAATCCATGGCACATAGCCAGAGTGATCTTTTTCAAACGCAAATACTCTGGTCATCTCCCCACCAAACTTCTTAAAACCTTTCCATCGCCATTGATAACTCTTAAGATAAAGAGAACCTCCTTAACATTGCTTTTAAAGCCTCACCTAGTTCATTCCCTATCTATCTGTAATATAATTAATAGCCTATCTCCTATGTAAAGCTGTAAGTTCTATTGGGGAAAACCCTGAATTTGTTTTTTTCCACACAATTATTTCCCTGATGACCAGAGCAGGAGCTTGTTAAATATTCTTTGAGTGAATAAATAAATCATGAAACAATCCCAATTTTTCCAACATGTGTCTTCATAACTGGTCCAGAGTTTTTACTGCATATACATGTGAATGTATTTTTAATAAAGAGTTTCATAGAAGATACTTGTTCATATTCTTCATGTTGTCGGATAGTGCATTTTCCTGGTGATGAGTGTCAGATATCTGGAAGCTGTTCTAAGTCACCCTTTTTGTTTCACTCCCCTATATCTAAGCAGTCATGTGGTACTATCAGTTTTACTTCCCAAATGGTTTTCCCAACCATTCCTTCTTCTCAACCTTTGGCTATGCTTGGTCTGGGTCTCATAATTTCTTACAGTTATTTCTGAACTGTTCTTTCTGCTTTCTTTCTGTTCTCCAGTCCATCTTCTGCAGAGCTGTGGGGACAAAGATGGAAACTTTCTAAAACCCAAACCTAGTCATGTCACTCTTGCCTTAAAATTCTTCAGGATGCCCTACAGAGGTTCAAGTTTTAGCACAACTTATAGAACCCTTCACAATTTGGGACCTGTCTACTCCTTGGGAATATTCCTTTAATAAATATTTATTAAACACCTACTATGTGCCAGGGATTCTACTGGAAATGTGATGGTCGAATAAGGTAGTATTTTATTGTCCCTTACTGAAAATATTGTCTAATAATAGACTCACCCTTTGTGACAAACATACATAGCTACTATGTGTAGTTCCTGGAACCTGTCACCTTCTCGTATTTCTTTTTTCTTTCTTATTGTACATCATAGATATATGCTTTTGTATTTCTTTGCAGTGACTGGGGTGCCCCTTCTATTCCTTACCTTTACCCACATCTGCCTGACAAACTATTTATTTTTCAAGACTTAATTTAAGAACTATTTTTCTTGGAATACTTTGTCTGATCACCTCCCCTTCCACAGAAAGAGTTTGCTGTTCTTTCATTTTTTCACTCCTGGTCATCACATTTTATATTTCTTTACTTTTTTCTACACTATTCTGTAGACTCCACATGACACGATAGTTTGTCTTAGTCATTATCATCTCTCTAGAGAGTAGATGGGTGCCTGCTAAGTGGTAAGCAGGTACTCAATAAATGGTTGTTGACTGGGAAGATGTTTTCTTGGAATGTGAGAACCCAGAATATGTGGTTAATATCATGGACCCTTTTGTGGCAAATATTTTTAAAATCTTAAGAAATGATAATTTATAATAGTAATTTGTTGGTATATTTAAAAGTTTTGACCTATTTTAAATATAGAGTTCATTTTATTCAATGTCCTTTGTTTAAATGAAATTCAATTGTAATCTGACTCCTTTTAATGCTTATTATCAACTACAATAAAAAATTAACTTGTATAACTTGAATGATATATGCTCACTTATGACAAAATTCAGCAATAACAATTTTCATTTGATTCTTTCTTACTTTGATTTATGATGGACTTTGGCATGGTTTGGTATGGTAAATGTTGATATTTTCCCTCCTGGAATTTCCAGATTTTCTTTCTATTGATGGAGATAGACATTTTAGCAATTTATTTGCAAGCTAGGTCTCTCAGCCATCTCTTTTTCCCTAGGACACCTATTTATATTTCCATCTCTTGGTTATCCTTAAGCATAAAGTCAACATGAACCACTTCCTGTGACAGCAAATCCTGGTTAGAGCTCTCTGGGGTATGAGGAATCCAGTAAAGAGTTGTCTGAGATGGGACTACTAGGGATTGGTCTTGTCAATTCACAAATATTTATTAAGCACCTGCTCTGTGCCCTACTCTCCAGCAAGGTATAATTATTTTTGTCCCGTTCACCACTGTATTCCAATGCCTAGTAAATGCCTGATGAATATTTTTTGAATGAATAAATCCTTGGGAGATATGGAGGCTACTCTTGGGTTGGGGGAGAGGGCAGCTGGGCAGAGGAGTAGAAAGAGAACCATTAACCATGCTCCTACTATGTGCTGGGCCCTATGTTTACACTTTCCACATATTATGATGCACATTTTACAATAGCACTTTGAGGTAGATGTGGCCTTTATTTTCCATGAAACCCTTGTTTTCCCAGCTGGAAAGCCAAGGAGTAAACTTGGAATCACTTAAACAGTATAATTGTGTTCCTAGTTCTGTACTTACACTGTCTCTATTGACAGACCTTAGCTCTTCCAAAGCTCCCCTCAACAATTATGGAAAATGTCTGGGAGTGTCCTCCGTGTACTCATGGAAAGAGTTGTCTTTGCATTTGCCACTGCCCTTCCATTTGTCACATTGGTGTCTACCATTTTTTTGGCCCCACTGGTCTCCTGCTATAATGTTTCTGCCTGTGGATTTCCCCAGGGGTTGAGCTGTTCAATATTCTATGCCCCTGAGGCTGCTTCACTGTCACATGGCAGCCCATTTGGCCCACAGATGATGCCACAGTGTCATGGAACTGTGAGAAAAACAACTTGGTGACTAGATGATCTTTCTCTGGCAGAGGACAAAACATCTGGAGGGAAGGGCTGGCCTGGGCAAGGCACTTATCTAATGTGCTTCTCCATGGGAGTGAAAGATGGAGGCATAGAAATCACTGTTATGCTGGGGGTGGAGGGTGCGTAGCTGGAGTTTCAGGCTAGAGAGGTCACTGTCTGGCTCAGACCACCTCACAATTAAGTTTGTTGTTAAAATAAATCCTCCAACTCCATAGAAGAAGAATAAAGATTGGAAAGGCTTGGTATCCAATGGGAAATGCCTCAGGGGAAAAAACAGTATGTCCTTTTCAGAGATCCACCAAGGTTTTGCTAGAAGGGAAGTATGACAGGAATAAAACGCCTGTAAAAAACTGATAGCTTTTCCTCTTTCTCTATTTCTTCAGGAGAAAGAGCCATTTTTACTTCAACAGTTCCAGAAAGTAGGATTTTGTTTTGGTTAATGTCTATGTCTACTATTGGAAAGAGCCCCCAAAGTCTAAATTGGTAGAGAAAAAACAGGGCAGAAAGCAATCTTTAGAATAATAATAATAATTATTATTATTCTCTTACAAGAGGTTAGAGGATAATAAAAGGAATAAACTGCAGTATGGACTAGAGTTTTAAAGTTGGAAAATATAAGTGAGAAAAGAATGATTATTGAGTAGCTGTTATGAATACTTTAGAGATAATGATGGAAAAGGAGGAACTTTAGGATATTTGCTGTGTCTCTTTGAAAAAATGTCAGTAAAAATTTAAGATATTTTCAAGAGTATCTTTGGGTTTTGGACTTACGTTTCTGTTGAATTCAGCACTGATCTTAGACTGGTCATGAGAATAGTTCAGCTGTATTTGTGTTGCCATTGTATTAAAGAGCCAAAGTGAAGCCATGACACCAATGATCAATGGAGTGATGGATTATGAAGTTCTGACAATATGAGTTTCCAGAGGCCAGACAAAACTGGAATCAATATGGGCTGTGGTTGTTGGTGAAGGTTTTAAAGAGCTCAATGGGACATAGCTGGGAATTAGATGTAACAAAAAATATATAGGATTTGAATAAGATGAGGAGAAAAATGGACATTAGGTAGTAGAAGTATCCCAAGTAAAGGCATCAAGGTAGGAATGAGCATTGCATGTAAGGGGAATAGTCAGTTCAGCCTAAGTGAAAGTGGAATGATAAATAGTAATTGGGAATTAGAATCCATCAGTAAAGTTAGTATGTATTAGAGGTCAGGTTATGCAGGCTATAGAGGATTTTATTTTAGATTCTGAGAGTGATGAGAACCAGGGATTAAGAAAGATTATCTGAAGAAAGAAAGTAATGGAAATGGAGGGAGCTTGGAGACACTTTTTTTTTTTTTTTTTTTTTTTTTTTTTTTTTTTTTTTTGAGACAAGGATCTCTCACTCTGTCACCCAGACTGGAGTGCAGTGGTGTGATCATAGCTCACGGCAGCCTCAAACTCCTGGGTTCAAGCGATCCTCCCCACCTCAGCCTTCAGAGTAGCTTGGACTACAGGCACATGCCACCACATCCAGCTAATTAAATTATTATTATTATTATTTTTTGTAGAGATGGAGTCTCTTTATGTTACTGGGGCTGGCCTTGAACTTCTGGCCTCAAGTGATCCTCCCACCTTGGCCTACCAAAGTGCTGGGATTACAGGCCTGAGCCACCATGCTTGGCCTGAGGCTTTTAAAAAATCCACATAGGAGGCATTTTGGGATTTGGACTTAGTTGGGAGAAAATGTTGAAAGGATGAATCATAGGATTTTATAACTGATTAGATGTAGATGGCAGATGTGGGACCAGAATCAAATATAATTCTAATTTTTCTGGTCTAGAAGTTTTGGAGCATTATGGCTTACCCTTTCATTTATCCACTTATATTTTCATTTATTCCACAAATATTTATTGAGTACCTGCTATATTTTTGGTACTGGGATACAGAGAATAAAGATATCAAAAGCTCCCCAACCTTATGGAGCTTATATTCAAGTGAAACAGATAATAAAAATGTAAATAAGGAAAATATCTAGCATATTAGCTGTTGATGAATTATTTGAAGAAAATTAAACAGAGAAAGGGAATAATGAGTTGGGGAGTAGGTGAAGAGGGTACAATGATAAATAATTAAAGTAGGAGAGCTGGTAAAGGAGATAGTTGTCAGAGAGATGGACAAAAAACATGTGAGTCTGGACACATTAGTAATATTATTTTCTCGAAAATGTAGGCCAATAATTCTTATGGGATGTTAGGAATGGAAATATACGCTTGGAAGTCACCAGCATAGCTGTAGTGATTGAGGCTAGCGTCACGGATTGAGGCAAGCCTGAAGACTCAACCTTGGAGACTGTCCATTTCTAGAATTCTTTGGAAAAAGGAAGAAGACCCAGAGAGGGAAGAACAGTCTTCATGATGCCAACAGGTTTAGAAAGAGAGGCAGGAAAGAAAAAGAACTTAGTCCTCATGAGTGTTTTCACTTCTGTTATGTAGGTGATAACTAAAAGATCTAAGTCATCAATCTTTTCCTGTACCCACGGTCTTAATCTTCCTCTGGTAATGTCTTATGACAGTTTCTGCAAATATCAGGAAAGTGGCAATGAACCACTTTGTTGCTCAGAAATGGATAGCCAAAGTGAAATTTACTTTTCTCTAACACTAAAATGAACCACTGAAATGATAGTGTCCCAAGCAGTAAGTGCCTCATGAGTACTGAAGATTTTGTAGAAATATTTATTTCACAACTAACCCATCCACCCACCCTCTGTAAAGTATTTACACTGTGTATCTTTATGCCATAGCCCCAGTCTTGAGGTTTTATAATCTAACATGAACAATATCAATGTGGCATGTTATGAAGAGTCTTTAGACAGCAAAAAAACCTGTAAGTAAATATAATAGATGAAACAAAAAGGAAAAGGTAGTTGACTTACATTATCATCGAAGTGCATGGCTTACCAATTAGGCAATTACTTATGCTCATTTTTACAAGGTAGTGTTACTAATCCTTTCCTATAAAATCAAGTCTGATTACGTACCTGTTATATGTTTCCTCTGCATTAGAATCTGGTTTTTTAAATTTTAAAAGATTACTAAGATATACAAATCAAGCAAGAATGCTGTAGGGCTCAGAGGGATTGAACTGTGAGTCTTAGTCTATGAATTATGAAGGTACCCTCTACTGACACTCTTGTGTGAACTTGCAGACTGCTATGACAGACAACAGTGATGCAACAAGAACAACAATGATGACAACAACATAATTCCATGAGACTTTAAAAAGTGATTGTGACTTACATCTCACATTACAAAAATGTTATATATTAATGACCTCTTGTAAAATCAGTGTGTATTCTATTGAATGGAAATTTAACAAGAAAAAATGCAGAAACATTTAATATTGGTCAAAAACTCTGAACTCACTAATTTTAGAAAGTTAGTTTACTACCTCTTTGTTCTGTTCATTAACTTGCATGGGAATTGAAACAATCATGAATAATGGCAGTGATTGCAACACAAATTCCTTATCTTAAAACAATGCCACATGAAACTGGTAGAGGCTGAAAATATTTGCTTCTGTCCTTACATTACACAGCCCATCTTTCAGTGATGGAAAGAAGCAAGTGATCATCTTTCATCTTGATGCTCATGAATTATGAGTCATCCTCAGCTTGGGACTCTGGAATTGTTGAGTAGTATTAGCCCTGACTTGCAAGCTCATGTTTTCCTATTGGAAACAAGTGCTTCCATTTCCACTCTGTGTTCTGCTCTTTTTTTCTCTAAAGTTCAGGACTTACAAAATTTTCAACTTGAATATTTTTAACTGTTGCTTTTTTTTTTTTTTTTTTTGAGACAGTGTTTTGTTCTTGTCACCCAGGCTGGAGTGTGGAGTGCGATGGAGCGCTCTCAGCTCATTGAAAGCTCCGCACCCCTCTCTCCCACCCCGGACCCCGTTCAAGTGATTCTCCTACTTCAGCCTACCCAGTAGCTGGGATTAGAGGCATGCGTCACCACGCCCAGCTAATTTTTGTATTTTTAGTAGAGATGGGATTTCACCATGTTGGCCAGGATGGTCTCAATCTCTTGACCTCATGATCCACCCACCTTGGCCTCCCAAAGTGCTGGGATTACAGGTGTGAGCCACCATGCCCGGCCTAACTGTTGCTTTTTCTATACCTAGTAACATAGTATCAGCATTCTTGAACTGACAATGACAGATGTTTAAGAACCATTGATTTTAGTTGACAGTTTTTTTTGTAAGACCAGACATTTCTGTTACTGAAGTTGATTTAGTTTGTGTTTCTTTGTTATTTTCTTTGATTGCTTTTATAATGTTCTTAAAATATATTTAAAAATGAGCATATATGAACTCAATAGTAAACTCAATATAATATTTAAAATAGCCTTAATGTTGTTTTAGTTGTGAAGTTTTGTGTCCCTGTAATTGATACACAGAACAAAGAAAAGTCAAAGAAACAGTAGGTAGGTTGATTTTCACAATCCTTCTTTCATAGGATCATCTGGGATGTATTAAAAACTTCTCTTTACCTTAACATAAAATCTAAGCAGGAAATACGTATTTTTACAGAAGTGAATCACTCATATTTGAAGTTAGTGAAGTTGTGGGCATACTCAGATTTCTTTTTTTGTTAAAATAACTTGAAAGATACTTTACTGCATGCTTTAGTCTGGCCAAATAAAAGGAGAAATTGGGCCCAAGATTCAAGAAAAGTATGTGTGGTGTACAATATCTGTGTTGGGATACGCTTTGAAAGACTCAGAAAAAAACTTTACATATATTCCAACATATCACATATCTTTACGTATTATTAGCATCTTAAAAAGCTGGACATAAAATGAAATGTGTAAAAGCCAACATTATGTCATGAGGAACAAAACAGAGAAGAAGCAGACATTATAAACTTTCTTATATGCTTTACCAAAATTCCTTAAAAAAATAAACTAGACTATGGCTTGCAGCCATAGGTGTAAAATAGATTATAAATTAATTTAGAAGCAGGTGTTTCCATGGTTGTGGGAAAAACAATGCCAACTGAACATTTTCATAGCATTAAAAGAGCAGACTATGGTTATGCTTACAACAGGCAAGAAAGAGAAATAAGATCATAATCCTGGAACATATTCCTCACTTTCTGAAACAAAACCTGGAGCCATAAATGCTGCAGCTGGAAGAGTTTGGTAGGAGTTTTGATCTTGGTGGGCGAATTCAGCATTAACATCTTTAACTCAGATGCATAGCTTGCAATAAAACCCACATCCATGAGGTATTTTCTTTTCCCAACTGTGAAGTTTCTGTTCTTTCTTTTTCTCTTAAAAAGAAATAAACAAAGACCAACAATTATTGTATTTGTTAAACTTCAATTTGTCATTTCTTGGAGCAAGTAAAGTTGCAAAGGAGAAATTCTCAAGCCAGCCATATATATAGTTATAGTATTATTATTCTTTATACTCACTGGCACCGAATCCTATTCAGTTAGTGAGCTGTGTTGAAGAATAACATCTATGCTTCCATGGGCAATATTTTCCTCTGATAAGAATTGCATTTCCATTTGATCACAGATTCCATCTATTAGTTTTCAAACACCTAATTCTAGCAACTCCCACTCCTTTCATTTTCATTTTAGGGGAAGGAAAAAGATCTGACACAGGACTCGGTTGTCATTTCATTCCCTGGCTAGGGTTAAATGACAACAACTGTGACGTCTTTTTCATTCTACTCTCCATAGACCTTGGAGATGTTGTGGAATACTCATATATAAAGTAAAAAGAACAAGTTACCTGACCCTTCTAATAGTCTTTGGCTTGATAATTAAAGGGACTGTCATATCATGTACTTGATTTCATAATTATGCATACAGTTAATATAAAGTATATATGAATATACATGTATAAATACTAAAGATGTAAGGAAATAAGTACAAACAGTTGATTTTTGTCGTGTTCTAGTGATAATTTTAGTGTATCCCTGTATTTTCATTAACTTAAAACTACTAGACAAAAAAAGAAAAAAGGAATCATGTATTCCAGTTATTTTCCACCATCCTCTATAAATTACCTACTGAATTCCCTATGGCTGAATCATATGGTGTTGTTGTTTCCATAGGTAAAAAAATAGCTGAATATTAGCAATGTCATATATTTCAACCTAATAAATTCAAGTTCAGTCACGAATCATGTGCTTCCCTTTGCTGGTTCAAGCTGAAAATATTTGGAGCAGGAATCTTTTCTCCATATACTTCCATTGGAGGGGCTCAGCTTGCCCCAACTAATCTTACACATATCCTTGTTTTCCCTTCAGAGGGCTCATTTTTTCTGCCTCCATATTTTTTTTTCCCTCTCTTTTAGTTTCTTCCTTAATGTTTTCACTTTTGTTTTTCTCCTCTGAACCTAGGCCTGCTGTCCCCCTTCTAAGTATTTCTGTAATCTACAACTCCAGAATTCTTGCAGCAAATTACATTCCACAATACTTCTCCCTAGTTAGTTGGCCACTTAGTTAACAACATTTACTGATGGAATGTAGCACATTATGATAATAGAAATTATAGAAAAAATGAAAGGAAAAAAGTCTTATTGCTAAATTTAAGGAATTTATAATCCAGTGGATAAAATAAAAACTGCACTTATGGAAATCGCTGAAGAAAACAAATAAGACAATATTTTAACCCACATGGCGAGCTGGAACACACGAATTAGGGGATTTGAGGTTGGGCACAGTGACTCCTGCCTGTAATCCCAGCACTTTGGGAGGCTGAGGCAGGAGGATAGCTTGAGCCTGGGAGTTTGAGACCAGCTGGGGTAACATAGTGACACCTCATCTCTACAAAAAATTTTTTAAAAAATTAGCCGGATGTGGTGGCATGCTAGTCCCAGCTACTTCGGAGGCAGAGGTGGGAGAATTGCTTGGACCCAGGAGGTGGAGGCTGCAGTGAGCCATGATTGCACCACTGCCTCCAGCCTGAGTATAGAATTCATCTTAGTTGACAATGAAAGTGATTTTCAACTGATACTCCACTGGTAGTTGGACATCCCAAGCTCATTGCCCCACAGTCATCTCTGATATCACAGATTTAACATTGAACTTGGGCTGGGTGCGGTGGCTCATGCCTTTAATCCCAGCACTCTGGGAGGCCAAGGCGGGTGGATAACCTGAGGTCGGGCGTTCAAAACCAATCTGACCAACATGGAGAAACCCCGTCTCTACTAAAAATACAAAATTAGCCGGGCGTGGTGGCACATGCCTGTAATCCCAGATACTTGGGAGACTGAGGCAGGAAAATTGCTTGAACCCGGGAGGTGGAGGTTGCGGTGAGCTGAGATCGTGCCATTGTACTCCAGTCTGGGCAACAAGAGGGAAATTCCATCTCAAAAACAAAACAAAACACAAAAAAACCACACACACAAAACATTGAACTCACTTTCTTCTCCCAGCCAGAGGTTCTGACTGCACACAGAATTGTTCCATGTAGGACAAAAGGAAGAGTGTTTCTGCAGAGATAGAGAGAAGGAAAGAGAGGGAGGGAGAGAAGAATATAGAGAGAGAACAGCGGGGTGTGAAATATATACCCATGAAACTTTCTCCAAGTCTTTCTACAGGTCCTAAACTCAAAATATGTTTGGGTGTGAATAGATTTTTGCAGAAACCAGTGACCAGACTTGGCTTCCTTCCTGGATTGATGTGTTGCAGTGCAAGGCAGAAGCCCAAAGAAGCCACTCCTGAGCCCTGGCAGGAATCGCAGAACTCTGCCTTTCACAGTCCTACAGGATTTGCAGTTGTCCAAATTTAAACAGATTTCAAAGTTCTCATTTGACATCTCTGTTTTATTTTGGGATTCTGTCCAGTATCATTTGAATTAAGAGACTGTACTGAACCAGGAGTACAGCCTTACCATGACTTCCAAACTGTAGAATGCATTGTGCAGGGAGAGGAGGAGCTTGTGGAATCTGCTAAAACTCTTGCTAATTTTGGAAATTCCATTTGTATTTAGAGTAAATTTATGGAAACCATTTTGAGATAGATAAGATAGCCTTTGCAGGAAAAAGCACTGTTTAATATTGGCTACTTCAGAAAGAAGCTTGTAATATGCTGAATCATAAACAAGACACGTGGTAGCTTCAGGCAATTTATGAGATGTAAGAACATACACAGGACATCTTGATTTGAAAGTATGGTTTTGTTGGCCGGGCGCGGTGGCTCAAGCCTGTAATCCCAGCACTTTGGGAGGCCGAGACGGGCGGATCACGAGGTCGGGAGATCGAGACCATCCTGGCTAACACGGTGAAACCCCGTCTCTACTAAAAAAATACAAAAAACTAGCCGGGCGAGGTGGCGGGCGCCTGTAGTCCCAGCTACTCGGGAGGCTGAGGCAGGAGAATGGCGTGAACCCGGGAGGCGGAGCTTGCAGTGAACCGAGATCCGGCCACTGCACTCCAGCCTGGGCCACAGAGCGAGACTCCGTCTCAAAAAAAAAAAAAAAAAGAAGTATGGTTTTGTTAAGAGAGAGAAAAGACATTTTGTGGCAAACTCCTACTGGCAGGAAAACCCCTTACTTTTCCAGAAATGAATGTCAGGAAGTGGGATAAAAGCCAGAGAGGTAAACTACTCCACCTCTGTGAGCTAAGATGCTCACGTAAACACCTAATCCTCTCTTGTATGTGGTTGAGGCCCTAGGGAGAGGAGCTGCCAAGGGCAGGGTGCCTACTTAACAATATCCCTTCACTGGGTGGACTCGAAGATCCAGGGAGGCCTCTAACTCTGAGGGTGAAGAAAATGTGGCACAAGGTTTTGGTTGGGAGTTCATCCATTCTTGGGGCTCCCTTAAGCCCTCGCGCTGCCAACTCCATTAACAATAGTGGTATATTCACAGGACTTTCTTCCTCTAGGTTCTTTGGAGACCTCCGTTGCCAGAGAAGGCCTTTGTGGTTGAGCTGAGTGGAAGAGACCCGTTAGGTAAATGAAGAGGCAAAGCTGGATGAGGATTCTAATAGGATCTTTAGAGACTGGCTTTCTCCAAGGTCTTAGGAGAAGGATAGAGGGATGTCAAGGCCATGGAGTGAGAAAGGCTGGTGTGAAAGGGAACTGAATGCCAAGTCGTCAATGTGCTGTGTCTTCTCCTTTCCTTTCCCTTGGAGGGAGAACTTGGTAAAAGCTGTGAAAGACTGATAATATTCCCCTTCTCTCCCTCACTTAGGGGAAGGTAAAAAAAAAAAAAAAAAAAAAAAAAAAACCTCACTTGATTGCAATATGACTGACATATGAAAAGCTGTATGTATTTAATATATATAGCTTGATGAGTTTGGGATAAGTGTAGCCCTGTGAAACCAATACCATCATCAAGGCCATAAATATATTCATTACCTCTCAAAGTTTCCCCCTGCCCCCTTTATTAGTATTATCATTAATTTGTTTGTGGTAAGAACATGTAATATAAGATCTATCCAGCGGGCGTGGTGGCTTATGCTTGTAATCTCAGCACTTTGGGAGGCCGAGGCGGGTGGATCAAGAGGTCAAGAGATCGAGACCATCCTGACCAACATGATGAAACCCCATCTCTACTAAAAATACAAAAAATTGCCAGGCATGGTGGCAAGCGCCTGTAGTCCCAGCTACTCAGGAGGCTGAGGCAGGAGAATCACTTGAACCTGGGAGGCGGAGGTTGCAGTGAGCCGAGGTGACACCACTGTACTCCAGCCTGGGCAACACAGTGAAACTCCATCTCAAAAGAAAAAAATATATATATATAAGATCTATCCTTTCAGCAAAATTTAAGTATACAATAAGAGAATGTCATTAGCTATAGGCACTATGCTGTATAGTAGATCTGTAGAACTTAGTTATCTTACATAACTGAAATTTTGTACCTTTTAACTGTTACCTCCCCATTTCCCCTCCCACCAGCCCTCAGCAACCACCACTCTACTCTCTCTTAACAAGATGGGGAAAATTGCATTCACCAGAATTCACTTAGACGGGCAAATGTCCTGTTTGAGAAAGTACTTGGAGTATAGAATGAGCTTTCAATATTATGAATAGAGGTCTTTAAAAAAATTAGATTCAGGGGGTACATGTGCAGATCTGTTATATGGGTGTATTGTATAATGTTGAGGTTTGGGCTTGTAATCATCCCCTCGCCCAAGTAGAACACAATACCTGATAGGGATAGAGCTCTTTTGAGCTAGACAAGCAGAGAACTTGTTCACTTCTTGGAGAGAAGGAAGGAGAGATTAGTACTAGTGGATCCACCCAGATGACAGAAAGTCATGTGCTCTAAGATGCAATGTCTCTTCATGACTGTCTAAATTTGTAATCAAGGTAATAAATTCAAGAAATGCTGGGGCATGAGTGGATTTTGGTGGAAGCCAATTAAGAGGTTTAATGTGGAATTACAGGAGCACATGGCTAGGAGAGTATGGGGTCAGACAGAAGGATGAGAAACTTGAACATCACCCAGAGTGTTCTGCATCCTCACAGTCTGTGTAATTGGCAGCCAAGTTTAACCAGATCTATGATATGATGTGTGTGTGTGCGTGTATGTGTGTGTGTGCGTGTATGTGTGTGTGTCAGCTAGCTGAGTGAAAGAAGGGAGTCATATCTTTCTGGGAACCTTCCTGGCCCCAGGACTGTATGTTTCCATGGCAGCACTCTACACACTGTATTAAAATTACAACCCTTTTCACTCCTTTTTTTTTTCCTTCTGGACACAGACGTTTCCAATCCACTGAACTATCACTGTTCCCTCACTCAAAGGCTCTCTTGTCTTTCTGTTTCCATAGGAAGTCCATGCAGATGAGGCAAAATCCTTTCAAATAATTCTGACCTTGTCGCCATCAGATGGATCTAATAAGACCAAAGGAAAAAGGAAGGGGGGAAAATCCTCTTTGAGTCCCACATGACTGCCATCCTCATTCCTGTCTTTACATTTTTGTTTATCATAGCCTCTTGTCCAAATGTCTTCCTTCCACCTAAATCTTACCCATTTTTCAAGGCCTAGCTAAAGACACACCTTCTCCCAAGCTTTTCTGTGATGCTTCCAGTCCTTGTTGATCTCCTTTCTAGCAAATACCTCGTCTCTCCAAGTCCATTGCCTCATGAGGATGAAACATGTTTCATACTTCTGAAAACCCCATGGTGTGTAGCCCATACTGAACATTTAATTTAAGTGCCTTTATGGCACAAGTAAGTGTGGTCTACTGTCTACAAATGTAAGCTCCTAGAGGGCAGGATCTAGGACTTACAGGTGTTTTTTACAAGGCTTCACAGATTTTAGTGTGTTAGACTATACCGAACAATGAGAACGATGAGAGTACTTGAAACCTCCTTAAAGACTCAAGGGGATGCATGCTTGCTCTGATACTTTATGATGGATGTGTAACAGCAATAAGCTGTTCTGTAGATGCCCTCTCAGTGGCCAGGCTAAGAGAACAATTGTTATAATTATCACCTACTGAGATTTCAACCAATTTCCTTGTGCAATTGTTTCTGTAAGGCTTCTTAAAGGACCCAACATCCTGATTCTGAATTTATCCTGGATTGAATAATGTATTATCATTAGTAGAAAAGACACAAGGGCAAAGTTTAAGTAGAAAATCAGCAGCCATTGGTCCATAGTAAGACTGGAAAAATGGAAATAAGCCAGAGTCTCTTTTCTCACTCAAAGGGCTCATACCTTTCTTAAAGTCTCGTGTTATTAATAATAATAATAAAAAAACTTTGTCAGCTACTTGGATGCAGACAACATTCCAAAACCAACAGAAATGGTTTTGAGGAGCCAAGTCTTAGGGTTTGTATAATTGCTAAACACTGTACTTCTCAACTTTCATAAGACAAACCCATCTTCAAAATTTATTTATGAGATGAATAATTGAGCCTGAAAATTTGAGTCTGACATTTCCTGTCCCTATTGTGGACGTCTGCAGAGTTGTCTTAATCACGTTTTCAGTAGTGTCCAAGAATGACATTGTTCTGACCCTTTTAAAGCAGAAACCACAGACTTTTTTTAGCGTAAGTGATTGCCTCAATTCGGTAACCATTTCCTTTGGGGCATCAATTGTTTCTCTTTTACTGGTGGAATAGGTCCTGCAGAAATGGAGGAATCATACCCTTTGCCCAGCTTTCCCCTACTCTGTCAATGCAATGGAAGATTTGACTTCATAAAAAGCCATTATGTGTCATAGACAAAGAATATTCTTTTTCATCTCTGTAAAAGTTATCTTGCCCAGGGAGTCACATAGGGAAGGGTTGGGTGAGGCAGGAATGAACTGACTCATTGATATATCTCCCATGAACTCTCTGGATTGCTTTAGAGGGATGAAATTAAGCAGTTGAATGATTGTCTAAATTCCAAGGCAGGGAACTGGCTTAAGAACAACAAACACAATTTGGGCCTGCATAAAATAGAGGGCTTTTTAGGGGATCAGAAGAAACCTGTTTTGCACAGGTGTTACTCTAATTGTGATCCAGAGCTATGGAGAATTTCACAGTGTGCTGTGGTTCCTGCATTGAGACCACAGCTGTTATAATTCATGCTCCTTACCCTGTGTGGTGGTCTTGCATTATTACATAGGTCCGTAATAGGATGCACAAAGAAAAATAAAACAAGATATCAAGGCTCATGCTTTGTTTGAGTGAGTGGGGGTAGCTTTCCTCCCATATATACGTTTTGATCTGTTTAACAGGCCTTTGGAGAGCCAAATGTACAAAATGAAAACTTCTCCCAGTATTTACAGTCACTTTTTTTCAGTGGTTACCAAGTAAAGATTGCACATACTTTGAAGTTAATGTGGTAGGCAAAATTAAGCAAAACAAAAACAAAACTTTGGTGTTCCAGAGACCAACATCCAGGTCAGTAGGATAAAAGCTTCGGGCCAAGTGCGGTGGCTCATGCCTGTAATCCCGGCACTTTGGGAGGCTGGCAGATTGCTTGAGCCCAGGAGTTTGAGACCAGCCTGGGCAACATGGTACAACCCCGTTTCTACAGAAAAGACAAAAAAAAAAAAAAAAAAAATTAGCCCAGAGTGATGGCATGCACCTGTAGTACTAGCTACTTAAGAGGCTGAGGTGGGAGGATCACCTGAACCTGGGAGGTCTAGGCTGCGGTGGGTGGTGATTGTACCACTGCACTCTAGCCCAAGGGACAGAAGAAGACCGTGTCTCAAAAAAAAAAAAAAAAAAAAAAAGAAAGTTTCTGAAAATAGGGATTTCTGGTATTATCTCTCTTAAAAGTTGGCTTGGTCCTGAATGTTAAAAAGTCTTTGAGATACAAATTATTATCTGCTACATTTGATTCTGGGGGTAAGAATAGAAAATATCCATTCCTTTTCATTAGTAGATTTACGTGGTGATCTGCTCTTAAACTGGTGGTTGAGTTTCCTTGGGGATTGTAATTCTGCACAGTGTCAGCAGAATGTTGTGAAACATGGGACCCAGTAGAGTCAATCAGTTTTTAAGGTTGTGTGTCTGGTTTGTCAGGGTTCCTGGGATGAGGAAACAAGGTACTTAATATCTATGAAATTAACATTAAACAAATCAACAATAAATAGATTTTCCTTGGTTACTCAGAACTCTGTTGAACTGTCAGTGGGATTGCTGGGATTGCTTTTTCATTTTGAAAATCTTGTCACTCTATCCTGGGTGACTATCTCCAGTTGAAAACTCTTGGTGTTGGATGTTCTTACCTCCCCAACTTTCTACAGAGTTTTTTCTTTCTCACTGAACTCTATATAAATTGCTTTACAGTCACGTTCTCACATGGCTACATTTCAGTGCTTCTTCCTTCCTGTTCCCATTGCACCTTATATATTATACTTCCAAAGGGATTATAAATACTTCAAAGAATAGGAACTATTGTATTCTTATCTCTGTATCTCTATTAATCTAAATTTATTCATTAGCTCAAAGATTATTCTCCACCTCTTACTTTTTTTCACAAGCCTTTGTTTCTTTTCTTAATAGGCCCTCTTTTTATCATCTCACTTAGAAACAGTCTTTTTATATAACTTTAATGTGGTAATCTTCAAATTAAGCTACACATTGGAATCATGTAGAGAGCTTTAAGGAAATACTAATACTTGGGTCCCATCTCTAGGAATTCTGATTTAATTGGTCTAGAGTGTTGCCTGGACATTAAGTTTTATTCCCCTCCTAAGCTCCCGGGGTGATTCTGATGTCCAGCCAAGATATAGGGCCACTGCTTTGATGCCCTATTGATACTAATCATGAGTTTACTTGACTTTGCACTCTCTGCAAATGTGTAGCATTTTAATCTTTGCAATGATTTTTATTTAAATAATAATAACTAATGATTGCTGAGCACTTTATTTAACAAACACATAACAATTTATTTTGCCTTCATAAAAGCAATGTAAGAGATAGTATTGTTCCCATTTTACAGATGAAGAAACTGGAGCATGAGGAAGGTAAGTTAATTGCCCCAAGTCACAGAGCTGGTAAATAAATGGCAGAGCTGAAATTTCTACCCAGGAAGGTTGGCTCCAGAGTCCACATTTGCAGTCAAGATATTATGCTATTGTCTGTCGTGCCTTCTTGGGACAATGACTTCTGATTAATGTGGATTTCCAATTAGAGAGAAAATTTGCTAACTAGTCACGGAGCATTTCTCTCATTGCTTTTATCTATACAGGTTTGCACTGAGTAGTATGAGGAGGAAGAAATTCCTACTACAGAGAGGAGACAGACCAAAATGTACAAGAAAACATGTCACAGAGCCATAGAAACCCTAATCTAGTGTTTTCAACAGTGGCATTATTGACATTGTTGGTCAGACAATTTTTCTGTTGAAGGGAGGGAGGAGCTGTCTTTGTTATTATAGGATGTTGAGCCTCTACATTCTACTTTCTTGATGCCAGTAGCACCCTTCTCCCAAGTTGTTATGATCAAATATATTTCCAGACATTGCCAAATGTCCCCTCATTGAGAACTACCACTCTAATCAAACAGACTTCAAATTAGTAACAGTAATTAAACTATTAAGATATTGTGTTGGATAGTGACAACTTTTTACAATGAAAATGTGTCATAATTTGTTTATTCAAATGAGCATTTCCACCCTACTAATCAGCTTGGAAGCCTACACACTTACTCCAATAACGTTGCTGTTGCTCAAAATATTTTTGAAGTTTTGTTCAGATTATGTGGTACAATTTCTTCATATTATCCAGAATAATAAATCATCCTTTAATGGTGGGCTTAATATTTAGAAAGCTCTAATAGATATTTAGAGCAAAGGATGATGAGCAAGGTGTGTTGATAAAAATGAATTGTAGAGTTTTATTTTTTCAGCTTTAACAACATGGTCCTTCAAATATGGCTCATAAACTATCTTTGACATCAGTTAAACAAGAAGAGTTCAAACCAACGTTCTGATTTGTAATATCCTTTGTAGAAGTCCTTCCAGAATTTTTTTTCTGAGGCCTAATTATATGAACACTGTGGAAGTGCTCTTCTAGCCAGTAATACCTCCCCTGCCTTCAGTGTTCTCTAGGAAGGCTGGTTATTTTTGTTCAAAAATAAATTTTGATTTTTAAGCATCACATATCATGCATGGATTAAGAATTTGCTTGGGTGAGCAAGTCCCAGTACCAGAGGAAAGTGGGAAGATTCCTAAAGGGAGTTAGTTTTGAAAGAGGAAAAAGCCATGGACTGGCTGAGAGGAGCTGGGGAAGTAATCCAGGTAGGGGCAGTAATTTGGGCAAACCTTTGGAGGTAGGAGGGAGTTAGTCATGAGCTCAGGATGATAAGCAGGTCCACTTAACTGGATTGAGAGTCTAGGACTGTAGGTCTTAATCCTGGCCATGTATCAGCATCATGGGAGAAGTTTTTTTGTTTGTTTGTTTGTTATTGTTTTTTTAAAGATAGCTACTTGTGTCGGGTGTGGTGGCTCATGCCTGTAATCTCAGCACTTTGGGGAGCTGAGGGCCGCGGATCACCTGAGGTCAGGAGTTCAAGATCATCCTGGCCAACATGGCGAAACCCCATCTCTACTGAAAATACAAAAATTCTCAACTATGTGGAAACTGAACAACGTGCTACTGAATGACTACTAGGGTCCATAATGAAATGAAGGCAGAAATAAAGATGTTCTTTGAAAACAATGAGAACAAAGATACAACATACCAGAAAATCTGGGACACATTTAAAGCAGTGTGTAGAGGGAAATTTTTAGCACTAAATGCCCACAAGAGAAAGCTGGAAAGATCTAAAACTGACACTCTAACATCACAATTAAAAGAACTAGAGAAGCAAGAGTAAATGCATTCAAAAGCTAGCAGAAGGCAAGAAATAACAGATCAGAGCAGACCTGAAGAAGATAGAGATATAAAAAAACCCTCCAAAAAATCAATGAATCCAGGAGCTGGTTTTTTGAAAAGATCAACAAAATTGATAGACCGCTAGCAAGACTAATAAAGAAGAAAAGAGAGAAGAATCAAATAGACGCAATAAAAAATGATAAACGGGATATCACCACCGACCCCACAGAAATACAAACTACCATCAGAGAATACTATAAACACCTCTATGCAAATAAACTAGAAAATCTAGAAGAAATGGATAATTTCCTGGACACTTACACTCTCCCAAGACTAAACCAGGAAGAAGTTGAATCCCTGAATAGACCAATAGCAGGCTCTGAAATTGAGGCAATAATTAATAGCCTACCAACCAAAAAAAGTCCAGGACCAGACGGATTCACAGCTGAATTCTACCAGAGGTACAAGAAGGAGCTGGTACCATTCCTTCTGAAACTATTCCAACCAATAGAAAAAGAGGGAATCCTC
Organism: Papio anubis; assembly: GCF_008728515.1. NCBI lineage: Eukaryota > Metazoa > Chordata > Mammalia > Primates > Cercopithecidae > Papio > Papio anubis. The sequence continues at coordinate 48,046,600 of NC_044980.1, read as the reverse complement.
CCTAACTCATTTTATGAGGCCAACATCATCCTGATATCAAATCCTGACACAACAAAAAAGGAGAATTTTAGACCAATATCCCTGATGAACATCGATGCAAAAATCCTCAATAAAATACTGGCAAACCGAATCCAGCAGCACATCAAAAAGCTTATCCACCATGATCAAGTGAACTTCATCCCTGGGATGCAAGGCTGGTTCAACATACGCAAATCAATAAACATAATCCAGCATATAAACAGAACTGAAGACAAAAGACAAAAACCGCATGATTATCTCAATAGATGCAGAAAAGGCCTTTGACAAAATTCAACAGCCCTTCATGCTAAAAAGTCTCAATAAATTCGGTATTGATGGAACGTATCTCAAAATCATAAGAGCTATTTATGACAAACCCACAGCCAATATCATACTGAATGGGCAAAAATTGGAAGGATTCCCTTTGAAAACTGGCACAAGACAGGACTGACCTCTCTCACCACTCCTATTCAACATAGTGTTGGAAGTTCTGGCTAGGGCAATCAGGCAAGAGAAAGAAATAAAGGGTATTCAGTTAGGAAAAGAAGAAGTCAAATTGTTCCTGTTTGCAGATGATATGATTGTATATTTAGAAAACCGCATCATCTCAGCCCAAAATCTCCTTAAGCCGATAAGCAACTTCAGCAAAGTCTCAGGATACAAAATCAATGTGCAAAAATCACAAGCATTCTTATACACCAGTGACAGACAAACAGAGAGCCAAATCATGAATGAACTTCCATTCACAATTGCTTCAAAGAGAATAAAATTCCTAAGAATCCAACTTACAAGGGATGTAAAGGACCTCTTCAAGGAGAACTACAAACCACTGCTCAGTGAAATAAAAGGGGACACAAACAAATGGAAGAACATACCATGCTCATGGATAGGAAGAATCAATATTGTGAAAATGGCCATACTGCCCAAGGTAATTTATAGATTCAATGCCATCCCCATCAAGCTACCAAGGACTTTCTTCACAGAATTGGAAAAAACTGCTTTAAAGTTCATATGGAACCAAAAAAGAGCCCGCATTGTCAAGATGATCCTAGGTCAAAAGAACAAAGTTGGAGGCATCACGCTACCTGACTTCAAACTATATTACAAGGCTACAGTAACCAAAACAGCATGGTACTGGCAATAAAACAGAGATATAGACCAATGGAAGAGAACAGAGTCCTCAGAAATAATACCACACATCTACAGCCATCTGATCTTTGACAAACCTGACAAAAACGCGAAATGGGGAAAGGATTCCCTATTTAATAAATGCTGCTGGGAAAATTGGCTAGCCATAAGTGGAAAGCTGAAACTGGATCCTTTCCTTACTCCTTATACGAAAATTAATTCAAGATGGATTAGAGACTTAAATGTCAGACCTAATACCATAAAAACCCTAGAAGAAAACCTAGGTAATACCATTCAGGACATAGGCATGGGCAAGGACTTCATGTCTAAAACACCAAAAGCAATGGCAACAAAAGTCAAAATTGACAAATGGGATCTAATTAAACTAAAGAGCTTCTGCACAGCAAAAGAAACTACCATCAGAGTAAATAGGCAACCTACAGAATGGGAGAAAATATTTGCAATCTACTCATCTGACAAAGGGCTGATATCCAGAACCTACAAAGAACTCAAACAAATTTACAAGAAAAAAACAAACAGCCCCATCAAAAAGTGGGCAAAGGATATGAACAGACATTTCTCAAAAGAAGACATTCATACCGCCAACAGACACATGAAAAAATGCTCATCATCACTGGCCATCAGAGAAATGCAAATCAAAACCATAATGAGATACCATCTCACACCAGTTAGAATGGCAATCATTAAAAACTCAGGAAACAACAGATGCTGGAGAGGATGTGGAGAAATAGGAACATTTTTACACTGTTGGTGGGACTTTAAACCAGTTCAACCAGTGTGGAAAACAGTATGGCGGGCGATTCCTCAAGGATCTAGAACTAGAAATACCATTTGACCCAGTCATCCCATTACTGTGTATATACCCAAAGGATTATAAATCATGTTGCTATAAAGACATGCACACGTGTGTTTATTGCGGCACTATTGACAATAGCAAAGACTTGGAATCAACCCAAATGTCCATCAGTGACAGACTGGATTAAGAAAATGTGGCACATATACACCATGGAATACTATGCAGCCATAAAAAAGGATGAGTTTGTGTCCTTTGTAGGGACATAGATGCAGCTGGAAACCATCATTCTCAGCAAACTATCGCAAGAACAGAAAACCAAACACTGCATGTTCTCACTCATAGGTGGGAACTGAACAATGAGATCACTTGGACTTGGGAAGGGGAACGTCACACAACGGGGCCTATTATGAGGAGTGGGGGAGGGGGAGGGATTGCATTGGGAGTTATACCTGATGTAAATGACGAGTTGATGGGTGCAGCACACCAACATGGCACAAGTATACATATGTAACAAACCTGCACATTCTGCACATGTACCCTAGAACTTAAAGTATAATAATAATAATAATAAAAAAAATTAGCTGCACATGGTGGCACGTGCCTGTAGTCCCAGATACTCGGGAGGCTGAGGCAGAATTGCTTGAACTCAGGAGGTGGAGGTTGCAGTAAGCTGAGATCACACCACTGCACTCCAGCCTGGGTGACAGAGTGAGACTCTTTCTTCAAAATAAATAAATAAACAAACAAACAAACAAACAAACGAAGCTGCTTGAATCTCACACTGGACCTATTAAATCAGACTCTCTGCAGATGGGCCTTGAGCCTCTGTGTTTTGTTTTGAAAATCTTCACAAGACATCTTAATGCCTAGGCATGTTTGAAAACAACTTACTGAGATGTAAATTTCGTTGAGTAAAGAAAAGGGAGCCTGCAATCCATGTTTTGCATGACTCACAAAGCAAAAGAGGGCCAGATCAGGCTTTTGAGCAGGGAAGAGATAACCTCATGCGGTTTTGTAGATACCAAGATGATGAGACTGATTTAATATCAGAGAACCCAAAAGCAGGTTAAATAACTTGTCTAAGTTCATGTAGCCAGTAAGCAGAAAGCTATGGCATAATTCCAAGTCTTTTGATTTCACTTCAGTGTTTGTACCATGGGGGCAGACCAGAGGAAAAGTAAAAAGGATTTGATGATAAGTAGGAGAAGGAGAGAGGTTAGAATACTATGAAAGATGTCTCTAAATTGAGAGTCGTGCGTAACAGGAGGGAAGAAAACTGAAAATTGAACACCTATCATGTGCCGGGGTATATCTAATTTAATATTCCCAATACCACAACAGGGTAATAGTGGCCCACATAAGGATACTGAGGGTCAAGGTGGTTAATAGTTTGCCTAAGGCCACACAGACAGGAAGTGAAATTCGAACCTACACCTAGGTCTGCTGGCTCCAGAGCTCATACTCTTCACTATCCTACTTGGTCCCTCATTGGAGAGCAGTGCTTCTTATCAAGGGCAATTTTGCCCCCAGGGACATTTGTCAATGTATGGAGACATTTTGGGTTGTCACAATTTTGGGGAAGGTGGAGGCTGCTACTGGCATCTGGTGAGAGGGTCAGATATGCTGCTCAACCATGTACACAGCAGCCACAAAGAATTATCCAGCTCAAAATGGCAGTACTGATGAGGTTGAGAAACTCCAGCCCAGAAGGATGGTTGTAGCTCAGTAAGTTGGAAATGAAGGACAAGTGGATGAGCAAGTTGATGAAAGGATTTCAAACATTTGTGTATTAGGTATTCAATTAAATCTAGCTGTGTCTCCTCTCCTTCTGCCTGAGTGTTACATGAGGCTGAGATGTTGCCCTGTATGTTATAATCTAGTTACTGACTTTCTCAGGTTTAACCGACTGGTGCTTTACAAGAGCCCTCCTTCAAGACCCCAGATGGGTTTACTGCAAGAATGGCTCTTGTGCCAGTTTCTAACTACCTATTAAAGTGAGGAGGCTTTAGTTCCCCCATTTCTTTCTCTTTTTTCTTTTGGTTTTATTATTATTTTTCTTTTTTTATGACCCATTGAGTTCTTGGCAGATCTGTTAGACATTTTCTCCAAGTTTCTCTTTTGAGCCTTTTGTCTGAGGGAGATGGATCCTTGTTTACCGAGACCTGAGTAGAAATTACCAAGCCCAAAGGCCACAGTGAGGCAGCCATTTTTAGTCACTTTCCACCTGCACTGAATTTGAGCCAGAAGATAAGAGACAAAACATATCCCATTATCAGGCCCCTAAGCCATCTACTCCCCCTGATTTCTCCCACGGATATTCTTGTTTCAATGCCAGTAAGCCCAAATACTCTGTTTGTGGTGGCTTGGAGTCAAAATCCAGGTGTGATATTCCAAAGCATTCTTGTAGAGGAATTTTCAGCCGGTATTTTGTTTCCCTGCATTTTTGGCCTATCTCAATCCCTTAGGAGCCAAAAGCTCACAGAACTGTAACATCTGTAACTCTTACCATACCTGTCTATAAAATATGCATGAATGCAGACTTTACACAATGGATCTGTGGTCTCTGGTGACCTCTTCATTGTCTTTATCTTTCTTCAGGAAATTCCAAGAGACCGTGGAAACACCTTCTATCTTGCTACTGCTCATTGGGAATCTAGTACCCTCTCACAAAATGCTCTAGGGTTCTTGGCAAGAAAAAAGAAAGGCTGCAAAATCAAGATATGTTGTTCTTGGGATTACTTTATATATGTATTTTTTGAATGCTCATCTTAAGACAAACCTGGAAGAAAAGCATAATAATTATACTAGCCATAAATGAATATTACCACTTTATCCATTCTAGATTTAAAAATAATCCGGGTTTGGATTTCGATGTGTTTGGCATTGGGATCAGTCTTTCCCAATACCTTCCTCTTTATGAAAAGAAGCCATTGTCTTGTTCCTCTTACTTTGGGGCTAGGAGGTGTCTGTTCTGGCTCACTCTGTGACTTTCTCCTTTGCTCACCTTGCAACTGTTCTAGGCCTTATCTCTGATGTCTACCTTGGCCTCTGGGAATGCTGCACAGCACTGGCCATGGGTCAGTAGAGAGAGACTTACGGCAAAAGGCTTGCAGGCAACTTTTTCTCCTACTACCGTTATTGTTTCTCAATCTTGTTTCTGCATCTGTAAAATGCAGATAATGTTACCTGGCTTCTTTGCCCCACGCATGAATCAGGAAGACTTTGTCTTGTTTATTGTATCTAGAGCAATTCTTGGTGCCTAGGAGCCACATAATGAATATATGCTGAATGAATGAATAAACATCATGTAAAAGTCTCCAATTCTAAATGAATTTAAGGTATTTCTTTTTTGGAGAGGACATTGCATTTTAAACTAGTCTGTTTTTAGTACATATAGATAAAATAAAAATTTTCAATGATATTTCTGCCCTGGCTTGCTTCCAGCCCTGGGCCATGCAACAATCCATGTAAGTAGTGAGGGGCCCTTCAGAGCATGCAATGTTTATTTCTTGGCATGGTTTTAGTAGAAAATGCTTATTATTGTTTATTATGTACTTTTTAAGGGAAAATGGTATAGAGTCTTCATTTAGATTTTTCTGATTTTAAGATTTATATGAAGATGAGAACTAGATTAGGACTTAGGTTCTATTAAGAGTCCACTGCACTTGAATTTCCTGCATATTTCAAAGCATGGATACCCATTACCTTAGCTTACAGCTCAGGGAGAGTGAAGAATCTACAGCCAATGCCTGTCTCCTGATTCATAAGCATGATAAACACATGTGTGTGCACTGTGCACACACACACGTTGTCAGGACAGTGGTAACCCATTCAATGGCAAATCCTGGAAAAGTTAAACTTTAGGTCTTGTGTATTTTGTTGATTCCCTGTTGCACTTCTGTTGAATCTTAGATACCTTGAGCCTGCATATGTTTTTGTTTAAATGACTCAGGGTAAGTTTCCTTCTTTGAACATCCCTATAATTAAAAATTCAGGCCGGGCGTGTTGGCTTACGCCTGTATTCCCAGCACTTTGGGAGATTGAGGCGGACGTATCACCTGAGGTGAGGGGTTCCAGACCAGTCTGGCCAATATGACAAAACTCTGTCTCTACTAAAAATACAAAAATTAGCTGGAAATGGTAGTGGGCATTTGTAATACCAGCTACTCAGAGGGCTGGGGCACGAGAGTCGCTGAACCCGGGAGGTGGAAGTTGCAGTGAGCCAAGATCATGCCACTGCACTCCATCCTGGGCAACAGAGCAAGACTCTGTCTCAAGAGAAAAAAAATTTTAAAAAAATCAAATGTTATGATGTCTTCTGCCATTGGTAATCTGCCTGATCCTTTAACTAAAAGCCTCAGGGTCACATGAGACTTAGAATTTTTAGATTTGAGATTTTAAAAGATATTTTAGATTTTTTAAAGAGGCAATGAGGTGCATTTACTATGTAACACTCTCATCTGGGCCTGGACTAGCATACATAGTCAATAATTGGAAATTCAGGTCAGATTTTGCCACCAAATGAGTTCAAATCAAGTTAGGTTTTGCCACCAAATAAGTTTAGAAAACAAACAAGTTTTGGTTTTTAGAAACTTTCAGATATTTGAATTTTGGAAAAGAGACTGTAGACTGGTATTTCAAAACCTCAGTTATTGATTCACTGTATTTTTAAAAGTTCCACTAATAGAGAAACTTAATTTTATTGACAGCCTTTTAGAGAGAGGTAAGCATCTTGCCTTGTGGTCCTTTGTCTTCTCCATGGGCATTTCTGCTTACAGTCATGTGAAAATCAGCTTAATGTGTTTCTTGTTGCAGGCTGTTAAAATGGCTTGAATTCCACTAGAGGGCAGTTGGGACTTATCTCAGTGGACTTTATCGTTACCAGATCTGGTTCTGTCATAATTGGGTAATTTTTGTCACTGACCCCTGTTGGGGCCAAAAAAACCCTTCCCCACTGCCCTCTGAAGGCTCACTGAAAATCACCAGGAAAAGGCAGATTAATAGGAGAGAAGGCATAAAAATTCATTTGATCATAGTTTTAAGTGGCATGGGAACCTTCAAAATGAAGACTCAAAGATACAGGAGAAAACTGTTCATTTTTATGCTTAGGTTCAACACAGTACGGATAGTTGTGTAGAAATGTGATTGGACAAAACAGGTATGATCTAATGCTAATAGACTGAATGGTGAAGCCTAGTAAGGCTTGCTCATCTAGATTCTTCTTGACATCTCTGAGCAAGCATTTCTTTCTTCTGGGTATGTGGCAGGGCTCTTTCTGGAATGGAGATCTTATGACCTACAGTCAAATAGGGTAAGTCAGATAATTTATTTATGGCCAGTTTTTACACAGGAAAGTGGGGGAAAGCTGGAATGATGTTTTTAGGTTGTATGGCTGGCTTTGGAGAAAAGGGATTCTGGCTTCTACGACCTGCCTTGGGGAAGAGGGATTCTAGTTTCTGTGGCTAGCCTTCAAGGGAAATGAGGGGCCGGAGGCAAGAGGGCAGGAAAAAGTCAGAGAGAGCTGCTTCTAAGGCTTTCATGCTGGAGTATTGTTTTCAGAGCCTCTACACCACCATTCATTTCTGTTTCTACTCATCAGCTGTCTGTCCCACTTGACATCACCTCACACACATCTAGAGGTCAGTGATTCCTGTGCTTACATTTCCAGTCTATGAGGCTGTTCTGAGCTCCTACTCAGAATCTCTAGTTAGCTGTTTGAAAGACCATTTAGTCTGTTGAAGATTGACGTCATGAGCTCCAATGCTTGCCCTCCACCACATTTCTTGTCTTCCAATGCTCCATCGCTCAGCAAAAGTCAACACCATCCATTTGGTCATGCGAGCCTAGGAATGTAGGCTTCATCCTTGACAATCTCCTTTCCTGCATAATTCCTCATCAAATCGCTCTACTTTACTTACCAAATATTCCCCCATGGTCTGTCTGCTTTCCTACATCTCTACCTCTGGCTGCCAACTTCTTTTGCGTGGCTATTAGACACCTAACTGGTCTCCTAGCTCGATGCATGCCTCTCTGCCTTCCTCCAAATTTCTCCCTTATTCTGTTTCCCCTACTGCCAACTCTAGACCTTTTGATTAATCTGTTTTTATCTCCACATTTATATATCCCATCCATTTTATATATATATATATATATTTTTTTTTAAAAAGCATGTGAAAGACCAGTGCACTGAAGACTCCATTTTCTAAGATGGTAGTGGTTCATGATATATGTAAGTAGTTCTCACATAGTGTAAGTCCTACATGCATGAATTTAGGTTATTGCAAGTTATTTACGTAACAGCATTTCTCTAATACCAGTCTTCCAACAATAAGTTTCAAATTTTCGATCAATTTCTTAGTCATTTTTTAAGGTATGACTTCCCCTTGGAGATGAGGACAACAATAAAAAATGAGTACATCTGCATAGACAGCTATAAAATGCAGAGGGGGTACTAGAAAGAAACCCACATCTAATTGGCTGATGGTTTCCTCGGGGAGGGGAGTGGAAATAGGAGTATAAAGAGTTTCTTATCTTTTATTTTTATCTATTCAAACATCTGTATGGTTTGAATCTAAAACAAAAATGTAATCAGGTATTACTTATTAAAGAAAAGAGGAAAGAAATGAGTAAGAGTGACAGATTTTAAATGATTTTTAAATCTTTAAAAAAATGTCCTCCTGAATTATTCCAATAATTATTTTTAAGATACTGGAAAGACTCAACCTCCCTAAATATCTCCTTTATATCAATTCCAACACCAGAAATTTGTCATTCATTAAGTGAATATTTTACCGAAGGTGTGTTGCAAACAAAACTCCATGCTAAAATTCCTTTCTTTCTGTCTTTCATAATTCCTTATTAAAATGCAGATACCTCCTCTTCATTCCCCATGGCTAAGGTGTGAAAACCATCTTCAACAAACACCTTCAGAGATTCTGGCAACTAAGAAAAAAAAGGGAGCCTGTTTGTGTTCCTCTATCCATCCATTTATGTAACCATTATTATTTCCAGTCACTATGACAAGCTGAATGAATCTAATGAGCAAGGCAAATTAAAATCTTCTATTTTACCAAACAAAAATAGTAGAAAGAAAAAAATAGAAAAAAAGATAACTGCATTTCATAGCTTCATATATACACGCATTTACTTTAAAAAAAAAAAAAAAAAACTGGGAAAAGAGAAAAACCACGCAGAAGGCAGGGGGCTGGGGGCCACTACACAAGGTAAGGCAGTCAGTGTAAACATCCTACTAAGACTCATAAAGAGAAGAATAACATTTGGCTCAAAATCATTTGAGTTGCTATAACGTCCCCTTCCTCTGTGTCCAACCTGAGTACTCTTTAATAAAATCTACTTTGTACACATATACCCATATATGGCCCCTCTGGAAAAAAAAAAGAAAAAAAATGGGATTATGTCTTTGTTATTTGTTACCTTGCTCTTCTCCTTAATCAGATGTAAAAGTTTTTCCAAAATGAGTAAAAAGTCTACCTCATTCTTTTTGATGTTGCCTCAGTGTTTCATCATATGGATGCACTATTATTTATTTACCATTTCTTTATTAATGGACATTTGCTTTCTCAATTTTTTTCAATAACAAATCATGCTTTATTGAATCTTCTACTTTTGTGCACATATTGAGTTTTTTTCCCCGTATGGATTCTTCAAAGTGGAATTGCTAGATCAAAGAGTTTGCACATTTCAAGTTTGGATAGACAGTGTCAAATTGAATCAATTTATACTATTTGAGTGTCCTTTCTATGTCAAGATGTAACATTTAAATAATTGTTTAAATTAAATGATATCATCTGATAGATGAAAAATATTTTATTTTTGTTTTGGTTTGCATTTCCCTGATACATAGTATAGGTGAACTTCTTTTTATGTGTTTAGTGGAGATTTATATATTTTTGGTCACATCTTTTGCGCAGTTTTATAAACTTTTATTTTTTAATTGATAAGAGCTCTTCAGAGTCATTTGTTTAATTTAATTAAAAAGCATTATCACCCATTGACATTATGTACGCATCACGCTAGGTGTTGATGTCTAAAAGCCGTACAATATAGAGTCTCTGCCCTCCTAAGGGTGGGGTAGTGGAGGGAATGCAGATTTGCTAAGAAAATAAATGCAGTAAGATGTTAGAACTGTCATGTTAGACAAACTGCCTACTTAAGAGTATTGGATTGCTCAGTCATCTCAGAGGGAGAAAGATTGAAAAGAGCATAAAAGTTCAACTCTCCAGTAGCAAACTCACAATATATTGAAAGTTGCTTACTATGTTTTAGTTTACTGTTTTATGCTTAAATGTGACTATTAACACATTTAAGTCAGAAATTACTGCTTATAGCACTAGTTCTGAAGGCCAGAGAACTAAGAACAGTCTTTCAGGTAACTATTTCAATATTGAGTGGTTTTTTGTTTGTTTGTTTCGTTTTGTTTTTCTGTCTTCACTTGCAGTGATCCTCTCACTCAATTGGATCAGAGCTCTTTGACAGCTTCCATGACCTTTCACTACACACATGCAAGAAACCATACTCAGACCTACACAGACAGAGCCACACAGACACAGCTGCACCAAGTGGCATTATAAGAAAGGACTAGACAGGATGCAACTGTGATGTTACTTAGGTGAGGAGGCCACTCCAGCTGAAGAGGCTCACAATGAGATCTCTATTGGCCAGAGATTTGAGATCTCTATCTGCTGGTTATGTCAGGGAAATAATTTAACACATCAGTGCTGCAGTTTAAGATGAACTATAAAGACTAGGAGGAATTAGTAGGATAGTAAGTACTTGACTTATGTCCAGGAAAAGGGCAGATGTACATTTTGATGGTAAATTATAAAAGTCAACGTGTACAAAAGTCACTGATAATTAATTCTCTTCTTCAAATGGAAAGCAGGATGGGTGGTTGAAATTTACTGAGAGTGATCTCCCCTTGGATTTAGGCTGGCAGAAGAGTAGGTAGGCTTATTTTTTTTAAAAGCACAATCCCCTTGAAACAGGCCAGAAAGGAGATATGGGGTGGGCAAGATTTATTGCTCAGGTCAGTACAGAGAAGCTCAAGAGGCCTCCTTTCTGGCTCCGGAACTGTGCTAAGTAAGGGGGCTCAGGGCAGGCGGAGGGTGTCAGAAATATGACAAACCATGAAATATGATAGTACATGCAAAAACTTGTAAATGGTGAGACATAAGTCATAGTGATATTATTTTTGGTAAAAAGTAGAAACCCTACCTATTGGCATCAAATTTCTGTTATAGAATGGGTTTATAAGCAGCCCTCCGGTTGGAAGGATTTCCCTGGAAGCTGTGTTTACACAGCGAACACTTTGTTTTTGTTTAGATCATATGTGGGCTGGGAAGAAAGGAACCAATGTTCCTTTATGGAATACTACAACACCCCATATGCTTTCAAAGAGACCCCTGAAGCACTAGCACTGAGCCTCACAAGTATTTTATCGAGGTAAGCACTGAAAACAAAGATAAACTATGACCGCCATCTTGTGGTGGGATCCACCATTACCAAGTTGGATTGAGTGTGAGGCGGTGGTAGTGGGGGAGGGGTTGAGACACTTTTTTTTTTTTTTTTTTCACTTGAGGATTCTGGTAGGACTGTAAGGAGTAAACCTCTTGGATACAAAATTTGCCACCTGGCAGGAGAGCTATGTTAGAGGAGGTCTTCCCTTAATTTGATTTAGGTTTCTGTGGTGTGGAGAATCTGGAGTAGTTTTGAGAGAGCATTTGTCATTCCTTATCTCCATGTTCCCAGATCCCTAGCTTGGGAAGGTATTTGTCTCACATTCTCCAGAGTTCAAAGAGCTTACCAAACAACAGAAACCTAATATTTATTCTTTAATATTATTCCATTATATACCACACCAGAGCACATTTGTTTTCACAACATTTAATTAGATTTCCCGGAAATGGAAAAGCCATTTTTTTTTTTTTTATGGATTTACTATCAGTCTGAAACCTAAGAACCTTTCCAATATTTTAATACAAACCAGCCATACTGACTTAAATTAAAGGAATGTGTTCAAAGTAGAAATAACACTGATAAAAGAGGCTTTTAATATGTCCCGGAGAGCACCCAGCCTAACAGGATGACATTTTGGTGAAAGTAAATAAGACGTAGTATCAAAGGGAACTTTTTCTTTCTTGAAATATTTAAAGCATCATTTGCTTTTCACTTGGCAGAACAACGAACAACAGCACCAAAAGAAACCACGTGGCCGTTTTTCACTTTGCAAAGCATTCTTTACAGATGCCTTGTCTAGTTGTTCTTGGATGACTTCAGGGCACTGACACCGCATTCATCTTTGAAAGTTCTCCACCAGGTCCAAATGGCTGTCCCAGGAATGAGTGAGCCCACCATGCCTTCCAATAGGTTCAGCGTTTGTCTGTAATGTGGCAGGCTTAGGAACATATCTGACTGAAGACGCTTATCTTTCACTGTGTCAGAATCTTTCAGGGCTGCAGCATTCTATGTTTCTAATATCTAGGCAGGAAGACAATCAGATTATACATTTGGCAGCAGTACCTAGACTAATGCCTGGCACATGATAGGTGCTGAATGAATGCTCCAAGACTGAAGGATCTAGTTGTTATCTTGACACCTAGAGATACACCGAAATTCTTGTATTGATGTCTACTCCAGTCCCCTCTCCTAACACATGGCCTCAAACTTGGCTTTCTTGTCATTTGAGGCTGGATAATTCTGTTACAGGGAGCTGTCTTATGCACTGTAGGATGTTTAGCAGCATTCCTAACCTCTACCCACTAGATGCCAGTAGGAAGCTCCAGTTGTAAAAACCAAAAATGTCTTTAGATTTTGACAAATGTCCCCTGGGGGGCAGAAATATCCCCTGGTTGCAAATCACCATCCTAAACTGAGCATAGTTATGTGAAAGAGATATGGCCTTAGGCATTAGTTGAGTCAGCAGTAGTAAATCATGAAATATGAACACCATGGAAGTGCTCTTCTGACCAACAATATCTCCCCTGCCCTCAGTGTTCTCTAGCAAGGATGACCATAAATGTTTTAACTGAGATAGTTTTGCAGAAAGTTGAGAGCAAATGATGAGCAATCAGCCAGCCAGGAAAATGGTTCCTTTTTGTTTTCAGGAAAAGAAGAGTCACATGGGAGAAACACGGTCATTTGTAAAAAGCAGGTGTCCAAGAGATAGTGTGTGTAAAGGGGAAAACATTGGATAGGAAATCAGCAGACTTGCACGCTAATCCTGGGTTGGCTACTGACCAGCTGTGTCCCATAGGGGAGCTTTCTCCACTTGGCTGATAATAAGGGGGCTGACCCAAGTGACCCATAAAGTTCCTTCTCCTGCTCAGGTGTGAAGGAAATTACAGATTTGTTTGTCTAATGAATAGCCTATTATTACGCATTTTTGCAGAGGAGGAGTCATGCTTTGACAGAGTACAAGGCTAGAATCAATGAGGAGTATGGGAAGATAAATTACAGGGTTTAGGGAATGCCAAAGTCTAAGATGAAGGTAATGGAGTTTCTGTTGAAAGGAAATAAGAAAGTACAATGAGTATGACACAAAAGCCATAATACATCTTTGCTGCTGTCTCACTCTCTTTCTGTGTGTGTAGGTTGGTGGTGAAGATGCTAGGTGGGCCACAGTTAGCAAGCTAGTCAGTTTCCTCATAGCTCCTCAGGGAGGGGAGTTTGCTCAGAACAGTCTCTCTTGCCAAATGTGAAAACCACGATCATAGGTTACTGTCAGCAATGGGCAATCTTGGATGTGTATGGAACCTCTCATCAGAGAATTCAACTGATTTAACTGAATTCTCTTATTTTGCAGATACGCATGTCAAAACAGTCCATAAATGTTATATCTTGTAGAAACGAATGTCATGATTCATTGACTAAAAAAGTAAAATGGCCTTGAAAGATTCTGATATTCAATAGCATCGAAGTCAGGGTAGGACAAATCTGGATGAATTTTAAATGTTTGAAGAGTTTTTCAGCCATTTTGGGTTTGATAGAACAGCAAATTCATTTTATGAAGCAGTCTTACCCTCACTTTCTAAACATGATGTATGTTTGAAAGAAATTCATTCCATATGTTTTTGTTTAATTTTACTTAAATCATCAAAATATTATTTCTTAAGACTTGTTTGATGTCTAAGAAGTATTTAAGCCCTTTGAATAATTTAAAAAATATACGTTTTTCCTCTTTAAAACAGGAAATCACTTATTAAAGAGTTTAAGTGGGTTTGGACACAAATGAGATTCAGACTTGAAATCCTGACCCTGTTAAGATTAGAGAAAGTTTGAAACTTGCCAAAATAGACTCTCCCATTCCTCCCTAAAAGTCAGTACCTTGTGATATCATATTGTCAGCAGAATTACTTGGGTATAGTTCAACAGAATGAAACGTTTTGTTATATTTTTCCTCCCAGTCATAGGGTTCATAACCTCAGTCAACTTTGACTCCCCTCTCTCTCCATTGCATTGGCCTTCATATCAGGTAAGTCACTAAGTTCTCTGCCTTTTTGGTCTGTCTCTCTCTTAGGATTTCCATTGCCTCAGCCTCTCTCAAGCTTTTGTCTGGATCATAGCATTTGCCATGCAGCTGGCACCCTCCCTTCGTCTGGTTTCTCCCTGTACCAATCCAATGTATATGTTGTTAGTTTTTAATCCTCACTAAAACATCACTAAATCTTCCCTGAAACAATCACCCTTCTACTATACAACCTTCAGTGGTTCCTAAGGCCCCCTGATACTTTAGTCTTATTTGGTGGTTCTCTGCATGCACTGCCCTAGTATGTTTTTTCAAACCGCTGTTCAGTGGAGAAGCTCTCCTTAGGGTGGCTTGGTTGCTGTGTGAACACAACACATGTACACTGGTCTGTGATGCCTTTCTTCCTTGTCTTCCCACTCATTCAGTGAGAACCTGCGCAAGTCTCACTTCCTTTCTGATGACTCCTGCCTGTGGTATTACTCCCTTCTGAGAGTTCTTACAGCAATTGTCCCTCTGACATGGTGTCTGAGCTTACACTGTTGTACACAATTCCTTTACTTCATGCACGTTTTTGTCTTGCCTCTTTACCAGGATTAGAGACTCAGTTTTCCAGCAGAAGTTCTCCAAGTGTGGTCCCTGCACCATAACATTAGCATCACCTGAGAGTTTGTTAGAACTGTAATTTCTTAGATTCCACCCTAGATTTGCAGATTAGAAATTCCAGGAGTGGGGGTAGCACTCTGTATTTTAATTAACAAGCTCTCCAGGTGATTCGGGTGCATGTTCAAATTTGAGAACCAGGGTTGTGAAAGAAAGAGACACATCTTAGAGTTCTTGGCATCCTCCACAATGCCAGTACAAAGCTGAAATGTGGAAATTACTAAAATTCTACCTAACTTGAATTTTAAGACAAGTTTTCAATGACATGCAAAGAAAATAGAAATGCTTTCAAAAGCTATGGAATTTTAAGAAATAAAAAGGTACAATTTCTTACTGATTGCAATGAAAGATCAAATAGTTTACAAGTTTAATGGTAATCCACTTGAAAAGAATTTCTTCTTCTTTTTTTTGCTTTTCCTTTCATTAGAATTTTAGTGTTGTCCAGCACTGAGTAGTCAGATGATGGTATTCAGCACACTGTTTCCAACATTCTTAAAACTCGAAATCTGTAGTTTAGAAGTGATTTTTTTTTCTTGGAAGGTTGTGGGATTGGTGGCCATATGTGAGCATGGAGGATAATTTCCTTTTCTTCTCTTTCTCATTAAAGTCCTTTATTACAGTTTGGAACTCTCATATAGAGATGAATGTTGCTATAGAATAAAAAAATCGTGGTGTACAGAAAAATGGATCCTTTGGGTATATCTATACACCAATAGAGGGGAGAATAACTTTAACTTACTGTTTTAAAATAAATGTAAATATTTCATTGTTTTTTCTCTACCCTTGTCCATTCAAATTGTATACATCCCCACAATTTACAGACTTTAGTACTAAGGTGAGCCTTAACCTAATTGTATTTTTTCCACACCCCTCAAGAACTTTGTACAGTTAGAGATGAACCATATCAAGCCCCTGGCTCTGGCAGGCTTGTGGTTGGACACTGAGCCAATCTGATAATACTTGCACCCAAGAGCCCAGGTAGATGATAGAGGAGTCAAGGAGCTACCTTAATTTCCATTGCTAGTAGTCAGGGAGCCTGGATTTTTTTTGTTGTTGTTAAAGACAACAGGTTAGTCAGTGTGGCATTGGAGAAAAAGGTTGTGTTTAAATCCCTGCTGTGCATCACTAAACTAGCCATTTGTTTCATGTTCGTTTTTCCTTTTCTAACGAGGATCCTAATACCTATCTGTCCTGCAGGGTTGTTGAAAGAGGTGTTGATAATGTATGATGTACATGGCCCGAGTTAGATGCTCAGTAAATGAAATGATTATGGTTAGTCTCTGACTAACAATTATGTTTGTAATTCTTTTGTTTTTAATCTCAAACACATAACTTGAATGATTAATCATTAATAACTTGAATGATTAAGAAAAGTAATCCCATTTCTCCCTTTTTTAATTTTACAGAGCTCTGCTTCTAATTGTTCTTTTCTAATAGTAACTGGGTTGCATTGATGTAAAGTGTATTCAGCGATTTTCTTTTACTTTTCCTTGTTCTTTTTTATTGAAGGTGTACCTCTTGAGTTTCTATGAAGCAGGTGTGTATCTCTATCAATACTATCAAGTCTGTCTAGACCTTCCTTTTTTCACGAGATTAGTATTTGTTGAGTGGTCTCTGCCAGGCTCTGAGGATGCATAAATGTGCACAGGGAATAGTCAGAGAACTGAAGTAAAAACTTGTTCTGACTAGAATAATCCTATTGTCCAAATTGTCCCTATAAACTCAGACTCAGGAGTTGTTGAAGCAGGTATATGCCTACATGGTGAAATTTTCCAGGACTAAATAATAGGACATTTCCCTGTCTGTTTGTAATAGTCCTGATGCTTCCACCATGAGAGTCAGTGTTTAGTCAAGGCCTTGACTCTTTTATTTGCTGATGAAGGAGGATGTGTGCAAAAAGCTATACTTTTCGCCTGCAGCATTCTCTGAGCACATTAGCAAAATTTCAGTAACAGATCACCAACGTTACTTTGGTAAAGAATAGGAAACTGACAGAATACACTCATGAAAGATTTGCTTTCATTGGGGAGGCCATCTGGAGGGGACAGCCAGGACAAAGGCAGCCTGGGATAGGGTGGAAGACCTTGGGCCATTAGGGTCTGTAGTCACCTCCAGGATGACCCCCAGTGATTCTCACTTCCTGTTAGTCACACTCTGTGTTGTTCTCTCCCATTTTGAATAAGGGTTACCTTGGTAACCAATAGTACATTGTGGAAATGACTCCTAAGTGTGACTTCCAAGGCGAGGTCACAAAAGACATTGAGGCTTCTGCCTTACTCTATGAGATCCCTCCGATCAACCGCTTTTAGGGGAAGCCAGCTGCGATCTCATGAGGACACTCAAGCAGTCCTATAGTTTCTTGGGGTAAGGAACTGAGGCCTGCTGCCAGTAACCATCACCAGTTAGCAGCATATGAGTGAGCCATGTGGGAAGTGGATTCTTCAGCCCAATGCAACCTTCAGTGACTGTAACCCCAGGTGACATTTTAACTCTAGCCTTTTGAGGGACTCTGAGGTGGAACCCACCAAGCTAAGTTCCTGGTCCATAGAAATTGTGTGCGGTAATAAATAATTATTGTTTTAAGTCATTAAGTTTTTGGATAATTTGTTAAACAGCAATAAATAACTAATACAGAACCCAGCATGTGGTGCTAGATTCCTGGAAGAAAAGAGCAAAGTTAAAAGACATATTAAAAGGGTAGATCAGAGAGGCCAAAGACAGACATTTTCTTCACCTTTTGTCCCAAAGTGGTATTGTTTACACTTTATAAAGGGTATGTAGTCATGGGGCTGGGAATGGTGGGAGAAAATGAACTCAATAGCTAATTCCCAGAGCACCTGGAAGAAAAGGAAAAAAGACAAAGGATGAATGTTAGTTTGGGAAGGACTCCTGAATATGAAGGCTTGGAAATGGACCTGTCTTTCAACATCATGTGAGGTTTTGAAAATTGTTTTGTACTCGAACAACCCTTGGATTTCATCAAACAGTAGGACCACAGTAATGTGGGTAAAAAAGTCTCCTGAGATCCTTGAGTCATTCTTTTTTTTCCTTGTACAAGACTCTAGTTAAGGCTACCAAAAACTATCTCACCTTTTAAAAGTGAACATACCAACAAAGGCAGCAGTTTCAAGGCTTGGCAAAAGGTTTCACATTCATTTAAACAAAAGGGGCTCTTTCTAGAAGTATCTCTAGCAATATTAAACTATGAATCATGTTTATACCTCTAGGAAGGACTTAAGTGACATATTAGCATTTAGGGAAGAAGGCTTTGTATTAGAGAGTAAAAAATTTTTAAAAAACAAATTGCTTTCTTACTACATGGTTTTAAAACTGTCAACTTTTTATGTGTTTTCAACTCGGGGAAAGGTTGAGTTTCTTTGGAAAGGGGCAAGGCAGGAAATCAGTAATGATTCATACCACTTTTTCACATGCTTCTCTGACGAGTTTTAATCACAAATCCGGGTCCACTTGTATAACAAAAACATTAAAAGAGGGTGTTTTAAACTACGTCTTTTTATTAATCATGTATTTAGTCTTGTAAATAATACACGCAAGCACATCCTTGTTACGTCAGTTGGAAAACAGTGATTAACTAGCTGTTTAGGAGATGGGAGTATCTTGCAATTTTATATGTACTTCCTAAGTGGCTGTGTGTTTTCTCTTGGGCGATTTAATTTGATTTAGGCAAATATGTTAAATTTTAGAATTTAATTGATTTTTAATTTTAATGATCTTTTCTATCCTCTGCATTTAATGGCAATTTTTAGGACTGCCACAATAGTCTTTTGAAAAAAAGGGCACATTTACTTGAAAGAAATATACTTTGTTATTTCTGAGTTCCTTTGAAATTGCTGAAGATGGTTTTACTTTAGCATTCCCTTCAGCCTAATTCCCTTTTCCCCTTTGTTTCTATTGGGATGAGGTAATCCTGGGTTTGTAGAGTCTTTTGTGATGGAAATGGCTATGACCACACAGACGCAGCATAATATTTACTTGGAATAAGAGAAAGAGAAATATCAATAGTGCTGCTCACCAAGCATTTGAAAATACTTGTCTTTCATTTCTAGAGAGAAAAATACCACTTTGCGTGTTCATTATTAATTTGGGTAACTGAAACATAGTGTGTGTTCATAAATTGTGAATCAAAATGAATGAGGAGAGGAGTGAAACTTAAAACTAATTATGGCAAGGTCTGAAGTTATGAAGGCCAGATGTATTAATGTTGCATTAATATAGCATAAGACATTCATAAGTAAAATTAGGAAGTTATATGGAGCTGAACAAACTCATCAAACAAATAGGGGTGTATGTGTGTACAGACCCTAGTTTGGTTGTTGTAGCCTAATTCTGGTGAACAGGTCAGCAACCTTTTCCTATAAAGGGCCAGACAGAAAATATTTGAAACTTGGAGACCATAGGCCTCTATCACAACTACTCAGCTTTGCAGTTGTAAAAGAAGCAGCCATGGACAATATGGAAATGAATAAATGTGGCAGTATTTCAATAAAACTTTATTTACAAAATCAGGCTGCAGACCAGATTTGACGTGGAGACTGTAGTTTGCTGCTTCTTTTCCTACACAATGTAATTTTTCTTATTTACTTATTTGTAGACCAATGCGTTGGAAAGGGAGTTTGAAGCAGCTTACAAGGACAGGTTGAGCATCCCAAATCTGAAAATTTAAAATCTGAAATGCTCCAAAAGCTGCAACTTTTCCAGTACTGACAAGAGACATCCAAGGCAAATGCTCATTGGAGCATTTTGGATTTTGAATTTTTGAGTTTGGGATGCTCAACTGGTAAGTAAAATGCAAATTTCCCCAAATTTGAAAAATCCTTGAAAATGTATATGGCAAGGTCAAGGCACAGTAGGACCTGGAGAGATTTTGTGGGTAGGAATGGAGTGGGCTCCAGCCTATAGTAGATTGAGTATATCTATTGCTAACATCCAGGAATCATTTGGGAGCAAAGCATGTCTGTGGACCATTCAGTTTTCATTTGAATGAATATTACACCTAGTCTGTGCTGAGGATCTGCATAGATGCCCTTCAGATCAGCATTGGTGAGAGCCTTCCAGGTGGGGCCCCTGAAACCTAGAGCGTTGATGGTTGAAAAGAGAAATCTCCTACTCTATACCCCAGTGTGACTAAACAGGCCTAGCTCATCCCCTCAATCCCTGCCACTCCATTCACCAAATGGAACAGAAATTAAACAGCCTTTTTACATGTATATATCCTTTGTCCCTATACTTCCACTTGCAGGAATCCATCCTAAGAAAAGTTTTAGGGAAGCTGCTAAAAACTGATATGTAGGCCAGGTACAGTGGCTCATGCCTATAATCCCAGCACTTTGGGAGGGCGAGGTGGGCGGATCACGAGGTCAGGAGTTCAAGACCAGTCTGACCAATGTGGTGAAACCCCATCTCTACCAAAAATACAAAATTAGCCGGGTGTAGTGGTGTGCGCCTGTACTCCCAGCTACTCAGGAGGCTGAGGCAGGAGAACTGCATGAACCCAGGAGGCGGAGGTTGCAGTGCACTGAGATTGTGCCACTGCACTCCAGCGTAGGCAACAGAGTGAGATTACGTCTCAAAAAAAAAAAAAAAACCAAAAAACAAAAAACGGACATGTAATATTCAAATTTCAGCTTCATTTATTAAACTAAAAATTGGAAAGAAGGTAAATATCCAACAGGAGGAGAGTAGGTAAGTAAGTTCTGGTATATATGAGATGAAATAATATATTATTTTTAAAATGGTTTTTGAAGACAATTTTATGACAGGGAAATGATGCTGAATATAATTTTAAATGAATATAGCAGAATGCAATATGATCATAATTTTGTGGAAACAATATTGCAAAAAGACCAGAAGAAGATATATTGTGGAGGAAACCACTAGCTATCTACCAGAATCCCTTCTCTTCTTCCTGATATATGAGCACACTACATTTCCCAGCCTCCCTTGTAGTTGCATATGGCCATGTGACTAAGTTCTCTCCAGTGGTTTGTGAGCATAAATGATGTATTCCACGTACAGGCTTGACTCATAAAAATTTCTCACACATGTTTTTCTATGCCTTTAAATTAAAAGGAAATGTTTTACTGTCTTCACTTGATTGGAATGTTGACACTCAGGGCAACCTTGGAAGTCACATGTTGAAAATGACAGAGTAGCATCAGCTTAGGATCCTGAATGACAACAAAGAGATGAGTTGCCCTGCTGACATGAGCACTCGTCTAGGACTGTTACTTGAGGGAAGAAATACATATCTATGAAGTTCAGCTACCATGGTGATGCCTGATAGAACAGATGGGTGTGCATGTGAAACACCCACTGAGGACTTCCAGAAACATTTGGTTGGGAGGGGGGGTAGAGAAGGCAAGTTTTATAGGAACCCAAGGACTTTTATTAAAAAATGGGACTATAAACCAGTAACCTTTTAGCTATTGTTCAAGTCATCCCTTGCACCTGCAGGCTGATGAGGTCTGAGGAAGCTTGGTCTTCTTGTATTCTTTATTTGTTTGTTTGTTTATGTATTTTTGAGACAGGGTCTCACTCTCTTGCCTGCGCTGGACTGCAGTGGTATGATTCTGGCTCACTGCAACCTTAACCTCCTGGGCGCACAGTTGATCCTCCCACCTCAGCCTCCCAAGTAGCTGGGACTAAAGGTGCATGCCACCACGCCCAGCTAATTTTTGTGCACAATGTAGATAAGAGGTTTTGCCATGTTGCCCAGGCTGGTTTCAAACTCCTGGACTCAAGCCATCCCACCACCCACCCCTGCCCACCACCATGGCCTCCCAATGTGCTGGGATTACAGGTGTCAACCACCATGTCCAGATGGACATGTATTTTTTTTAAAAACTTATTTTTAAAATATGTATTTAATTAGGCAAGTTAGGAAAAATACCAGTGTATACATAATGAAATGGGAAGGTATAAATAAATCTAAAAATGTGGGCAGAAAAAGAACAAATTAATATAGAAGGTAAAAACCCAGGAAGATGCTATACAGATGAGCCATTGAAACCTACACAGTTTCTGAAAATTGAGTGAAAGTTTAACTCTGGTTTTCCTACCAACCAAAGTGATTTGTTAATTGATTAATCCACCAGTCTCTTATCTCTGCAAATATTTCCTTCAGCTATTATTTCTGAAAGAAATTTCTCAATGACTCTTTATATAGGAAACAGTGCCCTCAGCAATATCCCTAAGAAAATACCAGAATGGGATTTACAGTGCTGCCCCAAGATTAACTGAAAGGACATTGAATCAAAACAAACTTTAAGAAAAGAGAATCTAAAGATGGATTGGGAGAGACAACTGGACAATGGGACGTCGGTGATGACAGCCTCACTTGATCCAGGAATTAAACCTGTGTCCAGAAAAATCGTTGGAATTTCTGTCTTTCAAATAGTCTTTCATTCATATCCTTGCTCTTCATGAGGCTTTTTACAAGTTGGGCAGCAGGTGATTTTCAGGAGCTTTCTCAGTAACTGCTATAGGCTCCCGTCTTCTTCCATTTGCCCACATGTCTGCAGTAACTGCTGGAGAAAAATAACTTCTCTATTGTCATCTGAGTCTTGAGGGAGTTCTTTTTATGAACAAAATTTAACTTAGAACCATAGTTATAGGGGATTCTGGGAAATGTGTTTCTGAGCTTCTCCCTTGTGATGTGAGCAGAGCATAGAAAGAGGAAGATACAGTGTTGAGTGGATAACAGATCATCTGGCACACTTTGGTAATGGGGCAGATTTCCAATATGGCAAGCCACCACACAGACAGGCAAACTGAATTTACCAACAATAGGCAGTTATAACTTTTTTTTTTTTTTGAGACTGAGTCTTTCTGTCACCCAGGCTGGAGTGCAGTGGCAGGATCTCGGCTCACTGCAACCTCTGCCTCCGGGTTCAAGCTTTTCTCTTGCCTCAGCCTCCCGAATAGCTGGAATTACAGACACTCGCCATCGTACCAGGCAAATTTTTTAATTTTTAGTAGAGATAGGATTTCACCATGTTGGCCACACTGGTCTCAAACTCCTGACCTCAAGTAATCTGCCCGCCTCGGGCAGTGCTGGGCCTCCCAAAGTGCTGGGATTACAGGCTTGAGCCATGGCACTTGGCAACATTTTTTGATTAAAAACATCTGATATGGTGTGTCGCCACTCAAATCTCATCTTGAATTGTAGCTCCCGTAATTCCCACATGTCATGGGAGGTAATTGAATCATGGGGGTGAATTTTTCCTGTACTGTTCTAATGCTTCTTGTTGGCAGCTACCACCTGCCTGGTGATTCTGTCCAGATCTCTTGTCCCTGAGGTGTCAGTTTGCAACCCCATCTTGGTCCTTTTCCACCATTTTCAGCCCCTCCAGGGCTTGGAGGACCCAGTGGGCCATTCTCTTGGAGCCTTGGCTGAAGTGGCTGGGCATGATGCTTTTACTCTGATGTCCCCCATAGATCTTGATCATGGAGTCAACCCCAGCACCACCCTGTAGGTACAGGTGCTGTGCTGTGGAAGCAGCTCATGTGTAGAACCAGTTTTCATCATAGGGAGGAAGCTCTTTGTGCTTGGTCAGCTTGACGGTATCCACCCATCCAAGGACTTTCAGCTTCCTGGACTTTTTGAGAAAGGCTGCCAGAGCTCTGATGAACTCCTGCTGGTTCATGTTCTTTACAGTATCTCCAGGCATTGTGCAGCCGCCGTGCTGCCAGCCAGGGGAAAGGGATCTGATTGTTTTATAAAGGGCAGTTCCCCTGCACACACTGTCTTGACAGCTGCCATATAAGATGTGCCTTTGCTCCTCATTCGCCTTCTGCCGTGACTGTGAGGCCTCCCCAGCCTAGTGGAACTGTGAGTTCATTAAACCTCTTTCCTTTATAAATTACCCATAGTCAGGTAATTTATAATTACACATACTTGGGTATGTCCTTATAGTAGTGTGATAGTAGACTATCATGATTAGATAGTAGACTAATACAACACCTCAAAAACAAAATTATATGCAGAAATTAAAGCAAAATTTTATTGGAATTCTTAAACGTGAAATTATCTATATGTGGCATGCTGATTATATTTAATAATGTATTGTATACTAAAAAATTGCTAAGGGAGTAGATCTTAAATGTTTTCACCAAAAAAAAGTGAGGTGATGAATATTTTAATTAGCTTAATTTAATTTCTCCCCATTAACATAAATTCAATGTACACATAATATTAAAACATCACATTATACCTCACAAATATACACAATTTTTATTTGTCATCTAAAAAAAAAATTTAGCTGGGCATGGTGGCTCATGCCTGTAATCCCAGCACTTTGGGAATTTGAGGTGGGCTGATCACCTGAGGTTGGGAGCTCGAGACCAGCCTGGCCAACATGGCAAAACCCTGTCTCTACCAAAAAATATAAAAATTAGCCAGGCGTGGTGGTGGGCGCCTGTAATCCCAGCTACTCAGGAGGCTGAGGTGGAAGAATCGCTTGGGCGACAAGAGCGAAACTCTGTCTCAAAATAAATAAATAAATACATAAAAATTTAAACAGCAGATATCAGTGACCACCAGAGTGTTCACTACTTAAAAATGTAATCTATTTGGCATTAGTTTCTGAAGTGCTAGTGCCTTATGTCTAAATATTCACAGAAATGGCTAAATCAAATATTTGCTTGTGCAAAAAAGTTACCTATATATAAATGCACAGGGAGAAAGATACACACCAATCTGAGAATAAAAGTACATCAGCAGAGGGGAGTAAGGTACTGTGGGACCCAAAGTAACTTTTATATAATTTACATTATTTAAAAATTATAAAATATAATTTTTTGTGCATCAATTCTGTAATTAGAAAGAAAAAAATAGAGCTATCCCAGGATAATTAGTACCTAAAACTAATTTCTATGATGCCGTATTCTGTGACAGCTCTTGAAGTCAGCAAATGACAGAGAACTTGAGTTCTACTACAGTTTCTGCATTAGCATGATATGGTATATGACTTTGCCTAGTATTTTATGCTCCTAGGCCTGTTTTCCTGCTTGTAAAACAAGGGGATTGGAATAGATGGTTTCTAAGATCCTTCTTAGCACAGAAAGCCTGTAGTTTTAGGATTTGTTGGAGTGAAATACTGGAAGCATGGAACAGTTCTGGGGGTGGGGAGATGGTACTCCAAGGATGGTCTCTGGGAAGCAGGAAGAACTGCCTGAGGCTACTAGGAATTCAGAAAGTGGAAGTGTGGCCAGTTGAGGCAACTTCATAGCTATTAAAATTTCATGGAAGTTCAGCCTTTTCCTATGAGGCACTTGAGCTTGCACAGGGAAACCTGTCCTAATATCTATTAACAGAGTTTAGTTTTCACTGGTTTTCAACAGATTGCTCTCTAGGCTAGTTATGGTGGGTATCCTTTCTGACTCTTAGGGTCTATGTTACATGGACTGTTGAATATAAATTCTAGCCATATGTCATACTCAAGTGCATCCAAAGAGAGATACTTTTTCCTTATATCCATGAGGAAGAATCTAGATGTGGAGTCTTGAGGTTTTCACCATTTTCTACTATTCAGGGATCAAATTTTGCTAACAGTTTATGTTAAAGCAGAGGATCTACCCTGTTAGGGACTGAAAGACTGAAAATGAAGGTGAATATCCTTCAAGTAAAAGTGAAACTAGACAAATTATTTATGCAATTTAAAGAGAAGAAAAACATAAAGACTTTACAGCATATCAGTCAAAAAAAATCTCTTGGTAAAAAAGCATATCAGCACAGAAACAACCTTAGTTTTCTGTTACTTGTTATAAAACATAATATATTTTCACACCACTTCTTGGGTAGTATTAATTTTGGCATTTATTACACATAATTTATTTTCTGAATACTGAATGTTATACAGCAGAGTCTATTAGAGATACTGTGTTTTCAAAGCCCCAGAAAAATACTTAGAAAGATAGAAGACACAGGTATAGGAGCTGAAAAGTAATTCTGTATGTTCACAAAGAGCAATGGTCAATATTAGGATGTTAATTTTCCCCCATTGACATAAATTAAACTCAAACCTAGTCAAAATACCAGTAGAATTTTTTTTTTGGACAAGATCATTATAAACTTTATGTGAAAATGCAAAGGATCTAGAAAAAAACAGAATAATTTTGAAAAAGATGAACAAAATTGGAAGACTTAACCTAATTTTAAGACTTATGATAAAGCTACAGTAACTAAGATGGTGTAGTCTTGTCTTCCAACAGAAGAAGTACTCTGTCTTCCAACAAGAACAACAAAAGATTAATGACTGCCCTTCTGGATTTCAGACTTGCATGGGGCCTGTAGCCCCTTCGTTTTGGCTCATATATCCTGTTTAGAATGGGAGCATTTATCCAATGCCCGTAACCCCATCGTATCTTGGAAGTAACTGACTTGCTTTTTATTTTACAGGCTCCTAGGTAGAAGGAACTTGCCTTGTCTCAGATGATATTTTGGACTTGGACTTTTGGGTTAACGTTGGAATGAATTACGACTTTGGGGGAACCGTTGGGAAGGCATGATTGGTTTTGAAGCGTAAAAAGAATGTGATGTTTGGGAGGGGTCAGGAGCAGAATGATATGGTTTGGCTCTGTGTTCCCACCCAAATCTCATCTCAAATTGTAATCCCCATAATCCTTACGTGTCAAGGGAAGGAACTGGTGGGAGGCAATTTGATTTTGAGGGTGGTTTCTGCATGCTGTTCTCATGCGGAATAGTGAGTGAATTCTCACAAGATCTGATGGTTTGACAGTTTCTCCTTCACATGCTCTCTCTTGCCTGCTGCCATGTAAGACATGCCTGCTTCCTGTTCTGCCATGATTGAAAGTTTCCTGAGGCCTCCCCAGCCATGTAGGAACTGTCAGTCAATTAAACCTCTTTTCTCTATAAGTTAAAAAAAAAAAATCAATGGAACAGAATAAAAAAATCTAGAAATAGACTCATGCATATATGGTCAATTGATTTAAGAAAAGGTATCAAGGCAATCCAATGTAAAAAGGGTGATTTTTTCAATAAATGGCACTGAAGCAATTGTCTATGTGTGCACAAAGAAGTGAACGTCGACCCTTACATCACATCATAAACAGAAATTAACCCCAAATAGGTCATAGATCTAAATGTCAGAGCTAAAAAACTATAAAACTGTTAAACAAAACATGTGAGAAAATCTTTTAGGTGGTGAGCTTTTTGTGGCTAGGGACCCACCCCATCACTCTTCATTTGTCTTTCTCCTCAGCATCTACCCTGGCTCATAGAAGGCATCCAAGGAATGCTGGAATTCAGTGAGACCTTGCTTTGTGGCTCTGAGAGTGCTGATGGGCAGGGAACCTAGATTTGTGCACTTATTCAGATCCCTGGTATATTCCCCCAAGGTTTGGCTTCACTCCTTTTATACTGTGCTGGTGGAGAATGGGGAATTTCAGAAGCATCAACGCCCACCGGGTGATTCTTTGATGCCCCTCCCCTTGAGATTTGCCCACAGCATTTCTAAACTGAAAGAATGTGACCTCCAATCTTGGGGCTCCAACCAGCACTAGTAGATCCTACCCTAGATTGAACCCAGTGATGCATTGCTCCCTGGCCACCCATACTGAAACTCTGAGAAAACACAGTGTGCCAGAGCACTGAGGTTTATTGTTGCAAAGGTGGCTCAGCTCACGGTAAGGGTTGTTCCAAAAGAATATAGTGAAAGGCACTTAAATCATCATAAGCAAGCAAAATATTTATTTTTAAAATATGCACAGGAAGAATTTGATACTATTTTTATTAGAGGAACAAACTTTCTTCATTTCCTGCTCTCTGAATTAGAGGCCTCCAATTTATTTGGCTCATAACCTAGACAAACCCTAGGAGAAGATATTGCAACTGGGAACTCTTTTGGCTTTTCTTTCTTTATAGCCTCACTACTATGCTACCTATTTTCTAAGCACTGGCAACATTTTCATGGAAAACTTAAGATGATCTAGTCTGGGTGGAGCCAGAACTAGGACCAGACCCAGGTGAGTCCTTGTGGAAAACTGTTGTCATTTAACAACATAGGACCTACTTGCAACAGGAATACAGTTGCGGTTTTAGCACGTGTTAGAACAGAATGGTTGGAGATTAAGAAGGGTCACCTTGCTCAGAGCACACCTTGTACATCTGTGAACTTTAGATTCATGCCTTCTTAGTAGGCATCACATCTTTTTCCTTGATGGATTTTCATTCTCTTCCACTGCGGTTGAAGCACTGGTTTGTCTCATGGCAGTGGGTGCTTTGCTTTCAGTGATACTTTTCTTCATGGAATGCCGAAAGAGTATTACCAGATAAGTGTGGTTTGAATACGGTCAAGATTACTCTAAGCCAGGTGACTTCACCCAGAAGAAGGACTGCTCTAGGATCTAGAGTTCCTTTCGAACACCCTCCTACCACACTCAGCACTTCACCAATTCTACTTCACGGACGCTAATGGTCACATATGACAATCATTTAAGCAAGAGCTGTGATAGTTGCTATGTTGTTATATTGGAGAAATTCTTGATAATCACGTAATGTATTCCCATCTCCAAAATGATGATACTTATGTACTTGGACATTGTATAAAAACATTATATTTGAGGGTTAAATTAGCAAAAGTTATCTTCAAACAAACTAGATTTGTGTATGTTACTTAATGATAATGATGGGGATGCATTCTGAGAAATACATCTTTCAGTGATTTTGTTGTTCTGTGAACATTATAGAATATACTTTCATAAACCTAGATGGTATAGCCCACTATTACCTAGGCTATATGGCATAGCCTATTGCTCCTAGGCTTCAAACCTGTACAGCATGTTTCTGTACTGAATACTGTAGGCAGTTGTAACACGGTGGGAAATATTGATGTATCTAAACATAGCCAAACATAGAAAAGGTTCAGTAAAAAATACAGTATAAAAGATAAGAAGTGGGTTGAGGGCTGTGGCTCATGCCTGTAATCCCAGCACTTTGGGAGGTCAAGGCGGGCGGATCACCTGACGTCAGGAGTTCCAGATCAGCCTGGCCAACATATTGAAACCCCGTTTCTACTAAAAATACAAAAATTAGCCAAGGGTGGTGGCAGGTGCCTGTAATCCCAGCTACTTGGGAGGCTGAAGCAGGAGAATCGCTTGAACCCGGGAGGCAGAGGTTGTAGTGAGCCAAGATCATGCCATTACACTCCAGCCTGGGGACAAGAGTGAGACTTTGTCTTAAAAAAAAGAAAAAGAAAATGATAAGAAGTGGTATATCTATATGGGATATTTACTGTGAATGGCTTGCAGGACTGGAAGTTGCTCTAGGTGAGTCAGTGAGTGAGTGTTGAGTGAATGTGAAGGCCTAGGACATTACTGTACACTACCGTAGACTTTATAAACACTGTACACTTAGGCTACACTAAATTTCTAAAAGATATTTTTCTTTCTTTGAGAATAAATTAACCTTAGCTTACTGTATTTTGCTTTATAAAATTTTTAATTTTTTAAACTTTTGATGCTTTTATAACACTTAGCTTAAAACTCAAACAGTGCACAGCTATACAAAAGTATTTTCTTTCTTTATGTTTTCGTTCTATACATTTTCTTCTATTTAATTTTTTTACTTAATTTTCCTTTTATCTTGTTAAAAACTAAGACCACACACATACGTCAGCCTAGGCTTACATAGGGTTCAGGATAATCAATATCACTGTCTCCCACCTCCACATTTTGTGCCACTGGACGGTCTTCAGGAGCAATACCACGCATGGAGCTGTCATCCCCTATGATGACAATGCCTTCTGGAATACCTCCTGAACACCTGCATGAAGCTGTTTTACAGTTAACATTTTTTCATAAGTAGATGATGTACATGGTAAAATACCAATAAAAAGTATAGCATAGTAAATACATAAACCAGGAGCATAGTTGCTTATTGTCATTATTATCTACTACACATAATTGTATGTGCTATACTTTGAAAGGACTGAAAGCACAGTAGGTTTGTTTACACCAGCCTCACCACAAACATGTGAGTAACGCATTGTGCTACGACTTGGAGATGGCTGCAAAGTCACTGGGCAACAGGAATTTTTCAACTCCATTGTAATCTTATGGGACTACCATTGTATATGTAGTATATCATTGACCAAAATGTCATTATGCAGTGCACGACTGTATATACATACATGAAACACACATGTACATAGGTTTTTTGTTTGTTTGTTTTTACATCTTTCAAGAGACTTCATAAGTCCAGATTTTTTTGTTTTTCCTCACTGCTCAGGTACTTTAAGAGTAGCTGGCACATTGGCCCAAGTCAAGCAGAAGAAGGGCTGAATGTTTCATTTCTGGATTTCAAGGAAATTAAATTGTATACTACTGCCACATTCTCTGCTACTGCTGTAACACTGAGGCTTTTTTGTAAGCTAGTGTTCAAAAATCACTGCTAAGAAAGCAATGTATGTTAATAGGTTCTAGTGTGAACTAGGGGCAATTCCACCTGAAGTTGATGGTGGCTTTTATGGGGCCTGACTTGTCTTCAGTGCTGGAGTTTCACCTTGTCCTAATCTGCTAGGGCTGCTATTACAAAATACTATGCACTGGGTGACTTAAACAACATACATTTGTTCCTCACAGTTCTGGAGGTGGGAAGTCCATGATCAAGGTGCCAGCAGGGTTTGATTTCTGGTAAGCGTTCTCTTCCTGGTTTGCAGATGGCTGCTTTCTTGCTGTGTCCTCATGGTGGAGAGGGAGAGGCCTCTGGTCTCTTCCTCTGTACAAAGGCATCAATCTCATTATGGGGGCTCCAACTTCAGGACCTCATCTAAACCTAATTACGGGCCCCTTCCAAAGGCTCCACATCTATTCCATCACATTGGGGATTAGGACTTCAACATATGAATTTTGGGGTGACACAGATATTAAGTCCATAGTATACCTCTTGCCCCTAATTGCATGTTGATTCTTTCTATGACTTTACTGAACACATAGCATAGCAACCTGAATAAGATTGTAACTGTGCTTCTCATCATTGATCCCCAGGAATAAAAACCTTGTGAATTTTAATTCTTATAAATTTTCCCTTAAGAGAATATTATGCAGTTATGATTAAAGTCTAGCATCCAGAGAGGTCTATGTTAAGCGTTCCTCAAAATTAAATTTATTGGGGATACCCTGAATAGCACACTGGCAGGAGTAATATTTTTAAACTCTGTAGGCTGGGAGGATTTTACTATTTACTTTTGGTATAAACAGATTTTTGTCCAGCACTTACCAACAACTTGACCTACATTTCACATGGTACAACAAAAAATTTCAATGAAAAATAGAAAACAAGAGTACTGGATTTAAAGCCAGGAATATTTAAGAGAGGGGGTGTTTACAGGTACTTCTCTTCTATTTCCTGTCTTAAAAATGGATGTAATACCAATGAACGTTCTAGGATTTTATTTCTGCCCACATTTAAAATGTTCTGAATACCACCAACGCATGTGGTTTACTTTCATAAAATGTTTACAGAGCACAGTTAAACAGCATCCAATTTCTGGAGTTAAACTCAGAATATTACGTATTTTCCTGAAGTAGAGTGTGATCTCTTGAGTAAAGTTGGACAGTAGATGCATTTATACTGTGCTTTTAAGTTCTAAGCCAATTCCATTAATTGTATTAAAGTTCCAATCCATATTTTAGTAATAACCACTGTGGCAAATGATATTTATTGTTCTTTCCTCTTTCTATTTTGGGTGGAGGACAAACATTGTCATGTATTTTGAAAACCTTTTGGAAAACCAAGAAAGAAAGAGACTTCTTCCACGGTGCCAGGCCTCTTCGTACAGTTTTTGAAACCCAGTCAATATTTTACCATTAGAGCACATTTCAACTTAAAATAGCTGTATTTTGACTGGGCGTGGTGGTTCATGCCTGTTATCCCAGCACTTTGGGAGGCTGAGGCGGGCAGATCACCTGAGTTCAGGAGTTCAAGACGAGCTTGGCCAAGATGGCGAAACTTCATCTCTACTAAAAATACAAAAATTAGCCAGGCATGGTGGTGCGTGACTGTAAACCCAGCTACTCGGGAGGTTGAGGCAGGAGAATCCCTTGAATCCAGGAGGTGGAGGTTGCAGTGAGCCGAGACTGTGTCACTGCGCTCCAGCCTGGGCTACAGAGTGAGACTCCATCCAGAAAAAAAAAAAAAAGAGCTGTATTTCAAGTGCTCAATAGCCTCATATGGGTAGTGGCTACAATGTTGAATAATGAAGAGCTAGAAGAATAAACATCAAAAATATTAATAGTTGTTATATATAGGTTGTACAATTATGAATTTATCTCTTTGCTTACTCATATTTTCTAGATTTATAATAAACATATGTTGCTTTCATAAGATAAGAAATCCATGCTTAATTTAAAATATGTCATAAGGGGACTTTATATTCTATAGTGAAACTCTCATTTGTTCATACTTCTAAAAATTCTAGCGGAGAGAGATGTAGTCTGTTTTTAAGACAGTTGAAGTTTGTGACTTCAGTACTACAGGCATTTCAGAGAACTCTGTGTGTGTGTGTGTGTGTGTGTGTGTGTGTGTGTGTGTGTGTGTATAAAGATCATGTATGAAGTCCTTTCTGTGGACCCTGGCAATCTCTACAGTCACGGAGGTGTAGTGGCCCTGAGGCACAAGAACAGGCCTTTTGGTGAGGATCATTAGCCTGAAGTTGTAGTCCTGAATTTTGATCAAATCCATTTTTCTTCAACAGAGTATTTTTACATTTGTTAGCCCAGGACGACCTACTGGACCAAACACAAAATCTGGGAGAGAGAGTTCTTGGGTTAGTTGTAGAGGTTAAGCGTGAGCATTTCAGAGCAGTTGGGGCCAGATTCCCATCAAAAACAATCCGTTGGGAATTTGGAGTACCCAACTATTAGCCAAGTTAGGGTCTAGTTCAGTATTCCTATGAAGTGACACACTGGAATTATTCTGTCAGAGGGAGCTATGGAATGTACCCCACCACATGATTAGATAGCTCTGAACTATAAACAGTGGAACTGTTGGAATGTCAAATGGAGTCACATGGAGATCAGTGACACTTTACATCTTAGTGGCATCACAACAAAATACTATATTCATTAAAGGTTTACACTTTGGGTACCTTGGCCTGTGTCAGTGATGGCCTAAAATGATGGCCTAAATAATTTCTTGTTCCCTTTGTATTTATTAGAGTAAAATTAGTCATGATAAAAATCATTTGATATTAATGCGCATGTCATAAGTACTTACCACATTTCTGCCCCGCAATTCATTATTATTTTTTCAAGAGATTCCCAGATGTCCTGGGGATGGAGTTAAGATGTCCCTGGGATGGGTTTCCAGTGTTATGATTAGAGCAGTTTGATCCAATATGACAAAGTCTCAAGTGCCCGTAAGCATAAAGCACCTGCCAAGACACATGTGCAACAGACCATTGGAATTCCTTGGCATTGTTTTACGAAGCAGAAGGCTTTGGTAGTGGGGCACTCAACAAACTACTCAGTATTTCTTTTTGTTTTAAAAACAAAGCATTCTTACAAAACAAGCCTTGTCTTTGGTTTCCAAACCACAAAGTTCTGAAGGTGGAGTTTTCAGAAAACCACTGTATTTCTGAATGAAATGTTGCTAAGTTCCATCATCATTTTTGGTTATTGCACTCTGTTCAGACGCCTCTCATGGTTTATTAAAAGCCATTTCATACAGGCCTTGGTAAAGATACTGATATAGAATTAAAGAGAAAAGATGTGACGTCTCTTCTTTTTTTAGGCTACAAGAATTAATTGACATTTTCCCTGGCCTTTTCTTTGACTCATTGGCAGAAGAGATATGATACACAACTGCTCTGTTCCCTGTTTCAGAGAACAAACTATTTGAGGAAGAATGTTTTCAATGACATTCCATGGAGTGGAAAAATTAGCCTCCCCTATGTACAGGAATAGTCACAGAAATTTTATGGCCTATCAAACCTAGGGTTTGGAAAAAATAATCCAGTGAACTTTACTAAAGATTCCAAAAAGACTTTGCGTCAGGGCCAATTGCTTTAACAAATAGACCCCAAAGCATATAGGTTCAAACATAATACAAGTTTATTTCTTGTCCATATACTAGTGGTAGGCAGGGGAAAATGTGGGCAATAGCTTTCCTCCATACAGTCATTTAGAAATCTAGGTTGATAGAGGTCTTGCCAACTTCAGTATATGGATGCACCAAGGTTTTCCCAATAGGAATTTCCCCCTACTAGGGAAAATAAGCCAGAGAAAAGAATTTTATGGACCAGAACTGGACACGGCATGTAACATTTCCATGGCATGAGTGGAAATGTTGAGTTCATAGGCTAGAACTCAATTTATATGGTCTCACCTAGTTGCAGAGAAGACTGGAAAACGTAGTCCCTAGCTGGGCAGTCACTTTTCAAAGAATCTCTGCACTGTGGATAGGAAACCATTAATTTCTGGTGGACAGTTAACTACCTATATCATGTGCTCTACCATATTTCTTTTGAGAAAATTTAGACAAAGAATCAACACCGTGTTTGAAATGGAAAATAATAAAAGAATAAACCATTCTCCCCATGAATAGCTTTAATAGTGATACCTTCACCACTGTCTCTACTGTCTCCATGGAACTACTGTAGAGGAGACTGAAGAAAGAAGAAAATGGAAAAAAAGAAGGAGGGAATCTCAGAGGAGGAGAAAAGGAAGAGGGCGAAAGGGAAAAAGATTGTGGGAAACATACGATGAAGGGATGAGAAAAATAAAATTGGACTTCCTGGATATACTTGAGGGATTAAGAAAAGTTAGCAGCATTTTACTTCTCTTGCAAGTTTTCCCTCTCAAATCGTGAGATAGCTTCACGCAGATTTCGTGTGGGCATAGCTGGGTTCTGGTTTCCCTTCACTTCAGAAATGTTCTAATACGGATTTACCATTACATTACATCAATAAAAAGATAATATATGAAAAGGCTTTGTAAAGTACAAAGAATTATTCAACTGTAATTAATATGGATTTTAGCATGAGACCTGATATATATTTTTTAAAGGCTGTTTAAAGGTTGTTGCTGGGCTGACTCAGAAAATAATAATTTACTAATTGCAAGTCCTTTATATTTTATTTTAAAATTATATTTTATATTAAAATATAAAATGCATACAAGTAAAGGCATAAATCCCCATTGTGCTGCTTGATGAATTTTTGCAAAATTACTGGGAAGAAACACAGCATTACTAACACCCAGCCGATCCTCTCATGCCTGTTCCTAATAATGATCCTCTCTTGTTCCCTCAGAAGTAACAACTTACACTTCATATAAATGGAATTATATGCTATGATTTTATTTTCTGTGAGATTAATTTGTATTGTTGTATGTGGCAGAATTTGTTTATTTTTATTACTGTATAAAATTTCATGATATAAATATACTTACCTATTTTACTCTTCGGGGGCATTTTGATTTCAAGTTTTCAACTATTATGAATAACATTGCTATGAACATTCTTGTATCTGCTCTTTTGTGTGCATATATACACATTTCTGTTGAGTATTTTACCTATGAATGGAATTTTTATATCATTGAGTTGTGTATTCTCTTGTAGTACATACAGCTAAATGGTTTTACAAATGGTCACAATTTATTCTCCCAGTAGCAGTGTAGGAGAGTTCCAGTTTCTCCACATCCTAGTCAGCACTTATTATTGTTAGTCTTTTTAATTTTAGTCACTCAGATGGATACATAGTGGTTTCAAATTTTCTTTATTAATGAGCCTGAGAACTCTTTCACATGTTTGATAGACATATCCTCTTATGAAGAGCATGTCCATATCTTTTGTAAAAATAGTTGTGAACATAAAGTTGTTAGTCTTTCTCTCATTACTTTGTAGGAATGTCATATATTCTGATCAATCTTTTGTCAGATATCTGTAGTGCCTGTATCTTCTCCCATTCTGTGGTTTGCCTTTTCATTCTCTTAATGATGTCCTTAAATGTGCAAAAGTAATTAATTTCACCAATCGTGTTCTTTAAGGATAATACTTTTTTCATGTGATGGTCAAGAAATTTTATACTTCTCTAAGAATATGAAGATAGCATACTTTTTTTCTGGGGATGTTATTTACAATCTGCTTGGAATTAAAGTTTTAATATAGCATGAAGATAATTCAATATTTTTTTAGTCAACTGAATATCCCATTTTCATAGCACTAAGTGTAGAAAAGACTGTCCTTTCACAGCTTGTAATGTAATAATGTCTTATCCAGATCCCCATTTAGCAAGCCGGTGTACCCACACCTCCAGATGTGTGTCAACTGCTAACAATATCAAATGCTTCAGAGAACCGCCATCTTCTGATGAGAACCACCACTCCTGGGAAGTTATATCCCCTCTGGGAATGGTCCTCAGACAGTGAATGACTAATATGGGACTACTAAAGGCTGGATTCCTTGCCTCAAGAAGGGTCAATACTGTGGTGTGGTTTATGCTTCTGAGCCTCCCCCTCTGGATTAAGCCATAGCTAGCCTTTACCAGAAAACACAGCCTTGCTTCGCTCTTTATCCTTTCCTGTTATGTTTCCTTCTCTCCCTATATAGGAATAATTTCCTGGAAAGCACTCCCTCAAATCACATGCATTACTAACCCTGTCTCAAGCCCTGTGTCTAGGGAACTCAACCTAATGCAGTCGTTTCCAGAAGTGCTTCCAGGAAGCAGACTCTAGGAATGTGATTCCTAATTTGGATCACTTTCTGGATATATGACAGAGTACCTCATCACCAGTTCTGATAGCCTGTTGTGGTATGCAGTAGAGGACAACTGCTGAGACATTCACTTGTCGTGAACTAGGATAGGATATTATGAAAGAGGTTGCATAGGTTTGTAAAATATCTATGGCATTTGGAACATAGAAGAGAATAATGACAAGAACTGGAAAATTGGGGGCTTGTTGCAGAATATTTTGAAAAGAGAAAATTATAGGCTCAGGAAATCTGCCACCAATTTATTTTATTTTATTTTATTATTTTATTTTATTTTATTTTTGAAATGGAGTTTTGCTCTTGTTGCCCAGGCTGGAGTGCAGTGGCATAATCGGCTCACGGCAACCCCTGCCTCCTGGGTTCAAGCAATTCTCCTGCCTCAACCTCCCAAGAAGCTGGGATTACAGGCATGTGCCACCATGCTCAGCTAATTTTGTATTTTCAGTAAAGATGGGGGTTCTCCATGATAGTCAGGCTGGTCTTGAACTCCCGACCTCAGGTGATCTGCCCACCTCGGCCTCCCGAAGTGCTGGGATTACAGGTGTGAGCCACCACACCTGACCATATGACACTAATTTAAAGCAAAATGTGAGAGTTAGGGAGCTGCTTAAGTAGCCTTCAAAGTGCCCTCATTTCTTGTTAGTGGAGGAGAGATACAGCTGAAGATCAGGCCCAGGACCTAATTTCTAGGAGTGGCAGAACTTCAAAGAAAGGTGAATTCTCAGCCTAGCCAAGTTTCCTATGCTAAAGATAATTACCTGATAGAGAATGAGTGAGACTGTAAGACTTGATGGAAGGCTATCTGGGTAGATATACTTGAACATTAATAATTCTCTTGTGCCCTCTGGGTTTGCAGAAGTGGCACCAACTCTCCGTTGCAAAAATATAGAGTCTGCCTTTCTTGAAGACTATTAGATAGGTAGAAATAAGTGTTGATTCTCCTCAGAATTTGCCCTCAATTCTCCTTCTGACCACTAGACCAATACTAGGATTACATTTAAGCTTGAATCAGCTAGGTGTGTGCTGGGGAAAACTAATGGGGGAGTGATTATATGTTTTTTAATAAGAAGGTACTGTCCCATGATACAGAATTTAACATATGGCAAGAGCCCTTGGAGATAATTCTCCTGGATTGCTCTTGGACCTTTATGGAAAGTCATGGTCCACATTGAATGAGATAGAGAAGCAAAAACTGCCATGGCAGATTGTAAAGAAAGGAATCAAAAAGTTTGGAGATTCTATACCCACGAGGTTGCTAACTTAGATGGAATTACTAATTTCTTAAAAGACACAATCTAAAAAATAATTACATAAAATACACAATCTAGTAGAATTTGCACAATGAGAAATAGCTAATTCACATAGGTGTATATCATTAAAGAAATGGAATCAACAATACTGTACAAAATAGAAAGCACCAGGCTCAGATGCTTTCACTTATGAATTCTACCAAACATGACGGAAGAAATAATGCCAGTGCTTTACAATATCTTCCAGAAAATCTGAGGAGAGCAAAACTTCCTAACTCATCTGTGAGGCCAGTATTATCCTGATACCAAAACCAGATAAAGACATTACAAGAAAAATATAGACTGACACCTCTTGTGAACACAGATGCAAAAATCCTCAATAAAATATTAGCAAATTGAATCTAAGGAAACTCAAGACTAAAGGGAACAGGGCCTGGTTTTAACTTCATATCACTAAAAAGGCATAAGAGGGTAGAAAAGATAGTCTTCAATTGCTGCCACCACCCTTTCCCCATTCCCTCAACAGTTGCCACATGACATGGAGAATCTGTGCACTTGGGGAGGGAAGACCACAGTGATTGTGGGATTTTGCTTTAGAACTCCATACACTCCTGTCACAGTGAAAAGTAATATTAGGCAGAATTCAGCTAGCACCCATAGAGGGAGCATTTAGACCAGCCCCAGCTAGAAGAGACTTGCTCATCCCAGTAGTTGGAAACTGAGTTCTGACTAAAAGGAGCTAAAGTGCTCTGGGGCTCCAAATAAACTTGAAAGGCAATCTAGGCCACAAGCACTACAATTCCGGGGCAAGTCCCGGTGCTATGCTGGGCATAGAGCCAGTGGACTTTGGGGGCACATGACTCAGTGAGACACCAGTTGGAGTGGCCAAGGGAGTGCTTTTGTCACTCCTCACTCAACCCCAGGCAATACAACTTGCAGCTCCAGGGGAGACTCCTTCCTTTGCTAGAGGAGAGGAGAGGGAAGAGTAAAGAGGACTATGTCTTGCAACTTGGATACCAGTTCAGCAACGGTAAGATAGAGCACCAGGCAGAGAGCTGAGACCATTTATTAGTCCGTTCTCACACCGCTATAAAGAGCTTCCCAAGACTGGGTATTTTATAAAGAAAAGAGGTTTAATTGATTCACAGTTCCACATGGCTGGGAAGGCCACAGGATATTTACAATCATAGCAGAAGGGGAAGAAGCACATCTTACGTGGTGGCAGGTGAAAGACAGTGAATGCGTAAAGGAGAAGCTGTCAGACACATAAAACCACTGGACCTCATGAGAACTCACTTATTATCATAAGAACAGCATGGGGGACACGACCCTTGTGATTTAATCACCTCCCACCAGATCTCTTCCTTGACACTTGGGGATTAAAATTCAAAATGACATTTGGGTGAGGACACAAAGCCTAACCGTATCAGACCCCCAATTCCAGGCCCTTGCTTGTAGACATTTCCAGACACACCCTGGGCCAGAAGGGAACCCACTGCTTTGAAGGAAATGACCCAATCCTGGCAGGATTCATCACTGCTGACTAAAGAGCCCTTGGGCCCTGAATAATCAGTAGTGGTACCAGGCAGTAGTCCCTGTGGGCCTTTGATGAGATTCAGAGATGTGCTTCAGATGTGACCGGGCATATTCCCAGCTGTGGTGGCTATGGGAAGGGATTTCTGCTTGAGAAAAGGAGAGGGAAGACTAAAGGGAACTTTGTCTTGCAGCTTAGGTACCAGCTCAGCCACAGTCGGGTAGAGCAACAAGTGGACTCTTAAAGTCCCTGATTCCAAGTTTTGGCTCTTGGACAGCCTTTCTGGACCTGCCCTGAGCCAGAGGGGAGCCCACTGCCCTGAAGGGAGAGTCTCAGGCCTGGCAGCATTCTCCATAAGCTGATTGAAGAGGCCCTGGGCCTTGAATGAACATCAGCAGTAGTCTGGCAGTATTCACCATGGAACTGGGAAGCGGTAGCCACAAGGAGAGACTCTTATACATGTGAAAAGGGGAGGGAAGAGGGGTGCGAAGATGGTTCAACACATGCAAATCAATCAAGGTAATACATCATGTCAACTGAATGAAGGACAAAAATCATATGATCATTTCAATTGATGTGAGAAGAGATTTGATAAAATTTGACATCACTTCATGAAAAAAGCCATTAAAAAGCTGGATTTAGAAGGAATATACCTTAACACAATGAAAGCCATATGTGACAGGCCCACAGCTAGTATCATACTGAATGGGGAATAACTGAAAGTCTTTCCTCTAAGATCTGGAACATGAAAAGGATGCTCACTTTCACCACTGGTATTCAGCATAGTACAGCAAGTTCTTGCTAGCACAGTCACACAAGAGAAAGAAATAAAAGGCATCCAAACTGGAAAGGAAAAAGTTACATTATCCTTGTTTGCAGATGATATGATCTTATATTTGGAAAAATCTGAAGACCACTAAAAAATTATTAGAAGTGATAAACAAGTTTAGTAAAGTTGCAGGACACAAAATCGACATACCTAAACCAGTAGCATTTCTGTATGCTAACAGAGGACAATGTGAAAAAGAAATAAACGAGTTCCATTTATAATTACCACAAATAAAATTAAATAATCATGAATTAACCAAAAAAAGAGAGAAATCTCTACAATGGAAACTATAAAACAGGCCAGACGCAGTGGCTCATGCCTGTAACCCCAGCACTTTGGGAGGCCGAGGCGGGTGATCATGAGGTCAGGAGTTTGAGGCCAGCCTAGCCAACATAGTGAAACCCCGTCTCTACTAAAAATACAAAAAATTATCCAGGCATGGTGGTGGGCACCTGTAGTCCCAGCTACTTGGGAGGCTGGTGCAGGAGAATCACTTGAACCCGGGAGGCAGAGGTTGCAGTGAGCTGAGATTACACCACTGCACTGCCCACACAGAGGAGACTCCATCTCGCCAAAAAAAAAAAAAAAAAAAAAAAAAAAAAAAAGAAAAAAAAAAAAAGAAAGAAAACTATGAAACATTGATGTAAGAAATTGAAGAAACTGAAGAGGACACAAGAAAATGAAAATATATTCCATGTTCATGGATTGGAAGAATGAATATTGTTAAAACATCCATACTACCCAAAGCGGCGATCTACACTTTAAATGCAATCCCTATCCAAATACCAATAACATGCTTCACAGAAATAGAAAAATAACCTGATAGTTTATATGGAGCCACAAAAGACCGAGAATATCTCAAGATGTCCTAAGCAGAAAGAACAAAACTAGGAATCCCATTACCTGACTTCAATTTATACTGCAGAGCTATAGTAACCAAAGAGCATGGTACTGGTATAAAAATAGATACATAGACACATGGAACAGAATAGAGACCTCAGAACTAAATCTATATATTTACAGTGAACTCATTTTCAACAAAGGTGCCATGAACATACATTGGGGAAAGGATAGTCATTTCCCTAAATGGTGCTGGGAAAACTGGTTATGCAGGGAAAACTGGATAACCATATGCAGGGGAATGAAACTAGATCCCTATCTCTTGTCATATATAAAAATCAAATAAAAATGGATTAAAGACCTAAATCTGAGACCTCAAACTATGGAACTACTAAAAGAAGACATTCATGAGATGAGACGACCCACAGAATGGGAGAAAATACTTGCAAACTACCCATGTGGCAAAGGTTTAATAACCAGAATATATAAGGAGCTCAAACAACTCTATAGGAAAAAAAAATCTAATAATCCAATTTAAAAATGGGCAAAAGAGCTGAATAGACTTTTCTCAAAAGAAGACATACAAATGGCAACAGGCATATGAAGAGGTGCTCAACATCATTATGCATCAGAGAAATGCAAATTGAAACTAAAACGAGAACTATAACTAAAACTAAAATTGAAACTAAAATCATCTTACCCCAATTAAAACAGCTTTTATCCGAAAGATAGGCAATAACCAATGCTGGCAAGAATATGGAGAAAATGGAACATTTGTACACTGTTGGCGGGAATATAAATGAGTACAACCACCATGGGGAATAGTTTTGAGCTTCCTCAAAAAGCTAAAAATAGAATTACCATATGATCCAGAAATCTCACTGCTAGGTATATACCCAAAAGAAAGGAAATCAGGATATTGAAAAAATGTCTGCACTCCCAGTTTACTGTAACACTATTCACAATAGTGAAGATTTGGAAGCAATATAAGTGTGTTCATCAGCAGATGAGTGGATGGGAAAATGTGGTGGCACACAATGATGTACTATTCAGTCATAAAAAGAATAAAATTCTGTCATTTGAAACAATATGAATGGAACTACAGTTTATTACATTAAGCAAAATAAGATAAACTTCACATGTTCTCACCAATTTGTGGGAACTAAAATTTGTAACAAATGAACTCATGGAGATAGAGAGTAGAATGATGGTAACTAGAAGCTGAGAAGGGTAGTGGGGGTAGGGGGAGAAATGGAGATGGTTAATTGATACAAAATTATG
Organism: Papio anubis; assembly: GCF_008728515.1. NCBI lineage: Eukaryota > Metazoa > Chordata > Mammalia > Primates > Cercopithecidae > Papio > Papio anubis. The sequence continues at coordinate 48,004,008 of NC_044980.1, read as the reverse complement.
ATTTGATAGAATAAATAAGATCAAGTATTTGATAGCACAACAGAGTGACTACAGTCAGCAATAATTTATTGTACATTTTAAAATAACTAAAAGAGTATAATTGGTTTGTAACACAAAGAAAAGATAAATGCTTGAGGTGATGGGTGCCCCATTTATCCTGATGTGATATTACACATTGCATGTCTGTATCAAAATATCATATCATAAATATGTATATATCATAAATATGTACACTTCCTTCGTACTCACAAGCAATTTTAAAAAATTTAAAAAGTTCTGTTAAAACTTTGTTTCATCCATAAAATTATTAAAAATATTGTATAAAATTACCTTCGGGCTATGTGTATATAAAATATACACTAATTTTGTGTTTAGACTTGGGTACCATACCCAAGATATCTCCTTATGTATGTGCAAATATTTCAAAATCTGAAAAAATTCAAAATCTGAAACAGTTCTAGTCTTAAGCATTTTGAATAAGAGATATTTAATCTCTATTTCTTCTTATATGAGTTGTGATAGTTTGAGTCTTTCAAGAAATTCGTCAGTTTCATCTAAGTTATCAAATTTGTGAGCATAGAGTTATTTATAATATTCATTCATGTATTGCACTTTTAATATTCATGGGGTTAGTAATGGTGATTCTTACTTTATTCTTATATTGGTTATTTGTGTCTTCTCTCTGTTTTTCTTTTTTTTGTTTGTTTGTTTGAGACGGAGTCTTGCTCTGTCGCCCAGCCTGGAGTGCAGTGGCGCGATCTCGGCTCACTACAAGCTCCGCCTGCCGGGTTCACGCCATTCTCCTGCCTCAGCCTCCCGAGGAGCTGGGATTACAGGCGCCTGCCGCCACGCCCGGCTAATTTTTTTTGTACTTTTAGTAGAGACGGGGTTTCACCGTGTTAGCCAGGATGGTCTCGATCTCCTGACCTCGTCATCCGCCCGCCTCGGCCTCCCAAAGTGCTATGATTACAGGTGTGAGCCACTGCGCCGGGCCCTCTCTGTTTTTCTTTGTTAGCCTGGCAATAGTTTTGTCAACTTTATTAATCTTTTCAAAGAACCAGCTTTTGATTTCACTGTTTTTCTCTTCTTTTCTCATGTTCAGTTTCATTGACTTATGTTCTAATTTTTGTTACTTATTTTCCCTTGTTTCATTTAGAGTTTAATTGTTCTTCTTTCTCTGGTTTCTTAAGGTGGGCACAGGCTTTTGATTTTAGATCTTTCTTCTTTTTAATGGCATTTAATGCTATAGATTTCTTTCTTAGCACTGCTGTAACTCTATCCCACAAAGTTTGAAAAATTATATTTTATTTTCATTTAGTTCAATATTCTAAATTTCTCTTGAGATTTCTTCAAGTCATGTGTTATTTAGAAATATGTTGTTTAATTTCCAAATATTTGAGTGTTTTCCAGCTATCATTCTGTTGCTGATTTCTCCTTTAATTCCATTGTTGTCTGATAGCATGCTTCTTATGATTTATATTCTTTTAACTGTTAAGGTGTACTCGGTGGCTAAAAATGTGGCCTATCCTGGTGAATGTTCATGTGAGCTTGAGAAGAATGTGTATGCTGCTGTAGTTGGATGGCGTATTCTATAAACATCAATTAGATCCAGTTAATTGATAGTGCTTTTCAGGCCAACTGTATCTTTATTAAATTTATGCCAGCTTGACCTATCAGTTACTGACAGAAGCGTATTAAAGTCTTCAACTATAATAATGATTTTTTTCATTTCTCCTTGCTGTTCTATCCATTTTTGCTTCATATATTTTGACATTATTGTTAGGCGCATACGTATTTAGGATTGTTATGTCTTCTTGGAGAATTGGGTCCTTTTTCATTATGTAATATCCTCTTTAGCTCTGATAACTTTCACTCTTCTAAAGTCACATTCGTCTGAAGTTAATACAAGTACTTCAGCTTACTTTGATTAGTATTAGTGTGATATTCCTTCTCCATCCCTTTACTTTTCTCTTGAGTCTTTATATTTGTAGTGGGTTTCATAGAGACATATCTAGTTAGGCCTTTTAAAAAATTCTACCTTAACAGTTATAGTCTTTTAATCAGTGTTTTATATTGTTACCATTTAAAGTGGCTATTCTGGGCATAGTGGTGTGCTCTTATAATCCCAGTTATTCTGGAGGCTGAGACAGGAGAATCGCTTGAACCCAGGAGGTGAAGGTTACAGTGAGCTGAGATCATGCCATTGCACTCCAGGTTGGGCAACAGAGCAAGACTCCGTCTCACAAAAAAAAAAAAAAAAAAAAAAAAGGCTATTGATATAAGTAAATTAATATGTATTATGTTTGTAACTGTTTTTTATTTATTGCATTTTTTGGTTTCCCACTCCCAGTTTTAATTGATCATTTTATATGATATTTTAAAAATCTGTTTTAGTGTACCAATTATACTCTTTTGACATTAAAAAAAAGTTTCCCAAAGGTTGTAATATATATTTTTAACAAATATTAGTTCACTTTCAAAGAACACGCATAATGCAGATGCTTTATAACTGTGTGCTCAGTTCCTCTTTTCAGTCTTTGTAACATTGCAGTCATTCATTTCACTTATCCATATGCTATACACATTGTTACTATTATTACTTTAACAAATTGTTACTATTATTACTTTAAACAGTTATATTTTAAGAAAAAGAAAAGTAACAGATTCTATGTTATCTTTATTTATTTCTTCACTGATGCTCTTCTTTTCTTTGTGTAGTTCCAAGTTTCTGAACTACAAAATTTCCTCTGCCTGAAAAACTACTTTTAACATTTCTTTTAGGGAGGTCTGCTGGCAATGAGTTGCCTCAGTTTTTGTTTGTCTGAGAAAGTCTTTATTCCTCTTTCACTTTTAAAGGATAACTTTGCTGGACATAGAATTCTACACTGGTAGTTTTTTGACTTTAAAGATTTTACTTCACCCTTTTTGTTTGTATAGTTTATGATGAGAAGCCCATTATAATTCTTATTCTTCTTCCAGTACAGGAAAAAAAGTTTTTATCCTCTGGATTCTTCTCAGATTTCCCTTTAATTTTTGCAGTTTGAATATGACAGTGTAGGTATGTGCGTGTATGTGTGTTTTGATATTTATCCTGCTTGATGTTCTCTGCACTTCCTGGACTTATGGTTTAGTGTCTGTCATAAATTTTGGAAAATGCTCAGTTTTTATTAGCCTTTATTACTTCAGCTTCTTCCTTCTTTCCTACCTCCTTCTCTCTCTCTCTTTATATATATTTGTGTGTGTGTATATATATGTATGTATATATCTGTATGTGTATATATATGTATGTGTATATATATCCTCTCTGGCATTTGAACTATGCATATATGACACATTTTGCAATTGTCTCATAGTTCTTGGATTTGCTGTTATGGGTTATTGTTTTTCATTCTCTTTTCTATCTTTGTTTTAGTCTGAGAAATTTTGTCAATATATCTTCAAGCTCACTAATTCTGTCCTTGGCCATGTCTAGTCTACTGATGACCCCATTCTTTATTTCTGTTACAATGTTTTTGATTTCTAGCATTTCCTTTTTATTATTTCTTAGAGTTTCCATCTTTCTGCTTACATTATCCATTTCTGTTTACATGGTGTCTCCTTTTCCTCTTAGAGTACTTAACGTATTAATCATACTTATTTTAAATTCCTTGTCTGAAAATTCCAAAATCTATGTCATATCTTGTTCTGATGCTTGATTTGCCTTTCCAGACTAAGTTTTTTTTTTTAATCTTTTAGCATTATTTGTGTGTGTGTGTGTGTGTGTGTGTTTGAAAGCCAGACATGATGCACTGAGTAATAGGAACTGAGGTAATAGGCTTTTAGAATGAAGTTTATATTAATCTAGTTAGGATTTCAGCTGTCTGATGTTTGTTGTGCTGTAAATACTAGAAGCTTCAAATTCCCCTAATGTCCTTGATTTTATTTCCTCCATTGTCTTTAGACTTCCTTAAGAACTTCCCTTGACTCTTTACATATAGTCTACATCTTGTGCCTCTGTCACAGTTGTTTTACTAGTGCCTGTTGATGTGGTGGTAAGGTGTGAGGAAGAAGTGGCATTTTGTAATCTTACAATTAAATTTCAATCTTTTAGTGCACCCGTGTCTCTGGAATGTGACCTTAAAAGTGTTTTCCAGTAGTATAACTCATTCCCTAATTCCTTTCCATGGCTGCAGCTCTATTACTTTGAAGCTATAACCTTTACTGACTTCTTTTCCACCTTACGGGAGGTGGGTTAGAAGGAATGCCTTTTGCCCAGACAGGATAAAGTTCTGGCAAAGTTTTTTCCCCTGTAAGTAGAACTTTGTTAAGGAGAGGGCTCTGAACATATTTCACAATGATTAACCTTTTCCCACCCCCAACTGCCAGAGCCATGAAGGGATTTCTTTGGGATCTTCACTGTGATCACTTGGTAGTGTTCCTGGAGGTAAAACCCATGGAAATCTGGGGAAACACCTAAGAAAAAGGCCTTCAGAAAATTTTACCCTCATAGTAGTCCATACCCAGTCTCCAGAAATTCATCAAAGTTTCCATTTAAGTGTTCCTGTCAGTTAACAGCTCTTGTGGCTTTTCCTTCAGGTAGTAGGGTTTCAGCTGTGACTTGGGATTCACTGGTTTCTCCAGATTTTAGGGTGATGGTTTTCCCTGCAACTTAAGTTTTCTGATAAGTCCAAGAAAAGCCATTGATTTTCAGATTACCCAGATTATCTTGTTATAATAGCAGAAATGATGATTTTCATGCTCCTTAAATGTTGGAATTGAAACTTTAAGTTGCCCAGTGACATTTATATAATTATGCATATGACTAAATTTAGGCCTACCACTTAATTAATCGTTTTATGTTTTCCTTCTGTTTTTTTGTTTAAATATATTTTGTTTTTTAGAGTAGGTTTTGTCTCACAGCAAAATTGAGTGGAATGTATAGCGAAACTTTTCATATGCCCCAATTCCCTGCAAATGCATAGTCTCCTCCATTATCAACATTCCCCACCAGAGTATTACAATTTATTACAATTGAACCACACTGACACATCATAATTATAATCTGCCATTATAGTACCATACAGAATAATTTCATAGCCCCCCAAATCCTCTATGCTTCACCTCTTGTATTTTTTCATTTTCCCTTTTTTACATTCAAGTAGATTACTTTAATATTTTTAAAATTTCATTTTAAATTTATCTGTTGGCTTCTTAGCTATACCCTACATGATTTGTAATGGTGGTTTTGGGGGTTACAATATGCATTCTTAATTTTAAAAAACCATCTTCTTAGGTATAACATTGTGAAATTGCAGACAAAGTGTAAGAATCCTGCAAAGATATAATTCTATTTATTGTCCCTTCAGATCTATTGGCAATTGATCCCCTTATTTTTCTCTCTTTTGAAAATGCCTTTATTTCACTGTCATTCTTGAAGGCTGGTTTTGCTAGCTATAGAATTCTTGGCTGAGAGGGCTTTTTGTTCTCATTATTTCAGATTTTGTTCCATTATCTTTAGTCTTCCATAGTTTTTAAATGAGAAGTCAGAATTCTTGTTTCTTTGTGTTTAATGTATGGGTTTTATAAGGCTGCTTTCAATATTTATCCTTTATATTTAATTTTTAGCCCTTTGACTTTGATATGTCTACTCTTGGTTTTCTTTGCATTTATCATGTTAAAATTCACTGGTTTTCTTAAGGCTGTAAACTTATGCCTCCAAATTTGAAGCATAATTAGCTATTATTTCTTCAAATATTTTTTCTCCCTCATTCTTTCTTTTGTGTCTATTGATATAATAAAGTGATTTTTCTCTTTTCTTTTTTTACCTTGTTAACGTGATGGATTACATTACTTGATTTTTGAATGTTGAACTAGCCTTGAATGCCCCATATGTACTCCACTTGATCATATATAATTATATTTACACATTGTTGGATTGGGTTTGCTAATATTTTGCTGAAGATTTTTGCATCTGTGTTCATAAAATATATTGGTCTGTAGCTTTTTTCCTCGTATTTGTCTGGTTTTAGTATGAGGGTAATGCTGGCTTCAGAATAAGTTAGGAAGTATTCCTTCGGCTTCTATCTTTTGAAAGAGATAGTAGAGAATTGGTATCATTTCCTCCTTAAATGATTGGTAGAATTCACCAGGGAAATCATCTGGGCCTGATGTGTTCTGTTTTGTAAGGTTATTAGTTATTGATTAAATTTCTTTAATAGCTATAGGCCTATTCAGATTGTCTATTTCTTTTCTTTTCTTTTTTTTTTTGAGATGGAGTCTCCCTCTGTCCCCCAGGCTGGGGTGCAGTGGCGTGATCTCGGCTCACTGCAAGCTCCGCCTCCTGGGTTCACGCCATTCTCCTGCCTCAGCCTCCCGAGTAGCTGGGACTACAGGCGCCCGCCACCGCGCGTGGCTAATATATATATATATATTTGCATTTTTAGTAGAGACGGGGTTTCACCGTGGTCTCGATCTCCTGACCTTGTGATCCGCCCGCCTCAGCCTCTCAAAGTGCTGGGATTACAGGCGTGAGCCACCGCGCCCGGCCTGCCTATTTCTTCTTATATGAGTTCTGGCAGTTTGTGTCTTTCAAGGTATTGGTCAATTTCATTAAGTTACCAAGTTTGAGGGCTTGTTGTTCAAAGGTGTGTTCATGGTTTTCTTTACTTATCATTATTTATTTGTTCATAGGTTTTCTTTATCTTTTGATGTTCCAGGGATCTATAGTGATGGCCTATCTTTTGGTTCTGATATTGATAATTTGTGTCTTTTTTCTGTTTCTTCTTAGTCTGGCAAGAGGTTTATTAATTTTTTAGACCTTTCAAATTGCTATCTTTTGATTTTGTTAATTTTTGATTTCTTGTTTTCAGTTGTATTGATTTCTGCTTTGACTTTCATTGTTTCTTTTTTAAAGCTTACTTTGGATTTAATTTGCTCTTCTTTTTCTAGTTTGCTAAGGTGGACACTTAGATAATTGATTTTAGATGTTTTCTTTTCTTTTTTCTTTTTTTTTTTTTTTTGAGACGGAGTCTCGCTCTGTCGCCCAGGCTGGAGTGCGGTGGCGCGATCTCGGCTCACTGCAAGCTCCACCTCCCGGGTTCACGCCATTCTCCCGCCTCAGCCTCCGAGTAGCTGGGACTACAGGCGCCCGCCACCACGCCCGGCTAGTTTTTTGTATTTTTAGTAGAGACGGGGTTTCACCATGTTAGCCAGGATGGTCTCGATCTCCTGACCTCGTGATCCACCCGCCTCGGCCTCCCAAAGTGCTGGGATTACAGGCTTGAGCCACCGCGCCCGGCCTAGATGTTTTCTTTTCTAATATACTCATTCAATGCTATACGTTTCCCTCTAAGCATTGCTTTCATTGCATCCCACAAATTTTGATAACTTGTATTTTCATTTAGTTCAAAATATTTTCAAGTATTTTTCAAGATGTATGCTTTGACCGATGTGGTATTTAGAAGTGTATTGTTTAATCTTGAAGTATTTTGGGATTTTCTGACTATCTGTCTGTTATTAATTTCTAGTTTAATTCCATTGTGGCTTGAGAGCAGATGCTGTGTGATTCCTATTTTTAAAAAAATTTTAAGGTTCATTTTATGACACCAAATGTGGTCTATCTTGGTGAAAGTCCCACTTGAGTTTGAGAAGAATATGTATTCTGCTGTTGCTGGGTGAAGTGGTTGATACACATAAATTTTATTCATTTGATTGACTGAGCTTGACTATGTTTTTTTCTGATGAAATGCCTGCTGGATCTGTTCATTTCTGATAGAGGAGTGTCAAAAATCTTCAGCTATTTTAGTGGATTTCTCCATTTTTTCTTGCAATTCTATCAGTTTTGCCTGCTATATTTTGATGCTCTGTTTTTAGGCACATACACGTTAAAGATTGTTATGTCTTGTTGGAGAATTGGGCCCTTTGTTATTACATAATTCCAGTCTTTTTCCCTGATAACTTTCTTGAATTGTAGCTCCCATAATGCCCACTGTCATGGGAGGTACCCGGTGGGAGGTAATTGAATCATGGTGGTGGGTTTTACCCATGCTGTTCTCGTGATAGTGAATAAGTCTCATGAGATCTGATGGTTTTATAAAGGGGCGTTTCCCTGCACACTTCTCTCTCGCCTGCCATCATGTGTGACTTTGCTCCTCATTTGGCTTCTGCCATGATTGTGAGGCCTCCCAGCCATGTGTAACTGTGAGTCAATTAAATCTCTTTCCTTTATAAATTACTCAGTCTCAGGTATGTCTTTGTCAGCAGTGTGAGAACAGATTAATATCTACCATGTTTGTAGTATCTATATTGCTATAACTATATGCCTAGGTGTAGATTTTTTTCCATTTATCCTTCTTGGTGTTCTCTGAGCTTACTGGATCTGTAGTTTAGTACCTGATTTAATTAATTGGAGGAAATTACTAGTCATTATTGCTTTGAATATTCCTTCAGTTTCTTTCTCTTTTTCTTCCCCTGGTAGTCACATTACCTGCATGTTACACTTTTTGTCATTGTCCCACAGTTCTTAATATTCTGTTCTTCTCTAACATTTCATTATTTATTCCTTTTCAGAATGTTCAGTTATTCTTCCTTAGAATGTGCATTATCCATTCATTATTGCATGCTGCCTAGTTTTTTCATTACAGACTTAGCATATTAAATCATAGTTGTTTTAAATTCATGGTCTGATAATTATAACATCTTTCCCATATCTGAGTCTGATTCTGATGCTTGCTGTTTCTTCAGACTGTGTTTTTTGCCCCTGAGTATGCAATTTTTTTTGTTTAAAGCTGGACATAATATGCTAGGTAAAAGGAGGTGGGGTAAATAGGCCTTTGGTAATGTGATGTGGTAGTAAAGTGTGGGGGAAGGGGAAGCATTCTATAGTCCAATGAGTAAGTCTGTGTCCTTTGGTGAGCCTGTGCCCTGGGCTGTGAACCTCATCATTGCTCCACAGTTAATACCTTCTTCCCCTTAGGTGGGACAGGATAGTTAGAAGGGGCTGAGGGTTGGATATTTCCTTTTCCCCAGGTAAGTTAGTCTGATAAAACCTTGGCAGGTTAGGTTCTGGCAAAATTGCTTTTCTTGAGAGGAGGCCTTATTAGTAGGGACAAAATGCTCTGGCATATTTCAAATGATTCTTTTCCCCATTCCCTGGTGGAAGCATGAGGGGATTTTTCTCTGATCTTCACTGTGATAAACTGGTAGAGTTCCTGGAGGTAAAACTAAAGTGTGGAGGCTGCCTAATGACTAGGTCCTCGTAGAGTGTTCAACTCTTAGACTTGCCCATTCTGAGCCTCCAGCAATTTGTCTACTACAGTTCAGGTTTTCCTAGCCCACTGCTGGTTCCTGCAGAGCTTCTGCTTATGAGTTTTGCTTTGGATAGTTGTGATTCTCTGCCTCTGTCTGTTTCTTCAATTTCAGGGGCAGTGGTTTGCCTTGTGATCTCACTTCTCTGATGGTGTGAGCTGTTGATTTTTCAATTTCTTCAGTTTTTTTACTTGTTGTTACAGAGTGGTGACTTCCAAGCTTCTTACATGCTGAACTGGAAAATAGGAGTTCTTTTCTTTCTTTCTTGAATTCCATTTACACATGTATTTGACTTTTGATATTGTTCTACTTATTCCTGTGATTTTCTCATTAAATATTTTTTCTCAGCCAGGTGTGGTGGCATGAGTAATTCCAGCACTTTTGGAGGCTGAGGTGGGAGGATAGCATGTGCCTAGTAGTTTGAGACCCGCCTGGGCAACACAGGGTGACCCCATATCTACAAAATATAAAAACATCAGCCAGGCATGATGGCTCACACTTGTGGTCCCAGCTACTTGGGAAACTGAGGTAAGAGGATCTGCTTGAGCCCAGTGAGTCAAGGCTGTAGTGAGCTATGATCCTGCCATTGCACTGCAGCCTGGGTATTACCCATAGAGTAAGACCCTGTCTCACACACACGCAGAAATTCTCTTCTTCACATTAAACAATTTCTCCTGATCTATCTTCATGTTCACTAACACTTCTGTCTACCATCTTTATTTTGTTGTTAAACCAATCCTGTGTACCTTCATTTTAGAAATTTTATGTTTCAATTTTAGAATTTGTATTTTGCTCTTTTTTATAGTTTCTATTTTTCTTCTGAGATTTTTATCCTTTCATTCATTAGGAGTGTATTTTCCTTTACCTTATTGAACTTTGTCGAAATAGCAACTTTATAATATTTGTTTGATAATTTCAATGGCAGGTTCATCTTATGGTTGGCTTTTGCTTTTTTATCTTCTCCCTTGAGAATGAGTCACATTTTCCCACTTCTTCACATATCAAGACGTTTTGAATTATATCCAGGATACTGTGAGTTTTATGTTGTGTGGTCCTGAATTCTGTTATATTTTTTCAAAAAGTGTTTATGTTTCTGTGTTAACAGGTAACTTACCCAGTGAGATGCAAATTGCAAACTCTGTTTTGCCTGAGGTAGGTAGCCGCTTCGGTATCAGTTTTGTTCTTTTAGTTTCAACTGGAAATTGTTTTGGCTCTGTCATCTGATTCTTTATACAAGAAAGAGAAAGGTTTACTTTTGTTGTTGTTTGTTTGTTTTTTTGACAGGGTCTCACTTTGTTGTCTAGGCTGGTGGAGTGCAGTGGCACAATCATAGCTCACTTCAGCCTTGACCTCCCAGTCTCAAGTGATCCTTCTACCTCAGGCTCCTGAGTTGCCACAATGTCCGGTACATCTTTTTGATTTTTTGTAGAGATGAGATCTCACTATGTTGCCCAGGTTGGTCTCAAACTCCTAGACTCAAATGATCCTCTTTGGCCTCCTAAAGTGCTAGGATTACAGGTGTGAGCCACTGTGCCCAATTTATAATTTTTTTTTCAAACAAAACAAAAGTATAAGCCACCCTGCAACATGCCATGACTACAGACAGACTGCTTTCAGAATAAAATCACAAAAATAGAAAACTCAGCCTGCACTGTTGCCTTCTTCCAAATGTCAATATCCCCTTAACATCTCCCTGGTCTTTTCATTCTCTGGAGCCCTGAGGTAGCTGCTCACTGAATTTTGTCCAGAATTTATATTTGTTATTTGCAGGTTGTTTTGTCTGTTAAGGATTTATTCTACCATACTGGAAACAGAACACTTTCAGACTCTGGTTTCATGGCAAGATTCTCTAGTCTGTACCACAGCTGAATGACCATCAAAGAGAATGTTTAGTTTTCTGAAATTCCATTGCCTCACCGGTAGAACGGAGTTTCAAATGAATCAAAACATGTAAACAATGTATTAGGGTTCTCCAGAGAAACAGAACGAATAAGATATATAGAGATATATAAGAAGAGACTTATTATAGTAATTGGCTCACTTGATTACGGAGGCCATGGTTCTGCAAGCTGGAGAATGATGAAAGGCAGTGGTATGATTCAGTATGAGCCTAAATGCTTCAAAATGAGGGAAACTGATGACGTAACTCCCAGTCCTATAGGCTGGAGGCTTGATAATCAGGGTGGGAGGTGAAGGCAAGTAGGTCTTGGAGTTTGCTAGTGTCAGACTCTAAGGACTAGAGTCTGAAGTCCTCAGAACTAAGAGCTCTAATGTCCAAAGACAGGAGAAGATGGATGTCCTAGCTCAAGAAAACAGAAACAGAATTCATCCTGTCTCTACATTTTTGTTCCATTCAGGTCCTCAATGGATTGGATGACGCCTGCCCGTGTTGGTGAGGATAGATCTTCTTTACTCATCTACTGATTCAATTGCTAATCTCTCCTAGAAATACCTTCAGAGACACACTCAGAAATAACGATTTTTCAACTATCTGGGCATCCCTTAGTGCAATCAAGTTGACACATAAAATTAACTATCAGAGGCAACAATGAAATGTTAATTTTCTTTCTCCATATCTTCTCTTCTTTCACAGACAGATTCAATCTGTAATTCTGGATTTTCCATGTTCAAAAGCCAGCCTGAAACCATCCTTTCAGGCAGCAATTCCATAAAGTAGAGGCTCTAATTTTCTGGTCTTACTCCATTTAAGTGAGACTTTCCCTTACCTGTCAGGTAGTGGGAATAGGACAGGAGGAAATTATCTAATCTTAGTAAAACCAAAAGCTTAAAGCTGAACTAAAATACACATATTTGTTCTTACGAGTCCTTTGGCTTTTTCCCAAACTCCCCCAATGCCAGGAGGTTTTTGTAAGTCATCTCTTCTACTAGGCCTTCTCCATATTGCTAGTTCCTTCAGTTTTTCCTCCCGGTTTTTCATAGGGAGTTTACTGACCTTCTAAAAGTATTAATTCATTTTATACGCAGGAAGGTTTAGTTATAATCTTGTCTTATTCTCAGTTAATTCTCTAAAAACTCTTTTTTTTTTTTTCACAAATAAAATGGCCATGAAGTATTAGACTAATTGAACTCAGTTATACCCCCAGAGAGGAGTACTATGACCAATGACCAACTTTTAAGCAAGAATTTATGGTTTTGTTTGCTTGCTTTGAGATGGAGTTTCACTCTGTCACCCAAGCTGGAGTGCAATGGCTTGTATTTTTAGTAGAGATGGGGTTTCACCATATTGGCCAGGCTGGTCTTGAACTCCTTACCTCAAGTTATCTCCTTGCCTTGGCCTCCAACAGTGCTGGGATTACAGGTGTGAACCACTGCCGTGTTGTTTGTTTTATAAAAGTTGCCATTCCATTCACTTTACAAGGGAAAGAAAAATGATGTATGTCTGCTTGTAAGATCTTATTTGCAATTCTGAAATCCAAAAAGCTCTGAAAATTTAAGTTCTTCTGCAAGTTTGGTACAGATTCATTTGGCTGAAAAACCTGACTGCAGCTCATATGAGGTTTTTCATCGCCTTTCATTATCAATTTAGTGTAAGCATTCATATATGTCACTGCAAAAATATTGATGTGGTTGATTACGGGGTGCTGCTCAACATTCCAGATTTGGTGTTTTGTAATATATAGCATTATATATTACCTGTCTAGAATTTGAAAAGTTCCTAATCTCATTTTAATTAATTAATTAATTAATTATTTTGAGGCAGGGTCTCTCTCCTCCACCCAGGCTGGAGTGCAGTGGTGCAATCACATAGCTCACTGCAGCCTCAACCTTCTGGACTCATTTGATCCTCCCACTTCAGCCTCCCGAGTATCTGGGACTGCAGACGTGCACCACCATGCCTGGCTAATTTTTATATATTTTGTAGAGACAGGGTTTCACTGTATTGCCCAGGCTGGTCTTGCACTTCTGTGCTCAAATGATCCTCCTGCCTCAGCCTCCCAAAGGGCTGAAGTTACAGGCATGAGCCATAGCAACTGGCCCAAAAAGTTCTTAATTTTAAAACAACACATCTTGTTCTTAGGGTTTTGGATAAGGGATTTCAGATCTACATTATAAAGATAATGTTTTACAAACTTAAAAATGCTTCATAAATTTTTATCACTCTCACCTTAATAAATTGTTAGAAATTATTAAAACAGTACAAATTCACGGGCAGAATATTACCTCTAAGTAATTTCTAATAAATAGATGGAGTGGTAAGTTTCTGTTATATATGTATATATGAAGTATAAAAGTATGGACATATTCATGTCTTATATTTTATATTGACAATTATATTCCATAAAAGCAATTATTTAGAGATAATAGCTATCATGTTAAACAACCACCAGCAAATTAAATTCGACATGATAAAATTAACTAACGTTAATTTGCATTTAGATGTCAAGAAAAGCAGCAATTGGAAAACCACCACCTACTATAGTCAACAACATATGCTGATTGCCCAAACTACGAAAATTCTAACTTTCTGTACATTTGCATGCACAGTCCAGTCCAAACCTTGCAAAACTTCAAAAAGTTGTATGATAGCCAGACTTGAAAGCAAAGAAAATTCTCGGAAAACCTTAAGAATGAGCTAACGTTAACTTATGAATATAAAATGTCAGTAGCTTTTAATTAGTCATTTTACAGTTATAAGGTAATAAGATATATAAAAATGAAGGCCAAAAGAATGTATCTCTTCAGGTTGGGCACAGTGGCTCACATCTGTAATCCCAGCACTTTGGGAGGCAAAAGCAGGAGGATCACTTGAGTCCAGGAATTTGAGACCAGCTTGAGCAATATAGTGAGACCCCCGTATCTACAAAACATGTATAAATTAGTCAGATGTAGTGGTGTGCGCTTGTTGTCACAGCTACTTAGGATGCTGAAGTGGGAGGATTGCTTGAACTCAAGAGGTTGAGGCTGCTGTGAGCCATGATGATGCCAGTGCACTACAGCCTGAGCAACAGAGTGAGATCTTGTCTAAGAAAAACAAATAAAAGCCCCCAAACAAACAAAAAAAAAGGGAGAATTGATCTCTTCACTCTTAATACAGGGTTTTCATTTTTATGGTTAATTCTTGACTCATTAAGATTACCCAGTAGGCCAGAAACCATACTATAAAGGTCATTGATCTAAAATTATGGTTATTGTGTTGAATGGGTGATAGTGTTTGGTGGTAGGGCTGAAGAGAGATGGTAAGACTCAGTTTTTCCAACATGGTATAGTCATCAAAGACATCAGAGCAGGAGTAAACAATGAGATATCCATTTTGTGGGTACTCATAGAATTAACATTAACAAATATAAGGAAAATACTCTGTATAATTGTTCTTTGATGCAGTTCATGAGATCCACAAAACCATTTCATTTTCCTACATTTTGTCACAAGTGTGTATGTTTTAAAATGATGCAAGGAAGTTACACTATAGCAACAAGGACAAGTTGAAGCCCTGAAGTTGTTTTAGGTAAATGGGCCTATGGTTAGAACTTTGTAACTTTGTACTGTCAAACAGGCCTCATGAGTTTTTTGTTTTGATGATTAGGGAGGAGAGAATCTTAATCCAAATACAATTTTTAGTGAAATTGTACAGTTGTCATTTAAACCTCCAAGACCGAAATTATATTGACCCTGTGAGTGCATCTTTGAGGTCTTGATCTAAATCACCATATCTCTTGATTAGATGTGTGTACTTTCATTTTTGTTGCTTTTTTGTTGCTTTTCTTTTTTGTTTTCTCGATTTACAGAGCTGGGTAAGGCCTTTCATTATTTTCCCTTTTAATCTGTAGATTTTCTTTCCTTAGATTATTTATTATGGCTGGCTCTTTTTAAATTCTGGCCTTATTTTAAATATCACCATCACTTCCCTTACCCTGATTCTGTCCTTGCTTTATTTTCATCACAACACTTTTCTTCATAACACTTAAAACTATGTTAAATGTTTCTCTCTTTTTAATTTCTCCCCCCCCACCACCTTTTTTTTTTTTTGAGACAGTCTCTCTGTCTCCCAGGCTGGAGTGCAGTGGTGTGATCTTGGCTCACTGCAACCTCCGCCTCCCGGGTTGAAGCAATCCTCCTGCCTCAGCCTCCTGAGTAGCTGGTATTACAGGCATGTGCTACCACACCCGGCTAACTTTTTGTATTTTCAGTAGAGACAGGATTTTGCTATGTTGGCCAGGCTGGTCTCAAACTCCTGACCTCAAGTGATCTGCCTGCCTTGGCCTCCCAAAGTGAATGTTTATTTTTACTCTCTCGTTGTACCATTTCCATGTAGGTTTTAGGAGGGCAGCAACCTTGTATTGTTTCCTACTAAACTGCTAGTCTATGAACAATAGGTAACACAGAACAGGTACTTAATGGTACTTAATAAATCTTTGTTGAATAAATGACAACATGTGAATGGACAGGTGAAGAGTTAAAGTGAAGGAAAATTCCAAGTATTTGCAATGGGTGAAAATGCGAGATCCACTGTCACTTAACTACATCTTGGATATCTCAAATGCTCAATATGTATTAATACTGTGGAGTGTGTAGATTTTGGCTTAAAGAGTTTGAAACTGGGAGTGAATAAAAAAAGTACCATCCTCCAACAATATCTCAAAAATTGCCGTGATTCTTTAAAAGTCTAATCTCTATTGGGACACACCGAAAAATGGCAGCCAATGCATTAGCATAGCATTCAGAGACATGAAGCTTAGTGATACTCAAGGCTGGAAAGGTCTTTTATTCCTTCCCTTCACTGTCTGATTCCTCAGTACAGAAGACTGGATAAAGTTGAACTGTGTTCCTGGTGAGTCAAGCGAGGGCTGGGCTGATGTCCTGTAGGGTAGGACAAGGCGTACCAAAATTAAAAAGTAGAGTGTTTTTAGTTTAAAGGGTAAATCTGAGTTTCAAAAAATAAAAATGGTAGTATATTGGGTAAACAATGAAGTAAAATTGAGGCCAGGAACAGAGTAATGTTGTCCAAGAAAATGACTACACATGTTCATGACTCATTGCTTTTGCTCACGAAACTATATGATGCATGGAGAGATTGAACTGATATGAAGGAACAGATTTAAATAAGGCTTGTAGATATACTGAGAACACTAAATGTGGCCTCTAGCCCTTAAGATATACAATCTAAGGACAAATCTAACTTCTTTGACTATGTTTTCATATCCATGATGTGCAAATATAATATATACCTCAAAACCTGTGTGTGTGTGTGTGTGTGTGTGTGTGTGTGTGAAAATTAATCAAGATTAAGTAAAATAAGCTATCTTGCCTACAGGATTTACTAAATTTGTTGAAATGTCATCTTATGAACGCTAGACCAATATTTGAAATCCACTCACCTTTTGAAAAGCCATAAATCTGAAATATAGCCTAGGGTATTGAGAGAGCAATTTTCTCAGGGTTCATCATTAATCAAACATGTATTGAGTACACCAGTTTGCATAAGTACTGTACTAAGTTCCCATGACTCAAAGACAAAAGGAATATAATGTAATGGAGAAATTAAGATGTATATAATGCTGTTGTTATAAAAATGTCTTTCAGCTATAATACTGTAAATAACTATGATTTAAGGTAGAATGTGATTAGTACAAGAAGAGAAAAGAAAAGTGTTGTACGCATTAGAAGACATAGAGAGAACTTTCATCTGCAGCGACATGAAAATACAGGGAAGGCAATATGGAAAATGGAATGCTAGATAACAATTCCTTTGTAAGTTAATGTGGCACAGGTATGCTATAAAGATAGTTTTACATGCGTATATTTTTTGATGCCTCACTTTAACATTGCAAAGTGTGAATTTTCCTAGTTGTATAATGAATATTTTAATTGTTTCATTCTTTTGTTTGAATAGTGTTTGTCTTTTACAGAGTCTATAATGTACCTATTAAACCTTTGATGATTTGTAAGAGTGAGCCCAGAATAGAGCTAACAATAGATTAAATTGTGAGTGGCTTCAATTCTTCTGATAGAAATTGTGAGACTGTCATACTTGAGAACTAATTTTTCAGCAACATAAACAATTGGTTTCAGGAACATTTTGTTCTGAAGCAAATGCTCAGGGTATCTTGATTTAAGTGAATTTATTTAGAAAGTGAGTGGGGTTGAATCTTATGCAATTGTTTGATTAAGTTTGACATTATTGGGAGAAGGATACTTACTAAAAGGTAAGGCTGTAAATGACAAAAAAGTTCCAGAGGAGACTCTAACAAACTAGAGAAGATGGAAACCATTTGAATGTTTGAAAGTAAAAGTTAGTGAAGTCATGGAAACTATTAACCTTTGGAAGACAATTTCGAACTGCATTTAGGAAAAAGTCATGTACAACTCAACTACCTCTCTGGGATTTGAATCTCAACCTCCATTACTTAGTGTCTTTCAGCTCCCCACAAATATTGTTTCCTATCCAAAAATCTTGGACTGAAAAAATATCAAAGTCCTAGATCGACTTCCTGTAATTATAATGCCATCATTTACATGAAAAAATTATATCGTATAAAAATGGAATGACTCTGGGAGGGGGCAAGACAGAATTGTTGAAAAGTTCATGTTATATTGAAAGAAAGGCATTATTATTTTCATAAGGCACAGAATACTTTGAATTACCTGCAAACAAATCCTTACCAAGGCGAGAGAAGGCCTGCTGTGTTTTGGTGAATAGATAAGATGGCATTTGAAATAACACATTAATTGTTTATACACAAATGATACTATTACATAGTACTAGAAAACAGTTTGTTCTCTTAAGTAGGTCAAACGTTCCCCTCTGAAACCTTGTTTACATCAGAGATTTCACAAACCTAAGTTGCTCTCTAGAAATACTGCAAAGGAAGCCCAAGTCAAATATCACAAATTCCAGATTAATGGAGCTCGAAGAGAAGAGAGAGTGCTGCTTTTACTTATATATTAAAGTTCATAATATTCTGTTATTTTTAATCAGTTGATAATCTGCATGTATCCACTGTTTAAAAACAATTTTATTAAATGTTTGGAATGCTTTCCTGTGAAAAACTTCATATGATATAATATGGACATGAAATTCTAGATCTTCCAGAGTCAATATCTAGCTTAATTCTCCCATCTTTTAAAGGACATGAACATTTCAGCTGTAAGGTCTAATGGGCAGAAGTGTTGTAAACAGACTCACCACCAATGGTCTCTTTTTGGACATCTCTGCCCTACCCATGTGCCTGAGCTACACAAATGGCCCAAATGGAAGAAACAAACCCACATTGTAGTTTCTTTGTAAATGTTCTTTTATTCTCACTTCACCTCTTTGAATGGCCTTAAAAATTACACTAATCTATGACAATCATGCTCTTTGCAGTCTCTTTTCTTGAAGATATTTGTCACAAAATGGATCTACAGTGCATGCTGTCTTCCTTGGAAATTTTCCCTTCCCTGGCCTTACCCTCCCCTCCTCTTTTCTCTCCTCCCCTCCCTTCCTTTTTTCTTTTCTCATCCCTGTCCGAATGCTGATGGAACAAATCCTCACTGCCAGAGTTAGCAGAATCCAAACTATAATCGTCCTTTTAGTATAACATATACAATAACATATTATAGCTGTGAGCCAGGACTAGAACCTTTGTAATTTATATTTTTTTTTTTAAAGGAAAGAAATCTGTTGACTTAAAGATGAACTAAGATCTTACTTTCAGACTAAAAAGTAAAATAAAATCAATCCCCTGGGTTTTTCTTTTCTTTCTTTCGTTCTTCTTTTTCTGTGTGGCTTCATTATGAAATAAAATGGCTTTATAAGTAAAACAAAGCTATATACAAATGACTAAAATAAAGGGATAAAGGTTTATCCCATTTCTTCTCTTTTTCACCCAAGGAACTATTTTTTCACCTAAAGAGAGATCTGAAGACTTAAACATGATTTGCTGAAATAACCAGCCAGCAATTCTGCAAAAAGGAAACCAAAATAAATACATCTTCTTAGAAGTCAGTTATAATTTCGCGTCTGACTTTTTTTTTTTTTTCCTCTTTTGCTTACATGTTCCTTAATCCCTATTTCTCTCTGTCCCCATTCTACCTCCTTTGGGGAAGAGCCAAGGATCCTTGTAGGGTATCTGGTCTCCCCCTTCCTTGACAACTGATATTGCTACTTGAAATATTTCTCATGCAGATTACTTCAGGAGACTGGTGAATTAATGCCTTGTGATGACAGTGATATAGAAGATATCCTTAAATAATTGCTGCTAATAGACTCAGTTTTGCGATGGATATATTCTTAGAAATAAATTGTACCTGAATTTTAAGTGAACAGTTCAGGGTTGATCTGATTTCCTTTGGTTTATTTTCAAAGGAATGAGTAGTTTACTTCCAAGAAAGTTTATATTTTGTTTATGTTAATGTTCTTTTAGGCTATATTTGATGTCTCATTATAAGGCTGTTCCTTGTGCCATGACCTTCATGCTCAATATGGACAAACTAAGCCTTTTGATTATCCTCTAATTGCAAATGTACAGAGACTAATGTCTTGATGATGAAATGATCTTATTTCCTTATTTCAAGACACAGTGGATTTAGGTCTAATGATATCTTTGAGGCTTGTAATCTTGATGAGGTTTACTATTTTCCTGTTGATATATATCTGCCTTCTTTTTGAACCTGTGATTTCTGATCATTGGTTCTTAAGACTAGGTTCTAATTCTCATATCTAACTCCAACTCTTAAGAGTTATTTCTCTGCATAAACTGGGCCACACATTATACCTTACTGAAAATGGAAAAAAGAAAGAAGAAATTTGCATCTGGTTATGCCCATGATACTTTTCTCTCAGAGGATCTTTACAAGTAGGTTTATTTGCGACTTCAGATTTTAGATAATCAGTTTTACTCAGAGGTCGAGAAGTTCAAACTTTTTTTGTGGAGAGGGGATAGATGGAGAAGACAGTGAAATTTCAGAAATAAGTACTTCGTTCCAAGATCTGGATGCTGAGTGTTGGAGGACTCATTTGACATTTTATTTTAGAAGCTGACCCAGGAGGACTCTGGTGAGGTGGTATTGAGATATCCTAGTTAATGTAGTATTTATTATTGAATGATTTGATTTCAATACATATTTGGAATGTTTTAGAAAAAAACAAACAAACAAACCAAAAAACCCTCAGCATCTATGGAGGAAAGCAGGTATATGCCACATGTCTTTTACAGCAATGCATGCTGTTTTGATTGATGCAACATGTTTACCTTGATAAGTTCCCTCTCATTAGTTTACATCTATACTAAATTAAACTAAAATCATCAAGGAACTGTTGTCTTTTCTGTGATGACGAGGCAGTGTGATTTTGCATATATGCAAATAAGTACTTTAAAATAATTTAATAAAACACTTTAGGTTGAAAAAATTAGCACAGAAAGACATGAAATAGACAAATGTCTCTATATCTCTAGCTTAAGAAATAAGACTTTTCAGTTACTATTTCCTTCTTCCTTTGACAAAGACAAACATAGTCTTGAGTTTTCATGCATGTTTTTATTCATTTATTTATTTATTTTTATAGATTTAAGGGGTACAAGTGTAGTTTGGTTACACAGTTATATTGTGTAGTGGTGAAGTCTGGGCTTTCAGTGTAACCATCACCTGAGTAGTGTGCATTGTAGCCATTAAGTAATTTGTCATCCCTCGCACTCCTCCCACCCTCCAGCCTTTCTGAGTCTCCATTGTCTGTTATTCCACTTTCTATATCCATGTGTACACATTAGTTAGCCCCCACTGATAAGTGAGAACATGAGGTATTTGAATTTCTGTTTCTGAGTTATTTCACTTAAGATAATGGCCTCCAGTTTCATTCATGTTGCTGCAAAAAACATGATTTCATTCTTTTTTTATGACTAAGTAGTATTCTACAGTATTTCTATACCACATTTCCTTTGTTTAACTATCCACTGATGGGCATCTAGATTGACTCTGTGACTTTGCTATTGTGAATAGTGCTGTGATAAATATCTGAGTGCCGATGTCTTTTTCATATAATGATTTGATTTCCTTTGGGTGGATACACAGTAGTGGGATTGCTGGGTGGAATTATAGTTCTATTTTAGTTCTTCAGGAAATCTCCATACTGTATTCCATAGAGGTTGTACTAATTTACATTCCCAAAAACAGTGTATAAGTGTTCCTGTTTCTATGCATTCTTGCCAACATCTGTTATCTTCAGACTTTCTAATACTAGCCATTCTGACTGGTGTAAGATGGTATCTCTTTGTGGTTTCAATTTGCATTTCTGTGATGAGTATGGATGTTGAACATTCTATCATGTGCTTGTTGGCTATTTGTGTGTCTTCTTTTGAAATATATCTTCATATAATTTACCCACTTTTTAATGAGGTTATTTGCTTTTTTCTTGTTGAGTTGTTTGAGTTCCTTGTAGATTCTGGTGGATATTAAGCCTTTGTCAGATGCAGTTTGCAAATAATTTCTCAATCCTGTAGGTTGTCTGTTCACCCTGTTGATTATTTCTCTTGCCATGTAGAAATCTTTTAGTTTAATTAAGTCCCACTTGTCTACTTTGTATTTTTGTTGCATTTGCTTTTGAGGTTTTAGTCATGAATTCTTTGTCTAAGCTGATGTCTAGAAGAGTTTTTCCTAGGTTTTCTACTAGAATCTTTATTTATTTATTTATTTATTTATTTATTTATTTATTTATTTTAGAATTTGTACTTTATAAGTTTCAGGTTATACGTCTAAGTCTTTAATCCATCTGGAGTTAATTTTTTTTTTATATGGTGAGAGATTAAGATCCAGGTTCTTTTTTCTCTTCTTTTCTTTTTTTTAAGAGACTTCAATAGCAGGAAAGGTCTGGTTTTATTTTTCTGCATATGGCTATCCAATTTTTCCAGCCCCATTGAACAGGATGGCCTTTCTCCAGTTTATGTTTTTGTTGACTTTGTTGAAGATCAGCTGGCTATAGGTATGCGGTTTTATTTCTGAGTTCTTCATTCTAATCCATTGATCTATATGTCCATTTTTATACTAGTACCATGCTGTTTTGATTACTATAGTCTTGTAGTATAATTTAAAGTCAGGTAATGTGATGATTCCAGCTTTGTTCTTTTGGCTTAGGACTGCTTGGGCTATTTAGTCTCTTTTTTGGTTCTATATGAATTTTAGGATTGCTTTTTCTAATTCTATGAAAAATGACATTGATAGTTTGATAGGAATTGCATTGAATCTGTAGATTTCCTTGGGCAGGATGTTCATTTTAATGATAATGTTCCTTCCAATCCATGTGCATGAGGTGCTTTTCCATTTGTTTGTGTTATCTACAATTTCTTTAATCAGTGTTTTTTAGTTTCCATCATAGGAAACTTTTACCTCTTTGGTTAAATGTGTGCATGTTTTTCTATTTTGCTAATTTTGCATGCAAGCTTAAACAATATGTAGCACTGTTTTGTATGTTTTAACTCTGTGTAAATGGTCACATAACATGTACATTGTAGTCTTTTTTCTAGTGAACTATATATTTTAATACTTTTTCCATGCTGCATTAGTTTACTCATTTTCATTGCTATGCTTAAATTCTATGAAAATAGTACAACTTATTCATTCATTTGCTTGTTGATGGTTGCAATTGTTTCTAATTTTTAATTAATACAAACACTGCTATAAGTCCTTCTGATGAGTTACTAATTTGTAGACATATAGCTCTGCCCTCCCCCACCCCTCCTTCTCTCACTACCACACCCTATGTTTAATTACACATTATGTAAATTCTTATTTGTAATTAGCATACCAAAATATTTCCTCATTGGTGGGATTGCAAACATGTGCACAATGTTGATAATGCGTTGCTGATTTCATGATTTCTACATCATTCTGATGTAGTTTTGTTTAATGAGATCCTCAGTATTAATACTTTTTTCATTTATTCAGATATGAAGATAAATTCATGGTCAAGTCAAAATTCTGACATTGCTTACTTTATTGTAGGGTTTTTCAAGCTGCCAATCTAAACCCATTTGTTTGTGGTAAAATCATATTAGTAGGGTATGTGTGTGTGTATGCCATACACACACAAACACATATATATACGCACACACACATGTTTATAGTTGGTCCTCATTTGTGGATTCAAAACTTGCAAATTTGTCTACTTACAAAAATGTATTTGTAACTCCAAAGTCAACATTAATGCTGCTTTTACAGTCATTTGCAGGTATACACAGAGCACAGAAAAATTTGAGTTGCCCAACTCACATGTTTTCAGCTGAGGACAAACAAGGTGATGCTCTACCTTCTTGTTTCAGCTCTCATGCTGTAAATAAGTGTCCTTTTACAATCCATTTAGTGCCATGTTTTTCTGCATTTTTGCACATTTTGTTGGTAATTTCAGTGTTTAAAATGTAGTGTTGAAGTGTTTCTAACATTCCTAAGTGCAAGAAGGCTGTGATGTACCTTATGGAGAAAACATATTTGATAAACTTTGTTCAGGCATGAGCCATAGTGCTGTTAGCTGTGAGTTCAATGTTAATAAATCAACAACATATGTTAAATTAGATGTCTTGAAACAGAAACACACACAAAACAAGAATATGTATTGATCAGTTGAGGAAAATATTGTACCTGAAATTCAGAGGACTCTAACCCTGCATTTCCTGTTTGAGCAATGGTTTAGCTAATTCAGGGTTCATGGTGATTTTATAGAAAATAACTCCCAAGAATAATGAGAGTTGACTGCCTATCTATCTATATATCTATATATATGAGAAAATATACATTTCTCTTTGCAAAGAAAAGTCCAATTTTGTGAAATTTTGTTTTAGATATATAAGTATGTGAGCATATATATATATATATATATATATATGTATACATATATATCTGTGTGTCTGGGTGATTGTATAAATTATATTTCTTACTCTTGGTCATGGTAGAATTTTTTTAAAAATTTAATTTAATTTTAAGTCCTGGGATATACATACAGAATGTGCAGGTTTGTCACAACCCATCACCTAGATATTAAGCCCCACATGCATTAGCTATTTTTCCTGATGCTCTCCCTCGCCCCGCCCCACTGACAGGCTTCAGTGTGCATTGTTCCCCTCCCTGTGTCCATGGGTTCTCATTGTTCAGATCCCACTTAGAAGTGAGAACATGTAGTGTTTGGTTTTCTGTTCCTGTGTAAGTTTGCTAAGGATAATGGCTTTCAGCTCCATCCATGTTTCTGCAAAGGACATGATTTCATTCATTTTTATTACTGCATAGTATTCCATGGTGTATATGTACCACATTTTGTTTATCCAGTCTCTCATTGATGGGTATTTGGGTTGATTCCATGTCTTTGCTATTGTGAATGGTGTTGCAATGATCATACACATGCATGTATTTTTATAATAGAATGATTTGTATTCCTTTGAGTATATACCCAGCAATGGAATTGCTGACTCAAATGGTATTTCTGATTCTACGTCTTTGAGGAATCGCCACACCATCTTACATAATGCTTGAACTAATTTACATTCCCACCAAAAATGTAGAAGCATTCCTATTTCTCCACAGCCTTGTCAGCATCTGTTGTTTGTTGACTTTTTAACAATTGCCATTCGGACTGGTGCGAGACTATATCTCATTGTGGTTTTGATATGCATTCTTCTAATGATCAGTGATGTTGAGCTTTTATTCATATGTTTGTTGGATGCATAATGTCTTCTTTTGAGAAGTGTCTGTTCATGTACTTTGTCTGCTTTTTAATGGGGTTGCTTGTTTTTTTTCTTGTAAATTTGTTTAAGTTCATTGTAGATTCCAGATATTAAATCTATGTCAGATGAATAGATTGCAAAAATATTCTCCCATTCTGTAGGTTGTCTGTTCACTCTGGTGATAGTTTCTTTTGCTGTGCAGAAGCTCTTTAGTTTAATTAGATCCCGTTTGCCAATATTGGCTTTTGTTGTAGTTGTTTTTTTTTTTTTTTTTTTTTCCTCATGAAATCTTTGCCCGTGCCTATGTCCTGAATGGTGTTGTCTAGATTTTCTTCTAGGATTTTTATAGTTTTGGATTTTATATTTAAGTCTTTAATTCATCTTGAGTTAATTTTTGTATAAGGTGTAAGGAAGGGGTCCAGTTTTGATCTTCTGCATGTGGCTAGCCAGTTTTCCCAGCACCATTTAGTAAACAGGGAATCCTTTCCCCATTGCTTGTTTTTGTCAGGTTTGTTGAAGATCAGATGGTTGTAGATGTGAGGTCTTATTTCTGATATCTCTATTTTGTTCTATTGGTCTATGTCTCTGTTTTTGTAATAGTAACATGGTAGAAAAAATTTTAAGCCACTTATCTATAATAGTATTCACATTTAAATTCTCCTGGACTAAAGACTGTGCACATCAATGAAACCAGTCTAGAGGTTAAGTTGACCTCTATAAATCATTTAACCAAAAAAAAAATGGCAAAGTTTGACATAACTTTCTAGAAATAATGACTCAATGTTTAGAAGAGCCAACAATTATTGAATCTATCAATAGGGCTCAAATGAGCTAAATTTCTTTAGGATCTTTAGTAACTCAGATTAGTATATCTTAAAGCTTCTACATTTCAAAGGTGTTAGGGCCATGTCAGGGTTTTACTTCAGGTCTCTTCTGCGCCAAGTCAAGTGGACATAATTCTTGTGGGAGGGAAAGCTAGGAAGATTCTTTCCGCATGATTCTTGCACATTAGAACAACCCTGGGGAAACATAATTAGGGAAAAGAGAATCGGAAAAATATATCAGCTCCTTAGAGAACTTGGAGAACTCCTTAAAGAACAAGAGAACTTGATGTTGATGATCTGCAATGCACTGGTTAGGTTGTTTGTGTTTGGATCATATAAATTGTTATTCAGTTCAACACTTGAAGTCACTAAAACTTAACTTATGCAAACATATTTTGGATCTCATAGTTAAATCTCATGTTTTCTTATTATCTTCTCTTTAATATCTAATACTAATATCTATTAGAAGAGGTTTTGTTATAAACCACTGCAATAGAAAGTCTAATGTCTTCAGGTTGCCCTAATAAAGACTGAAAAGTAACCTCTAAAACTGGCACTGTGGATGTAATGGAAACAAACAAGACCTGAAATTTGTATTTGATCAGTTACATTCTCTTGCATCATCTAGTCTTGTTTTATTCATAATGTGTTTCGGCCCATCAGAAACACAATGCCAAAATACTAACAATGCAAGCTTTTGAAGGCTTGTTTCCTTGCATTATATTGTGTCATCTTTGGCTTCATTTGTAAAGTTCAATTTTTACGTTTCTTCTTAGGTAGAAAATTCTTTCCCTGAAGGGATGTCATTAACACTGTCAGTGAGTAGGTGCTAAGGGATGCAATAGACTCTCTTTAAATTATGTTAGCCAGTTTTATTGTCCTTTCTGCTGGAATTCCTGCACCTCCCCTGCTGTTGATTGGTTCTCCACAGGCTTTGGCTCTTGATTGGTCTCTGCTAAGCAGAACAGTCATTTTGTGTGCCGTGTTTAACATTAAATTGTGGTTTCTTGCAAACCAGTAAAAACGAACTGAGCTTCCCTTAAAGTCAATTTCTTCATTGGAAGGTTCCAAGTGATTTCTGCAGACTTACACTTGGGTCCCCCAAGTTCTTTAGGGAAGTAGAGCTTTCTGAGTCAGTGGCTCTTATTTAAGTTTGTATATTTAAAGCAGGTGCCTCTCATTGTAAAGAACTGTGGGTAGAGTGAAGAAATTTCCATTCTTAACTCTTCCTGCCTGGCTTCCCTGCTTACCAGATGTCTTAAATGTGTTGCTGTGTCACCATTGTACATTGACTCAGCTAGACGTTGACCTTGGATTTACCTCAAGGCACTCAAGCCAAAGGAAACAGTTAAGCAGGAACTAGAGCAAACAAATAGGCCCACATGCCTTATATGTTTACTGTAATCACCTGCTCAAATGAAGGCAATGTTAATGCAACTAGGAATTATTTTTGCATTAATAAAAAATACTTCTGATGATATCTATTAGCAGAAGTAATTGTGACAAGGAACAGTGGTTGCCTCAGGGTAGATAAACTGGGTGGCTGGGGTAAAGGGAGGGAGAAAGAAGGAAGGGTGATTTACATTAATTTCACTGAACAACCGTTTGGAGTTTGTACAATGTACATGTATTATCTATTTAAAAATAGAAAATGTAGAAAAAAGCAAATGCAAACAAAGACAATGAAAAGAGAAAAATATTTCTGCCCACTTACTTTAACTAAAAGGGAAACATTGGCATACCAGTTTTTAGGAGAACTTTCTTTTTGTTATTGTGGTTTGCCTTCTGATGAGTCTGCAGCCTTTCTGAACCTAAAGTAAACCTTGGGGGTGGGGAGGAGGATACTGTGATGAACGTTGAACTCTCTTTTGCTCACATGTAATGGCATGTGCCATTTTGTATCTCAGGTTTCATTTGGGCATTTATCAAAGCATCAAAGAGTCAGAAGGGTTGCTAAAGGCCATCATTTAGAATTAACATCTATCTTCCTTTTTCTTTTTACAAATGAGAAAACTGAGGCTGACGGCTACATTAGGAAGCATTCCAGCTTACACAAGCCTGGGTAGGGCTGGGTATGATGCTAGATGGGGGGCTCTTTCCTCAATATCGTCATAGCTGGTGACTTACTCAAATAGAGAACAGTGGCTTAGTTGGTGAATGTGGACATAATTACAGGCAGAATTTGATGTCGGTATCAGGAAAGCCCAAAGATTCTTTGTTTTAAATTTATAAAAATGTCAGAATGGAGACAATTGCACCAAGTGGAGGACAATGTAAAATACAGTCCAACCTCATTTCTCTATTGGAGTGGAAACTTGGATGGGAAAGGTCATATTTCATGCAGTGATGACTACCTTAACAGTTTCACACACTCCAGTGGACATTACTAGTTTTGCTCTCCTTGTCCTTATGTGTTTGCTTTTGTGCCTCGAGGAAAGTGGAAATAGAAAGAGCAAGGCCTTTCCAGGAGTGGAGGCTGAATGGCTAGGTCTTCCAAGACCTCCATGGAGTAGGCTCTTAGGAAAATACTATGTTGGAAGGAAAATTTAATTAATTAAAATCTAAATGTTGGCTGGGTGCAGTGCCTCACACCTGTAATCCCAGCGCTTTGGGAGGCCAAGGTGGGCGGATCACCTGAATTTGGGAGTTGGAGACCTATCTGACCAACATGGAGAAACCCTGTCTCTACTAAAACTACAAAATTAGCTGGGCATGGTGGTGCATGCCTGTAATTCCAGCTACTTGGGAGGCTGAGTCAAGAGAATTGCTTGAACCTGGGAGGCAGAGGTTGCAGTGAGCTGAGATCATGCCATTGCACTCCAGCCTGGACAACAAGAGTGAAATTACATCTCAAAAAAAAAAAAAGAAAAGAAAAAAATCTAAATGTTTTTGTGAGGACAGATCAAGAAGCTTGTGAGAAAATAAAATTGTGCTGTTGTGATGTAGATGCTGGTTCTTAAGAAATAGGAATTTGACCAGCAAGCGGCCTATGTCATTCTGAAGGGGTTTTCACCATTGGAGCTGTACTAAGTTGTGCCCAAGGATGGGGCTGTGGTCTGGGTCAGAAGTGACTTGATTGGTCCATTTTTACTTGTATTCCCAAGAGTCCCTGAAGACTCTCCCTGAGATGGAGCTGTGTCACTACAATCCATCAGCACGTGACTATTAGAATGTACTTTAGAAGACGTACTTCCGATCTGATGAGTATTGCTTAAAATTTTTAATGGCTCCCCATTGCCTTTGGTCAAAACTTGTTCATGAAGCTTTCAAACCTGGTCAACATCCCAGCCCCATTTTCCTCCATTCTCCATGAGCCTGGAAACCCCAGCCTCTCTGAATTGCTTGCAGTTTCTTGAATGTACTGCAGCCTGTCATGTCTCTGAAACCTGGTTACCTGCAGTAGCAAGATGCTACCTCCTTCTTTTTTTTTCTTTTAACCCATTTTCTGCTTGCATTTGATATCTCAGTTCAAGCATCATTTCATATATTATTTAGTCATCAAAGATTACTGTTATCGGGGATAAAGATGAGTAAAACATGCACCCTACTCTGGAGGAGTTTTTAGTCAATGAGCAATAGATATGTAAATGAATGAATGAGCAATTTCCAGATCTATGTACAGGCAACAGTAGGGCATAGGAGAGAAACGGAAAGTATTTTTTGATATCGCCAGGCTTTCAAAGCCCCTGACTCAGTGTTCCCACACTTACTAAAACTACCACACACTCATATCATTTGGATCTTAATCACTGACCCATTTTCTCCTCCAGGAGAACCATCTTGATACTTTCTAAATCTCCAGCCTCTTTTGCATATTGGCCTATGGTAGTTCTCCCAAAACATTTACTCCTTTAGTAAATAAATGTAGGAATGATGACACCCAACAAGTCCTAGAACCCTGTGTAATCCAGTCAATGGTAGGGAGCTGGGAGTCAAAGAGAATTGGGCCCTGAGTATGTGACATAGCAGGCCAAACCTACCCGTAAACTCAGATAATGGAGGAGAAGCATTCAAGAATCTTATAGATTGTAGTCCCAGCTACTCCGGAGGCTGAGGCAGGAGAATGGCGCAAACCCAGGAGGCGGAGCTTGCAGTGAGCTGAGATCCGGCCACTGCACTCCAGCCCGGGCTACAGAGCAAGACTCCGTCTCAAAAAAAAAAAAAAAAAAAAAAAAAGAATCTTATAGATTAAGCCATTCAGCCTAGAAGAGAATGGAACAGATGCTGAAAAGAAGTAGAAACAAGAAACCTGAAGACCAATAAGGAAGGGAAGGGAGAGAGGTGCTGGTTCATCCTCTGAAATCAGGAGAGCCAGTCCCATCTAACCCAGCTGAACATTTCTAGGACGTTTCCTAACAAAATGTCCTGATTTCTTCCCTTGCACCCTCCTTATTTATTTATTTATTATTTACTTATTTATTTATTTTTAGTGAGTTTAATTAGGTTTTTGTTTTATGTAGCCGTAAGAAATTTTACTTACATATTATTAGTGTACTCAGGTTTTTAGAACAACACAAGGGAAAATAATTAGCACATAATTCATGAACTCATGAGGATACTTCCCCCTACTGACTATATTTTGATCCACTGTCATATGTTTACATTTAAAAAATATTTCTGAATAGATTAAAAAATGATGATGAGTTTCTTAGTCTTGTTACCTGAAAATGAAAATGACCTGGACTACTATAGCCAAGAGAAGGAATGAAATGGATCAATTATTTGCTTCGTTTGGCTGGTCATCATTATTGATTTGTTTTGGTGTAAATGACCCAAAAGAGTGTTCTGAAGCATCTCCCAAGGATCATAAGCAGTTCTAAATCCACATCCAAATCTGTATAATTAGTGATTCTTGTAAATGGCAACATGGCCTAGGAACAGTTGGGAACACTTTGCATGCAAGTCATAAGAATATATATCCTATTATAATAACAAAGGGCAGATGTATAGGAATATTAGTAAAACCAAGAAATTCCTGGTGTTCTTGAAGAAAAGGAATAAAATTTGACTGATTAACTTGGAATTCAGGTTTAGAACAGATAAACATACATTCATCAATTATGCCAAGCTTTTCTAATTATTCAAAGCTAAAAACTATTTGGAGATATTCCAAAGACTTCTACATTTTTATAAGTATTGATAAGAAAAATAAATCTCCTTTTCCTGATTTTAGGGAAACAGACCTATATGCTATGCTTGGTTGCAGACACTCTCCATCTCTTATGTTCTATTATAGTACATCTATCTCCTTTAGAAATTACATTACTTTGTTCTTCTGTTAATGGTTTTATTATCGATGTGTCATTTATTTTAAGTTATCCCCACTCCTGTTGAAAATGAATAGAGGATATTTCCTTCTCTTGCAGCCGTAGTGATGAACCTTTCACAGCTTGTATGAAGCCCCCCACTATCCAAAGCAGACAGGAAAGTCCCCACATGTTGGAATGGGATGCTACACTGTTCCCAGGGCAGCAGCCCTTCATCGTTCCTTCTGTACAGAATTTTTCAAGGAGTACGCGGTCTCAAATTCTGGGTAATAAAAAGAAAGTGACTGGTTTTTATTATATTCAGGATATTAATGCGTATAAACATTTATTAATAATATATATTTTCATGCTTAATAACTAATAGCTCAAGAAAGTAGTTTATATATCCCTACCAACAGAGGGAGGCAAGCCAAGGTCCAAGACACATCTCCGATTTGGGATTTAAAATCTGCTTCCAAATTGATGTGCTTAAAATCAATTGTAAATTCTAATACTTTGAAATTCACTTTGGAAACTTTGGTTTGCTGTTGGAGGGAGATACGACATTTGCAGAAGAAAGCTGGCTGATGTGTGAGCTGTGGGAAGAGGATGTGCCCTTAACTAGCAGTCCTTCCTTCTTAACTGCAAGGTTCCTTTGTGTTCTCTGCACTCCTTTGGGGAAAGACAGCTTCAGTGAAGCTCTGCATTCTCAAACATCTATTACTCTTTGGCTCAAAGATTATCTTTTCTACAAAACTTGTTGGATTTTTCCTGACTTCTTTTAGAAACGAATGTGCACTATTTGATTTCTTTTTTCCATAAGCAAGTAAGCAACTAATAGTTGTGAGCCTTTGACCAAGAATTACATCATTTAAAATGGAGAGTGACCACATATTCAACTCAGCTTTCTTCTGTGATCCAAGTCATATTCTGTCCATGCTGATTTTCGCATGAGTACACAAGCTATGGAAAGGAAGATGGCTAAATATTCCCTAAAGATTTTTCAAAAAGAGTTGACACTAACTGTTAAAAAAAGAGACAGTTAGACATTTTGGACATGGGTGGGCTATTTGTTATTATAGAATTATTGTTAATTGCTTTAGTTGATATTATGAGTTTTTGGTTATTTTTTAAAAGAGTAATTATTTTATGGAGAATGTTGTGAAACATTTGTGGATACAATAATATGATATCTGAGATATGCTTTGAAAGAATATAGAAAGGAAAAGTAGATGGGAATATGGATCAAATAAGATTAACCCTTAGTTGATAATTGTTGAAGCTACTTTCTGGGACTAGTTCATTATCAGTTCAGCCTACCATTTTATACATTTAAAATGTTCTGTAGTAAAAAGCTGAAAAAAAGTCTTAACATGCTCTATTGACAATTTATGATTTCTTTCTGTCTACTGTCCAGTCAGGTCTTGGTTCTAGAAACCACAGGAGTGAGTAGAGAGAGGAACAAGACTAGGCATAGAGTTGGTGGCTGGAGTGTGTGATTGTGTCTATTTCAGTGTTTTTTTGTGTAACTGTACATTTGCTCATATGTGTAGATGGGTCACTGATTAAGTGAAAAATTGGAAATATATGTAAAAGCTTAATAATGTATTCACTTTTTATATTTATACATTAAATTACTCAGTGTTAATCCCTTTTTTAAGTTATGTGCAACTGTATAATAGACTTGGAAATATCTTTAGTTATCAAATTTTTTAGCTGTTCTTTAAGCAAACTATCAGGTAAACATTACTTTTGCTTAACCACAGAAAAATTTTTAAGAAAGATTGAACAGCTTTCCTAACATTCATTGCATTAGTAGCGTCGGCAGAAAATAAGACCATTAGTAATATTTTTAGCTCTTGGTTTACCAATTTCCATGTTATCCTAACATTCCCATGAGTTTTACTCACAATTTTTATTTTTTGCTATAACAAAATCAAATATTTTAAACCTTAGGCATCATGGAACAAGTTTAGATAATGAAGTGCCAACTGGATTTTGGCACCATTCCTTGCATATTTGTCATCAAGAGTCAAAAGTAATAGGAAAGAAATTAGATAATAGCAGTTGGTTTCGCAGAAATGGAATTGACGTTGTACAGTCAGTGCTGTGGAATTCCGGATTCTGCAACTACAACTACCATCCTCTCTAATCAGTTTCAGCAGATACGTTGGTTGAATTAACATCCGGAAATCTTTTACTACAATGAAACTAAACATTTCTGCCTAAGTCTACAATGTTTAGTCATAGCTCATGCTTGTTCTTTTTGCATTCTGAAACTATTATACATGGTCTGTCATTGAATTACTTTCCTTTAGTGTTCCTTTGTTGAGTTTGGCCAGGAAGCCTGCCCAGCCTTGTGACCAACTAATACGATATTAAGCATTTTGGAGAGAGTGCTGTAGTTCTTTTTGTAACAATATTTTCAAAGTCAAAATTGAACCAAATTCTCTTTGTCTCTCTGCTATCACTAACTTTTAGTAAAAGGAAACTCCATTTTAAGGCAATCTCCCTGTCATGTGGTATTTCTCTTCCCTAACAGGAATTTTGAACTCCCTCTTGGGCTGCACACCACCAAGTCTACTTGAACCACCAAGCACAACATTCTTTATTTTATCTTTATTTATTTTTTATTTTTTTTATTTTCTGAGATGGAGTCTCGCTCTGTCACCCAGGCTGGAGTGCAGTGGTGCGATCTCAGCTCACTGCAAAATCTGTCTCCTGAGTTCAAATAATTCTCCTGCCTCACTCAGGCTCACGAGTAGCTGGGTTTACAGGTGTCCACCACTATGCCTGGCTAATTTTTTGTATTTTTAGTAGAGATGAGATTTCACTATGTTGGTCAGGCTGGTCTCAAATTCCTGACCTCAGGTGATCCTCCTGCTTCCGCCTTCCAAAGTGCTGGGATTACAGACAGGCATGAGCCACTGTGCCTGGCCTATAAAACGTTTTTTTAGATTTCAGTGGGGTAACTGTGGTTTACTTCCCCAGTGCCTGAGACATGATTAAACAGAACACATTGTGTAGCTTGTGTGTGGACTTAGAGGGAGTTCACAGTTTTTATTAGGGAAGAGTTAGTACTTTGCCTAAAACAGATGGGACGTGTGTGTACTACACTTGAAACTTCCATAGATTAGAATGAGGAGCCCAAAATGTGTGAGAGAATCAAAGCCATTCCCTTTCCAAGTTTGGATTTGATTATTTCTTTCTGTTTCTGCTTAATTCACTCTTTCAGCACCAAGTTGACATAATATTACATGGAGATATTCTTATTTTGACACCAGCATACCAGCAGGTAGAATTGTGGGCAGGGAATAGACAGTATCCAAAGATTATTTTTGCTTGTTGGTAACTTTTGGGTAATCTTATAATGTTAAACTAGATTCCATACAGTGGTGAATCCATACAATGGCTGTCTCTGAGAGACAGTTTACTGGTGGCAGCATTACCAAAGTCACAGGCAAATAGCACTTCTGTGCCTTTTCCTGAGTACAGATGATTGGTTTTGAAATTAAGAAGTTTCTGCCATTTTCAGTGAAAGAGAT
Organism: Papio anubis; assembly: GCF_008728515.1. Lineage (NCBI taxonomy): Eukaryota > Metazoa > Chordata > Mammalia > Primates > Cercopithecidae > Papio > Papio anubis. The sequence continues at coordinate 47,969,464 of NC_044980.1, read as the reverse complement.
TAAGGAAAAAGAAAAAGTGGTATAATAATAATGACACCACGGTCAGCTAGTTCCTCTCTAGCCACTGCAGGTCACATTATAATAATGGAAGTATTAATTCTTACTTGTCCCACCATGAAGCAAAGATACAACGGTGATCACAGTTTTAAATGACAAATTCTGCTCTGGTAAGTAAATTAGTCTGCAAGCTCTAACCATTAAGGAAACACAGAAGAGAAAAAGGCAAGAACAGATAAAAATTTAAAATGTGCCTAAGGTCATGTAGATGACTGTGTCAGTGTTTAATCATCCTTCCTTTACCCTTTGACAGATAGAGACCCTCCCTCAGTCATCAGCTGGAACAGCCAAGCAACTCCTCTGCAGTGTGGATCCAGGGGACAAAGTGACTCATAATCCTTCAGTGGTGATGTTACTATTAGAAGTCAGATCCAGCCGCAAATATGTAACCCAGTAAGATAGCCATAGGAAAATAAATTCAAGAGAGATTATCCTCTATTCCAAAATTAGTCTCTTAGTCAGGTCTTTTTGATTCAAACTACATTTTAGAAAAGGTTTAGCTTCCCATGGAATAACTCATTTGCTGAATGATAAAGTCAGTTCAGAAGTATCTGGGGTTGCCATCTACATAGCTTGCATCCAAATGAAGAGAAATAAGCTAGAGTAACCTTTCACCCAGGTGCCTAAATATGTAAGTTAGTACACCCAAGTTCTCAGCAGTCACCGTGAAAAATGAAAAGTAAAACCCAAAGACTACTGTTTGCACAATTCTTGAACAAGCATTTAAAAGTATACTATGAAATGCTTATTAAACACCTTGCAGACACATATTAACATTCCTATTAAAATTAACCTGATCTGGGTTCAATAAACTCATGCCATGAAGACATATGACATCTGTGGAACATTTAATTTCAGTAATTGGGTCGCAAAAATACTAAACAGAGACCTAAACTCACTTGGAAATGTTTACTTTTATTTAAAAACAGAATTCTCAAGTGCCTCTCTGCTTTCTGATTTCATTCAAGTCAAGAATAAAAATACTGAAATGTGGTAGGATTTCTAATAGAATGAAAGCCAAGAAACATTGAAAACACAGTTTTGAGATTTCCGGTTTAATTTCCAGGACAAAGAGATTCATTGTCGGTTTTATCATCTCTGCTACATAGATACCTGGATAAACAAAAGCTGTTGACTTCTGCGGGGTCACCTGTTGCCTCATTTTTGCTCTGATTTTGCACTGCTCTTCACAATACAGTGCTGGGATAAATCCAACCTCTCTTTACCACAGTGGCTCCTAATCATTCCCAAAGGAAAAAATGGAAAATATTTGGAATTTTTCTTCTATAGTTTCACATTAGTTTATTCTCAGAGCACTTATCATTTGTTTTTGAGCCACATGTTGGGTAAAGAAATACGGCAGAGGCATTTAATCACTTTTTCTCCCTGAAGGGCGATATTGTATTTTTGTTAGCATAGTGTTTGTTTTGTTTTGCTTTGACACATGGCTTCTGTAAAAATTTCAGTCAGTCTTCCTCTTTGGATTTAAGTACTCAATTCCAGGCAATGAAGACAAACATCAAAACATGACTTTTGAACATTATAAATTTAGTTGCTTTTCATGATTAATCTTTTCAAGGTATCATTCAACTCATTATCTTATACACATTTTCTGTAACACAAAAGAATGTATCAATTTTGTGAATTTATGACAAAATTTATGAGTACTCAGGTTCCACTTATTACGATCACAAATGCTGTTTTCTTTTCTTGTAAAGTTACTTCATTCTTATTATCAAATGAAGGAATAAAAGCATTTGCTAGCAGCCAATGTTCGAATATCCACTTGGCATACACAATTTTGTTAAATAAGACAAAGAAAAAACTGAAAAGGGAAACAGAAGTTATTAAATTTGGTTAAGGGATGACACCTGGTTTTCTGCTGCCCTGATTTGTTTTGGACCAGAATGCATTGAACAGATGTTACTCTTTCTTGCTTGCTTGCTTGCTGGGATTTGTGTCTGGTTATGTTTTGACATATTACTCTATTTATTTATTTATTTTTTGCATTCTCATAGCCACCAGCCTATGTCAACTTTTAGCTACATTTCAGAACTCAGCCATAGCCTCCTAGCTGACAATATGGCAAAACAGTGGCAAATACAGGTGACTATTCTTTACAACAGTAGAATGAAGCTGGTAAAACTGAGAGAGGCTGGGCTTAGCAGCTAAAACCCAGCCTGGGTCAACTTACTGCCATTTGACTTCCATCTTGGATCATTTTTGCCGAGTTGCTACATACCCATTCTTTTTCACTACCTGAACCATTGCCTCACACCATATTCCTTCAGTGATTCTGCCACTAAACTGAAAGCTCCTGGTTTTCCTCCTGTTTGGCATGTAGGAATGACTGTTCTTTCATCTTCGACCCTGACCTCTAACTCTGGTAATTGCTTTCTGCTTATACTTCCTGGCTTCCTTCTGCTCTGCATCCACTCAAAACAACTAGCACTTTGCAACAACAGACTTCAGTTTTTATGACAATTAACAGTAAAAATTACGGAAGAATATAGGTCATCTTGATGCCCAGGTATCTGCCACCAAGGGAATTATTCTATGGCTTTGTCTTCTATGTACAATACTTGTTCTCTTTTCAGAGACTGTCACCAATAATGTTTTTATAAATGCAAACTGGTCTCTATTGGAAGGGAAGGTGAATAGCATTAAAGAATACTTTTGTATTCCATGAATTCTCGGAATGGTTTCTTGATAGATTAGAAGACTCCTGCAGGTTGCATGATATTTTTTTAGTGTGCTGACTTTTAAAGTTCTGGTATCATCCATTGTAAAGAGATAAAGTCAGCTCTCACTACATCAATGCTGTATTGGCATCCATTCCATAACTGTGCCTTCTTTATTTTTGTGTCACCTGACATAGCTGAATGAAGCATATTATATGATTTGTGGCATCTTAATCTTTGAGTCGTCATCGGTTAATAGCACTTTCTTTCTCTGTGCTAGGTATTCCGCTGCTTTTTTTCCACTGGTGTCTTTTGATATCACATATGCCATAGACATGTCAGCCCTTTAGGCAGAAATTGCCAAAGTCATTTTGCTTCTGACTTTATCCTATTTCAGTCTGGCCTTCGAGTCTTGACTTATCTTCCAGTTTTGACCCATCTGCTATTCTTGGACTTACCTGCTAATCTGGCTTTCCCCAGCTCTGGCATCCTTAATGGCTGAAACTCATTTGTCTGACTATTTTTAATCTCAATCACATGTGTAGAATTTCCTCTTGCCCTGTCTTTAGCTCCAAAGACTCTACAACTTGATGATAATGTTAACTTTTGTGGCACAGAGCATCTTGATCCACTAGTAAGGGCCTTCTGAAATACAATGTGGATTATTCTTCATTTTCCTCTCCAGATTCATTGTTTACCCTTCTCTTTCCAGCTCCGTTCTCCAAAAACCTGGCCTGTTTTGTTTTCTTAGACGGAGTCTTGCTCTGTCGCCCATGCTGGAATGCATGGCACGATCTGGGCTCACTGCAGCCTCCGCCTCCTGGGTCCAAGTGATTCTTCTGCCATAGCCTCCTGAGTCGCTGAGACTACAGGCGTGTGCCACCATGCCTGGTTAATTTTTGTATTTTTAGTAGAGATGGGGTTTCACCATATTGGCCAAAGTCTGGCCTCTTTATGGACGGTACTAATCAAGCTCCCTTGGCTTCTGGTTTCTATTTGAGTTCAGCAAAGCTAGAGATTAGCAGACAGGAAGTGAGAGTAGGTGGGGTATTTTTATTCTCCCTGTTTCTTCTCAGTTTGGGCAGTAACCATCTTACTTTATCTATATTCACAGCTATTTTAGTTAGGTGGTCCTTCTCTTATGATTCCCGCTCTCATTGGGTAACACGATCCTCTTTTTGTCTTGAGTCTAGGGGAGGTAAAGGCTTTCTACTATACCTAGTCCTTGCATGTTTCACCATCCCTCATTGGTAGTCTTAATCAGGTCCACACTTTTATAACATGTATTATCTTTAAACTTTTTTCCACTAGCCCTTTGATTGTACCATATGTTTCTTGCTGGATTTCTGATTAAGACGTGGGCATCAAGAAAAAGACAAAAAGCACATGTAATTCAAAGTAATAGGTCTTTATAAATGTGACTGCCCTTTGGAGGACAGTGATGTGGACACACATATGTCTCAGAGTTATGTGTACATAGACCTCAGAGAGATGGGAAAAACAGGCACTGTGAGGAGAAGATTGCTCGAAGAATATGGAGACCTAGGATTTCTCTTTGAGGGGATATTATGATATGAACATTATGATGGATACATTTAGACAGTCTTTTACTCTTCTGCTAAGTTAGTTCTTTTTAGAACAAGCATAGTAACAGGCAACAGAGTAGGCATAGGAAGAGTTAGAGCAGAAGGTGGAGCATGTATGAATGGATCTCCATCAGCCAGTCCACCCAGAGAGGACTTGAATTGTTCTCCTCTTTTGGGGGTAATAAGTATCTACCATACTGGAGTCAACTTAATAATTAAATTTAAAACTATGAAACTTTGATATTGGTTCTCCTCTTTGCTGAGGCAGAAAAAAGAGCAATGGACAAAGCTCTACCAACACCTGGAACAGTGAATAGGTAGGAGTGTTTTAGCTGGATAGCGTGTTGAGAGAATAACAGAGCCATTTCTGGCAGTCCTGTAGACTTGAGTGCTTATTAAGCTGAGCAGGAAGAAGTGGTCATGGGCATGCACCTGTTGAAGAGTAATGACAAAAGATTCTGGGATTTCCTGCAGAGCTGTGAGTCCTTACTGTGGGACCAGTAAGAAGCTACATAATCCTAATGTATACTCATTTTCTAAGGGAGCTTCCTTAGTGATATGGCAATGGTGCCATATTCAAAGTTTAGTTCAACCAATACACAGGTGACCAAAGTATTGCCTTAATTCACTGAGTTACAACTCTAACATATCTATGTAGTTTTAAAGCCTATCATATTGTAGGAAATTTGGGATATTCAATCACTGTGTGTAGCCTCTGGTGTGTTTTTGGTCAAAAACACTGAACTATACAGCCAGAATTAAGTGGGAAGTTTAAGATTATCCCATAAATCATTTTGTGGCAACAGCCAAAAGGGATTATTTTGGTCTCTGGTTGATTTTTTTTTTTTTTTTGGCTTATTTGGCCAATTTTAATTGGCTGTCTATAGCAGACCAAAATTAACAGAAGACTGTGGGCTTCTAGACAAGGGACGATCATTAGCAGAATGAAATTGAGTCATATCCTGGGAAATCACAAAATCCCTTGTGTTTTAGCTGGGATTAAAAAGGAAAAGCGAAGGACAATATATCTGTAACTTGTTTTTGGCGCTAAGCAGTTAAATACTGAGATAAAATCAGATGCTGTTAAAAATAGGAGTTACATGTTTTAAAATTTTAGGTCATAGAGAAAAATTAACAACAATAAATATTTATGTTTTGACCTATGCCTATTGAAATAGTTGATGATATAGACCCAATTCAGCAGATTTCTGCTCTATTTGTTGGGCAGAGGTGATTTCAGACAATCCTCCAATCTCTGCCCTCTCTATTTCTCCAGTTCTATCCTACTCAGTGAAGAACCACACAATCTGCGCTCAGAGTGAACAAAGCTATTATTTAATGGAATCTTTCCACTATGAAACCAAATTATTTTAATTGGCTTAAAATAATAATAAATACTGAAAGCCAAGTACGCGACCTCTGGCCCTGCTGGTGTTTAAGATATCATACTCATCATACTTTCTGGTGAGAGTCTCAGGCCCGTCTCTGAAGAAGGGCCAAATGTAAATAAATTCATCATGTTTAGATCAAGGTTTTGCCAATGTATATTATGTCTCATATAAGCCCTTATTATATAACTTCCTTCTTTGGGTTTTACAGAGTTCTTGTTTGTTGACATTCAGGGTGTGTCTAGAAAGTGTATTTTTGATGAATCCTACTTACCTAGGCAGAGTGCCCTGGTCATTAGGGGTTCTAGTTTATACTTCATGGTTTATTTTTTGTGGCTATATATTTCTTACATTTTGTTCATGTGCCCTTGGACTTCTTAAGAAAAGCTTAACAGTTCATTTTTATAAATCAATAAATAAGTAACTAATACATCATGGATCAAAGGCCACAATAGCAGCACTGTAGAGAGACTTATATTGTCCTAGGCACTTATGCACTTATAATGATGATATCCTTGGACCCAAGGCCTAACACATTTTTCGTTAGAACTATTCGATTCCATACAAGATCAACAATTACAAACACTCTAGTGAAAATGATGAAAATTTAACAGGCTTCTTTTACAGGCTTCAGAGTTTAGTATTCTCATGTCCTCCTCTGTGGCCTGACTTCTTTCTATATTTCAGAATTCTCTTGTTTGATTTCCAAAAGCTACTCTGTTAATACCTCTTAAATTTAGAGGCATAATTGAAGAAGAATGAAACTTGGAATTCCTGAATCTTTAACGACCTCCCAGGAGCCAAGTCTAGCTTAGGAACTCCACCCAGGAGTAAGTATGCCTATCACGCTACATGCTCCAGGTTAAATTTTAGAACCTGTAGTTCAAGAGGGGATTTTACCTCTCGTAAAATCTACCAGCTGTTCTTTGGGAAGAGAAGAGGGAGGTTTAGAGGGGCACTGCTTAGGAGTTGTAATCTGGAATATACCTTTTGAATCTGTGGATATTCATCTGCCCTATTTAGCACTCTCTCTCAGCTCCTGACATAGTGCCTGGCACACAGGAGAACTCACACATTATTTGTCAAATCCATGAACGAATAAATGCAAATGTTGAAAGCAGGTAGAAAAACTAATAATTTAATAGGGAGTCTTAAATTTCTAACTTATACACATATTACCTACAATTCAAAGCAAAACAAAGGAACATTTGTTGAACAAAGAAAAATAAAGGCCTGGCGCAGTGGCTCACACCTGTAATCCCAGCACTTTGGGAGGCCGAGGTGGGTGGATCACCTGAGGTCAGGAGTTCGAGACTAGCCTGGCCAACATGGTGAAACCTCGTCTCTACTTAAAAAAACAAAAATTAGCCAGGTGTGGTGGCATGCATCTATAATCCCAGCTACTTGGGAGGCTGAGGCAGGAGAATAGCTTGAACCCTGAAGGCAGAGGTTGCAGTGAGCTGAGATTGCACCATTGCACTCCAGCCTGGGTGACAAGAGTGAAACTCTGTCTCCAAAAAGGAAAAAAAAAAAGAAAGAAAGAAAGAAAAGAAAATACAGAGAAACAGGAAAAATGCAGGAGAAGCATAGGGTGAAGAGAGAGAAGAAACAAGATTACAACACTTTATTCTGATAATATGATTGAATGTTACAGTATGCCAATGTGCTTAGTCTTCTTTTAAATTGTTTCCTTTTGACATTTTATGATCAATAGAACTGGGCAGACATAAGCAAAATTATGGTCATTGAAATTTATCCTAAAATCATCTTTAGAAACCTCCCTTTCCTTGTTTCATTTCCTGAAAATAATAACAATATCAATAACAATAAATATAACTCACACATTTTGAAGCCTTATTCTGAAGCCATAGTATGAGCCTAAGGATGCTGTTTATATAACTGCACTGAATTCTCATGACAGCCCTATAAAGTAGGTGCCATTATTCCTTCTATTTGACAGATGAGATGAGGAGGCTTAAAGAAGTGAAGTTTCTTTGCCCAAGATCACACAGTATGCATGTGGCTGATTTGAACCCAGGTCATCTTTCCTCATACCCTCTTGCTGGGTGCCCAGTGTCCTTAAAGCATCCTCTTGGTGCCTACAACCCAGCCCCCACTATAGTGCTTCCTCTGGCTCTGAAGCTTCAGGAGTCCTCTAGCATACCTGGATGGGTTCTATCTACTGAATATTTGTGTCCCCTTCCCCCAAGTTCATATGTTGAAATGCTGACTCCCAGTGTGATGATATTTGAAGGAGAGGCCTTTGGGAGGTAATTAGGTCATAAGAGTGAAGCCCTCATACATAGGATTAGTGACCTTATAAAGGAAACTCTAGAGAGCTCTACTTACCCCTTCTATGTCAATACACAGAGAGAAGACTGCCGTTTCTGAACCAGGAAGTGGGCCCTCAACAGATGCTGAATCTGGTGGTACTTTGATCTTGGAGGCCCCAGGCCCCAGAACTGTGAGAGAGAAACTTCCGTTGTTTATAACACTTAATCTATGGTATTCTGTTATAGCAGCCCACAAGAACAGAGATTAAGGGATTTTCTAATCTCCTGCCCTTTGAAACTTGTGTGTTTTATGTAATTTAGAGCCTACTGTGAGGAATAAATTTTTGCTAATGGGTTAAAAGCTGAGAATGAGTTAATCTCTAACTATTCCAAGGAAATTCATTTATGTATTTAACAGAGGCTCCCTGAAGAGTGTGCTTTGCCCAAAGGAAGGACTGCACTATTGGGAAGTTCCAACAGTTGGCATATCTCTGAAGAAGGGCACTAATTTGGTTAGGCTGACTTTTTAGTGCCCTTGACCTCATGATAAAAAAGCAGATGCCTTTTTGGCTTATACTCTGGGAGGATGTGGCAAGGGAGAGAATGTTGCATATTCCTTCATTATTTACAAGTAATTCTAGTCAGGCTCGTTCATGTGTATGTACTCATTTCGCCTTTTGGTTATGAGGGAGAGGACCTAGGAAAGTTTTGGCTTGTATCCCCTGGGGTTTCTCAGGAAAGTGGGTAGTTTGAAGGAAAAAAGACTGCTTGCTCATTTTGATTGACATTTGTGCTGATGCAGCAAGCAAACAAGCTTCTCTGTGGGTGTGTATGTTCTGAATCAATGTCAAAATTCTTTCTTATAGTATTGTCTCTTGTAGTATATGTGTGTGGATGGAGGAAGAGAGAGAGAGAAAGAAAAATAAAAGAAAAAGAATTTTTTTAAAAACCCTGAATTTATGTAATTTGCAACTGAGTTTGCATCTGTGCCTTTCTATAAGGCACACCATAAATAAAATTTTCAATCTTGAATTAATTGATTTTGACTCTAACTGTATATATAGTCCAATAGTCATGTTGGAAAACTCAGAATAAAGCACAAATGGTAGAAACAACAGTGATCTTTGAGTCAGAGGTCTGGGTTTTTGGATTCACCCTACTGTATCCTAGCTTTGAGCACTTGGGCATTAACATGGTTTGGCTCTGTGTCTCCATCCAAATCTCATCTTGAATTGTAATCCCCAGGTGTTGAGGGAGAGACCTGGTGGGAAGTGATTGGATCATGGGGGCAGTTCCCCGCATGCTGTTCTCATGATAGTGAGTGAGTTCTCATGAGACCTGATGGTTTTATAAGTGTTTAGTAGTTCCTTTATTGCTTGTTCTTCCCTTGCCTGCTACCATGAAGAAGTGCCGGTTTCTTCTTCCTCCATGACTGTAAATTTCCTAAGGCCTCCCCAGCCATGCAGAACTGAGTCAATTAAACTTCTTTCATTTATAAATTATCCAGTCTCTGGTAGTATCTTTATAGCAGTATGTAAATGGACTAATACAGGTGAGCTAACTCATCTCTCTGATACCTGATATCTGAAACCCTCTACGTTTAGACATCCTATAATTCTACAATTAATGATGTAAATCTTTGCCATTCATAATCCTGTACTTCAGTGATCTTGCCGGTGGTCTTAGGTTGGGTTCCACAGTTGCACATTACAAGACCAAGAATTTAAATTGAACTAATTTTTTAAAGGCGAGTGATTTTTAAAGGCAGTGTCACAGGGAAGTCCAGGGAATGAATGGGAAGCAGGACAGGAAGTAGGAAGCCAAACAAAGATCCATCTCAAGGTTCTGCTGAACATTTCATCAACCTTATCCACAGGGGGGCTCTGGAGTGCAAGTTGTGCCACAGAGTTGTCATGAGACAGCCAAGGGAGCTGGGTTTCCTACCCCTGCACTCCTTAAAGGTTGTCTCCTCTGCTCTCTCTCTCTCTCTCTCTCTCAATCACTTGAACTTTGGGTTTCTCCCAAGCATGCATGCGAAGAGACTCTAGTAGCCTGAGCATTTCTTCTAAAAAGAGTAGCTGCTGGTTATTGGAAGTGAAGTATACCCAAGGGGGAATGGCACACAAAAATGGAGAATGATTTGAGGAGATCTGGGTGGAACACTATTTTACTCTATGCTACTATACACTGTGAGAAGACTCATGACGTGACTTACTGTCGACATTAAATATACATGGAGAGAAAGATGGTAAACAAGGCTTAGAAAGAGACCACTTGAGGCCAAATACCATTGTCAGAACAAACCACTTCTTATCCTCAGGTCTGACTGCTTGCAAAGCTTCAGGAGATAAGAAAGGGCACCAACAGTATCTGCTACTATGTGTAACTCACATTCCCTCTTAGGTCTGTATGTTTAATATTTTTCACATTACTTATAAAGCAGACATAGCATTAGGAAAAAAGCTACCTGCTCTTTCTGTATGGTGTCCAGAATCTTATAAATGAGAATATTGTAAAAGGTACATCATGCGAAGGGTAAAAACAAACTAACAAAAAAATCATGAAGGAAATCTACAAATATCCAAATATTCTTAAAAGCAAAGACATTTGTGTTCCATTTTCAGGTAATGGTTTTATCCTTCCTCAGACATACTTATTTTTTTAATGAGCTACTTAATTTTCTTGCAAAACACCTACATACTTAAAATGTTTTCCTTATGAATCAATTTTTTATTTGACAGAAGTGAAGATACTTGTGCCCATAAAAAATGCCATGTGTTTTTGAAGTGTTAGAAAAAACAGCTCTTTGGCACTAAACAAAGCTGAGGCAGGAATGCAGGAGAGCAGCTGCAGAATGACAGAAAAAATGTAAGATAATGAGCCATGTGAGAGAATGTATAATTTAATGTGGGGCCTTGAAGCAAAGGGAGGGAAGAGGACCGTAAATGAGAAAACAGTTAAAAATAGTGACTAAAATGACTTTAAATCCAATAAAACAGAAAATGAATCAATTAGTGCTTGAGCGTTGGAGGAGGCATGATGTTGTGAGAGAATCTGGAAAAGGCTGACAGATTTTTAGTCTATGAATTTAAATTCATAGGACCAACAATTTCTCTGCCTAGAGAGATTTACATGCTGTTTTTTTTTCTCATACTAGTTTACAAAATGACTTCCTTTCTATTCCACTTTCTGAGATGTGAAGCAATCTGTTAGAAAAGCCTCAGCTTTCAGTTTTCAGAAAACATTCCCCAAGATGTATGGCAAAATGTGTTTAAGTTTTAGAAAATTCCCGTAACTCCTGCTAAACTGTGGCTCTCTCTGCATATGGATATTAGAGGTGCTTTTTAGGAGTTGACTGAGTTGGCTCTTTGTGGCAGGTTGATGGAATTCTGGAAAATAGCATGTGGCCCTCTCTGATGATTTTTACTTCTTCCTGGCATTTAATTATATTATCCACTTCCCTGTGTATTCGATCCTCTAACAATAACATCCAGAGTCTTCCTGGTGAGTGCTTATTCCGTGGGAAGTTATGGAAAGCTTTTAAAAACTTGAAAGCTTTGAAGAACAGCTTGGCTAGCTGTCTTCCTGGAATTGTTTAACTGATGCTTGCCTTCATAGAAGAGGCCTAGACAACTTCTAGTAACCCTTCGCATTTCTAGGAAAAGAGTGTGTTGTCCATAATAAATACTCACTCACTGCTGCTGGAATATATGAAGGGATAAAACAGTATGAAAATGAAGTTCAGGGGTTATGCCCCAGAAAATGACATTTTCACCTTAGAATTTTGGGACCATAAGAAATTTTTTAGTTTGAACTAAAAGTTCATTCTAACAAATATTTTTCTTACTTGTAAGTTTCTACATTTTCATAATTCTAGACCTGAATCCATCTTATAATAGATGTGTGCTTCTAATGAGTTAACTTTCCAGTTTTTTCCCCAGTTTTCCTCCAGATTGATGGTATGTATAACAATCAACTTAGCCCCGAGGAAGCATGGGAGATAACATGTTTCTAAGAGCTCAGAAATTGTTCCCACCTTATCTCATTTATTGAAAGAATATATTTTGTAGAGAAATATATATCAGAATTTTGTGACCAGCTTTGGTTTTCAACTCTTAGCTATTTATATTGAAGTAGTATTTCTAAAATAAGGTTTATGAACCCACTGCCTTGGAATCATCTTGAATGCTTCTTAAAATTCCGTTCCTTGGACTTCTTAAAATTCAGATCCCTGGACTCCAAAACAAACCAATGAAATAGAATTAGAGGGCTTGAGCCTTGAAATCTGCATTTTCCCTAGCTCCCATGGTAATTCTTATGAATGTGAAAAGTTGGGAGCTACTGGCCTAAGTGCGGAGTGGACCCCAGGCAAAATTGTACAGTAGGCTTTGTCTTCAGTGAGGTTTGGCCGCTTCTGTGTTTTCCTCCATTGCCTTCTGCACCTCTGCTTGTTATTTCCATCCTTCAATGTGCAATTCTGTAATGCATCAATAACTTGATTTGCTGCCCATCCTGATTTGTGTATTTTCACAAACAGGACTGCTGAGGATAGCCTAAATGACCACCTCTGTAATGACTGCCTCTGTAATGGTGGACTTTAAGCCACTGTGACAACGGAGTTTTGGGGGCCAGAGAAACTTTCCAGCAACCATCACATCGCTAGCAGAACTCACAACTGAATTTACCTACTCTCCAAGTGGCTCTTCTTAAGTCACTTTGTGTAAAGTCCTTGGAAGCAGGAACCTGGATAAGGGTGAGGAAACACTACAACAGCAAGCTTTTAACTCCCACTGTCTCTTTAAAAGGTTTGAATTAGGGAAAATTCTTTTCCTCCACCAGAGGAAAACTTGCACAGTTCCATGACTTATTTGGTACTTTAAGTGAAAAAAAAAAAAAAAAATGCAGTCTCAATGGAGTCATTTATTATGTCTAGTTTCATGTAATAATCAAAACTTAGAGGTTGATTTAAAACTAAATCTTCCTATCTACCCAGCTAGGCCTTGCTTTGGGCTATCTGCTTGGAGTTGCCTTTCTCTTCTTTTTCCTCATCTGGGATTTCTCTTTCTTTCCTAGCATGATAACGACTATTTCTTATCCTGCCAGGCTTGGGCCAAGGGGGTATTGGAGAATTAAGAGGGTTAGGAAGATTCTTACTTGACTGGTATGGTTCTGAGATGGCTGGGCATTCTGAACCTGGAATACTTCATCTAGTTCTTCAGAAACTGCCACTGGGCACCTTTGACTGCATGCCTTGTGATATGGGTGATGCATTTTTCTCCCATCTGTGTCTGTTCTCTCCTTAGTCCATGATTTTCTCCCCTCTCTCCTTCTTTTTTGAACTCCCCTTTTCCTCCTTTCTTCCTCTCTTTCATTTTAGAATCTTTTTTCCTTGTTGGATCACTCCACCCAGACTGGCTTACCATGAGACTGTCCTTTTGAGAAGTATTTTATATGGCTTAAAAATCAGTTTTGTCTTCTATTTGTGTCAACGCGCATGCCTCTTTTATCTTAACAAATTCTGAGGATGTAGGCAGATCCCAATATAGCTGCAGCCTCTCCTTTACCTTGGGCTAGCCAGCCAGCTGTTTCAGTTACCTATTGCTGTGTAACCAACAACTCACACAGTGGCTTCAAGTAACAGTGACTTATCATGTCTTAGAGTTCTTTGGGTTGGCTGGGTGGGTTTTCTACCAGTTTTGCCTGAGCTTACTGATGAGCCATATTGAGCTGGAGGATTGGCTGGGCTGAACCTTCTTAGTTTATACATCTAAAGTTAGTGCTGGCCATTGACTGGGGTGCCTCTCCTTGCCCCCTACCCCCACCCCACCCTGTGTTTTTCATCCTCTGGCAGGTGAGATTTATTTCCTAAATGGTGGTCTTGATGCACTGCTCAAGAGCTGGCAGTGGAAATTGCAAGGCTTCTTAAGGCCCATGCTTTTAAGTCACATTACATCACTGTTAGCAAATTTTTTGGTCAGGACAAGTCTAAAAACCAGCCCAGATTCAAGGGCTAAGGGAGTAGACTTCATGTCTTGATGGAGGAAGTAACAAAAGCACAATGCAAAAGAGCTTGAATATATGAAGAAAGGAATTTGTGGTCATATTTTGTAATACACCACACCAGCTTTTTAGTCTTCCAGATATATGCCGAACACTAGTTCAATGGTCCCTGTAACCGCAGAAGACATATATGGAGCTCTCTGAGTGAGTCTATGGAGTCAACTCCCTCACACTGAACTTGAGGGCAGGCAAGATGAACGGTAGAAGGGCACACAGAAATGCTCATTCCAAAGAAATACTCTGCAAACATCCTCCTAATTTCTAATGTCCCCATATTTTCACACCATCATTGTGGGTGAGGTGTTTAGGAGTTAGGTAACACAATTGTGGATGACATTTTTGTAAGTTCTTTACTCCTTTAAAATGCAATATTTATTGTCTTTGATGTCTTAGCCATAAATTTATTTTAGCATTTTTCTTATACTTGAAAAAGATTTCCAGTGAGAACCTCTCTAACTTCTGAGCAAACAATAACTACTAGTGCAGCTTTGGAGTCATATGGGTCAAAGTTTGACTCTCATATTTGCTGATTACTTCTTCCCACTGAGCCTTACATGATCATGTCTGCAATGGGACTCATGAAACATACATCATATAAGGCTGTTTTGACAATCCTATTTCTTTTTTCTTTCTTTCTTTTTTTTTTTTTTAGACAGACTCTCACTCTCTCCCTCTGTTGCCCAGGCTGGAGTGCAGTGGCGTGATCTTGGCTCACTGCAACTTCTGCTTCCCGGGTTCAAGCAATTCTCCTGCCTCAGCCTCCCCAGTAGCTCAGACTGCAGGCATGCGCCACCATTTCCTGCTAATTTTTCTATTTTTAGTAGAGACAGGGTATCACCATGTTGGCCAGGCTGGTCTTGAACTCCTGACCTCATGATCCACCCACCTTGGCCTCCCAAAGTGCCCAATCCCATTTCTCTTTCCCAGTGAATTATCTACAGTGCCTATGTGACCCACTTCTTGCTAATTACATGTAACATGAAGTTTGTTTGGGGTTTGCATGAAAGGTTTAAAAGAAGATGCCTCTTTCCTTTGACCTTCTTTCTTTGTTTCCTAGTTTAGATGCTGCTATGTAACGACATGGTATCTAGAGCTCAGACAGTCATCTCTTGATTGAGAGGTGACAAGCTTAAAGGCCAAAGGCCAATTCATGGAGAAGAGTGGAAATGTGGGATTGGAAGAAGATCCTGGCTGAGCCACTGAACTAATCATCTGGAAATGCCACTCCTAGGATTCTTACTATATGAGAGAGTAAAATGTTTTTATTATTTTGTTACTGATGGTGGAGTATTTCACCTGCAGCCTAAAACGTCTTCATTGACATAGTGGCTATTGTTATAGTAGGGAATAAATTAGTACTCAACTTTTTCAGATGAATTAAAAAAAAATAAGTAAAACGAGACTGTGAGAGTTAAATAAGTTAACTGAGGCATGCTATTAATTAGTAGAAGATAGATTTCTGATCTCTAACTTCCAAAAAACATTTCTAGTCAGCTTTTAAAAAAATGAGCACCTACTAAATTAAGTCCCTAGAAAGCCCCTTCTTCCATGCCCTATGTTCTCGATGTCTGTCCCTTTCTATTTTTCCTTTTTTTGGCAAGTTGTCTGTATAAGATTTTGTAGCCTGGAAATAAATATTTGTAATACATAAATGTATGTGCAGTTTTTTTCCCCAGGCTGAGTGCAGTGGGTGATCATAGCTCACTGTAACCTTGAACTCCTGGACTCAAGCAATCCTCCCACCTCAACTTCCCAAGTAGTGTGACTACAGGGGCATGCCATGACACTTACTTAATGATGATGATGATGATTATTTGTAGAGATGGGGTCTTGCTGTCTTGCTATGTTGCTAGTGCTGGTCTTTAAATTCTGGCCTCAAATGATTCTCCTATCTTGGCCTCACAAAGTGTTGGGATTACAGGCATGAGTCACTGTGCCTAGCCAAATATTTTTCACTTAACCAAAAATTTAGATATATGTTTGGAGAAAGTGATCTTGGAAAAGTTGCTTAAATTATCTGTGCCTCAGTTTTCTCAGATTATTATAAAATAGGGATAATAATAGCACCTACTTTATTTCTTGTTATGAGGATCAAATAAGGTATGGGCATTTAGAACAGTGGCTGATACATGGCAACTTCTCAGTGAACTTCAGAAAACATTATTGTGAGAGAAATGAAACAGGCCATTCAGGTTCAGTTCAGCCAAGGAAGACTTAATTATTGTAATTTCACTGTGATATTTTTTAGCTGCTATTTTTATGTTAGAATTAATCTTTAAAAATTATTTGTCCTCTTTCCTTATTTAGAAGGATTTTACACCAAGGTATTATTTATTATTATCTATCCTGGAAAGAGAAACTTATGGTGTCAAGAGATAGAAAGAATATTGTTTGGAAAATAATAATCTAAATGTTACCTACTTGTCCTAGTGCATAATGAGTATGGGACAGAGTCATACAGAAACTGAATTTGTCTACTCATTTTCCAGGGCATATTTAAATATGGGAGCCAAATTTCTGGTAGATAAACTAGAGGAGTTGCTGAGATCCATCACTCTTCACTTTAACATGAGTTGGCCTCTCCCAAGGAGTAGTAATAAGTTCTACCTAGTTATAGGTATGGCAAGGCTGAATATCCATCCTAAGTTTGACTGGCATCTTATGGACGTGTGCTCTCAAGTGAGAGTCATAGGTATGGAAACATACCTTGGTGTAGCACACTCAGTGTATTAGTCAGATTCTCTAGAGGGACAGAACTAATAGGATAGATGTATATATAAAGGGCAGTTTATTAAGGAGTGTTGACTTACATGATCACAAGGTGAGGTCCCACAATAGGCAGTCTGAAAAGTGAGGAGCAAGGAAGTCAGTCTAGGTCCCAAAGCTAAAGAACTTGGAGTCTGATGTTCAAGGGCAGGAAGCATCCAGCACAGGAGAAAGATGAAGGCTGGAAGTCCAAGCCAGTCTAGTCTTTTCACATTCTTCTGTTTGCTTTCATTCTGGCCACACTGGCAGCTGATTAGATTGTGCCCACCTAGGCTGAGGGTGGGTCTGCCTCTCCCAGTCCACTGACTCCAATGTTAATCTCCTTTGGCAACACCCTCACAGACACACCCAGGAACAATACTTCGCATCCTTCGATCCAATCAAGTTGACACTTAATATTAACCATCATACTTAGTAAATATTCTTTTCACTTTTTCCTTTGGCTGAAGGCTGGCCGGGGTTGAGTAGGGTACCTTAAGACAAGGACTGGAAAGAATCCCTTCCTGAAGCAGTAGGGGACACTAGAGCAAGCTGCCCAAGTAATAATCTGTCAAAAAGACCAATGCCCAAATGCCAGGGAAGAATTGCTGATCTGTGTCTCTGTTCACCTAATTGTGGAGGGCCTGGATTGAGAACTCTGGGCAAGACAGACGCGGTGTGAGGGTTTGCAGTGATTTCTACCAATCCATCCTGAAATGGGCTCCTTTGGCATTTTCACTAGTAAGCTATAGATATGAAGCTTGCTCCTGAGGCCTGCAGCACTGGGCAGACTGGGGCCTGGTCTATCTGAAATTACCTGGAGGCTCCACCCAAGACTGTGTTATCTGCTGAGACCGACAATGGAAGCCCCGGAAAGTCCCAGACAGATGGCCACAGGAAGACAGGTCTCAGAACGGATCCTCAGAGACATGTAGAATCAAGAACACTGACAGCATCCTCTAATGACTTGGTGAAGTGGGGGACAGGAGATAGGAGGAAAGCTGTCTGACACTCCTGAAAATCTTAAGGCGCTACAATGAGATGAATTTAGTGGGTACAGGGAAGGAGAGTTTCTTTTGTGGTCCAAGAGACGGGGCTGTAAAAATATAGCATCTCTGGAAATTAGAAAATATTCCTGTCAGAATCTGATGTTTGGTTGAGGTGGCCAAACTACAGACAGTAGTTAAATGGCCACTGGATCCTTCTCCTCTGTTTTATCTCATAAACCTACTCCCTGCTGAGTCGTTCAGCTAAGTGTCCCAGTGAGTCAGATGCCTCAGTCCCAGAACTTCACTCTATCAGCTGGTTGCTGGCTTGTCTCTGCTGTCCTGGCATGATTCTCAGTTGAAGTGCACACCTTATGGTATGTATTCCAATGCCAGAAGCCCCTTGATGAGTTACTCCTTCAGGCAGTTTCTTGGACAATAGCCAGTGACTGGGCTTTCATACTTTCCTCATCTCTGGACTACAATATCGAGAGGCAGCCTGATATGTGGGAAAACAAGGTGGCCCAATGAAAATAACATAGGCATTGCATCCACAGACGGGTCCTTCTGTCAATTACTGTATGATTTAAGACAAGTCTCTTTCCTCTGCTGTGCTGACTTCCCATGGCCATCAAGTGAAGTTATGCTGACCTAGTGTATTAGTCCATTTTCATGCTGCTGATAAAGACATACTCAAGACTTGGAAGAAAAAGAGGTTTAATTGGACCTACAGTTTCACATGGCTGGGGAGGCCTCAGTATCATGGTGGGAGGGGAAAGGCACTTCTTACCTGGCGGTGACAAGAGAAAATGAGGAAGATAGTAAAGCAGAAATCCCTGATAAAACCATCAGATCTCATGAGACTTATTCACTATCAGGAGAACAGTATGGGGGAACTGCCCCCATGATTCAAATTAGCTCTCACCGGTCCCTCCCACAACACGTGAGAATTATGGGAGTACAATTCAAGATGAGATTTGGGTGGGGTCACAGAGCCAAACCATATCACTGAGCAAGGTTGTGACAAGGATTATATGCAAAATTAAGTAAGATAATGTCTATGAATCCTGCCCTAAGATGTGTCCATGCTGGCCTTTCTAACATGTCTGTCAAGTGGATGGGTTGGGGTTGGTTCCCCAAAGGCTGGTGGAGGACAGAATTCTCCTGAAAGGAAATTTGGAATTTTTGGAGCAAGAAGCCAAGCCAAGCCCAGCCCATTAGGGAAAATCTTTATCCCTATGCAAACTCAGGGGCCAGAGGCTGGCTTTAGTTGATGGTAAGAGTAGTATGTGTGATTGGGGCCAGAGAGGGGTGTTTGGGAACTAGCGTGGATAAGGTTCCAGAAAGATGGCTGCAAACAACCTCAGGGCATCTGCAACCTGCCTCTGTCTGCCACTGGGTCCTGGACATGTGAGTGTGTCTGCCTGGTGTAGAAAGCTAGAGGCAAGGCAGATGTAGATTTGCCAAGTGTATACAGGATGCTCTAAACAGAAAATCAACAAGCTTTCTTTTGGAGCTGATATCAAATGTTGGAAAATCATTCTTCTCTCTGTTGTTGGGGTAGGGAAGAAGCTCTACATCTTGCAGAAGAACACATTGCTGGAAAGTAGGAGTATGTTTTGGGAGTCAAGGGTGTTCAATCGGCTTTAACTTCAGGTGGAACAGAGTTGGTCCTTGGATAGTAGGGAAGTATGCCAACCTGCAAAGAACTTGACTCGGGGGCTTTGGGTGGAGGCTTGGGTGGCAAAGATTAACAGGAATCTATGTAAGATTGAGATACCTGCAAATGGATTCTGTGATAGAGATGATATGTGGACAGGAGATTTATTAGGAGTGTTCTCAGGAACATTATCTGTAAAGGAATAGAGGAAGCAGGATTGGGAAGAGGGAGGAGATGAATTGCAGTACAGTAGCAACAAAGGCCTCAGCCAATCCAAGCAGTGCTGTGCAGCTGGGAGTGCCCTTCAAGAAAGGAGACTCTGCTTTGAGCAAGTATCAGATACAGGCTGTCTGAGAAGGTGGTGTAAACTTGAGTGAGGCAACTTTCTTTGGCTGAGGACAATTCTGAAAGAAGGGCACAGCTCTGAGCCATTCACAGCCAACATTCCCTATAGTTAGAAGAATGAGTTGTTCTTGAGGTGGAGATCTGGTTGGTCCATCATAGCATCCACTAGAAAACCTAATTCTTGCCCCCTGCTAACCAGTATGACCCAACATTAGGGCTTCATAACTACTCTTAGCCCAGCCTGTCTTAAGCCATGAAAATTCTTGTGCAACTGTTGTAAAAAATGCTCACAATATTTTTTGTGTGCAAGTTCTTGAGTACATGACCTGTCTGTCAGTAACTAGAGTCTCTTACTGTTTCAGGTAGAGATTCTGCTCCAGCCCTAGTTTCCAGGCACCCTACCCATCTCCAGTCAAAAGGAAAAGCAAGAACTCTACAATAAGTGTGCTGCACCGAGAGTTGTTTCCACACCCATAGCTTTCACGTAGAGGCACATGTCCATAGATCTTAGTCAAATAGAGTAGGGATATTCAACATTGTCCTCCCTATAATTAGAGAAAATGTATTACTACTTCTTGGTGGATCCAATGTCTTATTAAAGTGAAAAGCCTTGACCCTTTAAGTAATCTTAAACCACATTTGCAAGACGATCAAAATTTTATTGCATCATCTTGTAAGCTGTATGTGAAAAGCCTCAGCTCAAATTATTTCCCTCTCATCCAACTGTCACAATAATAATCAGTAAATGAAGCATATAACATAATAGGCTTCTAAGATTGGTGTTAATGGTGATTTTGATTTTAGGACCTGAGATATAAACACATAATGAATGATTGCTATATTAGCTACTTTCCATGTATTCTTTTTCTTTTAATCCAGGCATCAGCTGTATGAGTTGATACAGTGATACCCCAATTTCATACATGATGATATTGAGATGTAGAGATGAGGTGGTTTGCCCAAATACATGCAGCTGGTAAGTGGCAGAGCTGTGGCTGGAAGCCAGATAGAACTTACCTTCTACAGTACACTGATGACCACCCACCAAACCCTAATCTGCACAGTGCTAAAAAACAGTACATGAGTAAATATCCTGAGATCTAGAAAATAGAGTGTTATTAAACTTAAGGAAATTAAAAATAAGGAAATAAACTGAAGGTTTTTGTTAAAGTGTGTAGCATTAGTATTCAAAGATCATTTAGACATCAGCCACTGCGCATTTCCAGCAGAATTTGCTATCATGGGGAACTGTTTTCAATGCTGACACTCCATCTGAGACACGTCAGACGGAGCCCTAAAAGTAATAACCTTTAAATTGAGAAAGTTTACTCTAAAAGTTCCCAACACAACCCAAAGCCAGAAAAGTTCATAGCTCTACATTAAAATGTTAGAAAAAGATCACATTGCAGCAGCTGCTTATGTGGATTACCTAGTCTAGCCATTCTGCTAAGGCTTAAAAAAACCTGTCTGAGTTGTAGGAAGAAAAAAAAAGAAAACAAACCTCAAATCATCAAGTTGGTGCTTGTTGATAGAGCTGTGATTTCCCATTTGTTGCCCCAGAAGACCCAGGTGTATCTGAAAGTCAAGATTTTTTTTCAAACTCTGAGGCTGAGGAAGGATTTCTTTAGTGTACTTTCCACCAATGCACTGTGCTGCTTCCAGAACCATAGCTTCCCTTGAAATTCATGGAATGTTTTGCAGCTGATCCAAAGCACATTAAAAAATCTTTCTCTTCTCACAGCCATTTTATGCAACTTCTCTCAATACTTTACAAAGAAATAACACCAAATGTACTCTGCCTTGAACCTTTGTCTTCTATGTAAAGACCAGTGACACTCTTAAGTGTGTCCACATGTGTATGTACACTTGCACTTGATTCTTTTAAAATTTAATGTACTTTAATGTTGATTAAGTTTTTAATCCTTAAAACTTCAAGTATGGATCTCTAAGGCATGATGTAATCTCAATTTTACACCGCTTTGGACAAGGGAGAAGCTCTCACAAAGAAATTAGAAACTTTAGTGGGGCTTTCAGCTATCAAATTGGATACCTCTTCCTGGGCTCCTAATGTTCCTTTTTTCTCCATAGTTACTTTCAATAGCAACTGTTTCTTGCCTTTCCTCATTTTTGTGGTTAGTTTTTGAGTTAATCATAGTAAGAAAAGAGATGAAAGTAGATCCTACAATAGAATATTTCTTTGTGTGGGCGATATTAAAGAGCTGATTTCTGATGCCACAAATTTAGTTCCAATATAATCATCTAGACTCAGAGATAAAAACAATACTCTTTTCTGGGTCAGAGGTTTGTTGAGAGGTGAGAGAGTGTTAGAGAGTAAGGGTTCTGGCTCACACTACAAGCTTTTTACCACAAGGAACAAAATTGTCTATCTAGTTTGAGGATGTTTATGAAAAGTCATAATTACCTGTAAAGTATCTGTGAACCTGAAAGAGAGAGATCATGTTTCTCATCTCCTTGCTTGTAATTCAGAGTATTCAGGCTTCTGTTGTGAAATGTTTTCTGAACTTGAAATCTTAGGGTTCCTCATGCATAGAAAGAAGTGGCATAAAAATATACACAACTGATGTCACTTTAAGAATGGTCAGTGAAATTTATGGTGTTGTTCTTGGAAGATAAACAAACCAAAAAGAATCAGCTTGGAAGATCTCTTGGTTTACTCTTTGCATAGCGTATTGGTCAAGATTTTGTTTGGCTGCATGTCATTTACACTTGAACTACAGTGGCTAACCAAACAGGTTGAATTTTCAGCCTTAGCCGGGAGTATGAAGGTAAGGATCCAGTGTCACTATTCAATAACATCATCAAAGAAGCAGGACCCTTCTTTTATCTTGTTCTGCCATCTTTAATATATGGCTTTCATTCTCATAGGTTTAAGCTCTACTTCTAGGCATCAAGTCCAAATTTCAGGCGAAGGACAAAAAGCAATAAACAAAAGACACATATTAGATTACTCTATTTTTAGTAATAATAATAATAATTTAAAAGCTTTCTAGAATCTTACCTGATAGGGTTGCTTTTATGTCTCATTGGCCATAAATTGGTCACATGACCATATATACCTACCTACAAGGAAGCTGGGGTAGGTATTTTAAAGTAGTGTTATAGTCACTCTCAATTTTGATTTTTGTTAGTAAGGAAAAAGTAGAGAATAGTGATTGGATGGAAAACCAAAAACAGATGTGATTAATGCTAAAAAGAAGGAAGGAATATACTTTTTTTTCCCCTTAAAAATGTTATACTTGATGTGTTATATAAGTTAGAATGTTCCATCTTCCATGAAGTTTTTCTTTATCCTCACTGTTTAGTCTGTATTCCTGTAGCACGTTGTCCTTTCCTTTAAATAGTATCATGGATCCCATTGTACTCCAGTTAGTTGTTTACACGCCTGTTTTCCTTAGAGAGTCAGCTCCTCAAGGATGGAGGCCGAGTTTGATTTGTTTTTGTAATATCATTACTTACCCCCATGTCTGTCAATCTTGTGAGAACTAAAAAAGCCAATTGAATAAATAAGGACAAAGTAAGGCATGGTAGGTCATGATCCCTAGGAAATGAATGGGCTCTGAGAATCTGGGGTCCATCTACCTGCCTCTTCCCCAGACTTCCTGGAATCCAGTCTTTCATTCTTTTTCCTCCTAAACCCTTGACCATTCTGAACCCCCTTCTCTCACCTGCACATCTCACCCCAAGATTCTACATATATGCTTACCTTGGGTCAGTTTTTTTCCTACACAAAGTGGATGATCAGCACTGCCTGTAATTCTGTCCTTTGGAAGGATAACCCCTCACCTTGAGTTGTGTTATAACATAGCAATAAGCCAGTTTTGGCTTGTATCACATACCAAGATGACTCATCGGTAAATAAAGTGCTTTTTTTTTCTCCTCCGAGATCTGGTAGAAGAGGTTCCCACCTGCAATGGGGCCAAGGTGTGAGCTGAGGAAGAGGCATGGGGGCAGCAGCTGTGGACACATGGAGTCTGGCTGTTTGCTCATGCAGCTTGCTTGTACTTTCTGGCCCTGATTGTGCCTGATCTCTAGTGTTCCTCTTCTGTCGTATCCTTTTCATTTGGTTTGTCTGAAAGAACAATGGCTTGCAGGCCAAATCTGGGTTATTTTTGTAAATAAAGTTTTATTGTAAGATGGCCACATCCTTGGTAATAATAATTCAAGTAATTATTGTCTATGGCAGCTTTGACACTCCAACAGCAGAGGTAAGCAGTTGTGATAGCAATCCTAGGGCTCCCAAAGCCTAAAATATTTACCATCTGGCCTTTTACAAAGTAAGTTGGCTGGCCCTGGCTGACGGAAACCTGGGATTTCAAGATTTTGGACTGAATTAACTCATATATCCCCTTCCCAATTTTCAGAGTTCCACTCTTTCCTGATGAGAACCTTGACCTTCGCCCAGTAGACCTCTGAGGCTGAGAATTCAGCTTTCTCTGGGAAGCTTTCTCAGTCATTAGGTACTTGGCTTAATCCTCAGCGTTTTCTGCCCTATGGCTACAGGAGATGAGAATCTCTTTATATGCCAAAATTCTGTCTTTCACATTTTACATTGGTAACTAATCACCTTCAGCCTTTCATTGTCTTTCTCCAGTGCACAGATCATTGGTATATTGATGGATTGATGGCTCTCAGGAACAGCCATCCAATTTCATAGTCTTTTCATAGTCTTTATAATTATTCTTTTTCATGAACATCTCAAATATTTGAGACATTTTGTCTGCCATTGCATTTCCTTCTCTCAATATCCCAATCCAGTTCACCACTCAAGGCTGGTTTCCAGGATTTACCTGGAGCTGCAGAGGGCCCATGCTTAGTTTAATGTTGTGCAGTTACCACGTAGACCTTTTTAATACTTTTATCTTTGAACTGTGTTTTGTAAGTAAAGTCTGCTGGGACAATGAAGATATGCATGAACGATGTGATGAGATATTTGAATATGCATGCCCATCATTCCTTGCCATTTCATGCACATAAAGAGTTTGTGATGTTCATAAATGAGAATTCTCCCAGCATACATGGGAGTTCAAGGAATTTCAAAGCAAGTAAAAGATAAACATTTAAGTTTGCAACTGACAGGCCATAATTTCCATTTGAACCCAAATTGCTTCAAATGCAGAAAGAAGGTAATGACAAAAATCCGAAAGACTAATGAATGCTACTATATATAATTTTGTACTTGTGTTATTTCCTTGTATTAGCCAACCACTTACTGAAAATGATAACAGAAGAAAAGAGAATGATAGGACATAGATTATTTTCTTTCTAGTCCTTCCTTACTCATCACTAAGCCAAGGAAAGATAGTGTTGTAGAAGTATGGGCATTAAGAAGTCAAATGAAAACAGTTGAGTTAGCTATGTACAGTGTTTCCATTATTCTGCTAAGAATGAAATGCATGTGCATGCATAAGCTAGGAAATATCATGCAGCCATAAAAAAGAACAAGAGCATGTCCTTTGCACCAATATAGATGCAGCTGGAGGCCCTTATCCTAAGTAAACTAATTCAGAACACCAAATATTGAATATTCTGTCTTACAAGTGGGAGCTAAATCTTGAATTTCCATGGATGTAAAGATGGGAACAATAGACCAGGGATTCCAAAAGGAGGGAGGGGGCAGGGGCTGAAAAATTTCCTGTTGGTACTATGTTCACTATCTGAGTCACTGCATAGGATCAATAGAAACCTAAACCTCAACACCATGCAATAAGTCCTTGTAACCACCTGCACATGTACCCCCAAATCTAAAATAAAAATGAAAATTGAAAGAAAAAAAGGAAATATGAGTTGTGTAATTTCACTGTGTTCTAGTCCATTGGGCTGCTGTAGCAAAATGCCGTAGACTGTGTGGCTTATAACTAACAGAAATTTATTTCTCACAGTTCTGGAGTCTGGGATGTCTAAGATCAAGGTGCTATCAGATTAAGTGTTTGGTGAGGGCCCAGTTTCTGATCCATAGATGGTGGCTTCTCCCTGTGTCTTTATGTAGCAGAAGGTACAAGGGATTTTTCTTCGGCCTCTTTCACTACTGTGAAGTTTTTCACAATTGTATTGTATGCTAATAGCAATCAGTATACCACCTACCACTGGTCTTTGTTGCTGGTCCATTGGTGAGAGATCCAGCTTTGTAATCTCATTTTAGGCTCTAGGTCCCAGGAAAACAAATGAAAACTATCTTAGATTTGGTTACCCAGGGGGAAAGCTCTAAGAAGGAAATGTGCTCACAGGTGCACATGGGTATGATCTTGCAGTTGTCTATGAAAGCCAAGGGAAGCATGAGGTCAGAAGGGGAAGTTGCATTGTAATGTGGGACAGGACTTTTGAATGATCTTATGTGGAACTCTAGAGCTGGGATGGTCTTCAGAGTTGTTCCAACTGAGTCAAGGGACCTGTGCCTTTCTACCTTCGCATTGATTAGTCATGGCTCACAGGCTGCTCCCAGAGATCAGATCATAGCCTTTGGTGAGATATTCTCCTTCAGCTGAGGACAATTCCTGGAGAAGGACTTAGTTGGAAGCAGTGACAGCTAATACTCATAGGAGCAGGGGAGTGAGGGCCTCTGTCCCGCAGGGGTCAGGGCTGTACAGCATCCACTGAACAAGGTCCACACAACAGGCAGAAACAGGAAGGCATCAATAGACTCCACAAGAACTAAAAGATTGCCTTTCAGTCTTACAGTTTTTTAAAAATTCAGACCATGTAGAACAGAAAAGAAAAAATGCTGCCATTACATACACCACACAAAAACTTCAGTGGTTTAACTACTGTTATTGCATTAGAGTCAGGCAAAATCAATTTTATTTAGTACAACACAACTAGTACTCTTTTCCTTTAAAACATTCACCCTCTTTTTTTTGTTCCAGGGGTTCAGTCTCAAAGCCTGTTCCGTGCACAGTCTTCACAGCTGAAGAAATGTGGAAGCTAGCATACTTCTTTCGAAAAAATGTTAACCTTGTGGCTCTATCACAATAGGAAATGAATCAAACCTGTCAACTACATGATACTATGGTTAGGTGCCATAATCCAAAAGTTACAAAACAACCTGCAGGACGTAATGTAGTTTTAGAGTGAAAAAATTAAAAATGCTTGCCTTATGACTGATGAGTTATACATGGGATGGGCTGAGATAGCATGTGAATTTGTGCATGTGTATGGGTATGTTAGTTGTGGGTAGAGTTGGGTTGACGTTGGAGGGTGGTGGCGGTGCACCTTACAAGTTTAAACTGGGCAAGCTCAAAGGAATCATGCTTGGCTTAGGTCCCATGGTACAAGTTTGTACTGGGCCATGAAAGACGATGCTTGGTCCTGTGGGTGACACCTGGCATATAGGCTGAAAGAAAGGTGTGCCTTGTCAGGGATTTTCCCAGATGCTTTCTGGATTTCTTCACCATTATCAGCAACTCCTTTTAAACACACAAAGCATGTGTACCATGTATTGGCAGGGCACTATTCTGGGAGTAGCCTGCTAATTGTTCTTTCTCATTCGTATAATCCTGGGTGAAGGGAGAAATCAACAAGAAATAAAGTTTTTCTCTCCACACAATCAAGGGCTCTATATTTCTGGTTTGAAAGAAAGGATCAGATGGTTTGGTCTTTGGACAGAGTACCCAAGGTTGTGGTGAGAGCTAGACTCTATCTCTTTCCATATTTCCTAGGATAGTAGAGTCAGATGAAGAGTTCAGACTTACAAGGGCATTGAAGAAAACCTAAAGCCCTAGCCTCAAATACAAGAGTCTGCTCCTACTCAAGCTTGGGATAGGGTTGGGGAGGGAGCTGCTGGAGAATGTTATTTAACCTCTAGTTATAATCTTGTTAAAGGAACAGAGTATCACTCGTTTTGGACCTGAGGCTGACTGGTTTCATATAGTTAAACACAGCATGAATTGGCATTAAATAAACTCAGAATGGAGGAAACATGTTTCATAAGGCAGGGAGAGATGTGGGCACATTACTGTTGGCGTATTAAAAGACTAAACTTGGACGAAAGTCTTCTCATCATGAGCAGAGCAGATTGTCACCAGCCTATCCCCAGCAAGACAGCACCACAGAAATTCACCCCCAGCTTCCCAATGCCTACATCCTCATTGCCAGAGAAACAAAATCCTGACTCAAGAGATTAAAAATTTTTGTAAAAGCCTCATTGACAAGGCATTCAGCCACTGTACTTTTACCTCACCAGATATCACCCCCTCTCACTTTCTAGTTTTTCCAGCACCTAGGAAACATAAAATTGTCATGGTATTCAAGATACTTTCTCTGCTCATAAAACAATAATCACATTGTAAACCCAAGAGTGCTGCAATAGAAGTCTTTCTGGTCCTTTATTAATGCTGTTGGTATTTGTCTAGCCTTTAAAAAGCTTTTGGCTCAATATCCTACTCATATTTTTGGGCTATGGCTTGCTAGAGTTGTCAGGACAAGTAAAACATTTCCCTTTCAGCATTCATTACAAGAAAAAAAATGCTATTGTATTTCTTAAAAATGACTTGTGACTCATCTCCTTTTTTGGGATAGAGTTATAGCTTAAGGTTTGGCCAGTGGTGTACTTCCCGGTGGTGATAAGTAAAGCAAATGTTCAGAGGTGAGAGATACTGAATTTGGATATGAGTTTTACTCATTCATTTGCCACACCTACAGGATGCTACAGAACTCTATAGGAGCATTTTAGTGAATAAATCTTATGGGCTTTTAGTATAACTCTGTAATTTAAGATTGAACTCTGAATTCCAGCTGAAATTTATATTAGAGAAAGGAACAAAATGCCCCATTAGTACAGACTTATTTTGACAAATATATTTTTATTTATTGTTTGAAAAATGAAAATAGCTTTATTACTTCTTTATAGTTACTAAGTAAATGTTTAACTTTAAAAAAATTATTATCATCAGGAAAAGAACCCAGTTATACATGCTATCGCAAATATTTCAGAAAAGACAGTGACATATAAGGAAGGAAACATAAATTATTTATAATTTTACCAACCAGTGATAATCAGCATTAAGGGATAAGCAGCATTGGTTTATAGCCTAACAGTCTATTTTTCTGTGTATGCACACAGGTATATTATATTTTGCCAAAATGAAATTGTACCATAAGTGCTGGTTGATGGCTTTTAAAACAGTTATTCATCAATAAATGAACGATATCATTCCTCACTTTTTTTAGCAAACAGAAAGAGTTGTAAAATGTATGCCTCTTTAGACTGCTTGCTATGGCAGAAGTGGAAACATTTTCAGAGCAAATGAATTATGCGTTATCTTGTTAGCAAATCGTTGGAAAGACTAGATAGGTTAGAGAAAGCACAACTATTTTGCTTTGAACTTCTTGCACGATTATACTGAAGGAAATTTTCTGGGGACAAAAAATTTTTGACTCTCATAGAGTCAAACAAAATGACTAAAAGTTGTTGAAAGCCCTCTCAGAATATCATGGTGCTGTGCATTCCCTGGGCCATCTTAGAAAAGAAGGAATATATTCTTCCATCAATATTAGCCTGGAGCTTCTATCAGAAGAGGCTATGCAGTACATCTGTGAACCATTTCTTTGGACTACTAAAAGTATAACTCTAACTCCATAATATTATTTGCTCCCAGAACTTTTTCTTTCTTTTTTTTTTTTTTTTTGTAGTTGTCTATAGAACCAAAAAAGAATTAAAGCCAAGAATAGGGGTGAGAAGGTTATAAGTACATTATATTTGAATGTGTTTGGCTTACGCCGATGAGGTCAAAGTTCTTTTTAGCCAAAATGTAGTCTGTCTTTTTTATTTGTTTGCATCCCATGTTGTTTGTGTAAACAAAAGCAGATTACTTGATGAAACTAGAATCCAGTAAAAAAGTTACCTGTTTGGGGTTTTGTAAACAAAGAAACAAAGAAACAAACAAAAACACAGTAGGCCAAATTTGTCAGGTACTGTTAAAGGTAGAAAATCTACATTGGTTGATATTTGACTGTTTCCTGAACCTGAACTTTGTTATTAAGTGAGTACCTGGACTGAGTCACCAAGTGAGTGCTAAATGGAACCTATAGGATGTGACTTCTGCTGTCTGCCTACACATGCCCACACAGCCTTCCAAGTTGATCCAAAGGGGATGCCTCTTTGCTTTGTCATAGTCACCCCCCATATTTCTGAAATGAAGCTTACAACTCAGAGAGGATAAACTCCTGGGAAAATAGTTGAAAGACTTTGAAATTACCAGAAGTCTTGGCTTATGCTATCACATGACTCTGAAAGCCTTTTGCTGATAGACTCATAGGGCTGAAAATGATAGAAAGAGGTCATTTAGTTCATTTATCTGCCCAAGGCAGAAACATAAATGTATCACTGGTGGCTTTGCTTCTTGTTAAAATGCTATTTCTTCAAACAAGAAAACATCTTTTTCCAGTAATTACTGAGTTATATTTACTTTGGATAAAGTCGCAATGACTTTGTCTGACTGTTTGTTGTAGAGCAAAAACAAGATATTGGATACTGAGTGATTAGATTTCACATACAATTAATTTGTGACACTGATGAAATTAAACAGTAAGAATGATCTAATAGAATAATAACAAGGCAGGGAACTTATAAGCATACACACATTTTTCTATCAGCAATAGCATATAATTACAGACATACTTTCAACAATCATTTTCCCAATAATTAAGGTTTCAGCTTTTAGAAAATGTGCATGGAAATCTCCTTGAGCATGTTGCTCTACATTCAACTGTAATAACAATCACCTTTTACATTTTTCCCATTCATAAAAACAACTAATTCCAGAAGAAATAAATGGAATTCATAGGGTTTTTTTTTTTTTTTGAGGCTTTCCTAAGTTGAATTCATACCATTACAAAAATCTTTCATGTTTAACTTCTATTTCTCTCTTCAAAATATATCTTGAACAAAAGTTTCATGCAAACCAGTGCCAGATTTTCCGGTCACTTTAGATCAAGCTAAACTTGCATGCAGACACTACCCACAAGAAGATTACAGCTGGATTTGGGAATTAAGGCATAGATATATAAAGAATTAAATAGCAAACTGAAAGTTTACACAAAACTGTTGCAGATTTCCAGATGGGCAGGAAAGATAGTTGCCTAAGGTCAAAGGTGGTAGAAGATCAATCATGCTATCTCCATTATGTAAGAGCAAGAATAGATGACTTTTAAGAGCCCATTTAGGTTATGACTACACGATACTCACTCATTCACAATCAGTGTGACTTGACAAGACTGGACTCAAGGAAGTTGTGTTTCTTTCCTTGATAATACAGAAAAAAAAAGGGCTCCTTCATATTGTGTATTATGTGGACCCTATGGGGGGAATAGACAGGTAAAGATATAAATAGACAGAATTTGTCTTAATACTGTGCCTGTACACAAGGCCAACAATGAAGCTCATACCCAGCAAAAATAGCCATGAGGCTTTCAACCTCTTTGGTGGTAGCCATCTTGGACACTCTTTGTTTATTTTCCCTTTGCTTTCATTCTGTTTTCTCACTGCTCACTATATTCTTCTTGCTCTAATGTTCTTGGCCTTTTCTCCTATTTCTGGCCATGTTCTTGCTCATGGCCAGAAATAGGAGAAGCTGGTAGTGACATTGGCTTTCTAGGTGTTAACCCAAGGCAGCCTTAAGGGCACATCTGGTACTGGCTTTTGGCTTTCTGGACACTGAACTCTCTGTGTTGTCATCTAATCTTCTCCAGTGTCAGCACTCGGTGGCAGTATGTGGACTTTATTTTGAACGATTAACTCAACCCATATGAGACAAAATAGAAGAGCATTCCAAACGAACGCAATAGCATATTCAAACTGTATAAAACCATGAAAGAAATTGGCATATTTATTATACTGTGATGTTATATTCAGATATTAAACAATCTTCAGAGGGACTTCTGTTGTTCCATATGCAATTTGTTGGGTTGGATCTTGGTAGAACCCATAAATGGAGATGCTACAGTTCCTCTACTGCGTAGGTATCTATAGGTTGATAATTAGAACTGCAATTTTAGGACAAATTCATCTTTGTCACCATTGGCACTTTGAATAAGATTGCTCTCTTAAAAATCCTCAAAATGTACTCTAGATCACCTATAGTCATTTGAGGTGTTTTATGGTTCACCTGCCACCTTTACCTCATCTTCTAAAAGCAATGCCTTCAATTTTCCCTTAAATCTAGAAGGTCATCTTGAAAAAACTTCAGGTTTATGCGTGTTGCTTCATTTCTATCCTTTAATTGTAAATCATTGCCAAATGTTCTGGTCACATGGAATTACCTTAGAAAGGACTAAAGTCACATGCAGATACTACCCTCAAGAACATTACAGTCATATTTGGTAGATATTCCTTTAGCAAAAAATGTCTTCCAATACTTGAAGCCTACTTCCCAAACCATTGGAGTGTCTCAGGACAAATTTGCAGCAATGTATTCCGTGCCTGGTCTTCAAACAATACTTTTTCTTGCAATAATAGTGCACTCTACTCCCAACTGCCAAGCCCAGTTGCTGGGTGATCCCCGAATGCCTAACACTCTTTAGAAAAACATTAACAGACCCTTCAAACGATGTTGTGTTCTTTAAAGGAAAGGCAAAAGATCACAACCGAAAGGGAAAACATGCCAAGGAAGTTAAGTGTCCGTATCTGAAAACAAACTTCAAATCCTGAAGCAAGAAATGATCAAACGCACTAGGAATATTATGACTACAGAAGAAAAGAGAATGAATGTAATTGTCTTCATATATTTGAAAGTTGTCATCTGAATGAGAGATTAGACTCATCCCTTATGTTTTCAATGGGTAGAATTAGAACCAACATTGAAGACATAAGGAAAAAGATTTTGGTTCAGTATTAGCAAGAAATGTCTGATAAATAGAATAGTCCAAAGACTAAGCAAACAAATTTGAGAGCTCTCCATCTCTGAAATTATAGTGAAAGCTGTACTCAAGCATAGGAATGTGAAAGGAGTTGGGGAATGTGTCTTTTTTTTTTTACAAGAGCATGTAAAAATTCATAAAAATTTGACATAGATGCAGGCTTAATTTACTCATTTACTTACTAAATCTTTGAGTGCTTACTATACCGCTGCCCTAGTGTGAGCTTCTAGGAATACAAAAGTGCATGAGTCATAGCCCTGCCTTCAAA
Source organism: Papio anubis (assembly GCF_008728515.1). Taxonomy (NCBI): domain Eukaryota; kingdom Metazoa; phylum Chordata; class Mammalia; order Primates; family Cercopithecidae; genus Papio; species Papio anubis. The sequence continues at coordinate 47,936,545 of NC_044980.1, read as the reverse complement.
ATACTTTCGATCTAATGAGAAAAATACATGTTAATTCAGACAGAAAGGCAAACAAATGCAAGGCAGCATCATCACATTGTAACGTGTTTAATTATCTATCTTCCCCACTGGAATCTAAGTTTCTCGAGGGCAGATATACTGTCTATTTTGGTTGCTATTTTTGCTCCAGCACTCAGTCAGTGCCTGGTACATAGTAAACAAGTTTTATTGACTGAATTTATTGAATAATTTGGGAATCTATTCTGATTGTGATTAGTATAGTGGAATACTAAGGAAGGAATGTTCAATGTTATCTGACTAGAGGGAAGTGTTCAGAGAGAGGATGTGATTCTTTGTCTTTAATCTCAGAGCAGGAGTGCGATCTGACATAGAAGAGGAGTTCACAATCAAGAGGAAAGGGCATTTAAGCTTGTTTGAAGGCAAAGACATGAAACAGCATTGTATATGCTGAGATGGACATGAAACAGCATTGTACATGCTGAGATGGTAAGCAGTTTCACATGACTGGAACATATGATTTAAGGCAGTAAGTAGTAAGAGACAATTCTGAAAAGGCTGTAGGAGATTGAATCGTGAGTTTTAATGAAGAGAGTAACATGATCAGATTTTCCTTTTGGGAGGAAAACTCTGGCAGCAATGCAGTGGGGATGGGAGAACTGATTAAGACCTAAGTGGAGATAAGGAATAATAGGAAGATATTGCAGTCATCTGGGAAAGAGTGAGGAATGTCTAGAAGAGAATAGTGGAAGCAAAGAAAAAAGGACAGAGATAAAATTTGAAAGGTGTTTAAGGTAAGGAGTTTATGAGACCTTGGTTCTGATGGGATGCAGATGGTGGTAAGCTTATAAGGCGGTTATAGTGAGAAGTGAGAGAATGACATCTAAGTTAGAGACTCATGGCCATATAACAAGGCTTGGAAATATAGGGGGTAGAGGAATTGGGAGCTTGTAGCTTATTCAGCAGAGACAGCCTAGTAATGGGCAATTGATATTATGGAATAATGGTCTGGACAGAGAATAGAATTATAAATTATCACACATACTAAGGTGAAGTGAGTGCAGATGAAGTCGCCAAAGGCAAGGGTGCACAATAACAATGGACATGAGGAAAGCATCTGGGGAACAGAAATAGAGGACTGTTGGGAGTTAATGCTTAGCATTGACTACGATGTGACACCAATAAGAGTCTCAGTTCTAAACAGGTATGTCACCAGAGTTTGGCATTGAAACATGAAATAGGGCATGTTCATGAAGAGATGTTTGATTTTGATTGATAATATTTATCATTAATAGTACCATCGGTAAGGATTAGACATAACTAAGGAGTGCTGTGGAGTGGACAAATGATAACACTTTTAAAAGACCTTTCATAGAAAATCTCAAACAGCAACATTCCTATATTTACAAAATATCAAGTAGATCCATAATAGAGATAATAAAATATTCAGGGAAAAGTTCAGATGAAGAATATGCTATTATTTTCAAATTCCCACATTCTGACTTTAGTACATTTTAATGTATTTTCTTTTTTTAGGCAATCCTTTCTCCAAAGGGCCATGGATCCCTAAAATTTATATTCTCTTTCTACGTTGGAGTTAATGGCAGTCGGAAGCCTATTAGTTAAGGCTGATTTATTCAGTCAGTTTCTACAGGCAAGGAATGGGGTTAAACTTGGGTGTGCCACTAAAATGGACATCATTTGATAATAAGATGCCTTACTGCCAAACTTCAGGAGTCTCCAAAGCTCTCTCTAGGCTGCAGGTCATTCTTCAGTTTCTCTAATTCTTGTACAAAAAACCCCCACACAAACAAACAGATAATATGGAAATATACTGATTTCATGTTTTTACAATATGTATAAGCTTTTGATTCTTCATTGGCAGCTAGCTGGTCTCCTGAGACATGGTTCTGGATGATATCCAAAAACAAATTTAGTTTCTGAGGAGGAACATTGTGAAATCAGTAAGCAAGCAACCTTGCTAATCCAAGTGAGCAAAATACTTTAGTTGGTGGGTGCTCCAAGCAAAATGCTTAAAGGGATCCAAGAGTTCTATTTCTCATTTGACTCAGATTCAGTTAAATTTCATTTCTGTGGGATCGCGGATGAAGAGCATCACCAAGTGCAGAAGCTGAGCTGGTGGCCCAGTTGCTCACAGCGGGGCAGCTCACTCACTGCCTCCACACATGCTCTTGTTTTGCCGTGAACGTAAGTGACCTTAAACACATTTTTTTCTAAAATTATAGCAACAAGGGACTTGAAAAAAATGAAACTCATGAGACAGCTATCTCTCTTGGCTCCTGAAAAGGCTGCTCCTTAATTGCCTCAAGAAAGACGAAATGATGGTACTGACTCTATTTCCCAGGAATCATTGATGGGTCACTTCCGCAATAAATTCAAGAATAGATACTAAGAACAGTTACAGAGTTTTATTTTTGCCTTATATGTTTATAAGGAATTCAACTAACCAGGGCTCAAGAAATGACTTACTTTTTGAATTTTGCAATGATTTCAAATGTAAAGTCACTAAAGACCTCTTGTGCACTTTTAACCTCTCTTCCCTTCCCCCATGTTCTATGTAAATGAAGTATGTTTCTTGAATTGTACCATTAACAGTGCCAGATTATCAATTTTTCTCCCGAACAAAGTTTGGATGCTTTCCTTACAATTTCCTTGTAATATAATTATGACATTTGAAGGAAATAAGAAGTCATCAGAAAATATTTTTAAAAAATTACTGGCAATAATATCTGCTTAATTCTGGAAGGAATCAAGGCTCAGAGCTTAAAGGGCAAAAATGAATAGAAATAACTACATTTCTTACTTGGCCTTCTAGGTAGAGAAGCCTTGTTTACTACCTGTACAAGGCAAACACAACTCCCCCACTCTTTAAAAAAATTGTTAAGTAAAACTTCTCATAGAAAGTGGCGATAGTAAAAAGTGTCAAGAGTTTTTGTTTATTTATTGATTGATTTATGTCCCACATTTTTTTCCAAAAAGATTTAAACCCAAGAAAAGAATATGCTTGAAATATTTAAAAGATTTGTTATGGAAAAAAAATCAAAGTATGTTACTTAAAAATTGTGATTCTGAACTACATAGGAACTATTTTTTTTTTTTTTGAGACGGAGTCTGGCTCTGTTGCCCAGGCTGGAGTGCAGTGGCCGGATCTCAGCTCACTGCAAGCTCTGCCTCCCGGGTTTATGCCATTCTCCATAGGAACTATTTCTTAATGGAATAATTTGAATGACATTTCTCTCTCTCAGTGTTTATTTAACAAATATTTATTGATTCTGTTCTTTGTGTAGTCTTAAGTACTGGTGACCAAGGAGAATATATGACTAAGATGGGCTTTCAGCCATTCAGTCATTCATTTTATATGGGAGATTGGATGAGTGATCTTCACTTTGCTGAGAAATTGCATAAATTATTATTATTTACAATCAAAAAGAAAATTGCTCTTATATTCACTAGATGCTTCACTGTCTCACTAGACCAGTGTTTCCCTACACCTGGCTAATCATCAAATCATTAGAGACACCAGCTAACCATAAATATTCCCAAGCCTCATTGCTGGACCGTTAATCCAATGGGCATGTGGTTGGGTAGTGATGGGAATCTCCAGTTTTATCAAGTAGTCAAGTGATTCTCATACTTTGCAAAGTGTAAATAATGTGGTACAAGAGTATGAACTCTTGGGCAGGAACCATGTCTTGTTTATCTTGGTGTTTAGTGCTTACTATAGTGTTGGGCACATAAGAGGTGCTCAATAAATGTTTGTTAAAAAGAATAGTAAGCATCTCCACAAATAACCTTTCTGGAGGGACTCATTTCTTGCTATATTTTTAACTTCATTGTTGTGTGTGCTTTTTGTCTCTGGATGTTTTTTTTCCACATGGTATAAACACGCTTCCTTTCTACTCACCATATCTTAATACTTCATGTCATCCAGATCATTAGAATTAGTCTGAATAGAAAATTAATGATCTGGCAGGATATTGCTCAGTGTCTTTGGTGTTTGGTAGGAGGATCTTTAGGTAGCAAATCAGTGTCTACAGAACTGGTTATAGATCAGTATTCATCATATTACAGCTTGCATTTATATAGTATCTTTCTCTTGGACTCAAATCCTTCTTCAAACATTATTTAACAAGAACAATCTATTCATCTGTCTGTAGGTGTGTATGTTGTTTTAAGAATGCCTTACACATGAATCTAGTTGATTGGACCACCAAGAATTTAGTAGCAATGATCCTTCCACCTGGCTGCTGGGCCTCAGGGTGCCTGAAAAAGGTGTGTCCCAACAAGCAAAGGCACCTTCCTTTCAGACAGGCAATAGTTTGACACTTAGTTTATAACTAGGTGTTACTTTAGCTGAAGTTGGGGGACAGGCCAAGGGAGGAGTGTCTTGGCAAAGGGGATGGGGTGGATGCTAGAAGTTAGTGACAGACTGACCTGAATCTCAGCTGTGAGGACAGGAAAGATCTGACCCAACAGTCTGAAAAGGCATTGGTAGAAAGTGAAATTGAAGACTGGCATGCTTAAGAGATTTCCCTGAGGTCACTGACTGGTTGACACAGCCATAGATTGAACCAAACTTTGACCTAAACTCCAGTCACCAGACCACATCCTGCAGAGAGAATACTCAACATCCTCAAAGGTCTAGTCAGTGACTTTGGCTGGGATGTGATTTGACAGATCACTGTGTTGTCTGGGCAAGGCTAATTGAAAGATTTTCCTCTGGGAAGTATTTCTTCCCCTCTATTGAGAACTAGATTCTAGGAGAAAAATTCCTGAGGTTATTCATCCCATTGCTTCTGGGAACACATATGTGAAAGAACACTTCTTAGTCAAAATAAATTTCCATAGACAATTATCAAGCACTAAAGCTTTTCCCGACAAGGCATGTATTTCTATACTGCTGGTTAGTAACCGATACTACCTAGCATCAGATAATGTTACATTAAATTTATCTGTGTTTGCGGTTTGACTTTTGCATATTCTGAGAATACAAGCCTGAATCACAGGTATTCAGCTATCTAACAGGTTCCCAGTACTCGCCAATCTTTGTAGTAACTTGAGATTTTCCCAGTTGGCTTCAAGTCAGTGGGCCCTGTGGGCAGCACAGGATGCTTATGGAAACTTGGTGTATGCAAATTACTTCCAGGATCTTTGAACCCAGGGGTGGCAAATGTTTTACATAGTAAAGAGAACTAAGGAGACGTGTATTTCTTTCTCCCCCAACCTCATCCTTTCCTCAGGTATAAATCTTATTCGGTATTTTGATTGAACTCATTAATCCCCTATTGAGGCTATGGCTAATGGAGTGAGAATTCACTTTTTCAGAGTTTGTGATTTTCCCTCCAGAAACAGAAATCTAATGATGTAATCACTGAAGATAATTTTTCTAGAATGGAGAGAAAAGTCACATTTTTGGTACACAGGGAAAGTCAAAGGCTGTATGTAACAAAGAGTAATACCCGAGTAACAATCCCATCTATCATTTTTAACTCATTATGTGATATCGTCCAAGCTGTTTTGCTCCTCCCTCTGATCTCTCATAAACCTAGAAAAAGCTCATTATAGAATCCAGGGAAACTACATTTGTTATGTATTTTCCAGGAGCATGAAATTTATTTGTTATCACAAATCTATAGGATAGACAGATATTTTGTGGCCATTTGACCACAAAAACTATGCCTGAGAAAGGTTAAATAATTTTTCAGGATTACCCAGTTAGTACTAGTGCTGGAACTTGACTCCTGTCTGCCTAGTTTCAGAATTCCCCACAGCGCATCTCCTAACAGGTTAATGGGAAAATAGGTGAAAATCAAAAGACTGTTTTTTGGCTGGGCTTCACAACCAAGTGCATAGACTTAGAAAATTTTGTTCTTTCCAGCATCTGTCCTCTTGCTTGCTCTCATTTTATCCCCCAGATAAACTTGTGGTGCGGATCCTATTTACAGCCCTGGTGCCAAAGTTTCAACCACAGTGAGAGATCTAAGGATTTCAAGGAAAACTCAAAGCAGCAATATTCAGTCATAGAAGACTCAGAGGTTTGATGCAGAGTTCAATCTCTGAAAGTGAGCGTTCAGGTAAATGCCCAGTTGGGTGTAGATCAGTATTAATAATGTAACTTGTGTTTATGTAATAGCTTTTTCTAGGACTGAAATTTTTCTTCAGACCTATTCAGCAAGTACAATGTTTTCATTCCTCTGTAGGTGTGTCTGTTGTCTTAAGGATGCCTTACCCATGTCTTCCAAACTATGTTTACTGGTTGGGTATAGATCAGAGGGTTGCTCTCTCTCTCTAGAACCTTCAGAAAATAATTTCCAGGTCTGATTCAGTGGAGTTGAAATAGCAGTCTAATGCAGTGGTTAATTTACAGTGGTTAACTTTAAATTCCCAGGGATTCCTTTTAAGGTTTTCTGAACTATTAAGGGCCCTGGAACTTAATATAAATTACTGTAAACATTTAAGCTTCCACCTTTGAAGAAACATATGACCTGAAAATAGAAATTTATAAAAACCAAGTCAATCAGGGAAGCCTATCTTCTCTGAACAAAAGAGTAAGTCCTGGTTTTCATTTTGTTTAAAGTGTTTTCTAGTGCATCCAAAATGCAATTTAAGTTTTAAAAATTTGTTTTTCACATAGTGTTAATCAGCCCTACCTGTCTTCTGCAGTATCTTACAGTGGCAAGGGTCCTGAGTAGCCTGTCAAAACATTTATGTTTTTGTCTTGGCTCTCCCATTAGCTAATGTGTATCCTTGGGCAACTCATCTAATCTCTCTGGATTCCATGGTCATTATTTGTAAATGAGGAGATTGGGCATTTGAGGTATTAAGGTTTCTACCAGGTGTGAAATTCTATGATCTAACTGTATACCATTTGGTTTCTGGGAAGAAAAGAAAGCAAACAACCAAAAAACCCAAACTAAAGATTTTCCTATAGAATTATAGGAAATATAGGAATATAGAATAATATATACATTATTCTACTAATGATTTCTTGTTAATATTTTCTAGAATGCTGTGGTACAAATTCATTTGCTACTGGAAAGAGCTCAGGAAATATAACATTACATATTAATACAAATTTTTATTTAAGGGGAAAGGTGTGGGGTTCCAAGTATTTCACGAAGAATTAAGTATTGTACTTGTCTAGTAAGCTATTAAACACACACAAAGAAATGAGGAATACATGGATTATGGGAAGCTGGGAGTAACTTTAATTTTATTCAAGAACACACAGTTTATTTCTCAATATTTTGGTGTTGCAATTGTAATCATGACTTTGTTCCCTTCATCTCTCCTTTTTGGCCAGATAGGCAGACATGTTGTTTTACATAGCAAGGGTGTTGATGGCATCTGAAAGGAAAACAATCTGATTTTTGAACAGATTGTTTTTTATGGGTCAGCACTTTTGTGGCTATAGCAGACCGTGACTGATTAAGACAAATGGTTATTGGATGACTTGAAGGAAAGAGAGGTTCGTTCAGTTAGTGAGTATATAGGGTAATAATTTTGGGCTTGGAGAGCTGTGGGAGTCTCCAGCCACTGAGCACAAACTCTACTTACAGAGACCCAAATTTGGCAAAATGAGATCTCATTTGGAAGACTTTTTTTTTTAATATGCTGGAGTATATCAGCTTCTCAGTTGAAAACAGGGAAAATGTTGATACCTTCATTAAACACAATTCTGATAATACTGAAGAGATGTGATGAAAAGTAAATACAGTGCACGATCTTGCATGTACCGAAAAAAATTTGGACTGAAAAAAATTGTGTAATGAATGTCACTGGGACAAACAGGACAATTGGATTATGGACTTTGAATTCAAAAATAAAATTATATCAGTGTTAAATTTCCTGATTTTAATAATTATGATTATGTAAGAAAATGCTTTTGTTAAAAAATACACAGAAGTATTTAGCAGGAAAGGGGTATAATGTATGCTATTAACTCTTTAGACAGTCTTTTTAAAAACCATGCACATAGAGATAGTAACAGATAAAACAACTTTGCAACTTCTCTGTAAGTTTGATTAAAGTACAAAGTTAATAAAAAATAGAAGAGAGAGATAAACAGCTGTCTGATTTTACAGAATTGGGGAGGAAATGTTAACTAGTAGCATGTCTTATCACCTTCCCTTTGGCGAGGACCAGCAAGCTGGTAAACTTCTAGCCTAGAAATTCAAGGATTTAGCTGAAAATAAAAGTCCTAAGTTTATTACTACCATGAAACCATAAACTTCCCCTTCTCTCCATACTCAACATCATAACTTATTCTTTTGTATGCGTATCCTTTGTTCTGGATCAGTCTGGGTTAAGAGCTTGAGTTAATCAGTTCCGCTCCTTCAGAAAGTCCTTCTAATACCTTGCCCTAAATCAGAAGAAATATATGTAAAATCTCCTCAGGAACTGGGAAAGACCAGTGTTTTTCAAACCAGTGGGCCCTTTCTTGTTGTAAGCCAAGATGTACAGATTATATTTCACTTATCTCCCACCCTGGCTTAGTCTCTTCTCCCTTTTCTTACCATAAAGGGAAAAAAATCCAAATCCCGGCTTTTGTGAAGCCACATTTTTTTTTTTTTTTTTTTGGCAGGAGGTGGGGCATGCAATTTCTGTTATCTGAATTAGCAGATCAATCAATGCACAATCAATAATACTTTATGACAATTTTTTGTCCTCAGATGGGTCAAATTAAAATGGATATGTCTAATCCCGTTTTCTCTAAGACTTTTGCAAAGTTTAAGGGTGGAGTGAAGGGAGAGAGTCATTGGGAGCTAATAGAGAGAACCACAATTTAGGGTCTTTTATTTAACAAGAGTGTTTCTTTTTACATGTGGATTTTCATTGCTCCTAGAGTATTAACAACATAATACTGAAGATGCCAGTCTCATATTTCCGATTCTCACCCAATTGAGCTACCTTTGATATTATCTGGAGTTCATATTCTGAGAGTCTTAGGGAATAAAAGCATTTTCTTGATACTTCATGACTGTAAAAGCATGTCTGATTTGGAGGTTTCATATAAACTGCCTGTGAAGTAGATGCCACTTTGCAGGAATCTGGTCAGCTGTAACATTCCTGAAGGAGGAGGAGGATGGTTCAGAGAATGCGGTTCTTCTTCGAAACAAAGATTCACATCAGAATCATGAGGCTGAAGGAGGTTAGAAGGATACTTTTGCCTTCAGGGTGTCCCATCTCAGCCACTGGGTACTAGTCTGGGCAGGCAGTGCTTTCGTTGACACCTTCAGGATGAGCAGACAGGGAGAAACTTGTAGTCATTTTTCTTGGCAGAAGCTACAACCCAGCCCAAGTTAATTATGTCTGAGAAGAAGAATAATGTCTGGGCACCTGCAATTTTCAATTTGGGACTTCATGTTCCAGTGCCAAGTATTCTATCAAGCCATTCACATGTATCTTCACAAAGTCCCTTTCTGGTTTCATGTTAGACAATGGGAACACTGAGTTTTAAAAACTCCTTTATAATTGTCTCTGTTTGCTAAGAACTTCATATGTGCCAGAACTGATTAAGTTATGTACCTGCCTCTTGCTATTTAAGAAGATATTATTATTTTTCCCACTTAGCAGTTGATAAAACTGGGGCTTAGAGAATATCTTGGCCCAAAGCACATGACTAAATAATGTGGAATTGGTGCTTGAAATTAAGCTTATGCGACTAAAAGACTCACAATTAAGCCCACCAGACTTTGCATAAAGTTCTAACATTCCTATTAATTAGAAGGTGGGCATTACTGGTCCTGATTTCATAGTCAGACCTTACTTACGGATATTGGCCCAAAGCTGCAGAGTTGTTAGAGCTAAACCCAGATCTGCTATTCTCTATTTCACTCTCTTCCTTTCCCTAACAATAAATGTCACCAATCTTGGTGCTCAGAACATGATACCCTAAAGTACAGTGCTTTGGTATGCTGAGTACTTTGAACTGAAAGAGATCGAAAGGGCCTCAGAAGCAAGACCTTCTCCTGCCCTCCTCTCTCCTTTCCCCATTTCTCTCCCAAAGCAGATCATAAAAACTAGAATTCCTCTTTCCCAAGGCAGATCATAGAAACTACAACTGCTCTTCCTCAAAGCCAGCCATAAAACTAGAAATACTACTCTTTGACTTCTCCCTTCTTCCCTAAAATCTCTCAAGTAACAGGTGTCCTGCCCTGTACAGGTACAGGGAAGAAATGACAGAGAAGGATGCTGCACAGAGGGAAGGAATGCTACACAAAGAGAGGACTGGAAGCTCCTTCACAAACAGGCCCCGCTAGGTTTCTACCTCAGCCTATTACCATTACATTATGTCCTTTTTGTCCAATCATGTTTCTACTCAGCTGTCCATTCTTCATCAAACCTAAGCATAGAAATACAAGTTTTCTCTGGGTCTTCACTTTTGAAGGCTCTTATGTAATACAAATTTAATAAATGTTACGATTTTCTGTTGCTAACCTTTTTTGATTATAGGAGTGTCAGCCATGACCCTTGTGAGGGGTGGGGAAAGATATTACCTTTTTACCCCTACACGGGCAGTGTATTATCCATAGAAAAGTTTCTAATTTAAGAATTAGGGAAATCTGAGAAAATTAAATTCAAAAATATATAATTTGCCTTTTTACTGACTCCTTCCCCACAAACCATAAATACGTTTAAGTCTCTCATCTAAAACGAAACACAATGAAATAAAGCAAAGAAAACAAGAAAATAAACAAACCAAACGCACCTTCTCTCAACTCTGCATCCCTCCTCAGCTCTAGTCCTATTTACTTGTTTCCCTTAGCAGGAAAGTTCCTTGGAAAAAAAAGTCAACTATTTTCAATTTTTGGCATTCTACTCCTTTTTTAACCTACTGCAGTCTGTCTCTTACACACATCTCCCAACTGCACTAAACCTGCCCTGAAAGTTCATCAATGACCACCCAATGTCAAAGCAAATGGGTCCTCCCCACTTCCCAAAATTTTATTATAAAATTTTTAATTATACAGAAAAACTGAAAGCACTGCTCAGTGAATACCTATATATGTAATACCTATATCTGACAATTAATATTTTACTATATTTTCTTTATCTATAAATCCATTTTTAAAAAAATTGCAATTCCAAGTAACTTGCAGACTTCAGTATACTCCCAAGCACCTCAGGATTCTTAACATAGACAAGAGTTCAGTGCATCCTGATTTTAAGTTGCCATGACATTTTGCCACATCTCTATGCTGGAATTTCCAAATCCATTGTTAATTTCTCCCAACCCTCATATTCAAATGCCTACTGAAGAGTTGGCTATCAGTCTTATAATTCTCCTTTTCTTGTCGTATTTCTTCTTTACCTTTATGGCCTTTCGCTCTCAATAGGTCTTCTGTCCCCTTTTTCCTACCAATTCTTTAAATATTGATATGTTTGATCTTTCTAGTTTTGACTATATTTTGTGTATCTTTCCCGTTTTCCTGTATCTTAGGTTCAGTTCCCCAAGAAACAGACAATAAAATGGAGATTTGCTTGTGGTAAGTTTATTGGAGAGTGCTCTTAGGAACGACAGAGGTTACAGTTGATCTCAAGCAGAGCCCTGTCTAGGCGTTTTGCCCTTACGTCAAGTGGTGATTGGAAGTCCAATATCATATCTACCTTTGGGAAATGCACTACTGTGAATTGCTGTGTAATATGACTAATGACTTTTCCTGGTTGGGAACTGTACTATGATTGTTCGCCCAAGGAAAAGGGAAACTTGTGTGTGTGTGTGTGTGTGTGTGTGTGTGTGTGTCCAGAGTTACTAATAGGAAACTAGAGGGATTCAAGAAAAATTGGGAAATGTGGACATATCTTTATCACCTTACTAACAGAGAAAGCTTAATGTACGCCTGAACTAGGAAATGGGGTTGTCACATATGGTGATGTAGACTCTCTAATGCCAAACTCCAGGGATTGCCTTTCATCTCATAACCAAATCTACTACTGTTCCATTCAAATGATCTGTTTTCCCCAATTATTTTATGAGACAAGCCCACACTCTTGAATGTATTTTATTTCCCTTCATTTTTATTCATAATGGTTGTTTTGTCTACTTATTTTATCAATTGTTGAGAGAGGGTGTACTGAAATTTCTGACTATAATTGTGGATTTATCTGTTTCTCCTTTTAATCTGTTGGTTTTTACTTCACGTATTTTCAAGCACTGGTTTACATGCCTACACACTCATGATTAGTATGTCTTTCAAGCTTCTTTATAGTTATTAAATGTCTCTCTTTATCCTGATAATATTTTTTGTTTGGAAGTTTACTTTCTCTGGTGTTAATATGACTACTTCAGCTTTCTTACACATAGTGTTTGCATAGTATAAATTTTCCCATCCTTTTACTTTTTTTTTTTTTGAGATGGGGTCTTACCCTGCCACCCAGGCTGGGGTACAATGGTGTGATCTCAGCTCACTGCAACCTCTGCCTCCCAGGACTCTAGCAAACTTCCCAACTCAGCCTCCTGAGTAGCTGGGACTCCAGGCCCACATCACCACACCCAGCTAATTTTTTGTACTTATGGTAGAGACAGGGTTTTGACATGTGGCCCAACCTGGTCTCAAACTCCTGAGCTTAAGAGATCTGCCCACCTTGGCCTCCCAAAGTGCTGGGATTACAGGTGTGAGCCCCTGTGCCCAGTCTCCATCCTTTTACTTTTAACTTGAGCCTTTATATTTGAAGTGAGTTTCTTGAAAATAGCATGTAGTTGGATTTTGATTCTTAACCAATCTGATGATCTCTGCAATTTAATTTGAATGTTTACACCATTTATATTTAATGTGATTGTTGTTGTGGTTTTGTTTAAATTTATCACCTTGCTATTTGTTTTCTGTTTATCCTATAACACCTTTCTTTCTCCTTTCCTCCTTTCTTGCCTTCTTCTGAATTTAGTATTTTGTATGATTGCATAACTTCTATTATTGTTTTATTGGTAATAACTCTTTGTTTTGTATTTCTGGTGGTTGCAGTAAGATTTACAATACATATCTTTCACTTACAACAGTTTATCTTCAAAAAATATTTTAGCACTTCATATTTAGTGTAAGAACTTTACAATGTATTTGTCAATTTTCACCTTCTATCTTTTGTGGTATTTTATACATATTATAAGACTCACAATATATTGTTATTATTTTTCTTTTAAGCAATTATTTATCTTCTAAAAATTTTTTAAATTTTCATATATTTTCTAACATGTTTACTATTCCTAGTGTTCTTTATTCCTTTGTGTAAGTGTAGATTTCTATCTGGTATCATCTTCCTTCAGCCTGAATAACTTCCTGTAGTACAAGTTTTTTGTTGATGTATTATCCTAGCTTTTGTTTGTCTCAACGATCTTTATTTTGCCTTCAGTTTTGAAAAATATTTTCTTTGGACATAGAATTCTAGGTTGGCAGTTGTTTTCTTTCATCACTTTAAAAATGTCATATCATGAAAAGCAAGCCCTGGAGTTTTGCATTACACATCTTACATTACCATATGTGATTATACCATTTCCCCATGGATACTTCAGGGCCTCTATACTGTTTTGTGATAAAGATATATCCTCCTGCCTCCATTCTTCTTATATACATCTAGTTTTCTATTAGCAACTCCAGATGAAACACACACATAATCACACACACACAATCACACACACACTTAAATTTTTCCCTGATCAAACTATAATTCTCGGAGGCAGTGCAGTCTAATTATCTATGAAAGCAGAAAAATATTTTCCTCAAGTTAATGTTATCTGCCTGTGTGCAGCACTTTACATAATTCTGCAGAGCACATTCAACTTCCCTTCTCTGATGTTTTGGATTCATTCCATCTTGTGTCTAACCCATACACAAGAAATTGTATTAATAGATAACAGATTAATTGATTAATAGTTTGAATAGATAACAGAATAATCTTCTAACTTCTTCTTTTGATTACATAAAGAAATGTCAAAAATTTAGAAATTATACTATTCTCTTATATTGGGTTACATCAAGTTTTTATTCTGCTTCTTATCAGAGGAGGTAACTAGGTATTCGCTTGTTTTTTACTTTCAGATACATTTGTATGATACATTTCTCCTTCCTTAAAGACACATTTGTATGATACATTTCTCCTTCCTTAAAGATAGGACTGATTATTATCTCCTTTGGGATCCCATTGCTTTCTGAGGTTCAATCATAACAACTATAATACTTCACTGTATTTGTTTATGTACATATCACATTTTATTCTATTTATTTCTAGAAGATAAAAGTCTATAATTTATTATCATGTTTCTGGAACATTACCTGAGGCACGGGATATACTAATCTAAGAAACATTTGTTGAATGAATGAATGAATGAATAAGACACTAGGCAATTATTTTGGTGCTCTTTTCTGAACCCTGAAATTGATCCAGGATGTGCGATGGTCAGTCCTGCTCAAAGAGTTTTGATTTTTGCAATATCAGCATGATTTCATAATATGCATTGTCAGTCTACATTTGGGAAGCCAATATGAAAATTACAACAGTGAGACCATTTTGAAAAATAAACCTGTGACCTCTAGGAGAAATATTCCCGTGTGATCAAAACACGTGGAGAAATCATTTAGTATCTGCTTTTTGAGAATGTCTGCTGTTTAAAAAAATAAAAGATCCAGTAGAAACTGATGGTGAAGAGTATTTCATTTTAAGTGTTTGAAATATTTAATGCGTGAGGCCAAATAGTGACATAAAAATGCATGAAAACGAATGGGGAACATGACAATGGAGACAATCCTTTGAAAATCCAGGCCTATTCATAGAAACCTCTCTAGATTGGAGGCCTCTATAGGATCAGGAAATTAAGGCAGAAGAGTCTCTGCTATCTCCCCTTCTCCATTGTGCAGAGTCTCAGTGGAGTGCTTTGGCATAACCTTAGAGAACAACAATTTGTCCAATCTAGATATAGTTAGCCTTAGGAATGAACAGTAGCTCACTGACTGTTCATAACAGTCTGCAGAAAACTTAGTTTATTTTATAAGCTGGTAAGATATGCATTAGCAATTTCCTTACTGTTACAGAAGCAGCTAAATAGGACTCAGGTATATGAAACCATTTGGAAAAGGAAAAGAAAAAAGAGAACATTGCTCCTGTGCATGTTTCCAAAGGACTCCTGGGAGGACGTTTATTGGAGGTAAACAGGGATATTCAAAATTTGGTATAATTTAGCTTGGGAGCTGTTTGTACTGAGAGAACCTTGGCAAGGACTGCAAACTATGGACTGAGACTCAAATTTGTTTTTTAGAAAAGGAATAATCTTGCGTGTTAGGAGGATGCAGAATTAACACTATTCTGGCCATTCTTTGGTCACATCTGCACTGCAGATTTGGCTGTTGGTTGAGTGGTTGCATTGCCTAGTCCTAGATCTGGGAAAACATGGTCATGAGTTATTACAGTTATAAATATGATCTAAGTAAATGCACGCATATGTGTTTAAGCACAAGCACGCGCCTCCTCATAAATGGTGCCATGGTTCTAACACAAGCTAGACTTTGTGGGTTGTCATTTGCATTTTTGTTTTTCTCGCCAACAAATGACTGTAATTCAGAAATTATTTGTAAACTAGTTGTAGCTAGAATGAGAAATTCAGAAGCTCTCAGGACAGTGTGTACTCTAATTTGGTAACCCTATTGTTTTGGTATGTATGCTTTAGTTTATTACATTTTACTACCTTATGTAAGCAAATCAGATTGTATTTAATGTAGTTCTGGGACACATACAGCTTATAAGTTTGTTCAGGTATCATTTATAGGACAGTAGTGGCCTTTTTAGCATGGGATATCAGATCTGAGCCTTCAACTGAGAAGTCTGAGTAGTAGTTTTCTGTAGGTCCTGTCTTGGAGGCATGCAACTGAGTGTATATCAGACTGTACTTCCAAACATAAATCTTCAAAATACAGCACAACTCATGCCCAAGTAGGAATTATGTCTTTGATTATATTTTAAAACATTTTAATTCCAGAAGTCCAGCTTCTCTTATATCTATCTCTAAGAGACTAAATATCATTATCTGACCTTCTTGAACATTTTTGCACAGTGATTTAAAGAGTGTTCTCTGTAGTTAGAGAAATTGATATTGTGAGTTGGTATTCCTACTTACAAGATCTCTATTTTCTCATTTGTAATACTTGGCTATTAATTATATCTCTAGCATAAGGTTATTTTGTGGAGTCTGTAAAGTGCCTCTCACAGTGCTTGGTACCTGCTAAGCACTCAGTAAACCTGTGAACCTTATTACAATTAAAACAATTATTATTATACTATAAGAAAGTTTTAAGTAATCTCCATCATCTGTTTACTCTAAGGAAGTGGTCCAGTCTGCTGAAATACTGGTAAATATTCCATTTCATGAAAGATCAAGTAAATGTAAATTGCCATGTTATGTGCATCACAGACACAGGGAAAAAAGCCAGATGTGGCCATAAATTTCACTGGGGCTTTATTTCTTAAAAGTATAATGATATGTGAAAGCTAAGTCAAATAAAGAGCTTTATGCAATCAGCACTATTTTAATATCACATTAGCAATTACATGGGATTATCCTAGCGTGATTTCCAAATGACTTTTTCTATCACCCAAACCAAAGCATTTTGTACACACACAGGCATATACTTGCATGCGAACATGGAACATCCAGTTATTGATTTAGGAACAAAGCCTCCCCAAAGGAGTTTTAAAAAGTGCTATGTCCCAGCATGCTGTTCTATATTTTACATCCATTTTTGAGTCAGCAGAAACGTGTGTAGAATCACATAAAGTCTGAATACTCCCCTGCTAGTCCATGAAGTCAGAGCCCACACATGGGGGTTGGTGTGAATTACTTATCTTATCCTAGGTCTGGAATATATCATTACCACAAAATTCATTGCCTATGCAATCATCAGGGCTGATGGTAATATAATAGTTGGGGCATGAAACCACAGTAAATTGTCAGGATTGTCTAGTGTATGGTGCATCAGACACAGAGGTATTACCCCTTATCTCTGGAGAAGCAATAGCATACTGTAGGCTGGGCAGCAGGCCACTAATTTGTGGCTAAAAATTTGAATTGTTCTTTTATCACTGACCTGTGGTTTAATCTGCAACTAGTCACATGGTTCCTTTGTATGTAGATGAACATACACTTAGAGGCCTATCAATATGGTTGCAAACAGTCTTTAGAATAGATATTAAGGCAAACTAGAAAGACTTATTCCAAAGTCTTCTGATTATAAGGATCAAATTAACAAATCATTCCAGTAGAGGGAAAATGTGATCCAGCCTCACCTTGCCTACCAAAATGTTGTGGGAGAATAATGATGAACTAGCTACTCAACTTTCTTTATACCATAGTGTGGCATTCCTGCAGGTTCATCTGGTTGGTACAGATCCTATGGCCTCCTTCAATGGCTCTCAGGCTGCTTGGGGCAATGAAGAATAACAGGGATCAGTGTAATACAATAGTAAAGAAATTGGACTTTGGAGACAGATGGTCAAGGGATTGGATCCCACCTCTGCAATTTACCATGGTATGACCTTATGCAAGTCAGTTCACCGTTTTCAAACTGTCTGTTCATTTATAAAAATGGGGAAAATTAATGGGTTCTTCCTCATGATATGGTTATGTGGATCATATAAATCTTTGGCATATTGTATACTTCATAGTCAGCTGTTGATAAATGTAAGGTGATGTTATTGTTATGCATTCAAAATGGATGTGACAGTTACCACTTTAGACCATGGAACTGCAGCCCACACCTCGTAGGTATTAATCTCCAGGGGATTCTGAGGATTACTTGCCAGGAAGGGTCCAGGAGCCCAGGAAGGTATTGTGGAGAATCTCCAATCCTGAAGCAGTTTAATAATAATTATTCCCAAGGTTGCTGTGAGATATAGATGACATAGGGTACACAACATGACAAATACACTGCTTGACCTGTAGTAGGCACTCAGCAACAACAGTTTTTCTTCTCCTTCTCCTTCTTCTTCTTCTTCTTCTTCTTCTTCTTCTTCTTCTTCTTCTTCTTCTTTTTAAACAACTATTAAGGCAAGATGTTCACTTCTCCTTTTGTTTCTCAGGTACACCTGCCTTGGGCCTCTGCAGCTTAGGTTTGTCTCAGGGCAGCTGGTGCCACTGTAGGACCTGGCAGTATCCCAGGAGTTTACAGCAGATGCCTGGGCCTAAGGTGGACTTCACCTGAAGGACTTCTAGGATGTTGTATTGGTTACAAGACTGCTTTGAGAAGCGCAATCCTGTGAGAGGGAAGCAGTGTGATATACCAGGGAGATCCTAAGGAAAACTACTCATAAGTGTTGTGTTCTAAGTGCAGTAGTTAGACCACTTACTGGCCTTTTCACCTGTGGGCTTTACTGATAATCTCCTAAATTTTACTTTATTATCTTTAAAATGGAGGGAATGCTCTATGTCATAGAATCTAGTAAAAAAAAGTGAAAATGTGGCTTAAAGTGCTCTGATGATTGGAAAGCATCTAAGTAAATGGAAGATGGGAAAGAAGTTTATTGTAAGCCACCTGGAGCCCCTTACACATGTCAAAGCTAGATCTCCACCACGTTGCCTGAAGTGGTTGTGGATGCAGTCAAACTCAGGTTTGTTCCTCCTGCATCCTCTACTCGCACTCCTCATATGTCTAAACTTTAGAAAGCCCCTCAGTTCAAATGCAGTTCATTAAGCCTTTTGATCCCCTGTTCCTACCTCCTCAATGCTGAAATTAATTGCTAAAATCTCTAAACATTTATAATACCACATCGAAATGACCACTGTCCAATAGAAATACAGTGTGAGCAACATCTGTAATTCCATGTTTTCTAGTAGCCACATGAAAATGTTAAAAAGAAATAGGTTTAAGTAATTCTAATATCTTACTCAATTATGTTCAATAAATATTTTATTTAATTGAATAAAATATTTTATTTAAACTTTCTATTTATTCCAAATATTATAATTTCAACATGTAATCAATATAAAAATTAATGTTGGAAAACACTCTTCAGAATGTTATCCAGGAGAACTTCTCCAACCTAGCAAGAGTGGCCAACATTCAAATTCAGGAAATAGAGAGAAAACTACAAAGATACTCCTGGAGAAAAGCAACCCCAAGACACATAATCATCAGATTCACAAAGGGTGAAATGAAGGAAAAAAATGTTAAGGGCAGACAGAGAGAAAGCTCTGGTTACCCGCAAAGAGAAGTCTGTCAGACTAACAGCAGATCCCTCTGCAGAAACTCTACAAGCCAGAAGAGAGTGGGGGCCAATATTTAACATTCTTAAAAGAATTTTCAACCCAGAATTTCAGGTACAGCCAAACTAAGCTTCATAAGTGAAGGAGAAATAAAATCCTATACAGACAAGCAAATGCTGAGAGATTTTGTTACCACCAGGCTTGCCCTACAAGGTCTCCTGAAGAAAGCACTAAATATGGAAAGGAACAACTGGTACCAGCCACTGCCAAAACATACTAAATTGTAAAGACCATCGACACTATGAAGAAACTGCATCAACTAACAGGCAAAATAACCAGCTAGCATCATAATGACAGGATCAAATTCACATATAACAATATTAACCTTAAATGTAAATGGGCTAAATGCCCCCAATTAAAAGACACAGACTGGCAAACTGGATAAAGAGCCAAGATCCATTGGTGTGCTGTATTCAGGAGACCCATCTCATGTGCAAAGACACATAGACTCAAAATAAAGGGATGCAGGAATATTTACCAAGCAAATGGAAAGCAAAGAAAAGCAGGGTTGCAATCCTAGTCTCTGATAAAACAGACTTTAAATCAACAAAGATCAAATGAGACAAAGAAGGACATTACATAATGGTAAAGGGATCAATGGGACAAGAAGGGCTAACTATCCTAAATATATATGCACCCAATACAGGAGCACCCAGATTCATAAAGCAAGTTCTTAGAGATCTACAAAGAGATTTAGACTCCCAAACAGTAATAGTGGGAGACTTTAACACCCCATTGTCAATACCAGGTCAATGAGACAGAATATTAACAAGGATATTCAGGATTTGAACTCAGCTCTGAACCAAGCAGAATTAATAGACAGCTACAGAACTCTCCACCCCAAATCAACAGAATATACATTTTTCTCAGCACCACATCACACTTATTCCAAAATTGACCACATAGTTGGAAGTAAAACACTCCTCAGCAGATGCAAAAGAATGGAAGTCATAACCATCTCAGACCACAGTGCAATCAAATTAGAACTCAGGATTAAGAAACTCAGCCATAACCACACAACTACATGGAAACTGAAAAACCTGATCCTGAATGACTACTGGGTAAATAACAAAATTAAGGCAGAAATTAATGTTATTGGAAACCAATGAGAACAAAGACTCAACATACCAGAATCTCTGGGACACATTTAAAGGAGTGTTTAGAGGGAAACTTACAGCACTAAATGCCCACAGGGAAGCAGGAAAGACCTGAAATTGACACCCTAACATCACAATTAAAAGAACTAGAGAAGCAAGAGCAAACAAATTCAAAAGTTAGCAGAAGACAAGAAATAACTAAGATCAGAAATTACTAAGATCAGAAATAACTAAGACAAGAAATAACTAATTGAAGGAGAGAGAGACAGAAAAAACCATTCAAAAATCCAGGAGTTGTTTTTATGAAAAGATTAACAAAAAAGATAGATCACTAGCCAGACTAATAAAGAAGAAAAGAGAGAAGAATCAAATAGGCACAATAAAAAACGATAAAGGGGATATCACCACTGATTCCACAGAAATACAAACTACCATCAGAGAATACTATAAACACCTCTATGCAAATAAACTAGGAAATCTAGAAGAAATGCATAAATCCCTGGACACGTACACCCTCCCAAGACTAAACCAGTAGAAAGTTGAGTCCCTGAATTGACTAATAACAAGTTCTGAAATTGAGGTAATAATTAGTGGTCTACCGACCAAAAAAAGCCCAGGACCAGATGTATTCACAGCCAAATTCTTCCAGAGGTACAAAAAGGAGCTGGTACCATTCCTTCTGAAACTACTCCAAACAATAGAAAAAGAGAGACTCCTCCCTAGCTCATTTTATGAGGCCAGCATCATCTTGATACCAAAACGTAGCAGAGACACAACAAGAAAAGAAAAATTCAGGCCAATATCCCTGAAGAATATTGATGTGAAAATCCTCAGTAAAACACTGGCAAACTGAATCCAGCAGCACATCAAAAATCTCATGCACCGTGATCAAGTTGGCTTCATCCCTGGGATGCCAGGCTGGTTCAACATATGCAAATCAATAAATGTAATCCATCACATAAACAGAACCAATGAGAAAAACCACATGATTATCTCAACAGATGCAGAAAAGGTCTTCAATAAAATTCAACATCCCTTCATGCTAAAAGTTCTCAACAACCCAGGTATTGATTGCACATATTCCAAAATAATAAGAGCTATTTATGATAAATCCATAGCCAGTATCATACTGAATGAGCAAAAGCTATTTTCCCTTTGAAAATCATCACAAGACAAGGATGACCTCTTTTGTCACTCCTGTTCAACATAGTATTGGAAGTGCTGGCCAGGGCAATCAGGCAAGAAAAAGAAATAAAGGGTATTCAAATAGGAAGAGGGGAAGTCAAATTGTCTCTGCAGATGACATGATTGTCTATTTAGAAAACCCCATCATCTCAGCCCAAAATCTCCTTAAGCTGATAAGCAACTTCAGCAAAGTCTCAGGATACAAAATAAATGTGCAAAAATCACAAGCATTCCTATATACCAATAATAGACAAACAGAGAGTTAAATAATGAGTGAACTCCCACAATTATTACAAAGAGAATAAAATACCTTGGAATACAACTTATAAAGGATGTGAAATGCCTCTTCAAGGAGAACTACAAAACACTGCTCAAGGAAATAAGAGAGGACACAAATAAATGGAAAAACATTCCATATTCATGGGTAGGAAGAATCAATATCGTGAAAATGGCCATACTGCCCAAAGTAAACGTCAAGCTACCATTGACTTTCTTCACAGAATTAGAAAAAACTACATTTCATATGGAACCAAAAAAGAGCCCATATAACCAAGACCATCCTAAGCAAAAAGAACAAAGCTGGAGGCATCACAGTACCTGACTTCAAACTATACTACAAGGCTACAATAACCAAAACAGCATGGTAATGGTACCAAAACAGATATATAGATCAATGGAACAGAACAGAGGTCTCCAAAATAAGGCCACACACCTACAACCATCTGATCTTTGACAAACCTGACAAAAACAAGCAATGGGAAAAGGATTCACTGTTTAATAGATGGTGCTGGGAAAACTGGCTAGCCATATGCAGAAAACTGAAACTGGACCTTTTCCTTACACCTCATACAAAAATTAACTCAAGATGGATTAAATGTAAGTCCTAAAACCATAAAAACCCTAGTAGAAAGCCTAGGCAATACCATTCAGGACATAGGCATGGGCAAGGACTTCATGACTAAAACACCCAAAGCAATGGCAACAAAAGCCAAAACAGACAAATGGGATCTAAGAGCTTCTGCACTGCAAAAGAAGTTATCATCAGAGTGAACAGGCAACCTACAGGATGGGAGAAAATTTTTGCAATCTATCCATCTGACAAAGGGCTAATATCCAGAATCTACAAAGAACTTAAGCAAATTTATAAGAAAAAAAAAGCAACCTCATCAAAAAGCAGGCAAAGGATATGAACAGACAGTTCTCAAAAGAAGGCCAGCAAACATGAAAAAAAAAAAAGTTCATCATTACTGGTCATTAGAGAAATGCAAATCAAAACCACAATGAGATACCATTTCATGCCAGTTAGAATGGTGATTATTAAAAAGTCAGGAAACAACAGATGCTGGAGAGGATGTGGAGAAATAGAAACACTTTTACACTGTTGGTGGTAGTGTAAATTAGTTCAACCATTGTGGACGAAGGTGTGGCAATTCCTCAAGGATCTAGAACCAGAAATACCATCTGACTCAGCAATCCCATTACTGGGTATATACCCAAAGGATTATAAATCATTCTACTATAAAGACACATGCACATGTATGTTTATTGCAGCACTATTCACAATACCAAAGACTTGGAACCAACCCAAATGCCCATCAATGATAGACATGATAAAATGTGGCACATATACTCCATGGAATACTATGCAGCTATTAAAAAGGATGAGTTCATTGTCTTTGTAGGGACATGGATGCAGCTGGAAACCATCATTCTCAGCAAACTAACACAGGAACAGAAAACCAAACACCACATGTTTTCACTCATAAGTGGGAGTTGAACAATGAGAACACATGGACACAGGGAGGGGAACATCACACAATGGGGCCTGTTGGGGGGTGGGGCCTAGGGGAGGGATAGCATTAGGAGAAATACCTAATGTGGATGACGGGTTGATGGGTGCAGCAAACCACCATGGCACGTGTGTACCTATGTAAAAACCTGCATGTTCTGCACGTGTATTCAAGAAATTAAAGTATAATAATAAAAAAAAATAATGAGCTGTTTTACATCTTTTTTTTTCTACTGAATCTTCAATACCCAGTGCATACTTTACACTTACTGTACATCTCAATTTGGGTACACTACATTTCAAGTGTGCAATAGCCACATGTGGCTGGTAGCTACAGTATTGGCCAACACTGGTTTATGCCTTTCATGTGTGTGTCTTGTATTTGAAGTATTTATGTAAGTGTTACAGATATGTTATCATTAGACTGTCAACTTTGAGGATGGGATCCCTGCATGATTTGTCTTTTTCCCCCGCACAGCATTTTGCATACAATAGGCACTCACTCCGTGGGTTGAATGAATCAATATATTAACAAAGAAACAAATGAATGAAGAGAAGAATGAAAACTCATATAAAGCAAGTTTCCTTTTTTCATCTGAAAATTTGGCAAGCTGGTACTGTCTGAAATGTTACTTTATTATAGTCACATGATCTATTAAACTTCTACTACTTGATTCATCCAATATTTACTGAGTACTTAATATAAATAAGGGATTGTGCTAAGTACTACAGGTATATCGCATTGAATAAAGACAATTATTGCTCTAAATGACCTTAGTTTTAGTGGTATATCACATTGAATAAAGACACAATTATTGCTCTAAATGACCTTAGTTTTAGTGGTTCCTAAGTTAGAGATGAATTGCAATTTTCTGTGTACCAGTTTCAAAAAGAAAAAAATAACTCATCATGCTGTTCAGTAACCTAGGATCTTACACAATTAAAGAGTTAAAAGTATTTGTTTAAAAATTTATCATTTTAGCTATGCCAAACAGCTTTCATAAAATATGTGAGTTTTTTCCCATATTCCATCATTTTAGAGGTGAACAAAATGAGGGAGTATTTTAAATTCACATTACTAACTTGCAAAATAAGGCCATTCTAAAGGACTTTAAGAATTCCATATTATTTCAGCCTCATGGAAAAATTGACACCTTATGCTTATAATATATCATGACCAATCCAACGAATGGCTTGGCACATAAATTCCTGTGGAGTTTTAAATCCATACCTGGCCTGAATGCTTAATTATGTCTTTGGACTTTTAGTCAGTAGAAATGTTTACTTGTCTGAAGCCTTTCCTGAATTGGGACTTCTTTGAGGGCCAAGAGTATCTATCTATCTATCTATCTATCTATCTATCTATCTATCTATCTATCTATCTATCATCAATCATCTATCTATCTGTTTTCTATTATCTATCTATCTATCTATCTATCTATCTATCTATCTATCTATCTATCTATCTATCTATCTTCTATCATATTCTATCTGCGTACCTATCTGTCTTAGTCTATTTTGTGCTGCTATAACAGAATACCTGAGACTGTGTAATTTATAAAACCAGAGACTTATTTCTTACAACTTTGGAGACTGGGAAGTAGAAGATGGAGGGACCCACGTCTGATGAGAAACTTTTTCCTGTGTCATCTCATAGCAGAAGGCAGAAGGGCAAGAGAATATTTGTGCAAGAGAAAGAGAGGGGGTGGAAGAGAGGGAAAGGGGGCTGAATACATACTCATCCTTTTATCAGGAATTCATTCATGAGGGCAGAGCCCTCATAATCAAATTACCTCTTGAAAGTCCCACATCTCAACGTGGTTGCACTGGGGATGAAGTTTACAACGTATGAATTTTGCAGACACATTCAAACCCTGACACTATTAATCTACCTATCTATTTACCTACCTACTTATCATCTATCCAATTGTGAACCTAGCACAATTTCTGGCACATATTGGGACTTAAATAAACATGTTAAGAGAATAATGTAAAGTAAAATCAATGGTGATTTTCATTTGTGATTCATTACATGAATCCTCTAAGTAATTTGCATTTGCCAGATTAGGAGAAAATGTGAATGACTAAGGTTGCACAATATATTATACTCTTTTTCACTGACTATATCCACAGATGTGTGGTGTACTTTCCTATAATGTTTTTATTTCCTCACACCTTTTCCTCTTCATCTGACTCACATTGTTACAACCCTTACATATTAATCATTTTGAAACCACAGTACTCTGAATCATTGATGGGTCCTGAGTTACAATGAAATACATCCACTAGGAAGTGAGAGCACTTCTAGGAAACATCTTGGTGCCACGTGCCTATTTTAATAAGATTCCAGGCTATCAATCTGGGCCCATCTAGAGCAAAGTACTACAATTGATCTTCAGTATTCCTATAGGTTAACTGAGAAGTGCAAGGACATTTATTAATACTGGCAGAGTTTCTTGAGGCTATTGCATGACTGTGGATATACTGCCTTTTAACCTTATTTCAACCACTTAGGATTTTTATAATAAAAGGTTATAGTATATGATTGAGGAATGAGTTTTTACACAGCAACTCTACAGTGGACATCAGACTTTTCCTTTTCCTGCTAAAGGTTCATTTGCATGTCATTAGAAGCTGAATTTCTGTGGTTTGTTTCTAGACATAAAACTTGGTTGTCAAAGCCTCTTGGGCTTAGAAGCCTTTAATCTTCCTATCTAACCATCTTAACATGGGTTACGTTTGTTTTGATAAACATACTAGTAAAAGATTTTAAGCAGTTTGGGCTCTGTGAGAGACAAATATGCTGGCTGAATAACTGAATGGATTACTGGAAGGCTCTAGAGTGGATGTTTTACTGGTTGTGAAATCAAAGGCTGTTATAATCTCGGTTGATATTTAAGTGTTACAATATGCTGCCTACAGACTAGGAAGGTTACATGTCAATGTAAAATTCTAAGTACTTGATATCTTTATGTATTATTACTCACCATTAGTATCTCAGTACTTTCATTTTTTCCAGTTAAAGATAATTTGTTTTTAATGTTAATTTTTCTCTTAAAAGTTTGTAATAGCTGAGCCAGTTCTTTGGAAACATGTACAATTTCTCCTGGGATTATAAGGCTCTTCAGGATTTCAACTTCCTCTTGAGCCAATGTAGTAAAATAACATATGATGCCAGAGTACTGGAAAGTGGGACTCATGGCTTATCATCAAAACAACATTATCATTTTGACATGCTCCCAGCAAAACCCCATTCTGTAGGTCTAGTTCTTCTCTGCCCTTGGCCCCATATTTTCCCCCACTGACTCCTAGAAATCACGTCCTTTTCAGTTATAAGAAGAGTTATATTTTAGAATTAATATGTCATGCCTGTTGTAACAATGAAAAAGCAAATAAAGGCTGGGTCTTTCCCTAATTTAGTGCTGCTTCAGGCCAGCCTACAGAGTGAAGGGTATGCTGCTGGCTTCTCTAGTTCCCCTGCCTTGTTCTTCTCTTCCTCTGCTCTCATTTCCCCAGGTGGTGTTGGACTCCTGCAAGGTATATGAAAGATGAGGGAAGGAGAGTCATACTTACAAGACACAGCTGTCATCTGGCACTCATTTCCTGAAGTTGAGGCCATTGTTTAAATCAAACTCTACCCTGGGAGTGCTGTGTGGACTTTCCAGAGACGCTGCAGGGCCTTTTGTGGCACCTCTGTAGACTAAAGCAGTTGGTCATATGATCTCCCTGTGCGTGGATATCTCAAATCTGTTTCTGCTAAGGTTTACAGCCCTGGGAGGCATGCTCTTGGGTGTTGTTATGGGCTGCATTGCGTGCCCTAAAAAGATATGTTGAAGCCCTAACTTTTGGTACTTGTGAATGTGACCTTTTTTTGGAAATAGGTTATTTGCAAATGTAATTCACTTAAGATGAGTTCATTAGGGTGGACCCTAATCCAATATGACTGGTGTCCTTATAATAAGAGAAGACAGAAATACACAGGGAGCGTGCCACGTGACAACAGAGGCAGACACCGAACTGATGTTATTGCAAGCTGAGAAACACAAAGGATTGCTGGCAAAACCAAAGCTAGGATGACTTAAGGAATGACCCTCCCCTAGAACCTTCAGAGAAAAGATGACCCTACTGACAACTTAACTTTGGACTTTTAATCTCTGGAACTGTAAGATAATAAATACCTGTTGTTTTAAGCCACCAAAGTTTGTGGCAAGTTTTCTTGTTATAGCAGCCCTAGGAAACAGAGCTATCCATATTTATATAGATTGTATGATACAGTTGCACCGCTTCCAGTGACTGCCATTACAGAAGCTAGGAAGAGTCAAGGAAAAGAGTTCTGTCAGAGACTTAGAGGGAACTGAGTAGCCAGGCCAGGCTGACATCTTGATTTCAAACTTTTAGCCTCCAGAAAGAACACATTTGTTTTGTTTGAAACACCCAGTTTTTCCTACTTTGTAACAGCAGGTCCGGGAGACTACCATGGATGGTATCCCTTCCAATGACTCCATCATGATATTATCACTGAGCATTTCCCATACAGTGTCCAGGAATTATGTGCATACAACCCACCATAAGTGAGAAAGCAGTAATTTCCCAGCTTTGCCACTGGGCTCTGTTTTCAAGAATGAGTCAGGTAGCAGCCCACTGTGTGTCCCAGACTGCAGGGGACACATTTTCCCTCACTGGGTCAGGGGAAAGAACTGACATTGAGCCAACACCCTTTCATTTCTAACAGCTTCAACCCTTTCAGAGCTTCTCATTGGCATCAGGCTGTGTGAATAAGAGGCCTCTATTGCAGGATCTGCACAAGTCATTTAGTGCCTCACTTTGGACATTGGAAATACTGCACCTGTTCTTTTAGTTTCTGACTTTTGGAGCTTTTGTGAAAACTGAAACAGAAATTGTCCCATTTCAATATTCTGATTTAAACCTAAATTAATTTCTGCCAGATTTTCAGGTTTATTGATATTAAGTTGGACAGAGTGTTTTTTAAAGTTTAAAAAATCTTCTTTGGATATATTTATTTTTTTCTCTCATATTTTTTCTTGACCAAACTTGCTGACCTTTGTTTTGTATTCTGTACTAGTCTCTAAAAAAAGAATCATCTTTCTATTTTACTGATAATTCTGTCAATATATTTGTTATCAATTTTACTATTTTTCCTTTTAATATTTATTACTTTCTATCATCTCTCTTTGGTTTATTTTGTTGCTTAGCTTCTAGAGTTGAATGCTTATTTGGTTTTTATGCAACTTTTTTTCTAATAAAGGCATTTTTTTGTCTTGGATATCAGCTTGGCCATGTAGGAGACATGCCCAGCCAATGTTAATCTGCCTGCCTCACCTTTTCCTCTTTTCTACTTCCTGTATGGAACTTACATCTGGTTAGGAATCTGTACCACATAGGATCACTTTTCTAAATAGTATTTTTTTAAAATTCTGCCTTGTTTCTTCTTGAATCCAAAATGTATTTAGAAGACCTTAGTTTTCCTGCTGATACTTTGGAATGGTTGCCGGTCTTTTGTTGTTAGCTTTTGGTTCCTGACCCTTTGACGTTAAATTAGAATTTTAATTGGATTTTAATTTACTGGATTTTAATAAAATTTTATTATATTTTAATAAGTTAAAAGGGTCTGCTTGAGTTCTACTTTGAAAATTTGTCATCATTTAAAATTTTCCCAATATATGGTAAATTTGTGAATGTTCCATCTGTTTGAAAATAACATGTATTTTGTTTCTTGGTACAAAGTTCTACCACAATTTATAGATCAAGCAATTGAATTCTGCATCCTTAATTCTCAATATCTTTAATTTGTTAATTAATATTTAAAGATACACTTGTTAAATTTTCTCATTGTGATTATGAAATTGCTTTATTTTTCTTTTAATAAGATTTTTATTTCAAAATTAAGTTGTTAGGAGCACAAATATTCATGACAATAGTAAAGTTTTAATGGCGTTTACATTTTATTAATATGAAATATCCATCTTTGTCCCCTTTCAGTAATTTTTATCCTGAATTCTACTTTATCTCATTTTAATGTCCCTATATATGCTCTCCTTTTGTTAGCCTTTGCTTTCAATACCTTTTTGCCTTCTTTTATTTTCATATTCCCTATGTTGTGTCATTGTATTTGGATTTTTGAAAAATAACATATGGCTGTAACGTTTCTCCAGTAGGAGAATCTTTGTCTTTTAAAATATAAATTTATTCCAGGAAAGAGTACATTGATTACTGATAAAATTGACTATGGCAGAGCCATATATCTTTTATATGCTTTCTTGTTGTCTCTTTTTCTTAACTGCTTATGTGATTAAGTTATTTGTTCCTTTTTGTCCTCCAAATGATTTGGGAGTAAGGTATCCTAATTCTCAGTGATTAACCTCAAGTCTTTAATAAGTATGCTTAAATATATATGGAAAATCAAATGAAAACCACAATGAGATGCCTACCGTCTCACACCAGTTAGAGTGGCTATTACTAAAAAGTCAAAAAATAACAGGTGCTGAAGAGATTGCAGAGAAAAAGCAACCCTTATACACAGTTAGTGGGAGTGTGAATTAGTTTAACCATTGTGGAAGACAATGTGGCGATTCCTCAAAGACCTAGAAACAGAAATACCATTTGACTCAGCAATCCCATTACTGGGTATATATACCCAAAGAAATATAAATCTTTCTATTATAAAGACATGCATGAGTATGTTTGTTACAGCACTATTCACAACAGTAAAGACATGGAATCAACCTAAATGCCCACAATGGTAGACTAGATAAAGAAAATGGGGTAAATATATCCCATGGAATACTAGGCAGCCATTAAAAAAGGCTGAGATCATGTCCTTTGTAGGAACATAGATGGACCTGGAGACCATTATCTTCAGCAAACTAACACAGGAACAGAAAACCAAATACCACATGTTCTCACTTACAAGTGGGAATTAAACAATGAGAACACATGGACATACAGAGTGGAAAAACTGACACTGGGACCTATTGGAGGATGGAGGATGAGAGGTGGGAGAGGATCAGGAAAAATAATGAATGGGTACTAGGCTTAATACCTCAGTAATGAAATAGTCTGTACAACAAACCCTCATGACATGAGTTTACCTATATAACAAACCAGCACATGTATCCCTGAACTTGGAATAAAAGTTAAAAAAAAAAAAAAGTCAAAAGCTAGAGTCAGTCAGCATGTATACTTCTCCTTCTAGGATGACAAGAACATCACCTTTCTTTCTGATATCCCTCCCTGTTCTTCCTTGCCACATGCCCATCTGCAGCCTCCCAGCTCCCAATCAGCTTCATCTCATTTTTCTCTCTCCCTGCAGTGGAGTAGGTGAGTTGGCAGCAGGAGTAATTTAAGGTTCCTCAATTCTTCTGCATTGTTGGTGAGGGTCATAAGACTGAAAGTCATTCAGACTGAAAATAGATAACACAAAACTTTCTCTTGTCAATACTGACAAACTTTTACAACATACTTTTGATGAATTATTTGCTCTAACACAATCTTTGTCTCTTTTCTTCATTTAACCAAAGACTCAGTTCCATGACCCTAAGAAGAAAGATGTAGAGAGAAAAGAAAGAGGAGTGGAAAAACACCTTTTATGGAACAATATTTATTCATTACTAGATAAACCATAAACAAAATAAAAAGACAAATGACTTAGGCAAAAGAATTTTTGTAGTACCAAAATATATAAAACCTGAATATCAAGGCTGCTTTCAAAAACGTTAAGAAAGAGAACATGACATGAAACATGTTATCGAAAAATGCAAATGACTAATATACATATAAAAAGATGATTGAACATCAGTAATAAGTAATGAAAAATAAATCTAAGCCAGAGTGAAATGCCATTTTAAAAATTGTGCTTATCAGATTGGCAAAAAAAATTAAAAAGTGAGTGAAAGTACCAAATATTGATGAGGATGTAGGAAAACTATAATTTAGCTTTTTGTTGAAAGGACTATAAACTGTTACAGTCCCGTAGATAGATTGATACAAACTTTAAAAAATATTTTGGATATGTCTATTAATTTATCATTTCTATTAATATAAAATTTAAATAACCTAAAGAACCAGGATCTCACTGCTAAGAATTGATCTCATAGATATAATATATTGAATATTTAAAGACATTCCTTCTTTCTTTAAACAAATGTTTTTGACTGCTGATTAAGTGTCAGGCATATTCTATGCACATGAGAAACATCAGTTAACAAAACAAAAATCCTGGTCGGGTGTAGTTGCTCACGCCTGTAATCCTAGCACTTTGGGAGGCCGAGGTCAGCAGATCAACTGAGGTCATGAGTTTGAGAACAGCCTGGCCAACAAGGTGAAACCCATCTCTACTAAAAATACAAACATTAGCCGGGCATGGTGGTGCGTGCCTGTAATTCCAGCTACCCAGGAGGCTTAGGCAGGAGAATCACTGGAACCTGGGAAGTGGAGGCTTCAGTGGACCAAGATGGCGCCTCTGCACTCCAGCTGGGCGGCAGAGTGAGACTCTGTCTCAAGAAACAACAACAACAACAAAAAAACAAAGATCCCTGCTCTTGTGGAACATACATTCTTGTGGGGGAAATACCAATAAATGGAAGCAATTATTCTTTAGTCTCAATTTTCATCTCTAGGATGTGATATTTGTTGGAATGATATTTTGGCATAGTCAATGCCAAAGACGTCAATACTGGTAGTTCTTTTACATGTAAGTAAGATATTTTATAAGACTACAGAAATATTTCAGATAACTTGACTAAAACCAAGAGATAAAAAATCTTAAGTGACTTATTTTAGATTCAGTGTGTCTTTGTAACGTGGTAGTTAACATTTGTATAACACATCTTATCATAAAATACTTATTCCAATTAGTCAGTTTTCTTATTTCATTTTATAAAATGAATTTCATTTAATGTTTAACATTAACTAACATTTATTTAACACACTAACATTAAACAATGTTCATTTTATATTCTCAATCCCTTATTAATGTTTTAATATTTTCAATTTTTTTTAAGAAAAAATGTACATGCCATGTGCTAATCTTAACAGTTTTTAACTCTATATACCTTTATCCTTTACTACCACATGGAAAAGTTTTGATCATGATATATAATTACTAAAATTATTTTTGATTTTTATAAATGGTTCTCATTTAATTATTCCTTGAAGGCAAACACTGAAGTTTGATACATAAACACACACAATTATACTCCCTGATTAATGAACAACTTTAATTAGACAACTTTAGTTAGACAAAACATTGCATGTGTTACAAATGAAGTAATGAGATTAATCTTTTTAAAAACATATTATAAATGGCTGAATTTCTTACATTGGATTATACCATAATAAGTTTGACTTAATTGCTTTTTGTAATCTACCTTTAATATGTTCCCTTTATATTTATTTCTCCATGATTTTATAGTCTATAAAGCTCATATTAACATATTTATTTTTACTTGAAGTTAGCTTCTTTTCTGCAAGAAAATAAGTCTGACTTAGAGGAAGCACTTGACAACCATTATTGGGTTTGCCAATAAAGTTGTATGATGGAGACTTTCTACATAAGTTATGTGATAAAAATGATAAATCGGCAGCTCTAAAGACATGACAAAAATGTATTCAAAATATATAAAATAAGAAGAGTCTATTTAAAAAATTATATTGCAGATCAGGCATGGTGACTCACACCTGTAATACCAGCACTTTGGGAGGCCAAAGTAGAAGAATAGCTTGAGCCCAGGAGTTCAAGACCAGCTTGGGCAACATGGTGAAACTCCACCTCTACAAACAACAACAACAGCAACAATTAGCCAAGTGTTCTGGTGGTACATTCCTGTGGTCCTAGCTACTGGGGATGCTGAGGTGAAAGTATCACTTGAGCTTTGGAGGTTTGAAGTTGCACTCCAACCTGGGCAACAGAGTGAGACCCTGTCTCAAATAAATAAATAAATAAAATAAAAATTATATTGGAAAAAGATTATACAATTCATGATAATTTAAGTTTTCTATTCTCTCTTAATGTATCATGCTATACAAGAGGCCTCTAGCTGAAAGGATAACAGATTTAATTATTAATAATTTGATAAATGTTAGTTATGAGAAAACGAATGACTCAAATGAACTGGTAATAGATTTTGCAATCAGATGTTTTCAATTCTTTGCATTTAACAACATTTCAGGAGTTCTTAAACAAGTTGTCAGCCCATAGATCAAAATAATTTTTGGTAATGATCACTATTTGGCACTGCTAATAATAGAAAATTCTCATTTTTCTTTACTGAGAAATATATTAAGTAGCAAATAAAACCACAAGTTAAGAGCGATGTCTCAGAAGAAAGAAAAATGGTTTGTATATTATCTTTAACAGCACTTCTTCCTGATTTTGGCCAAAGGGTCTCATATATTATTTTGCCCTGGACCTTGCAAATTGTGTAGCTGATCCTGTTCCTACCTCTATTTGACAAAAGGATCAACAAACAAGCACACTGCCACCCTTTCTGGGAATAGGTGAGATGGGAAGTTGGGGGTGGACTAGGAGAGTGGCCACAGTTGCCTGGTTGTCCATCTCTTTTGCCAGTGACTGGGTGGTAAGTTCAGTACTGGGATGGGGAAGTAGACTTTTGATTCCATGCCATGTTCTCCAATCTAGCTGTACCAATAACAAAGTACAATTTGATCACTATTGACCCTAGTGCTGCCTTCTGAAGTGGAAATAGAGTAAAATTTCAACAGAGAATTTTGCCTTCTATCTCTTAAATAGACTATAGACCTCAAAGTCTGAGGGTGTGTTTGTTGTAAAAGTAAGTAAATAAATTATTAGGAAACAATAGAATACTAATCCCAATATTTTGAAAAACTTTTTTACTTGCTATTACTAGACTCGGGGCAGCTTTTAGTAGCAAGATAAGAACTTCCTTGCTGCCTTAGGGATGCTGGAGCCACATAGTGTAGTGGCAAAAAGGGACCATAAGTTGATGGATTCAGCCAGAACTAAACTCAATCCAAGTTTCTGCTCCTTCCCCAACATATAACTCAATGCTGTTTTTCTCATGCACATGTAGCTCATAGGCATTTCATGAGGATGAAAAGAACCAAGGCTTGCGGTTGCTTAGCACAGTGTATGTTACAGAAGTCTTCAATAAATAAATGTTAATTTATCATCATTGGTAAGGGTTGGAAGTAATCTTCACTTAGGAGGGGATGATTCCTGGGTTATTCTCCACTCCTTTTTCATTCTCCCTCCCCAGTCTTCTCATTCCCTATGCCCTTGCTCTCCTTCATCCCCTGAGGGGATCACTCTTTGTGAAAGCAGACTCATGGATCATGATTGGATGGGAGAATGTGGAAATACATTCAGAACAACACATTCAGGCAAGATGAACAAAAGCCATGACTCATAGACATCCTTCCAGTTGTACTGAATGATTATCAGTACCCTAGTGTACCACCCTATGGTCTCCCCAGTAACCATGTCCGTACATGGTCCGTACATGGTCCGTACATGATCTGTCTCCCATCAATCTTTCCTTCCACAAACATTTATTGGGTGTCTATTGCATATTAGGTACTCTCCTTGCATTCAAGGAGGTTGTAATCTAATGGATGAGTGAATATATCATTTTAACGGGGTGTCACAATGCTAGGAGATAGTACTTGGGGAGCCTGTGTGATGTTACCTAATACAGTCAGAATGATTTCTAGAAGACTTCTTAAAATGGATGAAAAGTTAGCTGAATATTGAAGAAAGAATATAAGTTAACTAAGTGGGTAAAGAGGTAGCTGGGAGAAAAGGCTTTCAGTGCAAAATATAAAATCCTAGGAAGGTTTTATAACTTTAGAGAGTAAAAGACTGGACAATAACCACTTGTTTTCTCTTGTTTTACTGGTTTTTTTTTTTTTCATTCACTGCTTTATATATCATGATGTCCAGAAAATAAGAATTAGAGACTAGTTTATAATCACATAAATGGTGAAAATAAGCTTAGATGAAAAAAACCTCTTTGGCTTAAAATGACATTGTTAGGTTTTTCATATACTCAAACATGGTGAAAATTCTACACTAATATTATTGCTTCATCTCTCTTTATTAAATGATTCATTCTGTACTTTTTGTTTTTCTTGAAGAAACCTAGTTGGATCAAATATGCTTATGAAACAATGGATTTTTATCAAATGCTGCCATTACCTCATTGTAATGACTCTGCATTTGAACCCCTGGACTTTACATCCGTTTGAATGACTTCTGTTATTTATTTGTGGAAATTCCATTTGGGTGGAATGTAATTTTCATTTTTACTTTCTATTCATGATTTTGATATTTAGTAATACTTCCTCCACAGATACATACTGATCCCTTATTCTGTTCCAGCCACTATGTCAGAAACTGGGAATAAAAACCATGAACAAAAAGAGTCTACTCTTAAGAAACTGACATCTAATCTGTATTTTACTTAGCAGAAGGGTAGGGATAGAAGCTGAAGCCAAAGTAGGACAGGTGGGAAGTGAGGATACAGAGAGGTAAAGGGCAGTTAAAATGCAACCATGATACTGGGGTTTGGGGCCAATGCACAGGGTGCTTTGGAATACTTAGGGTAGAAAAAAATATCTCAGGTGAGATAGTTCACTTAAATGAAACTAAGAAGTAAGAGGAAGAAGAAAACATAGAATTATAAGATGTAATATTTACAATCTATGGAGATCCACTGACAAATGAAGCACCAGAGGTATGAGTGAGTCCATTTTGGATTTTCCAGTCTCAGTCAATTCCCCAGACAACTGTAGACGCGTGAGAGACCCCAGATGAAACCAACAGAACATTGAGTTGCATTCAGCCTCAGATTGCGGAATCCTGAACAAATAGATGATTGTTGTTTTAGATCACCGTGTTTTGGGGTAGTTTGTTTCACACTAATGGATAACACGAACACCTGGGTTAAAAATAATCCAGGTTCAAGTTCCTTCCAACACCCAGTCTATGGTGCCATTCACATGAAAAATCTCACAGGGTGTGTCATTTTACTATCTTTCAGGTTGCTCATGGTGTGGAGACTTTGCCATTCTCCAGTATGCTTTCTTGCTTTCCCACCTTGCCCAGTTTCAGCAAAGACTCATTGGTCTGAAATTCTTTTGAATATGGAAGATCTTAAGGGAGTATGGAAGAGCCCAATTCAAGATGCAATATTCTTCTTGGTTTTATTTAAATGGAGTTTGTTGTTTTCCAACCCAAAATGCCACAACCAAACAGAAATGTCTCTAATTGATTAAAATAATTGTGTTTATTGCCAACAAGGAGGCATGCTTTCTCAGGATAATAAAAGACAAGACATTTTTCTTCCCCTAGAGCAATTAATTAGATAAGAGGTGGGAACAACCCTTAGAAACATCCTCAGTTCCATCCTAGGAATAAGTGATAAGTGATGCCATGGGAAGAACCAAGCTCTTTGAAGGAACAATGTCTGTATTAGAGGAGGAACTACTGGGCTGTGTCCTAAAGAGATTATTTCCTACATATGATTTAACTTCCTTAAAGGAATTGAAGTATAGGTAAGGGTGGCTCATGGGGCTGTAATCTTTGTCAGGAAGATCATTTGAAAAAGTTTCCTTAATTATGTACCCTAAGATTATGAGTTGTCTTCAATCATATTTTGCAATAGCAAATGGCAAGTTTTGCTGAGACAGTCTTAACTCTGACAAGGTAGTTCTCCAGAGTCTTATTACACAATTCGAGATTACAGAATCAGCTGTTATTCTGGAAATTTGCAGCAGTTTGTGCTCAAGTGACCCTCCCTGAGCTTTGAGTGTTTGGCAAAGGAAGTGAGAGATAAGAGGCAAAACAGAAAGTTCAGCTATTTATTTCTTTATTAACTGCATGTAACCTAAACAGAATCCAAATGATGACTCCATAGCAATGAACTAGTTTTGCTTAACAAATATTTTATGAAATAGTTGATCATATGATAATACAAATACATCATTGAAACTTTAGACAGATATGAAAAAAACAGTATAGTCTTTTCACTTCTAAGCACTAGTATAAGAAAGGTTAGATATCAAGTTCTATTTATATGGCTTATACAGTTTAATTTCTCTGTGAAAAAAGTTTTATTGTGTACTGGACTGTATTCAGGGTGGGTGATACCTGACTTAAAACTGCTTTCTGACAGCATCCTCAATAACTTTGCCCCTTGCCCTTCTGTTATGTATCTACTCAGCAAACCATTAGTCAACTCAAATGTTTGCCTTTGCTCCTCTTAAAACTTGGCTGCCAGAAGCAGTGATACCATTATACAAATGGTGCTACTGAAAATATGTAGATAGTTTTCAGTTCAACACAACAAATTCTTGCACTAACTCACCAAAGGAGCTGTTCCAAATTATCAAAATTCTTCTCAAGCACAAGGAACACTGCTACCTTCTTTCCTTTTTACAAACAACTGTTTCAGGCAGAATATGCCAAGAAAACAAATCACAGGAAGTATGTTGACAGAGAAAATTGAATATAAGAGATTAATTTCAGAGGAATTGAAAAGCTGAAAAAAAAAAAAAAAAAAACGAAGGGAAACTCAGCAATAGCCCAATTGAGATGGGAGAGTTCCCTGCATCCCCCTACCCTTGCAGGACTTGCGACAGGGGTGTGACTCTCTGTTCAGCCTCCAGGAGCTCAAACCTCTTATGGGAGAGGGAGCACACAAACAGGCAAGGTGCAGGAGCCAGGCAAGCACTTGGGCTCCACCTTCACCACCAGCAGTGTCTAGGGGTGGGTATCTGTAACTCCCAAAGCCCAAGTGGGTGTGTTACACTGGGCTCTTTCAATGTTGCCATCTGCAGATGGCTTGAATTTTAACCAGCTCAGTGAACCCTCTCTGCCTTTTTGCAAGGGCAGAAGGCCAGTGTGATGGCTTTCTGTATCCTGAGCTTTTGTCCAACATCTTGGGAGAATTGGGTCACACACAGACTTGAAGGATGAATGCAGTGGTTTTATTGAGTGGTGGAGGTGGCTCTCAATGAGATGGATGGGGAGCTGGAATGGGGATGGAGTGGGAAGATGATCTTTCCCTGGACTTTGGCTGTCCAGTGGCCGAACTACTCTTTGATCATCCCCAGCCTGACTCCTCTCAGCACTCAAAAGCTCCTTCCCTTCTCTCCTTCTCTGCTGTGCCACTCTGCTCTTCATCTGTTTGTCTCTTGTCTCCTCGTCTGCTTCTGGAGTCTGGGGTTCAGGGTTTATGTGGGAACAAGATAGGGGGTGTGGTGGGCCAAAAGGCAACCTTTTGTATTTGAAAACAGGAATGCCTGTCCTCATTTAGGGCCATGGGTATCCAGGCTTGAGGGTGGGGCCTTTGCAGGTAGCCACCCTCTTTTACCAAGTATTTCCCTGTCTCCTGTCCATATCACCATCTCTTAAGGCTGAGGAAACAAAAGAGAAAAATTAGGGGTAAGAAATCAAGGGAGGCCAGGCATGGTGGCTAACGCCTGTCATCCCAACACTTTAGGAGGCCAAGGTGGGTGGATCACTTGAGGTCAGGAGTTCAAGACCAGCCTGGCAAACATGGTGAAATCCTGTCTCTACTAAAAATACAAATATTAGTCAGATGTGGTGGCTGGCACCTGTAATCTGAGCTACTCGGGAGGCTGAGGCAGGAGAATCACTTAAACCCAAGAGGTGGAAGTTGCAGTGAGCGAAGATCACACCACTGCATTCCAGCCTGGGTGACAGAGTGAGACTCTGTCTCAAAAAAAAAAAAAAAAAAAAGAAAAAGAAAAAAGAAAAAAGGAAAAAAAAATCAAGGAAGGGGTTCTGTGGAGCTCAGACTTCTGAGGAGGGAGTGTGACCTGGGTGTTGCCAATACCTCTTAAGGGATGCAATGAAGTTGAGATAACAGCCTAAAGATGCTGGCAAAGAAATCTGGAAAAAATATATTTGTGAAGTCTCAGTACCAACACTGTAGAACAGAGTATGAGAAGTAGTTTTTGGAGAGACAGTAGTCAAATAACTGGTATAATTTATGCTTTTGCTCTGTGTCTTACTCTGTTGTCTTAAAATAAATCCTTAAAACACAGCCTTAGGCACTACCACATGATTGAGTAGCAGAGAGGCAGAAATTAGGAAAAAGGGGAAACATCCTTTGTTGTTCCATTTAGATCCTCTCTTCAAGGTCCTTACCCAGTTGCTCAGCATTTCAGCTTTTGAAGCCTCACAATTGATTTGTGCATGGGAATTGCCCTTGGCAAAAGGAAACTGCCTTACTCAAGGTTATTCTCTCTCCCATGGGGTGCCCTGCAGTCAAAGTTCAGACATTTAAAAGCCCAAAAATCTTGTCTTAATACAATTCTGAAGAACCATCAGGGCTCCAGAGCTTCTCAGAAGATTGTCTGAGGTCCTCAGTTAAACTGTGTGGCAGATCAGCTCAACCTTTTGCCTTTCCTCCACTCCTGTCTTCTTCACTTCTTTACAGGTGTATCTCACAGGAGTACTCCCCTAGCAACCTACATGCAACCCTCCATCTCTGTCTTCAGAAAATGAATGCAAGCCAGTGGAATAGGATGGATCCTGGAAATCGTACTCTAAAATGGAATTTTGGAGATGGACCACTCACTGGTAGGTTGACATTGTGAACATCATCACTGGTGGTAAGTGGAATGAAGATAATCCTTGGCATGTAAGTTAAGTGCTATTGTTAAAATTTTCACCAGGGATGAACTAAGATGGCATACAGCTGGAAGAGGACACACCAGGTGATGCAATATTTTTGGCACTTGAGGTATATGAGGAAAATGATAACTATAATAACCATGGTCTTGTTTGGCCTTCCTGAATACCACTGAATCATTGGAGAGGTGGTGACAGGCATAGAGTGATTATTCATCAGTTCATGACAAAAATGTACAAGCCAGATTGTCTCCTAGCAAGCATTCAAGGAAATCCTTAATCTCCTGCAGCCAGAGGACAGAGTCGAGGACCAGGTCTAGAGTTAATATAAGAGTAGTAAGACTTGAGAGAAGGTTGAATTCTTACCTCCAGAAGATATTTTACATCAAGCTCAGGAAATTGATAGGAAAGGAATGGGACTCTGAGACTTAGGATGGGACAATCTGGGTAGATTCACTTCAGAATCCTGAGTTCTCAGAGTCTCTCGAAATCTTAGGTCAATGCTTCCCATTAGGAAAGAGTGATTTCGGCTGGGTGCAGTGGCTCACGCCTGTAATCCAGCACTTTGGGAGGCCAAGGCGGTTGGATCATTGGAGGTCAGGAGTTCGAGAACAGCTTGGCCAACATGGTGAAACTCTGTCTCTACTAAATACACAAAAAACTAGCCAGGCATGATAGCACATGCCTGTAGTCCCAGCTACTTGGGAGGCTCAGGTAGGAGAATTGCTTGAGTCCAGGAAAATCACTTGGGCCCAAGAGGTGGAGGTTGCAGTGAGCCAAGATCACACCACTGCATTCCAGCCAGGGTGACAGAGTGAAATTCCATCTCAAAAAAAAAAAAAAGAAAAGAAAATGGTGATTTTTCCTTGTTTTAAGATCATGCAAAGGCCTCAAATGAGCCAGAGCTTACAAGAGTTTCTTCTTCATCAAGATCTAGATAAAATTCCCTTTTAGGTAACCAGAGTCAAATTTCAGAGACTAGGAGCAAGAATCAAACCCAGCATAGTCAGACTGGAAGATGCCAGTCTGCTATAAAAAGAAGAGGCATACTATGCTGAAGAAGCTGCAGCATGTGTGCCAGCAGGTTTGGAAGAGTATACATTGGAATGAATCCTGAAGATGCTGGTTTAAGGAAGGCACAGGGTACTACTGGACAAGGGAGGGTTCTTCCTTGATATAGAATTTAACACTCTAGAAATAATTCTGGTAGGCAATGCTTTATGTCCACTCCCATAGTTTCATTCATTTACTTTTTCTCCAAACCATCCTGTCCCAAAACTTCTAGTCTTGTTCTCTACAAGCCCAACACCTATGAAAATCAGCAAAAAAATCCTAAGCAAGCAACTGTAGAAGGAAGAATACATTTGACTTGAAAATAAATGCAGTAACTCAAGATATATAACTTAAAACAACAGACATTTTTACCTATCAAATGAGCAAAAATTTAAAAGACTGAGAAACTTATCTGTAAGAATGTAGAATTGAGAACTTTCATGTAGTGCTGACGAAATTTAAATTGGTATAATATTTCCTGAGGGGTATATTGGTATAAATTTTTAAAATGTTACATGTGCAGACTTTTATTTCTGATCATGATGGAGTAATAGTGATTCCCGTGTTTTTTTTGTTTTTGTTTTTGTTTTTGTTTTGTTTTGTTTTGTTTTTGCACTACTTAGCTAATTTCATAGTTTTCTTTTAGATTTATAAGAGCCTTATATGTGATGGATACCATCTTTTGGTTATTATGTATATTACAAATATTTGGATAATTTTGCTTTTTTTCATAATGTATTCACTAAAACTAGATCTAACGTGTGGCAAGAAAGATGCTTATGGTGCAAAATTTAAGGAAGCACTCACTTTTGAGTGATGATCCTGCACTTGCACCACCTCGAGAGTGAATGTCTCCTTTAAAGTAACGTGTTAAAGACCCCACCCTAGTTCTAGCCTGTTATTTATCACTTCTATAGCTTGATATAAACAATTAGGAAACTGAGAAAATATATGAAACAGCACTTTTCGGATAGTACAAAGGTATG
This sequence comes from Papio anubis, assembly GCF_008728515.1. Classification (NCBI taxonomy): domain Eukaryota; kingdom Metazoa; phylum Chordata; class Mammalia; order Primates; family Cercopithecidae; genus Papio; species Papio anubis. The sequence continues at coordinate 47,894,514 of NC_044980.1, read as the reverse complement.
ATCTCTATGAGAAGAGAAACAAATTTAAAACACCTAATGATTTATGTGGTTTCTGCCTGGTACTTATGGATTATTGCATAGGAAGGAGGACCAAAAAAGTACATCAGTTTCACTCAGTTGAGGAAACAGAGAATTAACAGCAGTTGAAGCAACAGGACTGAGTAGCAGAGGTGAAAATATCTTTCAGAGAGAGAGCTCCAGAAACCTGCATAGGAGTTTCCTTGAATCTGTTGCTGAATACTAAGACATTTGTACATGCAATGAATCTACATGAAAATGAGCAAAAAACTACTAGGGACTTGTGAGTTGAACAATATCTAGAACTTATAGAGGGCAAGAAAGTTTTAAGATTAGGCTAACTAGAGTGAAAGTTTTTATTAAACACCTGAGGCATTAAGTAGATAACCTAGAAAGATCAAGCTGTAATAGATGGGCCGAATCAGCCCTGTAGTAAACACTACATTAGACACATTCTAGCAGATCTAAAAGCTAAGCCTCAAAATAATCCAGTTGATATACAAGTAATTTAGCTGCCTGTTAAAATAAACTCCATCTCTCTTTAAAGGAAAAAGACAAAATCCAGATGCTTAGCATGTCAGACACACACACACAAACACACACACACACACACACACAAATGTCCAACATCCAACCAAAAATTAGTAGATAGGCAAAGAAGCTAATACATGTAAATCATTGTCAAGAGAAAAATCAATCAGAGAAAACAGACTCAGAAATCTTAGAGAAAATGAAATTATAAAGATAATAGATTAAAAAGAAAGTATGAACATCATGAGGAGACACAGGAAAGATATAACAAAGATACAAAAAGAACTTTACTATGGTTTGTCTCTATGTCTCCACCCAAATTTATTCTGTAGCTCCCATAATTTCCATGTGTTGTGGGAAGGACCTGGTGATAGATGGTTGAATTAGGGGGCAAGTCTTTTCCATGTTTTTCTCATGATAGTGAATGGGTCTCACAAGATCTGATGGTTTTAAAAATGGAAGTTGCCATGCACAAGCTCTCTTTTTTTTGCCTGCTGCCATCCACGTAATATGTGACTTGCTCCTCTTTGCCTTCCACCGTTATTGTGAGGCCCCCTGCCAGCCACACCGAACTGTAAGTTAAATAAACCTCTTTCTTATGTAAATTGCCCAGTTTCATGTATGTCTTTATCAGCGGTGTGAAAACAGACTAATACAGTAAATTGGCACCAGTAGAGTGGGGTGCAGCTGAAAAGATACCTGAAAATGTGGAAGCAACTTTGGAACTGGGTAACAGGCAGAGGTTGGAACAGTTTGGAGGGCTCAGAAGACAAGAAATTGTGGGAAAGTTTGGGACTTCCTAGAGACTTGTTGAATGACTTTCACATAAATCTGATAGTGATATGAACAATAGGGTCCAGGATGAGGTGGTCTCAGATGGAGATGAGGAACTTCTTGGGAACTGGAATGAAGGTGACTCTTATTATGTTTTAGCAAAGACACTGGCGGCATTTTGCCCCTGCCCTAGAGAGCTGTGGAACTTTGAACTTGAGAAAGATGATTTAGGGTATCTGACAGAAGAAATTTCTAAGCAACAAAGCATTCAAGATGTGACGTGGGTACTGTTAAAGGCATTCAGTTTTATAAGGGAAGCAGAGCATAAAAGTTCAGAAAATTTGCAGCCTGACAATGCAATAGAAAAGAAAATCCTATTTTCTGAGAAGAAATTCAAGCTAGCTGCAGAAATTTGCATAAGTAACAAGGAACTGAATTTTAACCCCCAAGACAATGGGAAAAATGTCTCCAGGACATGTCAGAGGTCTTCAAGGCAGTCCTTCCCATCACAAGCCCAGAGGCCTAGGAGGAAAAAGTGGTTTCATGGGCCAGGCCCAGATTCCTTGTGTGGTGTGCAGCCTAGTGACTTGGTGCTCTGCGTCCCAGCCACTCCAGCCATAGCTGAAAGGGTCCAACATAGAGCTTGGGTCATAGATTCACAGGGTGCAAGCCCCAAACCTTGGCAGTTTCCATGTGGTGTTGAGCCTATGAGTGCACAGAAGAACTGAGGTTTGGGAATGTCCGCCTAGATTTCAGAAGATGTACAGAAATGCCTGGATGCCCAGGCAGAAATTTGCTGTAGGGGCAGAGTCCTCATGGAGAACCTCTTCTAGGGCAGTGTGGAAGGGAAATATGGGTGGGAGCCCCCACACAGTGTCCCTACTTGGGCACTGCCTAGTGGAACTATGAAAAGAGGGCCACCATCCTCCAGACTCCAGAATGATAGATCCACTGACAGCTTGCACCATGTGCCTGAAAAAGCTGCAGTCACTCAACACCAGCCTGTGAAAGCAGCTGGGAGGGAGGCCATACCCTGCAAAGCCACAGGGGTGGAGCTGCCCAAGACCCTGGGAACCTCCCTCTTGCATCAGTGTAACTTGGATACCAGACGTGAAATCAAAGGAGATCATTTTGGAACTTTAAGATTTGACTGCCCCACTGGATTTTGGACTTGCATGGGGCCTGCAGCCCCTTTGTTTTGGCCAATTTCTCCCATTCAGAACAGTTGTATTTACCTAATTCCTGTACCCCCATTGTATTTAGGAAGTAACTAACTTGCTTTTGATTTTACAGGCTCATAGACGGAAGGGACTTGCTTTGTCTCAGATGAGACTTTGGACTGTGGACTTCTGAGTTAATGCTGAAATCAGTTAAGATTTTGGGGTACTGTTGGGAAGGCATGATTGATTTTGAAATGTGAGGACGTGAGATTTGGGAGGGGCCAGGGTTGAATGATATGGTTTGGTTCTGTGTCCCCATGATTGTGAAGCTTCCCCAGCCATGTGGAACTGTAAGTCCAATGAACTTCTTTGTTTTATAAATTTTCCAGTCTCAGGTATGTTTTTATCAGCAGTGTGAAACAGATTAATACAAACTTCAAGAACTACTAAATACAATATCTGAAATAATTCACTGTATAGGATTCATATTAGATCTGCAGTACATAAAGAATGATGAGACCTCTAGGACAATATCAAGCAATCTAACATATGTGTAATACCTATGTGTAATACACAAAACATATGTGTACTACAAATCCCAGAAAAAAAGAACAATGTGGAAGTAATAGAAGAAAAAGACCAAAATTTTTTCACATTTGATGAATCTTAATTACACCCGAGCAGGATAAATATTTAAAGAAGCACAATGATGCATATTGTAACCAAATTGCTAAAAACTTATGATAGAAAAAGAAAAATCTTAAAAGAAACCAGTGTTCAAGATACTTTACTGAGAAGCAAGGTAAGAATTAGCATAAAATTCTCACCATAAATAAGAAAAAAACAAATAAATCTTTAAAAATCTAGGCTCTTAAATCTTCACAATGAATAAATCTGGTAAGTTAGAAAATTTCATTTTCTTTCAAAAAAGAAAATAAAACAGGCAATTTCTCAAACAAAAGATGAGAAGATGTATCACTATAATATCTTTACTAAAAAAAAATTAAGGAAAATTCTTCAAACAGAAGGAAAATCATAGCAAATAAAAATTTGGATCTACATGAAAGAAAACAAATATATTTTCCCTAATTTCTAAATTTTAATAAGATAATTGACAATATCTTAAGACAAAAACAACAAATTGCAGAAGAAACATACGTAGGAGAAAATGTATGATGAGTTTTACACAAAAGATTGGAGAAGGGACTGGAAGCATTACCTTGCAGGCTCTTACCTTGCAGGGTCTACCATGTGAAATGGTAGAATATTATTTGATGGTAGATGTGATAGATAAATTATATATTACAAATCATAGAGGAGCCACATACACACACACATACACACACACAAATAAAGATGTATAGCTAATAAGTAAATGGTGGTGATAAAACAATTACTACAAAAGAAGTCAGGAATAAAGGAACAAAGAACAGAGGGGACAAATCAGAACCATAGAGCAAAGTGAGATTTAAACTTGACCAAACTGATGATTACTTAAATGCAAGTTGTCTACACATTCTTACTAAAATACAGAGGTTGTCACCCTAGATATAAAAACAAGACCAAATTATATTCTGTCTGCAAGAGACACACTTTAAGTATAAAGACAGATTCTCTTTCATATTTGCAAATATGAAAGAGAGGTAGCATGCAAATATTAATCATAATATATTGGTGAGACTATATTAATAAAAAGATCAATTTATTAAGAAGCAATTCCAAATGTGTGTATACTTACTAAGAAAGATGTAGTATATATGAAATAAAAACTGACAGATTATAAGAAAAATAGAAAGTATTAGAAAATGGGCAGAAAACCAATAATAGTCTGGACGACTTGAATAATGCCATCAACAAACTACATCTAATAAATTTTTATAGAACACTCTATTTACTATTAGGAGATTATAAATCATTTTCAAGTGCACATGGAATGTTCAATACAACAGAACATCTGCTGGAACATAAAATAACTCTCAATAAATATAAAATGATTTAAATAATAGTGTGTTCTCTGACCACAACAAAATTAAATTAGAAATCAAGAATAAAATAATACCTGGAAAATTCTTACAAATTAATTAGTAGACCCTTAAAAATAGCCATGGAAAAAGAAAAAAATACTAGGAAGTTAATACACATTAATTAGATTAATTAATAATAATCAAAATTTCCCTCTTAAGAAGCTAGAATAATAATAAATGAAAGGCAATGTAGAAGAAAAGAACTAATGAAGATGGAGCAGAAATCAGTGAAACAGAATATGGACAACAAATTTTAAAAATCAATTTAACCAAGAGCTGAATGCTTGGAAACATTAATGAAAGTGATAGACCTCTAGCTAGATTGATCAAGAAGAAAGGGAAGAGATATAAATTATAAATATTAGGAGTAAAAGAGAAGGTAGTACTACCAATACTATAGAAATTAAAACATCATGCCAATAATTCAACAGTGTAGCAAAATTGACAGATTCCTGGAAAGAAACGTATTACTAAGACAGCTTTAAAAAGAAATGTTAAATTATCAATAACCCTACACCTACTAAAGAAATTGAATTTGTAATTAATTCTTTCTACAAAGAAAACTCCAGTCCTAGGTAACTTTACTAGTGAAATCTACCAAATATTTCAACATGAAATAACACTAATTATACAAACTCTTTTAGAAAATAGAGTGAAAGGGAATACTTCTCAACTTGTTTTAGGTGGCCAGCATTATCTTTAACCTCAAATCAAAGACAATATTTTAAAAACTAAAGTCAAATATTTTTCAAGAACAAAAATTCTTCATAAAATTTTGGCAAGTTAAATCTAGTTATGTCTAAAAAAGACAATACACCATGATCATTTTATTCTGGGATTTATCTCAGAAATAAAAGGTTGGTTTAACATTTGAAAATCAATCATAATTCATTATACAAACAGAATAAAATAGAAAAATGATGTGACTATTGCAATAGATGCAGAAAAAAAATTTGACAAGGTTTTACATGACTCATGATAAAATTATTTAGCCAACTATGAATAGATGGGAATTCTCTCAAACTAAAAAGGACATCTATGGAAACTTGTAGTGAACATCATATTTAAAGGACTGATTCCTCAGATTGGGAATAAGACAAGGTTCTTCAGTTTCACCACTTCTATTCATCATTTTATTCAATATCTTAGCCATGGCAAAAAGTCAAGACTATGAAACAAGAGGCATACATAATGGAAAAAGAAGCAAAATTGTTTTTACATTCAGATAACGCTAAGAAACCTACAAAAACCTTCTGGAACCAAGAAAGGAATTTAGCAAGGTTGTTGGATAGAAGCTGAATATGCAAAAGTCTATTGTGTCTGCACATATTAGCAATTTGATTTTTAGTAGACTCAAAGCATGGAATACTTAGCCCTAAATCTATCAAAATATATGCAAGACCTGTATACTTTTATGAAAATTAGACCTCAATAATTGGAGAAATATACTGATGGATTAGAACGCTGTCTATGATTGTTAAGACATCAGTTCTTCCCAATTTGATCCATTTATTTAAACTTATGCCAATCAAAATTTGCAGATGTTTTGGAAGAAATTTTCAGATGGATTCCAAAATACAGATATTTGTGCAAAGCACCTGAAATTGTTGAAACAAATTTGGAAAAAAATATACGAGAACTCACACTACTTTAAGACTTACTTTAAAGCTATAGCAATTGAGATAGTTGGCATAAGAATGTACATGTAGCATCCCAGAGCAACATGGCCGAATAGGAGCAGCTCCAGTCTCCAGTTCCCAGCACGAGTGACACAGAGGACGGGTGATTTCTGCATTTTCAACTGAGGTACCAGGTTCATCTCACTGGGGAGTGTCAGACAGTCGGAGCTGGTTACCTGGTGCAGCCAAACCAGCGAGAGCTGGAGCAGGGCAAGGCATCACCTCACCTGAGAAGTGCAAGGGGGAAGGGAATCCCTTTTCCTAGCCAAGGGAAGCTGAGACACACAACACCTGGAAAATCGGGTAACTCCCACCCTAATACTGCTCTTTACCAAGGGTCTTAGCAAATGGCACACCAGGAGATTATATCCCACACCTGGATGGGAGAGTCCTATGCCCACAGAACCTCCCTTATTGCTAGCAAAGCAGTCTGAGATCTAACTCCAAGGCAGCAGCAAAGCTGGGGGAGGGGCACCCGCCATTGCTGAGGTTTAAGTAGGTAAAGTCACCTGGAAGCTCAAACTGGGTGGACCCCACAGCAGCTCAAGGGGGCCTGCCTGTCTCTGTAGACTCCATCTCTGGGGACAGGGCATAGATCAACAAAAAGCAGCAGAAACCTTTGCAGAGGTAAATGCCCCTGTCTGATAGCTTAGAAGAGAGCACTGGATCTCGCAGCATGGAGGTTGAGATCTGAGAACAGACAGACTGCCTGCTCAAGTGGATCCCTGATCCCTGACTAGCCTAACTGGGAGACATCCCCCATTAGGTGCAGACCGATACCACACACCTCACACAGTGGGGTACAACCCTGAGATGAAGCTTCCAGAGCAAGAATAAGACAGCAGCACTCACTGTTTAGCAATATTCTATCTTCTGCAGCCTCTGCTGCTGATACTCAGGCAAACAGCGTCTGGAGTGGACCTCAAGCAAATTCCAACAGACCTACAGCTGAAGGTCCTGACTGTTAGAAGGAAAACTAACAAACAGAAAGGACACCCACACCAAAACCCCATCAGTTCATCACCGTCATCAAAGACCAAAAGCAGATAAAACCACAAACATGGGAAAAAAGCAGGGCAGAAAAGCTGGAAATTCAAAAAATCAGAGCAGATCTCCCCCTCCAAAGGAACTCAGCTCATCACCAGCAACGGATCAAAGCTGGACAGAGAATGACTTTGATGAGTTGAGAGAAGAAGGCTTCAGTTGATCAAACTTCTCAGAGCTAAAGGAGGAACTACATAACCAGCAAAAAGAAACTAAAAATCTTGAAAAAAAATGGAAGAATGGATAACTAGAATAATCAATGCAGAGAAGGTCATAAAGGAACTGAGAAATACGTGACAAATGCACAAGCTTCAGTAACCAACTCAATGAACTGGAAGAAAGAGTATCAATGATTGAAGATCAAATGAATGAAACGAAGTGAGAAGAGAAGTCTAGAGAAAAAAACGGAAAAAGAAACGAACAAAGCCTCCAAGAAATATGGGATTATGTGAAAAGACCAAATTTACGTCTGATTGGTGCGCCTGAAAGTGAGGAGGAAAATGAAGCCAAGTTGGAAAACACTCTTCAGGGTATCATCCAGGAGAACTTCCCCAACCTAGTAAGGCAGGCCAACATTCAAATTTAGGAAATACAGAGAATGCCACAAAGCTACTCCTCGAGAAGAGCAACTACAAGACACATAATTGTCAGATTCACCAAAGTTGAAATGAAAGAAAAAATATTAAAGGCAGCCAGAGAGAAAGGTTGGGTTGCCCACAAAGGGAAGCCCATCAGACTAACAGTAGATCTCTTGGCAGAAACTCTCCAACCCAGCATAGAGTGGGGGCCGATATTCAACATTGTTAAAGAAAATAATTTTCAACCCAGAATTTCATATCCAGTCAAACTAAGTTTCATAAGTGAAGGAGAAATAAAATCATTCACAGACAAGCAAATCTAGAGATTTTGTCACCACTAGGCTGGCCCTACAAAAGATCCTGAAGGAAGCACTAAAGATGGAAAAGAACAACTGGTACCAGCCATTACAAAAACATGCCAAAATGTAAAGGGCATTGATGCCAGGAAAAAAACTGCATCAACTAACGAGCAAAATAACCAGTTAATATCACAATGACAGGATCAAGTTCACACATAACAATATTAACCTTAAATATAAATGTACTAAATGGTCCAATTAAAAGACACAGACTGGCAAACTGGATACGGAGTCAAGACCTATCAGTTTGCTATATTCAGGGGACCCATCTCACATGCAGAGACACACATAGGCTCAAAATAAAGGGATGGAGGAAGATTTACCAAGCAAATGGAGAACAACAACAACAACAACAACAAAAAAAAAAAAAAAAAAAAAAAAAAAAAAGAGGGGTTGCAATTAGTCTCTGATAAAACAGACTTTAAACCATCAAGGATCAAAAGAGACAAAGAAGGCCATTACATAATGGTAAAGGGATCAATTCAACAAGAAGAGCTAACTATCTTAAATATATATGCACCCAATATAGGAGCACCCAGATTCATAAAGCAAGTCCTTAGAGACTTACAAAGAGACTTAGACTCCCATACAATAATAATGGGAGACTTCAACACCCCACTGTCAACATTAGACACATCAACGAGACAGAAAGTTAACAAGGATATCCAGGAATTGAACACAACTCTGACACAAGCAGATCTAATAGACATCTACAGAACTCTCCACCCCAAATCAACAGAATATACATTCTTCTCAGCACCACATAACACTTATTCCAAAATTGACCACATAGTTGGAAGTAAAGCACTCCTCAGCAAATGTAAAAGAACAGAAATTATAACTAACTGTCTCTCAGACCACAGTGCAATCAAACTAGAACCCAGGACTAAGAAACTCAATCAAAACCGCTCAACTACATGGAAACTGAACAGCCTGCTCCTGAATGACTACTGGGTACATAATGAAATGAGGCAGAAATAAGATGTTCTTTGAAACCAATGAGAACAAGATACAACATACCAGAATCTCTGGGACACATTTAAAGCAATTATTGAGGGTATAGCACTAAGTACACAAGAGAAAGCAGGAAAGATCTAAAATTGACACTCTAACATCACAATTAAAAAGAACTAGAGAAGCAAGAGCAAACACATTCAAAAGCTAGGAGAAGGCAAGAAATAACTAAGATCAGAGCTGAACTGAAGGAGATAGAACACAAAAACCCTCAAAAATCAATGAATCGAAAAGCTGGTTTTTGAAAGATCAACAAAATTGATAGACTGCTAACAAGTCTAACAAAAGAAGAAAGAAGAATCAAATGTGTAATAAAAAATGATAAAGGGATATCACCACCGACCCACAGAGAAGTACAAACTACCATCAGAGAGAATACTATAAAACACCTCTACACAAATAAGAAAGCTAGAAAACCTAGAAAGAAATGGATAATTTCCTGGACACTTACACTCTCCCAAGACTAAACCCAGGAAGAAGTTGAATCCCTGAATGGACCAATAGCAGGCTCTGAAATTGAGGCAATAATTAATAGCCTACCAACCAAAAAGTCAAGGACCAGACAGATTCACAGCCGAATTCTACCAGAGGTACAAGGAGGAGCTGGTACCATTCCTTCTGAAACTATTCCAATCAATAGAAAAAGAGGAATCCTCCTAACTCATTTTATGAGGCCAACGTATCCTGATACCAAAGCCTGGCAGAGACACAACAAAAAAAAGAAAATTTTAGACCAATATCCCTGATGAACATCGATGCAAAATCCTCAATAAAATACTGACAAACCGGATCAGCAGCACATCAAAAGCTTATCCACCATGATCAAGTGGGCTTCATCCCTGGGATGAGCTGGTTCAACATATGCAAATCAATAAACATAATCCAGCATATAAACAGAACCAAAGACAAAACCACGCGGTTATCTCCGTAGATGCGAAAAGGACTTTGGCAAATTCAGCAGCCCTTCATGCTAAAACTTTCAATGAATTCGGTATTGATGGAAAGTATCTCAAAATAATAAGAGCTATTTATGACAAAACCCACAGCCAATATCATACTGAATGGGCAAAACTGGAAAAATTCCCTTTGAAAACTGGCACAAGACAGGGATGCCCTCTCACCACTCTATTCAACATAGTGTTGGAAGTTCTGGAGTAGGGCAATCAGGCAAAGAGAAAGAAATCAAGGGTATTCAGTTAGGAAAAGAAAGAAGTCAAATTGTCCCTGTTTGCAGATGACATGATTGTATATTTAGAAAACCCCATTGTCTCGGCCCCAAATCTCCTTAAGCTGATAACAACTTCAGCAAAGTCAGGATACAAAATTAATGTACAAAATTAACAAAGCATTCTTATACACCAGTGACAAAGACAAACACAGGGCCAAATCATGAATGGAGCTTCCATTCTAATTGCTTCAAAGAGAATAAAATACCTAGGAATCTAACTTACAATGGATGTAAAGGACCTCTTCAAGGAGAACTACAAACCACTGCTCAATGAAATAAAAGAGGACACAAACAAATGGAAGAACATACAATGCTCATGGATAGGAAGAATCAATATTGTGAAAATGGCCATACTGCCCAAGGTAATTTACAGATTCAATGCCACCCACATCAAGCTACCAATGACTTTCTTCACGGAATTGGGAAAAACTGCTTTAAAGTTCATATGGAACCAAAAAAGAGTCCGCATTGCCAAGACAATCCTAAGTCAAAAGAACAAAGCTGGAGGCATCATGCTACCTGACTTCAAACTATACTACAAGGCTACAATAACCAAAACAGTATGGTACTGGTACCAAAATAGAGATATAGACCAATGGAACAGAACAGAGCCCTCAGAAATAATACCACACATCTACAGCCATCTGATCTTTGATAAACGTGACCAAAGCAAGAAATGGGGAAAGGATTCCTATTTAATAAATGATGCTGGGAAAATTGGCTAGCCATAAGTAGAAAGCTGAAACTGGATCCTTTCCTTACTCCTTATACGAAAATTAATTCAGGATGGATTAGAGACTTAAATGTTAGACCTAATACCATATAAACCCTTGAAGAACACCTAGTTAATACCATTCAGGACATAGGCATGGGTAAGGACTTCATGTCTAAAACAGCAAAAGCAATGGCAACAAAAGTCAAAATTGACAAATGGGATCTAATTAAACTAAAGAGCTTCTGCACAGCAAAAGAAGCTACCATCAGAATGAGTAGGCAACCTACAGAATAGGATAAACTTTTTGCAATCTACTCATCTGACAAAGGGCTAATATCCAGAACCTGCAAAGAATGCAAACAAATTTACAAGAGAAAAACAGACAACCCTATCAAAAAGTGGGCAAAGGATATGAACAGACATTTCTCAAAAGAAGACATTCATACTGCCAACAGACAGATGAAAAAATGCTCGTGATCACTGGCCATCAGAGAAATGCAAATCAAAACCACAATGAGACACCATCTCACACCAGTTACAATGGCAATCATTAAAAAGTCAGGGAACAACAGATGCTGGAGAGGATGTGGAGAAATAGGAACACTTTTACACTGTTGGTGGGATTGTAAACTAGTTCAACCATTGTGGAAAACAGTATGGCAAATCCTCAAGGATCTAGAACTAGAAATACCATATGACCCAGCCATCGCATTACTGGGTATATACCCAAAGGATTATAAATCATGCTGCTATAAAGACACATGCACACGTGTGTTTATTGTGGCACTATTCACAATAGCAAAGACTTGGAATCAACCCAAATGTCCATCAGTGACAGACTGGATTAAGAAAATGTGGCACATATACACCATGGAATGCTATGCAGCCATATAAAAGGATGAGTTTGTGTCCTTTGTAGGGACATGGATGCAGCTGGAAACCATCATTCTCAGCAAACTTTCACAAGACAGAAAATCAAACTCCGCATATTCTCAATCATAGGTGGGAACTGAACAATGAGATCACTTGGACATGGGAAGGGGAACATCACACACTGGGGCCTATTATGGGGAGGGGGGAGGGAGGAGGGATGGCATTGGGAGTTATAACTGATGTAAATCATGAGTTGATGGGTGCTGACGAGTTGATGGGTGCAGCACACCTACATGGCACATGTATACATATGTAACAAACCTGCACATTGTGTACATGTACCCTAGAACTTAAAGTATTTAAAAAAAAAAAAAAGAATGTACATGTAGGTCAATGAAACAGAACAGAGTGATACATTAATATTATATTAACATTACATCTTCAACAAATATGTCAAAGTAATTCAGTGGGGAGAAGGATAATCTTTCAAAAAATTGCACTGGAAAAACTAGATATCCATATAGGAAAAAATGAATCTTAACCTTCACACCATACACAAAATTTGTATATCACACACACAAATTAATTCAAAATGAATCATGGGCCTAAACATAAAAATTAAAGTGTATAAAACTTCTGGAAGAAAACCTGGGAAAAAATCTCCAGGACTTTGGAGTAGGCAAAGATTTCTTAAATAGCATATCAAAACCATGATTGATTAAAATTAGTGTGAATTGGATATTATCAAATTAAAATTTCCTTTTTGTGAAAGACATGATTTAAAAATTAAAAGACAGGTCACATTAATAGTACATGTTTTTTTCAAAAGTCTTATATTCAGAATATATGAAGAACACTTATAACCTAGTAATGAGAAGACAATCCATCTAAAAATGGGGAAAACTCACAATATACACTTCAAAAAATAAGATATAAAAATGACCAATAAGCATGTGAAAAAATATTCAACAACATTATCAGGAAAATGCAAATTAAAAGCACATGATACACCACTATATATCAAAATCCAGAAGGGCTAAAAGTGAAAAGATTCATAGTACTAAGTGTTGGTGAAGATATGGAAGAACTGTAACTCTTACATTGTTGGTAGGAATGTAAAATGGTAAAACTACTTTGAAAAACAGTTTAACAGATTTATACAAAGATATATTTATAACACAACCCAGTAAATTACACTCCAAGATATTTACCCAAAAGAAATGAAACTATGTGTTCATACAAAGACTTCCATGTGAATACAACATCTTTATTCAAAATAGCTCAAAACTGCTCATTCCTGCTGTTTTCTTTCACACGCAAGAAGCTTCTATTAACATAATCTTGGCCTCTTTTTGCCCTTTTATTTACCTTTTTCCAGGAAAGAAGTTACTTTCTCATCTAACTGTTGAATTTGGGAGAGCATCTCCCTGTCTTTTTGAGATCACCTGACTGCAGAACATACAAGTTCTCCTGCCCTTTGCTTGTTTGATACAAATCTTCATTTACTGGTCAAATCTGTAGTTTTTCAGTTTCATTCTGAAGTTCAGATTTGAAAATTAGCTTTGCAGTGTATTTAATTCATGTTCTCCAACATCAGCTTTAGTAGTTATAAAGTATACATTTACATTTTGCTTTTCTGCTGTCTGACCTCTACTGTCCATCTCTCAGTTGGTTTTGGATGCCTGTGGCGAACTGGGAGAGTGTTTATATTCACCTCCTCATATCCTAAAGGTTACCTAGATGGATTTCCACTGTAAGATGAGTAGATGCCCCCTACACTTCTCCAGCCTTGTAGGTACACTTGGCCAAATACCTGCTGAAAGTGGATGTACCACCAGAATGCTCTGAGCCATGACCCTCTTCAGCCAACAAACCTTGGTAAAGGGAATTACATATCATCACCCTTCCTGGGTGAGCTCCCTTGTGAATATTTATAACTATTCAAGGCAAAGGTCAGGGCATGGGCACTTCTTTTGGAACTTTAACCCTTCTTAAGAACAGATTTTCCCAGCATCAGGATGGTTCCACTAGCCCCGTCCTCATTTTGTAGAAGGTAGAATTGAAGCATAGAGAAAGCAAAGCTATATGTTTACTGATTTAAAAAAGTTTTCTTTCCACTTTGCCTATAAAACTACAACTTTTATGTAAGAAGTATGTACATTTCAGTGTAGTCTTCTTCAAGAATTATATTATTGAACAAAATTGTTAGAATATGAATTCAGCAGTTTACAAATAAAGTTGTCACCTAATCAAAGCATTCCAAATCAAGGTTTGAATATGAAAGTCCTAAATTCATGTGTAACCTATTTGACTACGCTGCTTTTCTCAAATGGATTAGATGGATTTTAAAAAATTTTCCACCTGCATCGTTTGTGCATTCAAAATATCTTGCTAAATCTTATAAGTAGACATCTAGTGTTATTAGTCTACTACAGTTTTTTAGCTACCTACATTCCAATGAAAATGTCCCCAGGCACTGAAAATGAAAACTGGAATTATCTGGTTATCCAACACAAATCATTTACATTAAAAAAATCAGTAGGTGGCTATTGGCAAGGCAGTACATAGATTTAAAATGGGGAAACAATAATACCAATTTTAGTGTTATTAGTAACTGAGATGGATATTACATGCTTTGGGAACTATGTTTGTATTACATGTCAAATCTTATTACAAAATATGTCATTATGATGGAAAAGTTCATAGCAAAAAGGATGTCCACATCCCTGGCCAGTGACCCATTTATTTCAAGCAACATTCAATACAAAACAGAGACATTTCCACTGTCTTTGGAATTCACTAATATATCCGGCTTGTATTGCCATATACTTCCTGCCAACGGATTCACATCTAGTGCACATTTTCTGTGCATTGATCTTAGAACTATATTCTTCATGATCCCTTTCCACACTCCCTTGAATTCCCTCTTCACATTCCTGCCAGGCTCTTGAACCATAGATTCTACTTCTAATAAAGTTTTCAAAATGGGTGAAAAATATTTAAGGCAAGCCAGGAACTCTCTAAGAGCTTTGGTGAGATCTTATTATTCCAGATGATAAAACATTGCCTTCAAATACATGTCAGGGTTGAGTAGTATAATCTGCTTATATCTAAGGAATGTAACTCGGCAATCACTTTGGTCTTTGAAGGGGATTGATTTAGATGGGCAAGGGTTCCAGTGCTGAATCAGAATCCAATTTTAATGACAATTTCAGCATCTCTGGGAAAAAATAGAGCCAAGGTATGAAACAAGTGTTCAACTGAACAAATCCACAGTATAAGAAGTAGCATGTAAACATCTCCTAGGAACAAAATTTTCTTTCTCAATCAAGCAATTTTGCATACAAAAGTTGTCAACTAATCTGTAAAGTGCCACAACTAGAATAGGAGGAACTAAATCTGAAAGAGAAAGTACTCATTGGCGTTCAGAGGGACAGAGTAAGAAAACACTTGAATGACCTCTAAAAGGTTTGATTAGAAAGAACAGCTGAAGCACAAATGTTGTATCACTTCTGATACAATGAGGACCTTGGGAAGTTGCAAGTAGAAATGTTGCGTCACTTCTGATATAATGGGGATTTTGGGAATTTGCAATTCTGATTTATCAGAGGCCAGCTAAAATGCTCTCCATGAACCTGAAAGTCAAGGATGCACATCCAACATCCAAAGTTCTTTATTTTAGTCCCAGAGGCTTTTTAGACTGACCACTGACAGCTCTCAAGAGATAGAAGGGAAATAACAGCTTCTGTTCTAAGAATTTGTCTATTTTTTTGCCAACAAAAAATCTTAGGGAGATTCTTCCTATTTACCAACCTGTTCAGTTCAAATTAAAGGTTTTTTCTCTCAATGGCACTTAGTGTGACTTCTTTGAAGAGTTGCTCTGCTTTTATTTTTCTTGCTTGTACTTTCCAAACTTCCAATTTAGCCACTAAACATTCAGGGCATTAAGCCATTCTTTAGATCTCTCATTGTATGAAAAGGTTTTCATACAATATTTCACATGCCAAAGAAGGTAAATCATGTCCTACATATCATAATTTGGTTACTCATTAGTTTTAGAGTTGTTTAGGGGTTGTCTCTGGTTCATAAAATCTATTTATGTATAGATACTCATTAAAAAACACTTTCTTTATACATATTTCTATTAATCAAATAGGTCTTTGTGCTACCTACCACACAAGGATTTCAAAATATAAGTATCCAGTGACCAAGGATGGATGGACAATCCAATGCAGTAGCTACCAATTCCACTAGTAGCTTGTTAAATCTAAATTAATTGAAATTAAATTAAATTAAAAATTAGTTCATCTTTCACACTGGTCACTTTTCAAGTCCTCATCAGCTCTATGTGGCTAGAACTACCATGTTAGACGGAGCAGATAGAGAACATTTTCATCATCATAGAAAGGTCTATCAGACGCTGCTGTCTTAGAGCATTGCATATAAGATTATCATAATTTTGCTCTTTTTTAAAAGGAGAAAAAACAAAACCCACATTATAATGTTGTATTTTTATGTTTCCAAGGGCAAGTGATATGGGTCCCAACTGCCATAATTTTAGGCAATCAATAGGAAATCCTTCTACAATCATGCGAGTTTTACTCTGCATTATTTATCTTATTTTACAGTTCAGAAAACACCAACAATCACAGGACTTGTCCCATCATGCTCACAAGGTTAGTGAATGGCTCAGGTAGAATGAAAACTGACAACCCAGACCACTTAATCTGTGGAGAGTACAGGAGCCAGACACAATAAGGATAAGCACTGCAGGGAAGACAATCGCAAACCAGCCTCTGGAAAACCCAACCATACACCTTGCAAGTTCTCTTTTCACAGACTGAAATGGATGTATGTTTATGTGGTTTTCTTTACAAAGTTTCTTTGGAACTGAGGGTTTATTCACTTCATTACCTCCAGTAGACTTATAGTGGCTACAGAGTTTATCAACAAATTACTTAATATGGAAACTTGGCAATGTAGAAAATGATTTTACATTCTTAAACTTGAACAAGGACGTTCAGACACCAGGAAAAACTAATTAGTTTAAGCCTTGGTAAGAGAATAACTGACTTGATTAGGAATTGAGCATGGGTGGAGCAATGCTCAGTTGTACTGGCTCACAAGAGCAGAGTCCATTGCTAAAACGTCAGGATTCTGCAAACTGGTTGATGTCATAGAGCCATTGTTAAAAATTGAATTATGGGCCGGGCACGGTGGCTGAAGCCTGTAATCCCAGCACTTTGGGAGGCCGAGACGGGCGGATCCTGAGGTCAGGAGATCGAGACCATCCTGGCTAACACGCTGAAACCCCGTCTCTACTAAAAAAAAATACGAAAAACTAGCCAGGCGAGGTGGCGGCGCCTGTAGTCCCAGCCACTCGGGAGGCTGAGGCAGGAGAATGGCGTGAACCCGGGGGGCGGAGCTTGCAGTGAGCTGAGATCTGGCCACTGCACTCCAGCCTGGGCTACAGAGCAAGACTCCGTCTCAAAAAAATTAAATAAATAAAATAAATAATAATAATAATTTGAATTATGTAGACTCATAAATAAATAAATTACATCAAAAACGAAGCTAAAAAATAAGTTATTATTTCTTCATGATGTCCTACATTTTATTATCTATACCTTGAGATTATTTTCATTTACTGTATCTGCACAGTGAAAATACTGTGTAATGATACGCCACTGCACATCTTTTCCCAACTCCACATTCAGTGATGTCATGTTAGCAGATTGAAATTGGCCATAGTTGGTGTATTTACACCATGCAAATTAGCAAACACTAAAAATCATGGCTGGATTTATTGCTTCTTGATTATGTAGACATAAGAAAGTGATGGAGAAAATGTTGATAGTGCAGATTAAACCTTAAAATGTGTTATATCTGTTGCATTGTGAATAGTACAAATAATTGACAAAATGTTAGTATTTAAAAGCTATTATCTCATTTAGCAAAGGAATTACATCATTGACAAACACTGAAGTTCCTAGATCTACATACATTATTTTCCAAAGATGCAGTTGTTAAACATTTATGACACAACTGAACTAGGAATGCTTTGATTTTAATAGGCTCCCAAATTAATTTTCGTAATTTTATGCATGTAGGATACCTAGTTTGATAGAATGATTTGGTGTCACTGAAGCCTGAAGACTGGGCTAATGATTACATTAAAGGGTAACAATGATATAACAGAATTTTTGAAATGTAGTTGTAATGCCTGGGAGAAGTTCCTAGATCTACATACATTATTTTCCAAAGAGTCAGTTGTTAAACATTAACGACACAACTGAACTAGGAATGCTTTGATTTTAATAGGCTCCCAAATTAATTTTTGTAATGCATGTAGGATACCTAGTTTGATAGAATGATTTGGTGTCATTGAAGCCTGAAGACTGGGCTAATGATTACATTAGAGGGTAACAATGATATAACAGAATTTTTGAAATGTAGTTATAATGCTTGGGAGACTTATTTTATCCACAGTATAGCTGCATATATGTATGCTATAGTTATTTTGGAGAGAAAAAAATTAATGCTTAAAACCAGTATTTTCTTTTAAGCAAAGTGTATTTTGTCAAAGAAATGGATCTATGAATCTGATGAACAGGATTAGATATGCAAATATGGACCAGAAACTGAGTGACAGAAAAATACTGAGTGCTAAATTCCCCTATAAAAAATAGAAATATAAGGCCTTGAGTTTTTGATAACAATCCTTAATAAGGGAAGGCATAATGTAATAGGGATGCCAAAGAAGTCAAAGCAATATTTAGTGTGACTTTATTGATAAGAAAAAACTGAGGAGATACAGCCTAAGACTTATAAGAGGGAAGTTCAGTGTTTAAGATATATAATCTCACTTCATGCCACTTAGCCTGAGTACTCCTCGAACTTTAATGTGCATATAAACTGAATTCCAATTCTGTAGGCTTGATGTAAAACCTGAGAATTTGCATTTTTAACAAACTCACAGCCAATGCTGATTCTGCTGGTCTGTGGGTCACATGCTGCATAGCAAAGATCTTCTGCATCCACATACGCAAATCAACATATGCAGAGGTTTAATGTGTGTGTTTGTTGCTGTTGTTTTTGGTAGAATTGACAGGAAGGGACTAAGGGACACAGCTGGATGACATAATGTGGACTAGGGAGTAACCTGCACAAGATGAACAGAAAAATCCGTAAACTCAGCTAGTTTAAAAGAAAGAGGAGCTCAGATTCAAACATCCATAATACTATTACTCTTGGAAATTGAAAGTAGGGCACTAGACTTCTACATGATGTGGGCTGAGGTGTTGAATTTATTTTATCTAAAGGGGTGAGAAGACCTAGATAACATCTGGGTTACAGAGGTTTTTTTTTTTTTTGGTTTTGTTATTTGTTTTTTGAGACAGAGTTTTACTCTTGTTGCCCAGGCTGGAGTGCAACGGCGCGATCTCGGCTCACTGCAACCTCCGCCTCCTGGGTTCAAGCGATTCTCCTGCCTCAGCCTCCCGAGTAGCTGGGATTACAGGTGCCTGCCACCATGCCTGGCTATTTTTTTATTTTTATTTTTTTTAGTAGAGACAGTGTTTCACCATGTTGGCCAGGCTGGTCTCGAACTCCTGACCTCGGGTGATCCACCCACCTCAGCCTCCCAAAGTGCTGGGATTACAGGCGTGAGCTACTACACCTGGCCCCAGAGATTTTTTTGAACATTATATATGCTCTATGCTTCTCCTTCTCTATCTTAATGACCATGGCATTTTTTTTCAGTCTGGAATACCATCCTTAGCATCTTTCCTGACTCCTGGCATCGTCCACATGCATGGAGACCCAGCTCAAATGTTCACTTTGCTCTCTCCGCACTTAGAGAAACAAACAACAGTTGTAGGACTCCAGAAGGCATCTCTAAATCTTCCTCATCTTTGTATAGCATGATTCTTTGATTAAAAAAAAAAGAAAGCACTAGATGTAGGAGAAGTTGAAATGGTAAGTAGGCAGGTCATTTTAGTTACTGGTTCTACTTAAAAATAAATTTTTAGGTAGATTTTACTGGTTCTACTTAAAAATAAATTTGCTGAGGGGATTTAAATAGATAAGCCTTAAATATTGAAGTGAAGTCAGGGACTGATTGACATTTACATCCTTACTTCACTCTTAAACAAGATGGTCAGCCCATTAACTTAAAACATTCTTTTGTCGAGAAAAAACTTCTCTTTAACTTATTTCTCTGATGTTAATTTGCTCAATTATTTATAGATATCATGATAAACAGTCAGGGACAACATTTGGGTGAATGACTTTGACCTTCTTTGTATTCCTATCAAGGTAACAAGTAAGACTAGGTTCCATACACAATTAGTCCAGCGGTGAATAAAGGATAGTCACATGTTCAAGGATGTGGGAAAATGGAGTGGGGGTAGGTAGAAGGAGTACTCGACACACAGTAAGAAAGCTAAAAACTTAGCACTGGCTTCAGCAGTGAGACTGTTTGGAAATTTTACTTTGTCTCATGTCCTCCTTCTAAGTCTCCTTTGTGATCAACCATAAGACCAAAGAATTTCTCAAATCAGCAAGAGCCCTCATGATTACTTACCTTGGGACCTGATGGAACCCCCCAGAACTGCTACAGCTTCTCTGAGTTTATATAATCTTGAATCCAACACATTTTTATAACTTCAAGACAGTACCTTTGGTTCCCAATGATTTTTCTCAACTTGCCATTTTCTTGAAACTTTCCCTGGTGTACCTACAACACTTTACTCTTGTCTGGGCTCAGTTTTATCAGCGTCGCTATTTTTGTTCCATTTATTGCAATAAAGTGAATGTGTCAGTTCCCTATATTTAAAACAAACTCTACCAAAAGACATCTCTCATTTTCTTAGTGGTCCTATAAGCTAGAATAACCTGCCTTTTCTCTGGGTAATACTATTACGGGAAAACTAAGAATAATTTATTAAAGATCAGAAATAGTTCTTACCCTTCAGAATAAACTGAGGTTCCTCTTGAGTCCAGCCTACCAAAATCAAGCCCAAATGAATTATAGTGTTTTGTTTTTACTCCTTTCTACCTTCCCACAAAGATGCATTTAATTATCAGTCTTTATCAAAGATGTAGTTTCCTTATGCTCTCTTTTGCTTTTATAGGTCTTCCTCAAGGACCTGACATGCTAAGGTTACTGTCTGTGCCTCAAATTTCTCTCTTTCTTTTCCATTTCTCCCAAACACCTGCTCTAACACTGATCCAATCTAAAGATCTAGTAAAACAATTCACAATAAGGCATTGATGACTTTGGTCCGGTCAAGAAAGTTTACACCTTCAGGGGTCTTTCATTTATGAAAAACAAATGAACCCATATTAGAATTATCAAGAGACTGGTTATCATTCCTAAAGTCCAAACCAAACCTTCATTCCTCCCATAGCTAAGGGTGGACCTTGGTCCAAATGGAAAGTAAGGATAGCCAGTGTTCATTAGGACACAGAATCTGAAAGGTGTGCATCGGGGCCCCAAGGAGACTGCTCTTCAAAGCAACCAGCATTATTTCTTTAGTTTCAGGTATATAGTAGACTCTCCTGGTTCCCATCCAGATCCCATTTACGTGGTTGCATACCCATTCCTCAGCTATGATGACTGCTAGCCCCTAATGACTCACAGCAGCCTCCTTCTCTAGAGTTACTCTCAACCTAATGGGAGCTGCTTTACCTTGGACACATTATACCCCCTGAGAATAGGAGGAGGGTCAGGACAAACTCCCTCCATTGAGGAAGTAACAAACCTGTGATTCATCTAGATTCATCTATACTCCAGAATTCCTTATAAATCAAATGAAGCTGGTCTCCAGAGGAGACTATCTTTGTTTGGTTTTACTAAGGCCTTTACTGCTTTTTTTATTCCCTTTCTCCTGAAAGTAATATCTCAATAAATCATTCATAGAAGAATTTCTGTCTCAGGTTCTGCTTCTAGGACACTGGTACTGGGAGCAGTCCTAAGAAAGAAACCCTATAGATGGGATTCTGGAGTTGAATTATTCACTGGCCGTATGGTAGTGCATCCTGGGTTGGTGGAGCCATGATAGTTCCTGGCTAAGATGTTCACCCATGGTGAGCTGGCAGGGGGACACCGACTAATCAAATGTCTCTGGCATTTCAAAGATGTATGGAAAAGATGTACGGGCCATGGAATTGTTTTGCTTTTCCTAAATGTTGTAGATTTAGAGATCATGATAATCTCAGATCTATTAATTCATAGTTTGATGTAAATATGAGTCAGAGGGCCTTCTTAGGAGCAATTAAAGAAATCCTAATTTCTGTAAATGGAGGGCAGACAAAACTGATGGCTTGAAACAGAACTTAATTGGAAGAGGCAGAAAATTTTGGAGAAACTTGAATTCCCAACCTAGGGAAGTTTCATAAGCCAAAGTTGGAGCTCTGATATGGGAGGGAAAGCCCAAGGTGGGACTATCTGGGTAGATTCACTTGAGCATCTTGAAACCCCAGATTTCCCTGACCTCTCCAGGTCTTTAGAATTGATCACTTTTATTGGAAGATAAAATTCCCTCTTCCCCGTGTGAAGACCATGTAGAGTTCTCAGAGCAGACAGGAACTTTTTAGGAAAATGCTTGCCTTCCTCAAGAACTGTTCCTACTTCTCCTTTTGCTCACCAGGCCCATAACATGAGTCAAATTTCAGTAAAATTAAACTGGAAAGTGTTAGACTGCTAAAGGAGAAGCAGTATTAAATACCAAAACAGTGGCTGGACCTAGTTAACACATACTGACAGGACAAAGGACATAGTGCCTGGGACTCCTGAAGATGCCAGCTCAATGAGGGAGTAAAACTGTAGAAGGAATACAGTACTGAAATGGGGGCACCATTCTGTGACCCAGGATTTAACACTTTGGTAAAGTGCCAACGGGCAGTTTTAATGCTTTACCAGGATGGTGGGAAAGCAATGATGGGAAAGATTGGGAAAAGTAATGCCCTCCATCAAATGTCAGCAAACTTTCTCTGTAACGGGTCAGGTAACAAATATTTTAGGCTTTGAAGGTCATATGGCCAGTATGTAGACAAATGGGTGTGGCCAGTAAATTGTTTCAATAAAACTTTCCTTACCGAAAAAGGAAACCAGCTGGATCTGGCTTAAAGGCTACGGTTTTCCAAACACTGTTCTTCATTAAATGAAGTAAAGCTGTAAAACTTCTGTGGCAGACTGTGAAGAAAGGTATTAAAAATTTGGAGAAGGGACCATGCTAATTTGGGCTACTAAATAAGGCTGGAAAGGCCACCGTTTGAGTCTATTCCTTGAAAGGTCTTGGGGAAAAATCTATCAAAGCAATAAGAAATGTGCTGGTGAAGAAGAATTAGTATCTTTGAGAAGTTTAGAGGTGGCTGTCCTCTGTACACTGGGCCTCAATAGGAGATGCTGTTACAGACATGGGAGTTAGGATCCAGAAATAGCCAGGTAGCTGCACTTAACTAAGAGAAGCAAGGCAATTTTAAGTATCATAATGAGCAGAAGCTTGGAATGGAAGCCAAGAAATGTTCCTAGGGGCAAGATAGATGGGCAGCCAACAATGATGTTACTTAATATGTGTGCACAATCGAATTAGATCATAAACGTATGAGTAGAAAGCAGAGGGCAGCTACCACAATGGAAAGCCACACTTTATTGTCAAGTCTGCATACTGAGGCAATGCTTAGACATAGAATCTGTCAACTGAAAGAGTGGCCAGATATCTACAAAAAACACTCAGCAGCCCCACAAATCATACAGTAGGGATATACTCAGTCCTTCCCTCTGGGGGAAACTAGGCCCTTTGGAGAGGGACATGCCTTAACAGTTTAAAGACTGATGGATCGGGGTCTGAGCTGATCCTCATACCAAGAGAACAAAAGTCCCTCAATAATCCCCTATTTGACTAGAGGCATATGGGGGCCAGGTAAAAAGATAGTCTTGGACCATGTCTATTTCAGTGTGTTTATTGAGGTTAAAGGCTTACCTCCTGGTCATTTCCTCTGTTTTTGAACACATAAACCAAATGAACATACTTGGTAGTAAGCAGAAGTTTTGCATTAGCTCCTCAACCTTTAAATAAAAGTTATTGTAGTCAGAGAAGCCAGGTAGAAGCACCTGAAATGGCTTCCACCTTGACCAAAAACGTAAGTGAAAACAACATCACTTTTGAAGAGGTTGGAAGGCTAAAAATGTATGGGATGCAGGGGGTTGTCATCTTTGTCATATCCCCAATTAATTCACTAGTCCTGTTCCTGAAAAAAAACAAAAAAAACCTGATGGCTATGGCAGGATGATATTGGGCTAAAGAAAACTAATTGCAGTTGTTGTGTCAAACTGGTATCTTCATGAGAGCACAGCAACACTGCCTCCTTATGTAGTATGAAGTGATGAAGCTGACAAATGCATTCTTTTCAATACTCATCAGAAATTATGATCACAACAATTCACACTCACATGAGATAGACAATTGTACATATGTACAGTCTTACCCAAGGGCTATGTTTATTCTCCTATCTGTCACATTATAAACTGAAGATAGCTGAATCATCTGGACTTTCTGTAGAACATTGCACTACTGATCCATGTTATTGATATCTTGTTCATTAGACCTGATGTGCAAGAAGTGGTAAATGTAAGCCCTGGTAACAGGTCTGTGCTCCTGAGGGAAAGAGATAAGTTCTAAAAAAGTTCAAGGGCCTGTCACATTAGTGACCTTTTTATGTGTTCCAGTCTTATAAGGCACGCTGGAATATCTTCATCCAACGTGAAGAACAGATTGTTGTGCCTTATACTTCCTAACACTAAGAAAGAAGTACATTCCTTGGTAGGCCTCTCTGGGTTATGGAGGCAACATATTCTGTACTTGGGAATACTTCTGTGACCCATTTATTACAAGGTGAAAAGCTGCTTGTTCTGAGTGGATCTCAGAGCAAGAAAGGACTCTGCAGCAAGTCTAGGCTGTGGAGCAACCAATGCTGCCTCTTGGGTAGATCCTATGGTTGTAGAGGTATATCCAGTAGAAAAGTAATGCCTGTTCAACCTGAGAAAGCTGACTGAAAATAAAATTAAAAATATAGAAAGATAAAACACTGTGTGGAGCCCCTGGAAAGTCACAGTAAGAGAACTGCGGCACAGGATTCTGGAGCAAGTTTATGCCGTCTGCCACAGAGTATTACGCATCATTTGAAAAACACCGTGGCATGCTATTAGACCCTGGTAGAAACTGAGCATCTATTCATGTGCTAACAAGCGCCCATTCAGCCATGTCTTTCCATTATGAGTTGGATACTATCAGCACTCCAAGTAATAAGTTTGGGCCCAGATAAAATGCTAGTAGTAGATCCAGGATGGGGCTTGAGATAGTTCAGAGAGTGAAAGTAGGCTGCATGAGACTTATTTCCATGTCACATGCTAGTGTTTCACCTTTGCCTCTCTCTCAGCTTATAGCTATGTTCTCTGGGGCTTTCTTTTCAGTGGCTAATGGAAGAGGCAAGAGCCTGAGCTTTGTTCATGAATCAGTCATGTTGGTATGCGGGTATAAGCTAATAATGCACTGCTGCTCTACTACAGTCACATGCAAAGTGACAGTGGTGAGAGAGAACTCTTCAAATGGGCAGCTTTTCAGTGAGTGATCTCTTTTAGTTCCTTTGTTGGAATGGGAAGTGGACTAAGATTAAGATATCCCTAAACCCGTAGGCAATGGTGAATGGCTTAGCTAGTTGAATATACATAAACTCATGGACAGTGGTAAATGGTTTAGTTGGTTGGTCAGGAGCTTGGAAGGAACCAGACTGGAAGGTCAATGATAAGGATGTCTGAGGAAGAGGCATGGAGTTGGACCTATAGAAATATAGAGCACAAAGTATGAGTAACTTGGTGTAACAAAATGTAAGTAACTTTGTCCAGAAGGGGTGCTAAAAAAAAAAAAAATTGGGCAAGATAGATGTCAGTTTGCCTCTATTCTCAGCCGTGTCAGGGATTGTGCAATGGGCTTTTGAATGGAGTGGACCTAGTGGCAGAGAGTGAGGCTGTGAGTTCTCTGTTTGTCATGAAGGCTGATCAAATTACTGCTGTTACTAATATCCAGTCTATTGACACCAAGACCAAAGGTGAGTCCCTACTAAGACATCATTTCTCAAGGAGACCAAGCAGCTACCTGGGGGCAAGTTTTTACTTTGGATCCCCTTCTGCCCTAAAGGAACAGTGATTCATTCTGACAAGATTATCTTGTATTCCAGTGTGGGGTCACCTTTTATGCCTTGGCCAGCATCACAATTCAAGGATTCCTGAAGTATCTCATATACTAACATGGGAGCTCACACGATACTTCCTTGAAAAAAGGAGACAGCTTTAGTGGCAGAAGGGTGATGGTGACCACATGACCATGGGATCCACTATTTCTAACACACACTACATCATCCCAAAACCAATGGGATCACCTCTTCTCAGCTGAGATACCAACTTGGAGATGACACTCTGCAAGGATGGGGTGCTATCCTGCAATATGTGGTATGCACATTAAGCCAAAGGTCCTTGGCTGTTCTGTCCCTAATAGGTAGAATATAAAATTTGGAGACCCAAAAGGTGTAAGTAGAAGTGGCTCTACTCGACATCATTCCCATTGACCGCTTGGAGACTTTGTGCTTCTCATTCCCGCAACCATAAGCTTTATTGTTGTGGAAGTCCTGGTTCCTGGGGTGGGAGGGACTCTTCCCCTAGAAGGCACATTAAGAATCTGAATAAACACTTGTTGTGTGGTCATTTTGGGGCTTCTCATGGTAGTAGACCAGCATGCTAACAAAATAGTTACCTATTAGAGGGTAATTTACCCCAGTCATCAACAGGTTTGGCTGCTGCTATATAATAGAGGTATGGAGAATATTTTTGTCATTAAGTTGATCGTGGCATCTTTTGGTTTTCCCATGTCCACTTTTAGGTGTAAATGCAACCATAGTAAGCCCAGTCTGATAAGGACATAGTCACTAGGGATTCAGACTCCACAGGGATGAGGGCCTACAAAGCAAACCACCTAGACCAACACAAATGCTGGCTGAAGGAAAGGAAATATGCCCTGAGTGGTGGAGGAGGAGACAATGAGTATCAGGTACAACCTTGGAATCAATTGTAGCACTTGGGACTGTAGTCTAATCTATCAACCTTCATTTTGGAATTCTCCCAGAATGTTTCAGTGGTATAAATCTTGGAGAAGTTGTACCTGGAAGAACGGGAGGTAATGTGAGAATCAAGTGGATCTGAGCAGCATGCAGTGCTGCTCAGTCTACAGTGGTGTTGCTGGTGTCCTCCTCAGATCCACATCAAAGAAAGGTACACTTAACTCCCAGCTGCTGTGAATGCTGGTCACTTGTCTCCTCTGGAGATTGGCTCCCAGCCAAATGGGAGCCCTCTTCCCTGCGAGATGACTCCCTTCCTTGGAAAGCTAATATTGGATACAAAAATATGGCTTCCTTGCCTCAAGATGGTACCAATTCTATGGCACAATTCTTGCTCTGGAGCTCCTCATGGGATCAGGCTGAAGCGAGTCACCAGCTGCAATTACATCTTTGCTTAGCTTCGCCTCTCAACCTGGACTTTTGCAATTAGAGCTACAGGCATTCCATGACACAGTATCTTGTTAATAGCCAAAATAAAAGAGAGAGATCATTTGCCTTACTTTGCATTTCTTATACTCCTTCTTCTGATGTCATTTTCTCTGTAAATTCTTGCACAATAATCCTAATCAGTAGCTCTGTTTCCAGGGAAACTGACTTAGGAAAAGGTATTATACAAAGAAAATGTCCATGACTCTTGATGGTTAGTAATTACAAACACAACCAATTACAAAGGATTTTCTAGTAAGGGAAGATGCACACACATACTCACAGACATACATATAAATATACATGTAATATACATTATATATGTGTATATATACATAAACATATAAATATATACCATATATAAATATATATCTGTAATTTATACACATATATCCATCTGTGTGAATATATATATATTTTGTTTTTAAAATTTTAAACATATATTTTATATTATATTCAGAGGGTACATGTGCTTGTTTGTTACATGGGTATATTGCATACTGGTGGGGACTAGGCCCCTAGAGTACTCATTACCCAAATGCAAACATCGTATCTGATAAGTAATTTTTCAACCCTCACTCCCCCCTCACTTTTCCCACTTTTAGTATCCCCAGTGTTTATTATGTCCATGTGCACCTATTATTTAGCCCCACTTACAAATAAGAACAGTGGCACTCAGTTTTCTGTTTATTTCTGAATTAGTTCACTTAGGATAATGACCTCCAGCTCCACCTATGTTGCTGCAAAGAACATAATTTCATTCTGTTTGTGGCTGCATAGTATTCCACGTTGTATCTATGCCACATTTTCTTTATCCAGTAAAACATTGATGGACACATAGGTTGGGTCCATGACTTTGCTATTGTGAATAGTGCTGCAATAAGCATACAAGTACATGTATCTTTGTGATATAATGATTTCTTTTCCTTTGGGTAGATACATGGTAGTGAGATTGCTGGGTTGAATGATAGTTCTATTTTTAGTTCTTTGAGAAATTTCCATGTTGTTTTCCACAGAAGTTGAACTAATTTACATTCCTACCAACAATGTATAAGTGTTCCCTTTTCTTCACATCCATGCCAACATCTGTCATTTTTCTGACCTTTTAATAATAGCCATTCTGACTGGTGTAAGATGATGCCTCATTGTGGATTTAGTTTGCAGTTCTCTGATGTAAATCACAGATATATTGTATGTTTCAATGAGCAAGTCAACTTCTACCTTTCCGAAATGGTCTAGGAATGTCTGCCTTTTAGCAACGAGGAAAAGCCAAAGTTTGAATACTGAGTGATGGGCATGTCTGTTTCAGTGACTTGTAGGCACATGTATCTTCTCTGCGGAAAGGAATGTAGTTGCATGCATGCATGGGAGTGCCTGGCATGAATGCATGACTCAACCACATGTCTTGGAAAAGAACTGGTACATGGCCTACTGAGAAGAACACAGGTGAAGCAGTTTTTAATTATAAATGTACTTTGGAGAGATCTTATATTAGGCAATATAACACCTTCAAACTAGGCTTAGGTCTAATTTTTTGGACTTGGATATAAGTGTACTTTTACAATTAGAGATATAGCATTACTAAGAGAATTTATAAATAGCAAAAAGGAGAGAGATAAGATCATCTGTCCTGTAGATAGAGATGCATGTATACTTTTAAGGTTATGATGACAAGAGAGTATACTTAATGACTTGCGAAAAGCAACACTTAAGCAGGAGTAAACAAGATTTATTAGAAGATCTCAATACGAAAATTGTCCAGAATAAAAAAAAAACCACTTTATTTGCATGCTAGAAGCTCTACTGAGGTCACATGTGCAGTTATTGAAATATTCAATAAATGCCAAAGTGAATTTGGTCTAATGTTTTAGTACATTTGGTTTAGTTTCATTAACTATTTATTTTTGAAGTTGGCCTTATCAGCAGTCTCTCGTACACCAAAAATACCAACAGAAAACTTAGAAAATTGATTTTATCTCACGATAAATAATAGTTGTTCAGGCCCTTTTCTATGAATGTGAAGGTGTTTTATGTCCCTTGGGGAGATATACCCATCAAGTTACCCAGAGTGAGGAGAACAGTTAAAAATAATGTCTAAAAAAGGGCTAATATGGAGTGGAAATAAGACTAGACTTCAAAAGACTAGAAAGGGCCATGACAGCAGTGTCTGAACATTTGCTCTGGATGGGTGAAAATGTGTAGCATAAATAAGGGGGCTATAGGTTGCGATTTTTACAGATTCTACTCACTAAATAATGCCCTATGAAATTTCTTTCAAGTCTTTGAAATCCTGTCTCTAACAGCGTTCCCTCCAAGTTCAGCTGTATGTAATCACCCTGATATTCCTTCCTACTTGATTATTTCTCACAGACTTAACCAAGAAAATATCATTCTGGAAGACTGCTGTGCCAGGTTTTTCTGTTGCATTGCAGGACAACTCAGATAACCCAGGTCCAGTCCTCTGCATCATCCAGTATGGGTCGGAGGTTTGGAACCTGGAAAGGTCTGATCTAGGCAAGTAATAAGCTCAAATCAAAAGACTTGGCACACAGGTCTATTGAAGTATCTAAGAGGAAACACACTTCTTCAAACCCCAAATGCTCTTTACATCCAGCAAATCTGTACTGGAAATCTTTCAGTAAGATGATTTCCCATGAAATGTCTGGTACTCTATGTTTCCCATCAGGTCATAAATACCACGAGAACAGCTTTTCCTGCTCCATTTAAGTTTGCCCAGTGCCAGTTTTGGTCTTGTCCCAAAGCCAAAAACATTGGAGACATTGACAGAAAAGAAAGTAATGGACCATATTGGAAGGGCCCAGACAGTTCTGTGCAGATTCTGCTCTAGATGCTGGTGAGTATTCTTACATTTGTAAGCTGATCCTATCATTCCTCTAGCAAATGAAGAGTTGTATATAGGTGGTGGCTCTGATGGGCATCTAACTGACAGCTGCTACCAGAGTCATCCCTCTGCTGAGAAGCAGCTTTTTCAAGTCAACAAGGTTGGAACACTAATAGAAGAATCCCGATTGGCACATGGAGGTTAGACTTGCAAATCCTTAGTCAAATGTCAATAGATAGCCAAAAAACAAACTGGCTGAAAATTTCATTATCTTCTGGAATGTGAGCAACCATTGGGATTGCAGTGTGGGACTTACAGGGATAAAAAGACAAGGCAAGATTGTGAAGGTGGAGCATTGTTCTCAAAGGGGCAAGGATGGTGGGTCTGGGAATGTGGTGGCTACATACCTCCTCATACTGTGAGGAGGGCTCTGAGTATGGAAAGAGATACATCATTGCTGTGAATCCCCTGCTTTCTAACAAAGTATCCAAATCCAGTTTTGTGGAGATTGGC
Source organism: Papio anubis (assembly GCF_008728515.1). NCBI lineage: Eukaryota > Metazoa > Chordata > Mammalia > Primates > Cercopithecidae > Papio > Papio anubis. Next base: position 47,863,562 of record NC_044980.1, on the reverse strand, counting down.
AACTGTTGGAATTCTTTTTTATTACTTTTATCTTTTTAAGAGTCTTTGAAGTAAATAGAAATGAACTTAGGTGCAAAGGCAGCAAATGTTCTTTAATTGATTAAATTTACCCCTTGTTCATCCACCAGGAATTCCAAGTAAAATGTAAAGTGAGGGCACTTTCTTATTTTTCATATCAAATGAATTCTACTTTTCTCTGTAGCATGTCGGAATTTATTTATTGGTTCAACATTCATTGACTAAGGGCTTACTCTCAGATTCTGTGTGCAACACTTTCTGGGATTACAAATATGAATAATAAATAGATTGTTGCCCTTAGAGCAGGGTTGGCTTCATGGGCATGCAACCTGTGCAGTCACACAGAGCCCATTGCTTAGGGGGTCTCATGCTTGGCTTAATGCTCAGATGTTACTGTCTTGAAATTCTTAGATTTTTGAACAAGGGGCTCTGTATTTTCTTCTTCACCGGGCCTTGCAGATGATGCAGCTGGTCCTACCTCAGTAACTTGTTTGAGAAAAATACATTCCATGAACAATACAATAACGTGTCATACAATGTAATAATTTTTTTAAAATACAGAAAGAAACTGGCAACAAGTGTACAGCAAGCGCCATGTTATGAATCCCAGAGAAAGATGTATCTATCTGTGCTTGTGGGAGTTCAAATGTTTTAATTTAGGGTGTGTTATTTTAGTGAGAATTTTAGTAGAAATTTATACTTTATAACTGTTTCCGTCTTGCCAAGACAATGCAAAGTTGTATTAGTTCATACTGATTGGGTTAATCTAGCAAAGCCTATAACACGAAAAGACAGAGATTATGATTTGTTGACTAACTTGACTTCTAATTTGTCACAAAATCTTCTTACTTCCTATCGCCTGTCCCATAGAACAAGCTTTTGTATTGGGTAGTGGGGAAAGAATATGATGCAAAGAAGCGTGTGTGTGTGTGTGCGCGCGTGTATGTGTGTGTAAATGTGCACACAAGCATTTCAACTGGGGACATGAAGACATTTGTTCATTAATTGTTTTGCTTTGAGTTGTTAGTGGATTGAGTTGGTAATAAAATAAGTATATCTTAATCATCTCAGGTGACTGGATTATTGATGGGGAAGTACTAGGGGTTAAAAAAAGGTTGAGATTTGGTGCTGATAGAGACAAAACTTTAGGACAGGTAGGAATGAAGATAATGAAAAACTAAAAATAAAATTACTATATAAGCAGTAATACAATAATCCATGTTTTGCATTCTAGTAAGTTTCTTTGGTAAGTTAACAACAATAGTCCTTTGTCTTTTCATCAAATGGGTGGATTTTTTAAAGGAAATAATTAAAATGTCAAATTGAGCTTTGGAACACCAAAAGTTTCCATTCTCCTCTAAGATACTTTTTGAAGATGCAGGCATATATGCGGTCTATAAAGAATGCTTTAGTGTATTACACAGGCAATTCTCAAACATTTTTTTATCATGGGAGTTTCCTTTTCATTTTGCCCAACATCACCCAATGATTCCTTTTTAAAAGTTCAATCCCCTTGTTCTGTATTCCTTCCAAAAAAGAAAGAAAAAAAAAAAAAGAAGAAAAGGAAAATAAAAAAGCAACCAACCCAAATGGAAGGACTTCTATGTCACTTATGAAGGAAGAGTAACACTGCCTTTTATTTTGTTTTCAACTATTTTAAGAAGATAGAGTTTTCACCTGATCCGTTGTCTACACATCTAGAATTATGTCTGATAAAATAAGGATAGATTGGATTCTGAAAGAATGGCTAGCTGAGAAGGAAAGGCAGAGGCCTTCCTCGATAATAATTTAATGTAATAAAAATGGCGAAGGGGATATTTCAAACCTGGAGACTCAGATGGGAGAAAAGAGATAAAGTCAGACACGTTGAAATAATTCAGTTTGCCTAATGCACATTGAGCTACTCAGTTTAGGTATCATCAAATGCCAAATCCATATTTGCAGGTCCAAGTTAAGTGAGATGTTTGCAGAGATAAAGTTTTGAGGAAGAAATACATTGAAAAAAATGTTTCTGAAAATTCAATATAGATAAATCCTACAGAACTTTGTTATCTAACACTAGAGCATGTCAGCATGGATACATTCTTGGAAAATAAAGCAACATGAATAACTCTTACAGTTTTGCATATCAGAAAGATGACTGATTAAAGTATGTGTTTATTTGAATAGGCCAGGAGCATCTGTCTCAGTTTCATAGATAAGCGTGTGCGTGTTTGCGGTTATTTTAGAACCAAGATGCCCGGAGGGTGGAGCACACAGCTGTGGCTCTGCTACCTTCATCATTATCACCATCACCACGATAGACAAAAAGGCACTGTACATTCTGGGATGCTGAGCCCCACAGTGGGAACCTAATTATCAGCTGCCTGAATGTTTACAATATTTTCAGATGACTGAGGTCACCCTGTCCAGCCCCAATGCCAACCAAGAAATGAACATTCTTTACCACATTCCTTACCTCCAAAATCTCTAAGGATTCATGGGGTGGTTGTTTCTTCTCATTACTCTCTGTCTCTGCTCTGAATCTTGGCTTATGTGACTGCTGTTCTCCCGCTTCTCCACACCACTTTGCTTCCTTCTGGACACTCACTGCCTGGATTACTTCAACTCCCCAAAGTGCCAACGACATGAGGCTGGGTGTGTAGCAGACTTTTACTTTGAGGATAATTGCTTTGAATTGAATGTTTTTATCTCCCCCAAACTTATATATAGAAAACCCTAATCTCCAATGTGATGGTTTTTGAAAGTGGAATCTTTGGGAGGTAATAGGTCATGAAGGTGGGGCTCTCAGGCTGGGATTAGTAATGTCCTTATGAGAAGAGACATGAGAGAGCTCACTTCTTCTCTGCTTGTAAGCACCAAGGAAAGACCACGTGAGGACATAACCAGGAAGAAGGTCTTCACCAAAATCCCAACCATCTGGCACGCTAAGTTGTACTTTCAGCCTCCAGAACCATGAGAAATAAGTTGTTGTTTGAGCCACCAACTCGTTTGAGCCACTATGGTAATTAGTTACAGCAGCCCAAACTGAGACAGTAGTGGAGTGATTACAGGGTGTCACTGAAGAGACAAAATGCGAAATAGAATGTTAATCATCATGCTCTAACATTCATTAACAAATTTCTATCCTCCTACATTTTTGCCATCTATATGCCCTCCTTAAGTTTTGTCTGGCCTTCATCTTCTTGTCTCTGGTCCCAGTCTACCTGCTAGACTCCAGCCCCAAAATTATTGTTATTTTTTTATGCAATGTAATTTTGCTTTCTGTACCCTACTCTTAACCAGGCATATTGTTGAGCAAGTTTTAAGATAAACTACTTTTTAATGTGGGTGACTACCATTTTACAGCACAAAATGTTTAAGAATATTTGTTAACCTAAAACAAAAACACATGCCAAAAAAGTAGCAGAAGTTCTGAAATTTTATTTTTTTCTCTTAACTTGATCAAAACCTTAAACAAGATTCCAGATCCATTGTTAGAGCATAAGACACAGAGTATTTTTTCTTCCTTTAGAAGCAGAAATTAAACCCAAATGATCCTTGTAGTCTTAATGATCACACATTCAAACAAATGCAAATTGGGTAAACAAGAAAATCTATTATATAAAAACTTGAAGCAACTGTATATGTCAGACTTTGTTCTTGAGACTTTCACATATATTACCTCCTTAATTTTTACAGCAACCTAGTAGTTAGCTTTTAGTCATCCAGGTTTGCATATTGCTAAGGTATCAGGCGGAATTCAGTTAGAAATATTGAGTAGTGAGTCACTACATTTCAAGTTTGTACTCGGTTTATCAAGTTAATAACTTATAGAATTGTATATACTCTGAAATGATCAGGATTTCAGCAATGGTCTCACACTACCTAAATTCACACAAGGCTGATAAAAAGTCATGTGCCACATGACCTTTTGGTCAATGACAGGGCACATATACGAAGGTGGTCCTATAAGATTATAATAAAGCTGAAAAATTCCTATCACCCAGTGATGTCCTAGCCGTTATTGTAATGTCATAGTGCAATGCATTACCCATGTGTTTGTGATGATGCTGGTGTGAACAAACCCACTGTGCTTCCAGTCCTATAAAACTATAACACATACAGTAACATACAGTATGTAATACTTGGTAATGATAATAAAAAAATATACTATTGGTTTATGTATTTTCTTTTCTTTTCTTTTTTTTGAGACAGAATCTGGCTCTGTCACCCAGACTTGAGTGCAGTGGCACAATCTTGGCTCACTGCAACCTCGGCCTCCCAGGTTCAAGTGATTCTCCCGACTCAGCCTCCCAAGTAGCTGGAGTTACAGGTGTGCACCACTATGCCCGGCTAACTTTTGTATTTTTAGTAGAGATGGGGCTTTACCACTTTTGGCCAGGCTGGTCTTGAACTCCTGACCTCAGGTGGTCCGCCTGCCTCGGCCTCCCAAAATGCGGGGGTTAGAGGCGGGACCTACTACGCCCAGCCCAAACTATACTTTTGATTGTTATTTTAGAGTATACTTTGTCCACTTACTGAAAAAAGAAAAAAAAAGTGAACTGTAAAACAGCCTTAAGCAGGTCCTTCAAGAGGTATCCAGAAGAAGGCATTGTCATAGGAGATGACAGCTCCATGCATGTTATTGCTCCTGAAGACCTTCCAGTGGGGCAAGATGTGGAGGTGGAAGACAGGCATACTGATGATCCTGACCCTGTGTAGGCCTTGGCTAATGTGTGTGTTTGTGTCTTTGTTTTTAACAAAAAAGTTTTTTTAAAAAAAGAAAAAAAAAACAGAAGAAAGATTATAGAGTTAGGATATAAAGAAAGAAAATATTTTTGTACAGCTTTACAACGTGAGTTTTAAGCTAAGTATTACTACAAAAGAGTCAAAAAATTTAAAAACTAAAAAGCTTATAAAGTAAAAAAGTTACAATAAGCTAAAAACTTATTATTAAAAAAAGATTTTGGGGGGTAAATTCTGAATTTGTGTAAGTACACTCTATGATGTACACACAATCACGAAATCACCTCACAACATATTTCTCACAATGTATACCCTTTGTTAGGGGACAAATGAATTCAGAATGCCAGCATTTTAATTTATAATATGACACATCAATTCTCGTCAGTGTGCTTGGGAGTTATGTCCTGTCTCCTGGAATCAAGGTATTTGGGAGTCAGACTATTAATCGGAAAGTTTGAGAGTCAAACCATTAATCAGAAATATGTAACTGGAAAATAGAAAATAGGAAGTGGTGTTTGGAGATATTCTATTTAAGCTCAGAAAGCCTTGATAAACTATTACTACTCCAGTGTCTCTTCCAAAAAGACATTTTTTCTTTAATTCAGGCCCCCCTCTTTTCCTTGAAACACATTTGCTTAAGATCAATTACTATTACTTATTAATATATAAATTAATGTATGGGACTGAGAAAGAGTCCATTCCTTAGGCTTCCTGGATTACCCCCAAATACTGGTTTATACGCACCACAGAGGAAATGAAAGGCTCAGATTAAATGACCCATCCAGTGTCATATAGTTAGCAGGTGCCATACCTGAGCCCTTAGGTTTTCTTTAAACTTAGTGCTTGTGGCTTCTACTATTCATTGAGAGAGAGCTGCTGTTTAGAGGCTACAGCATCAAGAGCTCTTCTAGGGGATAAATGAAGTCAACATGGGTGATGGAATTATTAATATGTACTTGGGACACATATCATTGCCGAAAGTGTATGTGCAGTCTGTGCCCTGCTCCCACTCTTGTCAGAGGGAAAGATTTTTGTCCTTTGCATCAGTTTCTGGGCTCCCCTTTGGGTCAGAGAACCTTAGTAACAGTGAAAGCAGAGGAAAAAGTGAAAGAAAACCAAGTGGCTGAGTTGATTTCCACAACAGCTGAGAGAGAGTGTAGAAGGGAAGGAAGAGAGCAAAAGCTTTATGGGGTTGGTGTCAGGTGCATATTTTGCTGCAAAGAGGAAAATGAGGAGAAGAATAAATGACTATAGAGAAACTTGAACGAGAGATAATTGTAAAGTAGAAGACTAGGAGTTGAAAAATTGTTGCTTTGAGTTGTTAGTTAAATTCTCTTTGCATAACACAAGCAAATAATGGAATTATTTTTCATTACCCGTGGTTATTTTACAGGACTGTTTCTTTGAGTGAGACTCCTTGGCAAGGCTGGTTCACGTGGAGTCTCAGGGTTTAGTTACATCCTGGCTGTAAGACACATCGTTCCTCAAGACTGATTCATTTGAAGTAGAGGTCGGGCTGGCTTCACGGGACTTGCAGCCAGCAGGACTGTGCAAGGCCCATGCTCCAAAGGACCTCATGTTTGTCTATTGCAGTCTTGAAATTCTTAATTATCTTATTTCTGAATTTGCGTTTTATAGGTGAAATATGACATGGAGTTGGGGTGGAGGAACCGGGGAGGCTTGGGCTGGACATATGGGAGGACTGGGTGGGAGGCTGGTGGCAACTGGAGGCAGCTCTGGTGGCCGCTGTTCCAGCACTGGTGAACTCTGGTGCATTCAGCCTGTTGCCTACCCTGATCTGGGGACTGAGCGATTCTGGGTGGAAAGGTTTAAAGATTCTTGAACTCACCTGCCTGCCCTGAGCTGGGCCAGTGGGAAGGGGAGATACGTAACTTGACTTCTCCAAGGGTGGCTGGTGGGACCTGAGATAGCACAGCACATTGTGCCCCATGTCTCAGGACCGGGAGCCCAGCCAGGGCTTGGAAGTGAGGGGTGGGAGTAGGGTGGAGGACGTCTACTCTCTCTAGCAAGTATACCCATGGCTTAGACTGCTCTAGGCATTGGTTCTGTGTTTTGCGGAGTTCTGTGTTTTGGGGAGTCTCTCTTCTTGCTTCCAACTTTCCTGAGTTTGATATGCATTTTCCCTTTTTGGTCAGCTCAAAGGGCCTGCAGGGTTGAGCCAGTAAATATGAACTGGGTGATTTTGGAGATCTCCTACCAGTTAAATGCTCTTATAATTACACTTAAAATTGGCATACGACACAATGTGAAGGTGAATGGTAACATTTATGCTAATAAGTTAAAATTTTAATTTTTCTTGACTTAGGATAGCATTAGACAGCAAACAAAAAACATGACAAAGAGAGAGTGATCACTGGGAGAAAGGAAAAAACTAGATATTTTAGTACTTTTAATGGCACCTTTTTCCTGTTTTTTGACTAAGGGGCCTTAGGTCTTCATTTTGCACTGGAACCAACAGATTATGCAGCCAGCCTTAAGCAAGAAAATTTGTAAGACATAATTGCTGGAAGACTGGAGAGAGCTGGCTGAAATGGTTTCAGGTTTAAGATGGAAATAGAGTCAATGTGCCTTACTACTGGAAATGATAGGACTCTTTTGGATGGATGAAATGCTGCAGAGCACAGGATCCCTGTCAGACTCTGTAGCAGGGCAGATATTAGCTCAAATTCTGACTTTCTACAGTGTATTAGTAAAACTTCGTATTTCCTGGAACTATTCCATCAGCTGTGCCATGGGGTGTTGCTAGAATATAGGAGCCATTTGAGTATGCTGGTACTCACTGAATTTTCCCAACACCATTACTTCTTTTCCCACCATTACATATTACACAGAATCATGGGCTCTAATTAGGATGGTGTTTGTGGGGTTGTCTGCCAAAACTTGTGTTCCACCTTCCATAATGTAGCATTGTCACTGAAAAGTGGCAGCACAGCTAGGAACTACATCTCTCAGTCCCCTTTGCAGCTAGGTGGGATAATGTAATCTGCTATAATTAAGTAAACATAAGGTGTGCTATTTCTATGAAAGGTTTTTTACTAAGTGATTGTCCTTCTTTGCTTTGTCTTTTTTCTTTTGTGAATCGGATGCAGAGGAATTCAAGGTTTAGGGAATGAAAGAGCCACAAGATGTGAGAAACCTCAGTTCCTCAATATATACACGGAAGAAAGCTTCCAGGAGCAGGCTCACTGGATTTGGTCACATAATGATCACAGAATAAACTCTTGTGGTAAGCCTCTGAATTTGGGATGTTTTGTTATAACAACTAGATGACCCTCACAGTTTTCACCAAGATCAGTAATCGACTGATTTAAGTGTTTCAAAACATCTTTAAACAAATTCAGTTGACGCTTTTAATTTTATAGATAAGGAAATCAAAGTTTTGGAAGCTCAATTACTTTCTCAGATAAATGCAAACAGCTGGTAGCAGAGCCAAAGACGTATACCTGGGCTCCTGTCTTCTATTCCAGGTCACTTTCTTCTTTGCTGGTGATAAATTTTAAAGGACAAACTTGCTGTGAATATTATTTATGCCATGCTTTTGGAAGTACTATTAGGCAGAGAACTACACAAACATTTTATTCTTAAAAATCCTAATAGAACTAAGCTGGTCAATATATATTTTTTCATGATGTTATATTGAGTGCTAATTATGTTAATCACAAAATTAACCCCTTTCTTTTAAATGTAACTTTAAAGGTTTATGAAATTCTAATTCTTTGTTAGGCATATTTAATTTTAAATGGAAATCAGAAGAGAGTTTGTTTCACTTGCCAGCAATTTTCTTTATAGCAAACTTTCTTAGAATGTATTTATTAAATTCTCCTGAATGAAAAAAATGTTAGTTATGAATGCTATAGTTTAATATTGAATAGAATTTTTTGAGAATGTCAGGAAACGTCTATGAATTCCATCACCAAAGACCCTGCTTCTTCAAACAATAGAATTAGATCAAGGAAGAGAGAGAGAGAAAAAAAAAGCACAAGAAAAGGAATGTGGAAGTTTTCTTTTTCCATTTGAAAATCAAATGGGAAAGGGTGAAAATAGTCTTGTCCTTGTGGATTTTTGCTAGAAATCGTGATCAAAGAATAACTTTGTAAAAAGAGGATGTAATAACATATTCTAGTACTTGTATAGAAAAAATATTTTGCTTGGGAAATGACGATATGCAGTGAATATTGAGAGTGGTTCTCTTTCTGGAGGAAGGATTAGAAGGTTTTCATCTTATATATTAAGTACTTCTGTAAGAATAGAATCTTAAAAGTTCATAATTGCTTCTACAAACACACAACATTTAATTTAGGCATAGCGACCTGAACTGTACCACAGATCATGTCATTTCTGAAAGGTGTTGAAAGAATTCTGAAACTCTCTTTCATCCTGTAGCTAAGGAAATGATAAGACAAAGGTTTAAGGTATAAATGTGTCCATGGGAGAGAATTTAAAAAGTAGTCACATATGGAAGCTTCTGAAAAAACAAAACAAAATGAAACACAACAAAAAAACTTTGTTAGGATCTCGTTTGTGACATGGGCATATCATTATCCCTTTTATTCAAATCTTCTGGTAATTCAAACTTCCTCGTAACTATTTTTATAGTGAACACTGGTTTCACTACAGTTTTAGAATATGGGTGGAAACAGAGACAGGAAGGAGGAGCATTAATAGGGAGAAAAAGTGTTCCTCAAAGCAGGGTATAGTCTGTAGAAGAATTTCAGGAGTGTCTCTCTAAGGCACTCCTGTTCTTAATTTTGGTTGAAACCATGCACACCCTTTGATGTACTTCGTCTAGTAATACACACCTTCTTCCTTTCCAACCAGCCATATGAACTTATTTACATCACAAGCTTCTGCCAGAGGCCAGGAAAAAGATGTGTACAGTAATTCCAAACACGGTCAGGAAAGGAAGTGGCTCAGTGGTTTTCTTAAAAGTCAGTGACACCTATCAAATGGCATTAGAAATATTTAGTAAGGACTATTCACAATTGCTTCAAATTGACATGATAGTGCCTGCCTCAAATGAGATTGCAGATTACTGGATGATTTTTTAAACATTCATCTGCAGTCATGCAGTCAGCAAGATAGTTTCAACCGCCCAGAAAAAAACAGATGTTAAGTGGTGATTGTGCTTTGAAATAGAAATGAAGTCAGGGATCTTCTATTGCTTTTGAGTAAGTCAAGCTGTCTAAAAGCAAAACAATTTAAATGAAAAACATTCTTTTTATACGGTGGGTTTTTCCTCATAACTCACACTGTTGTCTGTGCATGCAGTGCTATCTATCTTACATAATTAGGAGAAAATCTTAAAAGCAAACACTGTACACAGAATTGCTAATAAGAGCAGTTGTATGATGTTGGGCTCCACCCACTCTGTTATATTATATTGGAAGTAAACTATTGATTATAAAAATAACTATCGTCAGGCACAATGGTGTAAACCTGTAGGCCCAGCTTCTTGGGAGACCAAAGCAGTAAGATCCCTTGAGCCCAGGAGTTCAAGCCCAGCTTGGGCAACATAGCAAGACTCTGTCCCCCCAAAAACAAACTGATTTTAGTTTTAATGTCGCTTCTGATCAATGGCGATTATAAAAAGAAAACTGTATACTGTTAGGCAAGCATAAAGTTATTACCTGTTCAATTTATTCATTAAACGACCATAAACATGCCATTATACCTGAAACATTTCTGGCTCCATATTTTAAAAACAGTCTTTGTAAAATTTATAAAAAGACAATGAGAACACATGGACACAGGGAGGGGAACAACTTACACACTGGGGCCTGTCGCGGGGTTTGCGGGCGACCCAAGGGAGAGCATCAGGACAAATAACTAATGCATGCGGGGCTTAAAACCTAGATGATGGGTTGATAGGTGTAGCAAACGTGTAAACCTATGTAACAAACCTACATGTTCTGCACATGTATCTTGGAACGTAAAGTAAAAAAAAAAAAAAAATTAATTGAAAGAAAATTTTGGATTCTTAAAATAGTATTGCCCTTTTAAATTTCATCAGTAATGCCTATGTGCTAAATTGAGACATGCTTAGTAGCACTAGGAAGCATTTTGCTGTGAAAGCATTTATTTTTTTCCCATTGTGCTGCATTCTTTTAATAACTCGTAGGGTATAAGACACCAAAAAGCAGGTTGCTCTTGTAACCTGTCCCCTTCAGTATTTCAATCCAGCAGCTTCAAGCGTCTTCATTCACTCTCTCTATGTGTAGAAATCACCATCAGGCTTTCCTAAGTTTCACTCGGCATTCTTTTCCCAGATGGGGGTTATGATGACATTTCCTTATTGTTTAAGGGCAGCCCAATATCATGATTAATATGAAAACTAACTACCAAGAATGTAATACTAATGTCTTGTTCTAGCACTGACTATCCAAGAGAGTATGGCCTACTCCTGTATATATGTGTGTGTATGTTTGTATGTATGTATGCATACATCTTGTATGTGTGTATTTGTATCCTTAGAAGAGAAATATAGGCTTACCAAGCATACTCATTTTAAAGGACTAGTTAATTTTTAAGTATTAATTAATATATTCTCCACAAATATACAATCTCTGAGATGTATAATTTAGTCCAATACTGTTTGGACTAAATTAAATAGCACTGACAGCCAAAATCTTGTTTACAAGTCTGAGACTGTTGCTCAGATGTTTCAAGCAATATTGCATATTTTAAAAAATGAATTAGGACACTTCCTTAGAGAATGTATTAATAAGACTTTCTAAAATCTCAAAACCCAAAACTTAAAATAATCAGCTGAGCTTTTCCAAATTCCAGGATTTTTTTGGCATTATGCAGCTAAAATGCTTACCTAGATGTTTTTGTAGAGAACCCATCATCCTATTGTTTGAAGTCAGGTAGGTATGGTCTATGTCAACCACGAAAACAAGCATTGGAAGGGCCAGAACTTTGCCCAAAGGTCATAAGTGATCACTGTGTGCTCAAAGGAATCAGGCGATGTGCTTAATGGAAATCAGATGCCTTAGAGACATGAGTTAGACTCTTTTCATCTCCAAAACATGGGAGTTTATGTTTGGAGAAAGTACAAACTACTGTTACCTATAGATACAAGTGTTTTTTTGAATTAGATTCCATTAAAAGGCAAATATCTGGTGACATGTATTACCTTTTTCCACCACAGCCTTCTCCTCTTTCTGTCTCTCCATCATCAGATTTCACAGAATATTTTTGCTTCGTTCAGTCTTCCAGATTTCGACAACCAAACATGGTCTCTTTCCTCAAGGCCCAACTCTAGGCTCTTTCAAAGAATGTTAAGTGGATTATTTTATCCATATTATTATATGACCTCTTCAGTTAAGGTTGCTGTAGTTTTGTTGATAATTCTCTCTGTGTCAGCTTCCAGGGAGGTTAAGTAGTAGAACTAAAAAAATACAAAATTTATAGTAAAAATATTTAGGTAGATTTCTGATTTTTCTGCCTCACCCTAGGATTCAACCTTTTATTTAGTGTTCTCATCTATAAAGCAGAAACACTTATAATTCCCTCAAAAATAGTGGACACATTTTTGAGTTATCTGCTTAACTTATTACATCCTCGTTGTTCTGGAGTTGCCCCCTTACCCACAGGTGAGCCATGACAATCACTTTTGTGATAGATGGCTCCACACTGCTGGCCAAATACAACAGAACTAGGAAAAGATACCTTTTCAAATTGGGGTGATCAGAGCTACATTCTCCTGGTAATTTGGAATTGAAACTGAGTAACGATAATTCAGCTGGGCTGGTCACTTGATGAGAGGAGAAGTAAATTAGGAAAGTTTGATGGCAAAGTTGGGTACAATGAATCAGGTGCACACAGAAAAGTAGAGTAAAAAACAAGAATACTGACCTTTGTTCTTCCTGGCCTTCCAGGTCCCTGTTGCAGCCTTTCTGGAGGCTGGCTGCCCTTTGGATTTCATGAGATGCTGATGTTGATGATAATGAAATGTCCTCTTTTTCTTAAAGTTTGACATAGGTTTCTGTTATTTGCAGCTGAAACGCTTGACTAAAGCATCATAGATGTGCTGTGAGGATCAATTCATGTAATATTAGGGAGACTTTGAAAATAATATAGAACTATATAATATTACCTATGGTTATTATTAGAAAATGTCCTAATCTAAGTGGGTAAATGTTCAATAGGACAACGCAGTATGTACTCAAAGGTTGATCAGATTCTCAGAAGCTCTTCAGTGTGTCATGGAGATAGGTGTTACTCTATTACCTTAGGTCATTGTTGTTGTTCATCTAGTAATAAAATGAGGAATGAAATTAAATTTAGCCTACAGGTAGAGGAAAGTAGCCGTGGAAAATTGGGGAATGGCCTAATTTAATATTTTTAAGACAAATAATTTGTGTCATCTAAATATTTTTGAAAGTGATTTACAAAAACCCAAACAATAATAATCTAAGAAAATTAGTAGAGATCCTAAATATTCACATACAAAAATGAATCAATTAACAGAACTGAAATTAGTGGTGCAGAAGGGGAAGCATAATAGTAATTTGTCACACACTCTTTTTATTATTTTGTTTATCTGTGGCATATAAATATGCTTTGAGTCAATGGTTTCCAACCTCAGGGGCACAGATGCCTGGCCTAAAGTCATGGGAGGGCAGAATAGATTTTTTTAAAGGATGCTTAAATCTCTGTATACAGGACACATTACCTATGGATGCAATAAATACTTTATTATATAAAATAACTAAAATTTATAAATTATTTATATGTGTTACGTAATTTAATTTTTACAACCAGCCTATATATTATCCTCTTGTTATAAGTAAAGTATTTGGGACCTAGAGCGAATTAATAACTTGTTCAATGTCAGACATGTAGTTAGTGACAGAACAGATTTGCACTCAGTCAACATGACTCCTAAGCTCTTAACCACCATATTGCATTGCTTCCAGCATAAATATTATTAGGTTAGACCACATGATATGGTCATTTTTGTAGGTCAAGAACACTCAAATATTAGCAATTTCTTGATTCCATTTCATTGTGTTTTGACTATTACCTTATTTTAAAACATAATTGAATTTAATGTATTTTAGCAACATGTAATTTCTCATAATTCAGAAATTTAAAATACAACTACTGTCTTATTGATGGTGTTTTAGTCTGGGTTTCCTAAAAATCAGAGCTGGCAACAAAGATGCAGTGCGTCAGCTTTATTGGAAGGTGGAATCTCTCAACAACAATAACAGGGGATAAGGATGAATAAAGCAGGAAGAAAGGAGAGCAAATACTAGATGGCAAATGTCTGAATTGGCTACAGCCTAAAACACAAACACACACGCACACATGTGCGCACACACACACACACACAGCAGGTTCTTCAGGCATACAGGACATCTTCTTGTACATATCATGCCAGAACAGTCCATCAGGAAAATGAAAGCAAAGGAGTTCATCTGTTGGTCTGGTTCCTTCCATTTCCTGGCTCTCACTGATCAAAATCCACCCTTTCCAAGTTGAGTTATCTGCATTCTATAGGCAAATTTCACTCTTGTCATCTGAGTCTGGAAGTCGTAGAGAAGCCAGAGCCACCCAAAAGTTCAGTCTGACTGGATCACATCTGTTGTGGGCTCTGAAACAGCAGGTTTGCTGAAGTTAGGCTAAAGCCGGATTCTCACCCCAGAGGATCCTGAGACAACCTGCAGCATTTGTACATGAGGCCAAGACAGCAACTGCTGGGATACTCCACTGAGCAAGCAGTTGAAGCCCCAGGGCAGGGAAAACCCAGCAAATCTGGGCAAGGTCATAAACTAGACGTGGGGCCGGGCGCGGTGGCTCAAGCCTGTAATCCCAGCACTTTGGGAGGCCGAGACGGGCGGATCACGAGGTCAGGAGATCGAGACCATCCTGGCTAACACGGTGAAACCCCGTCTCTACTAAAAAATACAAAAAACTAGCCGGGCGAGGTGGCTGGCGCCTGTAGTCCCAGCTACTCGGGAGCTGAGGCAGGAGAATAGCGTAAACCCGGGAGGCGGAGCTTGCAGTGAGCTGAGATCCGGCCACTGCACTCCAGTCTGGGCGACAGAGCGAGACTCCGTCTCAAAAAATAAATAAATAAATAAATAAATAAACTAGACGTGGTACAGGAGAACCTCAATTTCATCTGGAGGTGTGAAGAGTTCCTGGTAATTAAAGAAGCTGAAAATGAGGAAAACATGGGCTTTTTCTCTTGCTGATAGGTTGACAATTATTATCTGCTTCTTTTCTTGGGTCGATCTTATTATCGGTCATTCATAATGAAACTAGGAGGTTCTAATGTCATGCTTAAAAATATCTAAGGGGAAAACCCAAAATACTAGCTAACAAAACATAACCTTAGCCTGCAATCCAGGAAAGATTGATTAAAAATCTTATCTAGTACAAAAAAAAAAAAAAAAGGAATAAAATCATTTATTTGAGAAAACAAATGATGCTGTGCCTTTTCTTTTCTTTTTCTTTTTTTGTACTAGATAAGATTCTTAATGTCCAGGGTTTATCTCCATTTGAGAAAAGATATTTTCTGTTTTTAAACCCCTCCAGTGATTTTGCCTTTCTCTCTGTTTGGAAAGGCTACATCTTCCACGACACAGTGCCCCAAGCAATGCTGGATGGAATAGATCTGGAGAAGCACTAAACTCCCGGGACAGTATTTGACCACATTTATATTGCTGTTGGATGAGTCTCATTGCAGTATTGGCCAGAAATGACCTTTCATAGTTAATCCTTTTTGAACAGCCCGTGGCTCAAGGTGTTAGGATGTCAGCCAACATGAAAGAAATATAATCCTAGAACACAGTGTATTGTTAATTTTTTTCTCTCTTTAGCTAGGTTTTCAGAGGAGGCTAGGGATAAAAAAGTTGAATAGGAGAGGAGGAGACAAAGAGAAGGTGAATAAAAGGCATTTTCCATAATTGCTCATTCTGAGGTTGCCGTAGTGAGCAGCCAGCATGACAGCTGCCAATGGCCTGGTCCTGACTGCCCAACCCAACAATATTAGAACCATCCCTGCAGGTGGAGAACAAATGACAAGATGATGTGTTTTTTCTGTCCGGGTAAGGAACTTTCATGTAAATTCAACAGAGCTACTCCCTTTCAGAAACTGTTGCTTGTTCTTTTCTTTTGTAAACAAAACTTTTCCCAGCTGAGACCTGCCCCAGAACGCAGTCATGATGAAAAATGTTTCCATACCTGGAGGCAAGGGGCACTTGGAAACCTCGTTTACTTGGCATGTGCCTTTCAAAACTTGACCAGGCTTCCTAATTTTAAGACTGTCTGTTAACTTTAATTGTAATTCACTGTGGAGCTGGCTATAATTCAATATCTAAAGGGGGCAAAATTCAATAACCAGAAGGTCAAAATACAGTTCCATAAAGAATGGGCAAGTTTGATCAGTTTGGAATCGGCTGAAAATTTTTATCCTATTCTTTCATGACGCTAGATTAGGGTATGTCTTAAAGTTTAGAGCAGTATTTTTTGAGAAGCAATAGGAAGGAAAATGAAATTAATTTCCAATATTTTCTGAAGTGGTATGACAAGGTACGGCATGATTTTTTAAGTCTATAATAAAAACTTGGACAATATATTGTCCTTTCCGTAATTTTCTCCTCAGAATTACACTGCTTTTTAGTTCCTCTGTGCCCATTCATTGTGAAATATTAAGAACACGGAAGCAGTAAAAATGTACACAGTTGGAAGAAAAACACTGAAACATCTCGCCACAGTTTATCCACTTGCTCCTGACAAAAACTTAAGTCCTAGACACATCCTGGGTCAAAGACCTAGAGTTTTTCTATAAACCACTAAATCCTATTTCACTCGATTCATTTCTTTTTAATCTTTGGTGCCTGGCCCATGATGGGCAATCTGAAAGAGAAGAGAAAGTATCCTACTCTGTCATGGACCTTGAATCAAGCAATACACAGGAGACCATTAGTGACCCTTCCACAGCACATTGTGCCACTCCTCCACCTCTTCAAAGCAATTCACACTTTCCCAGGACTCACTTTATTACAACCCTCTGACACAGTTGGCTTAAGCATTATTTTCCCCATTTTACAGACAAGAAAACTGAAATTCCAAGGGAATACTTGGCTTGCCTAAGGTATACAAGAAGTAAGTGGTATGCTGGGACTTAAATATGTATAAGGTAACACATTTCGGAGTGGGACTCCAGCGATAACAGACACAGATGCTGTTATGAGTCACGGAGGAGGACACAACCACTTAGACAGAGCTGCGCACATAAAAACTGGGGGGGTTAATGGCAGCTGTTTATGAATCCTCCTGAGTGAGCTGTCCCCTTTCCTGAAGCTGGAGCTGCTCAGCTGGTGCTCCAAAGTTCTGGCATATCCATTGCTAAAATGAGTCATGAAAATAAGAACAGAAAATTCAAGTACAGTGTGTGTATGTGCAAGTGTGTGTGTGTAAGCACACATACATATGCATGTATACATGTATATACACATATATTCAATGTCTATACATTTTTTCCCTTTCAACCATCTACTTTGTGCCAGATATTATGCTAGGTGCTGGGAGTGCAGTGCTGAGCAGTGATAGAATAAATAATAAAAGAAATACGTATATTAAATTCACAATAACATACAATTTTTTTGTCTCTGACAAAAAAGTTTCAAATTTTAATTTTAAAAAATCAAAATGGACAGTGATATACACTGATGAGAATATAAAATGGTAAACTTCTTGAAAAGCATTTTGGTAATCAAAATGCACTGAACACAAAATGTATGTACCAGCAGTTCAACTTTTAGGAGTCTATACTAAAGACATAAGGATGTGCTCAAGGTTTAACTACTAGAAAGTTTATTATAGCATTACTTATGAGAAGACAACTGTGAACCTGAATGTCCAACAATAAGAAGAATATGCCTATGTATTGGCTGGGTGTGGTGGCTCATGCCTGTAATCCTAGCACTTTGGAAGGCCAAGGTGGGTGGATCACGAGGTCAGGAGATCGAGACCATCCTGGCTAACACAGTGAAATCCCATCTCTACTAAAAATACAAAAAAAATTAGCCGGGCGTGGTGGCAGGCACCCGTAGTCCCAGCTACTCGGGAGGCTGAGGCAGGAGAATGGCATGAACCTGGGAGGCGGAGCTTGCAGTGAGCCGAGACCGCATCACTGCACTCCAGCCTGGGCAACAGAGCGAGATTCTGTCTCAAAAGGAAAAAAAAGAAAGAATATGCCTCTCTTTATATATATATGTGTGTATATGAGTAATGAAAATGAGAGTTATTACATACGTGCTATGTGTTGGCATGTTCTAAGTACTTTACCTGTATTAATGCACTTAATACTTGCAGCAATTCTATGCAGTAAGAGCTATTATTAACCTTACTTTATGGCTGAGTAAACTGCAGCATAGAAAAGTGAAATAATTTGCCCAGAGATAACACAGTAAAGAAGAAGACCAAGATCTGATCCAAACAGCCTGCCTCCATATTAACTCACTTCTCAGTCAATATGCTTACTTCTGATGTGTTCCTAACATGGAATTCTATTCAGCCATGAAATATGATGTCAGAAAAGGATCCAGAAGAACATATTTTAAAGTATTTATTATTGTTTTCTTGATGTGTGAAATTGTGAGTATTCTTCAATTCTCACTTACATTTTCTATTAATTGTTTGACATGTATACAATATTTTTCAAATTATAAATAACATTACATAAAGAAGAAAAGGAGCCAAGAAAAGATTTTGTATTGAAAGAACACCACCACCACCAGCTGGACTGCCGTCTCTGGCTTTCACAGTGACACCCCGCCTTTGGGTATCCACAAGCCAAGAGTAAGACGAGCTTCCTCTTACAAAGCTTGAAGCCTCGTCTAAAATACCCTACATGCTCATATACTTTTGCCAATGCAGACCACACATTTTGTTACAACGTGCACAATAGCATATAAGTGTCCTAAGTAAAACTGAGAGGACAAATGAAAACACTTAATAGTACCCTGCGGAGACAGAGAGAAAGGAGTGTAATTAAAACTTTGGAGATTCACCAGAAGTCCTTATTTTATTGTAATGGACACTAAAGCGGTTCGCTATAGGCCATTGTAACTGAGGTTCCAGCCACAGCACACTGAGAACACAACTGCGAAGCTTTGCTTGTTCCTGTATTTACTGCTTCATTCAACATTGAGAGTGGTAGTAAATATTAATCTCCTTCAAGGTGTCCATGTCATATGGGAATATGGGAATAATAGACAATCTCAAGGAGACACAGTTGAGAGCTCCTGGCCACAAATACACTCAGTCCCTTCAAGACTAGAACCCTCTTAATATGGCTTATTCACCCAATTACCACTTAACTTTAACGTCAGAAAGCAACCTCATGGATTCTAGTAGGTAGAGGCTCCCAAGACTCCAGAGTTCCTTTTTGCCTTTGAAACAGCATATCCAGAATGAGCAAAGCACCAGGGAAATAGAAAAGCTGGATGCCCTCTTGCAAGAGAAATGTGCAAGTCTGAAAAAACAACTGTGTGTACATGGAGCACAAATGTAAACAATTGGGATTGCTTAAAGAGCTCACCAACGTTGGAGCCAGTGTTGTCCATTTTGAGTTTTATTTCATGGTTCATATTATTTTACAATTTTGATGTGAAAAATAAAGTTCAGAGATGATAAGTTGGTTTATTAACAAAATAATGAGTACATGCTAATGTATTTAACATTTTGGTAAGGTGTTAAAAAGTAGGCAAGGGTTCATTTTTACTACTATCTACCCCAACCACTCTCCAATAAAAAATAATAATAATAATAAAAACTAAAAGGGGAAAATTGGGTTCATCCTGAAGGAATTGGAGCAGAGCTGGTTTGGGCTAAGTGCTACCTTCTGAACCTAATCCCTGGTGAGACCAGGTCTCATTACACAGAGATGTGCCAGACAGCTCAAAGTGTGGGTCTGACACTCACTATGCTGCCAATGAAGATTGCCAGTTCTCTATTGATCTCAAAACTAAAAATAGCCAAGCATGACCCTTTCCTAAACTTCTGTGTTTGTTCTATGCCCAAACTTCTGCTTGCAGGATCACAACAATGGTCACTGTGTCAATGCAGAGTTTGACGATTGGCAGGGCAATCAGTGCTCACTGAAGAATCACTCACTGAGTCTGCCAGCTTTTGTTTTGTCTGCACTGGGGCCACCTCCATGAGCAGGTTCTTCTGTTCATAAGTAGATATATGCTGCAGTTTCATTTGGTTCAGTGGAACAGCAAACATGGAAATTTGGGCAATGCTGTGAAACATTCTGATACACAGGTTGTTTTGTTATTTTTTGAAGATTCAAAATGTTCAACCAAACCTTGAGAAAACCATTACTGTCCTGAAGTTTATTAAACAAGTGATGACAACCCTGAATTAACCAACTTAGAGGCTCATGAAATCTTTGGATGTTAGGCATACTTAGGACTTGCTGAATTCTTTGGGTGTTAGACATACTTTGGCCTTACTGAAACCTTTGGGTATTAGACATACTTAGGCCTTCCTGAAACCTTTGGGTGTTAGATATACTTAGGCCCATTTTCCTGGAACATGTGACCCAGATTGTGTCCAATAAGTCCATCAATGTAAGGAACAAATGGGTGTCCCAAATCAACTTCAGCAAGGAACGTGAACTTAAGGGACTACCAGAAAGCAACTGGGGCCCCACTTAGTGAAAAAGAGGCAATTAAAGTGACCTTTAAATAAGATAATCCCAAAGCTAGCATGCATATCTTAATACTTCATGGGAGTTGCACTCTAGCAAAGTGCAAATCAGCCTTGGTAATTGCACTGGCAGTATTTCATCTTGTTTTCTACTCTCTTTATCCATACACGTAACATACTTACCAGTGAAGTGTGAAAGGCTGTAGACAAAGTATAGCTTTCTTGTGATTGATAAAATTGTAACAATTGGTGCTTTGACTTTTCCCTATAACAGATATTATAATGAAAGGCAGAGGAACATGAGAGTTACGAACAGTGACACTCCTTTCCTAAGATGTAGGGTACCTGAATACTTTCAACTGAAGGCATTCACTTAAATGTTATTTTTAAACCACAGGAAAATGAAATGTTTGAGAGTAATCTCATTTGTTAAGTAAATTGTGTTATGCAAGGGAGATTAGGTAAAATTAATAGTCATGATCAGGAGACCAGGGAAATTGAAATATAAACTTTAAGTTCTTATAAATTTTAGCAATGTAAATTTAATTAAGAGTTATACTATAAAATTCAGTAACTTTTGAATTTCAGAGATATAAGTAAAAGATTTCCAGTAAAAAGGTATTATAATTTGATATATTGACTATTTCCTTTTAGTAATAAATGTTGTGTTTTGCATAAAGTCTTTAATAAGAATGTAATAAAAAAAAAGAGAAATTAATCCAAATGAGGTAAAGCTTGATGAATCATATATAAGTATTTTACATTGAGAAATACACATTAAAAACAGATCATTAGGATATGTGTGCTTTTAGATTAATTGACCTAAATTGCTTTGAACTGCTCAAAGGTTAGCAAAATGGAAAGTTTCCTATAAATGCAAACATTTTATAGACATTATATGGCATAGGAACTACTGTAAATATGACAAATATTTTTTAAGATATGAGGCTGGGTGTGGTGGCTCACATCTGTAATCCCAGCACTTTGGGAGGCCAAGGCATTTAGAAATAGGAGAAACTGGCTTCCTGCTCAACTGGCATTTAGAAATAGGAGAAACTGGCTTCCTGCTCAAAAGGCGAATGACTGTGCATTTAATTGTACCCAAGTGTGTGGATCAGATCATGTTAGTTACAAACACACAGATGCCAAATTCATATATATATATATGTATATACACACACACACATTTTGAGACAGAGTTTCACTCTTGTCACCAAGGCTGGAGTGCGATGGTGTGATCTCGGGAGGATCACCTGAGGTCAGGAGTTCGAGACCAGCCTGGCCAATGTGG
This sequence comes from Papio anubis, assembly GCF_008728515.1. NCBI lineage: Eukaryota > Metazoa > Chordata > Mammalia > Primates > Cercopithecidae > Papio > Papio anubis. The sequence goes on along the minus strand of NC_044980.1, from coordinate 47,841,829 downwards.
TGATACCCCATCTCTACTAAAAACACAAAAATTAATTGGGTATGGTAGCGGGTTCCTGTAATCCCAGCTACTCAGGAGGCTAAGGCACGAGCATCACTTGAACTCAGGAGGCAGAGGTTGCAGTGAGCTGAGATCACACCATCGCACTCCAGCCTAGGTGACAAGAGTGAAACTCTGTCTCTCTCTCTCTCTCTGTGTGTGTGTATATATATATATATATGAATTTGGCATCTGTGTGTTTGTAACTAACATGATCTGATCCACACACTCGGATACAATTAAGTGCGCAAATAGTCATTTGCCTTTTGAGCAGGAAGCCAGTTTCTCCTATTTCTAAATGCCAGTTGAATAACTGCCATTGGTCCTCACCTCCACGTGCTGTCATTGTTAGGGACTGTTTCTTCATTGATCACCAGAAGCCTGTCCTTTTGTGGTGATGTCACAAGGATGAAGTGCTGTGGGGACCAACATCTCCAGAAGTATCCCAGACTAGCAGGGGCATCACTGCAAGAGGACAAGATTTTTCCTATGGTCTGGTAATTAATGCCACTCCTTTCCTATTTAAAGATATCATAGTTTGGGGAAAGAAATTACATAGTTACTTTAGGTTTAAGGTCACTGTACTACTAATTCACATTGAAGCTGTTCCCCCCACCCCCAGTCATACTCACTTAAGTAGAGTAGTTTTTCCAGAAAGCTGAAATTAGCTTTTGCTAGTGAATCCCCAGACATAAGGTTTAGCCTGAATCACAAGCTAGATGCCTGCCTTCCTCAGGACAATATTATTTTGGAGACCTCATTGTTGTTCTAGTTCTTACTAATTCTTATGGTCTTAATCCACTCCAATGGGGTTCCCTAACTTAAAGAATCACATTTGGAGACTACATCCTGGAAACCTCTGGATGCATTATGGAAGTGGATCTACTGTTTTCCCCATGATTAACTTCTCATACTAGCTCTCTCACAAGACATAGCAGTTTTGATAAAGTCCCCAAAATTGAGTAATAGCTAATTCCAGGGCAACGGCCATCTTCTTGCTCTATATAGCAGTAACCAAGAGGGTCATCCACTCATGTGATCTTCACAAGACAACAAAATAGCAATTTTTCTCATATAAGACAATATATTCCTCAACAATAAAAAGACAAAACAACCCAATTAAAAATTGGCAAAAGATTTGAACAAACATTTCTCCAGAGAAGATGTACAAAAGGCCAATGAACACATAAAAAGATGCTCTACATTACTGGGTGTTAGGGAAATTCAAATTAAAACCACCATGAGCTAACCTTCACACCCTAACATTAAGATAGCTATAATCAGACTGGGCATGGTGGCTCATGTCTGTAATCCCAGCAGTTTGAGAGGCTGAGGTAGGAAATTTTCTTGAGCCCAAGAGTACCAGAGCAGTCAGGGCAACATAGTGAGACCTCGTCTCTACAAAATAATAGCCAGGGATGGTGATGTGGTTCCAGTTACCCAGGAGGCTGAGGTGGGAGCATTGCTTAAGCCCAGTGGGTCAAGGCTGTGGTGAGTTGTGATCACACCACTGCACTACAGTCTGGGTGACAGAATGAGACCTTGTCAAAAAATAAAAAATATAAAAGGATAGCTATAATAAAAAAGACAGACAGTACAAGTGTTGATGAAGACATTAAGAAATTGGAATCTCCATACGTTGCTAGTGTTGTAAAATGGTGCAACCAGTTTGAAAAATAGTCTGGAAGTTTCTCAAAAAGTTGAAGATAGAGTTACCATATTGAGGGGTGGAGTTGGAGGGACTTCCTGAGCCATTTCAGGGACTTTTGCAAAAGATCCCTGTGACTCAGGGTTTTGAGTTCTTAATCAATCGTGTGAGGGATTCAAAATGAACCACTCCAAGGGAGGATTGAAAAAATAACCACTCTCAATGAACAAAAAGAAAGAAAGGGGAGGGGGTAACACAGGGATATAAGCCCTAGCCACCTGAGCCAGCAATGGCAACCCTTCCAGGTCCCATTCCACCATGTGGAAACTTTCCTTTCATTTTGTTCAATAAACTGCAGTGCGGTTCACTCTCCTGGTCTGTGGACTCTTTTTGAGCTGTAACACTCACCACCAATGTCCGCAGCTTCATTCTTCAAAGTTAGCAAGACCAGGAACCCATCAAAAAAAACTCCTGACTTATTGTGAGGGCTTGTCCAGGATTTCCAAAGTGGTGAGTAACATTGGACCTCTTTCTTTCTTTCTTTCTTTCTTTCTTTTTTATTATACTTTAAGTTCTAGGGTACATGTGCACAACGTGAAGGTTTGTTACCTATGTATACATGTGCCATGTTGGTGTGATGCACCCATTAACTTGTCATTTACATTAGGTATTTTATTAGGTATTTTATTCTCTTTGAAACAATTGTGAATGAGAGTTCACTTACGGTTTAGCTCTCTGTCTGTTATTGGTGTATAGGAATATTTGTGATTCTTGCACACTGATTTTGTATCCTGAGACTTTGCTGAAGTTGCTATCAGCTTAAGGAGATTTGGGGCTGAGATGATGGGGTTTTCTAAAAATGGATGGAATGATACCATCTCCTCTTTGAATCTCTGGTAGTGTTCGGCTGTGAATCCATCTGGTCCTGGACTTTTTTTGGTTGGCAGGCTATTAATTATTGCCTCAGTTTCAGAACTTGTTATTGGTCTATTCAGGGATTCAACTTCCTCCTGGTTTAGTCTTGGGAGGATGTATGTGTCCAGGAATTTATCCATTTCTTCTACATTTTCTAGTTTATTTGCGTAGAGGTGTTTATAGTATTCTCTGATGGTAGTTTGTATTTCTGTGGGATCAGTGGTGATATCCCCTTTATTGTTTTTTAATGTGTCTATTTGATTCTTCTCTCTTTTCTTCTTTATTAGTCTTCCTAGCAGTCTATAAATTTTCTTGACCTTTTAAAAAAAAAACAGCTCTTGAATTCATTGATTTTTTTGTGTCTCTATCTCCTTCAGATGTGCTCTGATCTCAGTTATTTCTTACCTTCTGCTAGCTTTTGAATGTGTTTGCTCTTGCTTCTCTAGTTCTTTTAATTGTGATGTTAGGGTGTCAATTTTAGATCTTTCCTGCTTTCTCTTGTGGGCATTTAGTGCTATAAATTTCCCCCTACACATTGCTTTAAATGTGTCCCAGAGATTCTGGTATGTTGTATCTTTGTTCTCATTGGTTTCAAAGAACATCTTTATTTCTGCCTTCATTTCGTTTTGTCCCCAGTAGTCATTCAGGAGCAGGTTGTTCAGTTTTCATATAGTTGAGTGGTTTTGAGTGAGTTTCTTAATCCTGAGTTCTAGTTTGATTGCACTGTGATTGGAGAGACAGTTAGTTACAATTTCTGTTCTTTTACATTTGCTGAGAAGTGCTTTACTTCCAACTATGTGGTCAATTTTGGAATAAGTGCGATGTGGTGCTGAGAAGAATGTACATTCAGTTTATTTCGGGTGGAGAGTTCTGTAGATATCTATTAGGTCCACTTGGTGCAGAGCTGAGTTCAAGTCCTGGATATTCTTGTTAACTTTCTGTCTCGTTGATCTGTCAGATGTTGACAGTGGAGTGTTAAAGTCTCCCATTATTATTGTTTGGGAGTCTAAGTCTCTTTGTAAGTCTCTAAGGGCTTGCTTTTTGAAACTGAGTGCTCCTGTATTGGGTGCATATATATATTTAAGATAGTTAGCTCTTCTTGTTGAATTGATCCCTTTACCATTATATAATAGCCTTCTTTGTCTCTTTTGATCTTTTTTGGTTTAAAATCTGTTTTATCAGAAGCTAGGATTGCAACCCCTGCATTTTTTGTTTTCCATTTGCTTGGTAGATCTTCCTCCATCCCTTTATTTTGAGTCTATGTGTGTCTCTTCATGTGAGATGGGTCTCCTGAATACAGCACACTGATGGGTCTTGACTCTGTATCCAATTTGCCAGTCTGTGTCTTTTAATTGGAGCATTTAGCCCATTTACATTTAAGGTTAATATTGTTATGTGTGAATTTGATCCTGTCGTTACAATGTTAGCTGGTTATTTTGCTCACTACTTGATGCAGTTTCTTCCTAGCATCAGTGGTCTTTACAATTTGGCATGTTTTTGCAGTGGCTGGTACCAGTTGTTCCTTTCCATGTTTAGTGCTTCCTTCAAGAGCTCTTGTAAGACAAGCCTGGTGGTGACAAAATCTCTCAGCATTTGTTTGTCTGTAAAGGATTTTATTTCTCCTTCACTTATGAAGCTTAGTTTGGCTGGATATGAAATTCTGGGTTGAAAATTCTTTTCTTTAAGAATGTTGAATATTGGCCCCCACTCTCTTCTAACTTGTAGAGTTTCTGCCGAGAGATCCACTGTTAGTCTGATGGGCTTCCCTTTGTGGGTAACCCGACCTTTCTCTCTGGCTGCCATTAACATTTTTTCCTTCATTTCAACTATGGTGAATCTGACAATTATGTGTCTTGGGTTTGCTCTTCTCGAGGAGTATCTTTGTGGTGTTCTCTGTATTTCCTGAATTTGAATGTTGGCCTGCCTCGCTAGGTTGGGGAAGTTCTCCTGGATAATATCCTGCAGAGTGTTTTCCAACTTGGTTCCATTCTCCCCATCACTTTCAGGTACACTAATCAGATGTAGATTTGGTCTTTTCACATAGTCTCATATATCTTGAAGGGTTTGTTCATTTCTTTTTACACCTTTTTTTCTCCAAACTTCTCTTCTCACTTCATTTCATTCATTTGATCTTCAATCACTGACACTCTTTCTTCCACTTGATCAAATTGGCTACTGAAGCTTGTGCATGCATCACGTAGTTCTCGTGCCATGGTTTTTAGCTGCATCAGGTCATTTAAGGAATTCTCTACACTGTTTATTCTAGCTAGCCATTCTTCCAATCTTTTTTCAAGGTTTTTGGCTTCTTTGCAATGGGTTTCAACATCCTTCTTTAGCTTGGAGAAGTTTGTTAGTACCGATAATCTGAAACCTTCTTCTTTCAACTCGTCAAAGTCATTCTGCGTCCAGCTTTGTTCCATTGCTGGTGAGGAGGTGCATTCCTTTGGAGGAGAAGAGGCTTTCTGATTTTTAGAATTTTCAGCTTTTCTGCTCTGGCTTTTCCCCATCTTTGTGGTTTTATCTACTTTTGATCTTTGATGTTGATGATGTACAGATGGGGTTTTGGTGTGGATGTCCTTTCTGTTTGTTGGTTTTCCTTCTAACAGTCAGGAACTTCACCTGCAGGTCTGCTGGAGTTTGCTGGAGGTCTACTCCAAACCCTGTTTGCCTGGGTATCACCAGCGGAGGTTGCGGAACAGCAAATATGGCAGAATGGCAAATGTTACTGTCTGATCCTTCTTTGGAAGCTTTGTCTCAGAGGGGCACCCAGCTGTATGAGGTGTCAGTTGGTCCCCAGTGGGAGGTGTCTCCCACTTAGGCTGCTTGGGGGTCAGGGACCCACTTGAGGAGGCAGTCTGTGTATTCTCAGGTCTCAAACTCCATGCTGGGAGAAGCACTACTCTCTTCAAAGCTGTCAAACAGGGACATTTAGTGGGCAGAAGTTTCTGCTGCCTTTGTTCAGCTATGCCCTGCCCCCAGAGGTGGAGTCTATATTGGCAGGCAGGCCTCCTTGAGCTGCGGTGGGCTCCATCCAGTTCGAGCTTCCTGGTCACTTTGTTTACTTACTCAAGCCTTAGCAATGGTGGATGCCCCTCCCCCAGCCTCGCTACCACCTTGCAGTTAGATCTCAGACTGCTGTGCTAGCAGTAAGTGAGGTTCCGTGGGCATGGGACCCTCAGATCCAGGCACGGGGTATAATCTCCTGGTGTACCATCTGCTAAGGCCATTGGAAAAGTGCAGTATTAGGGTGGGAGTGTCCTGATTTTCCAGGTACCATCTGTCATGGCTTCCCTTTGCTAAGAAAGGGAATTCCCTGACCCCTTGCACTTCCCAGGTGAGGCGATACCCCACCCTTTTCTGTGGGCTGCACCCACTGTCTGACAAGCCCCAGTGAAATGAACCTGGTACCTCAGTTGGAAATGCAGAAATCACCTGTCTTCTGCATTGCTCACTCTGGGAGCTACAGACTGGAGCTGTTCCTATTTGGCCATCTTGGAACCTCGACATTGGACCTCTTTCACTTGCTACTCTGCTCTATTTTTCTTTAGAATCAGGGGCAAACACTGGACACCTGTTGGCCATTTGAAAGCGACAAGCACATCTGCCAGACTAAAGACACAGGTGTAAGTCTTTCTGGGAAATGGGTCTGTAACAACCCCTGACCCTTCTGAGTTGGGAGCATTGATTTGCCTGGAACCAGTTCCCACTTTCTCTGCATTTTCTGGATTGAACTGAGGGCCAGCCAAGGGTGGAAAACAGTAGTGCTGAGCTCCCAGTACTACCCAGTCAAGATCATGGTGCTGTGTGAAACCTTTGTTAAGCATCTGCCCAAATGCACTTTACCCACCCTTCTAGACCCATGCCTCCTGGGTCCAAACGTCTGTAGGGAAGACTTTCTTAAGACCCTCTCTTCCAGGATTTTCTCTACCCCGGGACAAAAACCCTCTGGATTAGGAATCTAAAACAATTAGGATGGCAACCCTCAGATCCATGTTCCTGGTGTCACATGGCTTATTCTTATGTAGATGGGCAACAATACAAATATGCAGGGCGTGTTCCCCATATTCAGCAACCAAGACAACACCCAGGACAATATAGTGTGTGCCAATGGTTACTGGAAGGCTTAGGCCATTTATCTTTCTGTCATCCCCACTTCACTGGGAACCATTTCACCTATCGTCTCTCTTGTTTGGGATCAGCAATCCTAACTGTGGAGCTCTTCCACTCGGGGTACCGCTCACACTGTAGGAGTTAAGTAATATAATAGACCATTGACTGGGAGACCAAAAGTCATGTTCTTATGATGGAAAGTGGGGACAAAGGCTAGTACATGAGATGCTATTTCAGCCTTGGCCCAACACCCCATTGCCCCCCACCTTAAAATTGCTATGTCTGTGTACAATCTTTAAGGAGTTTATCTTATTGGGGTAGTTTCATGCTCAGAAATATGCTAACTAGAGCCTCATTAACCACCTAAGAATATGCCCCAGACTTAGAATCCACTCACAGGAACAAAACTGTTTCAGGCACGCTAGTAAGAGGCCAACAAACCCAGCAGCCTGCCCTCGTTTTTTGTGGCTAAGAAGGGAGGGAAAAGAGTGCAGTTGAAGCTGCTATGTCAGTAAGCACAATTAAATCTGATAAGCAGGGTTCCATGGGTGATTGTGCACCCTGGAAAAAGGACACTAAAACAGTAGGGGACACCTAGTACCAGTGTCCACTGGGAATGACTAGGAGTGCAGGCATCCCTATGCTCTTCTTTAATATGGGAGACGTTCCCTCCAAAGCAAAGTCACCCCTGAGGTATATTCTGAGTAACTGGAACCAATTTGATCCCAGACATTGAAGAAGAAGTGGTTCATATTTTTCTGCAGCACTACCTGGCCACAATATCCTCTTCCAGGAGGAGAACAATGGCCACCTGAGGGAAGTATAAACTATAATATCATCCTGCAACTAGATCTATATTGTAAATGAGAAGGCAAGTGGAGCGAGGTACCATATGTTCAGACCTTCTTCTTATTAACAAACAACAAACGATTGTGTAAGACATATAACCTGCACCCGACAGGGAGTCCTCAAAGTCTACTCCCATATCCATGCCACCCCACTTCTCTTTCTCCTACTAATGCTGATCCCTCTCTGGCCTCTATGGCCAAAAAGGGAACAAATAAAAGAGCCTCTAAAGAGCCAAGAGACCCCACTGGCCCTTGGCTCTGTCCTCTTCAGGCTATAGGAGGGGAATTTGGCCCAGCCTGAGTACATGTTCCCTTTTGATCTAAAGCAAATTAATGCAGACTTACAAAAGTTCTCAGATGACCCTGACAGATACACAGATGTCCTACAGGATCTGGGATAATCTTTTGAACTTTGCAGGAGAGATTTCATGTTATTGCTCGATCAGACCCTAACCTTTAATGAGAACAATTCTGCTTTAACAGCAGCCTAAGAGTTTGGGGTTACCTGGTGCCTCAGTCAAGTAAGTGATAGAAGGGTACCAGAGGAGACAGAGTGGTTTCTTGTGGGACAGCAAGCAGTTCCTAGTATGGATTCCCACTGGGACCCTAACTTGGATCATGGGGACTGAAGCTGCAAGCATTTACTGACCTGTATCCTAGAAGGGTTAAGAACTAGGAAAAAGCCTAGTCAATGATGTCTACTATGACCCAAGCGAAGGAAGAAAACCTCCTGCCTTCCTCAAAAGACTGAGGGAGGCTTTGAGAAATTATACTCCCCTGTCACCAGATTCCCTTGAAGGCCAGTTAATTTTAAAGGACACATTTATTACTCAGTCAGCTGTAGACATTAGGAAAAAGCTCCAAAAGTTAGCATTGGGCCCCAAGCAAAATTTGGAGGCAATATTAAACCCGGCAACTTTGTGTTCTATAATAGGTACCAAGAGGAACAGACCAAAAAGGAAAAGCAGGATAAGAGAAAGGCCGCGACCTTCATCATGGCCTTCAGTCAAACAAACCTTGGTGGTTCAGAAAGGAGAAAAAATGGAACAGGCCAATCACCCAGCAGGGCTTGTTATCAGTGCAGTTTACAAGGACACTTTAAAAAAGATTGTCCAATGAGAAACAAGCCACCCCCTCATCCATGTTCACTATGTCAAGGTGATCACTGGAAGCCACACTGCCCCAGAGGATGAAGGTTCTCTGGGCCAGAATCCCCCAACCAGATGATCCAGCAACAGGACTGAGGGTGCCTGGGGCAAGTGCCAGCTCATGTCATCACCCTCACAGAGTCCTGGGTAAGTTTGACCATCAAGGGCCAGGAAATTGACTTTCTCCTGGACACTGGCATGGCCTTCTGAGTTCTACCCTTCTGCCCTGGATGGTTGTCCTCAAGGTCTGTTACCATCCAAGGGATCCTGGGACAACTTGTAACCAGGTGTTTCTCCCACCCCCTTAGCTGCAACTTGGAAAACTTACTTTTCTCTCATGTCTTTCTCGTCATGCCCAAGAATCCCACACCCTTACTGGGGAGGGACATGTTAGTCAAAGCAGGAGCTATCATCTATATGAATACAGGGAACAAAACACCTATCTGTTGTCCCCTACTTGAGGAAAAAATCAATCCTGAGGTTTGGGCATTAGAAGAACAAAGAATGCCTGTCCAGTCCAAATCAAGCTAAAAGACCCCATCTCTTTCCCTTACCAAAGACAATCCCCCCAAGACCCAAAGCTCAAAAGGGATTACAAGGTATCGTTAAACATTTAAAAGCCAAAGGCCTAGTAAGATGTTGTAACAGCCCCTGTAACACCTCAATTCTAGGGGTACAAAAACCAAATGGTCAATGCAGGTTAGTGCAGGACCTCAGGCTCATTAATGAGGCCATAATTTCTTTACACCCAGCTGTACCTAACCCGTATACATTACTCTCTCAAACACCAGAAGAAGCAGAGTGGTTTACAGTCCTGGATCTTAAAGATCCCTTTTTCTGTATCCCTCTACACCCTGACTCTCAATTCCTGTTTGCCTTTGAGGATCCCTCAGATCAAACAACTCAGCTCACCTGAACAGTCTTGCCCCAAGTATTTAGAGACAGTCCTCACCTGTTTGGCTAAGCATTGGCCCAAGATTTAAGTCACTTCTTGCACCCAGGTACCCTAATTCTTCAATATGTGGATAACTTACTTCTAGCTACCTGTTCAGAGACCCTGTGTCATCAGGCTACCCAAGACCTTTTAAACTTTCTAGCTGACCGAAGTTACAAAGTATCTAAATCAAAGGCCCAACTTTGTTTACAGCAGGTCAAATACCTGGGGCTGTTTTTGGCTAAAGAAACCAGGGCCCTCAGCAAAGAATGTATCCAACCTATACTGGCTTATCCTTGCCCTAAGACATTAAAACAGTTGCGAGATTTCTTGGAATAACTGGTTTTTGCTGACTATGGATCCCCAGATATGGCAAAATGGCCAGGCCACTTTACATTCTAATTAGGGAGACCCAAAAAGCTAACACCCATTTGATAGAATGGGGATTAGAGGCAGAGGCAGCCTTCAGAACCCTAAAACAGGCCCTAACACAAGCCCCAGTTTTGCATCTACGTACGGGACAAAATTTCTCTTTATATGTCACAGAAAGAATGGGACTAGCCATTGGAGTCCTTACCCAGACTCGAGGGACTACTATACAGCCTGTAGCATATTTGAGTAAAGAAATTGATGTGGTCACAAAGGGTTGGCCTCATTGTCTATGGGTGGCCATTTTAGTATCAGAGGTCATCAAAATAATACAAGGAAGAGACCTCACTGTATGGACTACTCACGATGTAAACAGCATACTAACTGCTAAAGGAGGTTTGTGGCTGTCAGACAATCACGTACTTAGGCACCAGGCCTTATTATTTGAGGGACCAGTGCTACAGATGTGCATTTGTGCACCTCTTTACTCGGCTACCTTTCTCCCAGAAAACAAAGGACCAATAGAACACGGCGGTCAACAGGTCATAGCCCAAACTTATGCCGTCCAGGAGGATCTTTTAGAGGTCCCCTTAACCAACCCGACCTCAACCTATATACTGAGGGAAGTTCATTTGTAGAAAGGGGATTATGAAGGGCAGGATATGCCATAGTTAGTGAGAAAGCAGTTACTTGAAAGTGAGCCCCTTCCCCCAAGGACCAGCACCCAGTTAGCAGAACTAGTGAAAGTTACCCAGGCTTTAGAGCTGGGAAAGGGAAAAAGAATAAATGTGTATATAGACAGCAAATATGCTTATCTAGTTACACATGCCCATGCTGCCATATGGAAAGAAAGAGAGTTCCTAATCTCTGTAGGAACACCCAATAAATACCATAAATAAATTATGAAATTATTACAGGCAGTGCAAAAACCCAAGGAAGTGGCAGTCTTACACTGCCAAGGCCATCAAAAAGGAGAAGGAAAGGAAGGAGAAGGAAAGGAAGCAGAAGGAAATTACCAGGCAGAAGCTGAGGCCAAAGTCACCACAAGACAGGATCTTCCATTAGAAACACCTATGGAGGGACCCCTGGTATGGGATAATCTCCTTTGGGAGACCAGGTCCCAGTACCCCATGCAGAAACAGAATGGGGACTTTCATGGGGACATAGTTTTCTCCCCTTGGGATGGCTAGCTACAGAGGAGGGAAGGGTGCTCATACCCTCAGCTAATCAATGGAAAAATGCTTCATCAAACATTCCATATGGGTATTAAGAATAACCATCAAAAGGCCAAATCTCTGTTCACTGGACAAGACCTCCTTAAAGCTCTCCAGCAGATAGTCAAGGCCTGCAAAGTGTACCAAAGGAATAACCCCTTGGTCCATCCTGAAGCCCCTCAGGGAGAACAAAGGACAGGGCACTACCTTGGAGAGGGTTGGCAGTTAGATTTCACTCATATGCCTAAGTCACGGGGACTTCAATACTTATTAGTCTGTGTTGATACCTTCACAAATTGGATTGAAGCCTTCCCCTGTGAAACAGAAAAGTCCCAGAAGGTAATCAAAGCCCTGGTTCCTGAAATAATTCCTAGGTTTGGACATCCCCTTAGTTTACAAAGTGATAATGGCCCAGCTTTCAGAGATACAGTGACTCGGAGAATTTCCAAGACACTAGGGATACAATATCACCTTCATCATGCCTGGAGACCACAATCCTCAGGGAAGGTCGAGAAGATGAATGAAACACTCAAAAGGCACTTAAGGAAATTAACACAAGAAACTCACCTCCCATGTACTACCATCTTACCCATAGAATTATTAAGGGTCTGAAATTCTCCCCACAAGATAGGACTCAGTCCTTATGAAATGCTATATGGACAATATTTTCTCACAAACAACCTCTTCCTTGATCAAGAAACTGCCAACTTAGTCAAGGACATAACTTCTTTGGCTAAATACCAACAAATCCTTAAGACATTACCTGAGAGACGCCACTGAGAAAAGGGAAAATAATTGTTCCATCTTGGGGATCTAGTATTAGTCAAGTCCCTCCCTGCCAACTCCCCATCCCTAGATCCACTGTGGGAAGGACCATATTCGGTTATCTTCTCCTCTGCAACTGCAGGCAAGGTGGTTGGAGTAGAGTCTTGGATCCATCACACCCAAATCAAACCTTAGATGACAACCCGAAAAACCTGCGCAATCATCAGCTCAGGAATCTAAGAGTCAGCCAGACAAACCTTCTTAAACCTGTGAGCCATTGGAAGACCTACGTATCTTCTTTTGGAAGGAAAAAGCACAGGAAAGTAATTAGTGCTCATAAGCTCTACCTCAGTTCTTGTTTTAAAAACAGAGCGTATTCTAATATCCTAAATTTCTCTGTGTTTGCCTAAGTCTTAACATTTTCCCACTCAATATTTTCCCCTAACTTTGAGGGAATTATAAACATGTCCTCCTGGTTTTCATTTGAAGCACATCCCAGCCGGAGTAACTCATCCTGATGGGTTTGCATGAACCATAATTCCCCCTTATGTACAGCAGTTCCAGCCTCTCAACATAAGGGTGGAAACCTCTGTGACCTTATACATAGGTAACACTTAAAAAGGCCCAGGATTTTTTCATCCTAGTGGTAGGTCCAATTTTCCTGAGATGGCTCAAGCAGCCTTAAAAGCAGCCACCACCATTCTCTGACAATTCACCATATCAGTCATCCCAATCATAGGTTCTATGGGCACAGTAACCTCCTTCTCTTCACCTGCACTCCTTCGTATCTACTGTCAAGTGTTCCCAGGATCACAAGATGTGGGACATGTGGCTGGCTGCAACTATACACTTTCCTTGGGTATAGAGTCCAAATATTCTAATTCCTACAGTACCACTACTGGTACTCCCACATTTTGTGGAAATAAACAAGAGCTCCTTGGAGATCCCATTTCAGTCACCTATCCCTTAACATTTACCAACCTGAGCCAAATAATTCCCCCAGCAGAGGCCAAGACAATAAGCAATTACTGATGAGGCAGAATTCCCTTTGTCCAGGATATTCCCCTCCTGGGACTTTGTCCCTCTCTTACAGGTGAAGGGTTAAAACTCCATTGCTCCCTGCTTCCTGTCCCTAGAGCGTGAGTTTTTCTTAATGTATTTAGCCCTCGGTTTGCCTTAGAGGAACCCCATCATATGTCCTTGTCAAATTCTATTCAGCTCCAACCACTAGGAGTGGCCCATTTGTCCTGAACCGTCAAATTATGGGAATGAGAAATTAATGCAGACCAAGCTCAGCCCTTATTAGATTTTCAGCTATGGGGTATATAGAACTCTGGCAAGGAGTTTTCTTTGAGTGTGGAAATCCTTCTATGTTTGCCTCCCCACCAACTGGATGGGAACTTGTACTTTAGCCTACACAGTACCTCCTGTGACTTACTCCTTTTCAGAAGAGGCAGTAACTGTGCCCATTCATGCTAAGCTTCAGCCAAGAGCAATCTCGCTCCTTCTTCTATTGGCTGGTTTAGGATTTACTACCACCCTATGAACCAGAATCACTGGACTCACAGTGTCCTTAACATCCTCTAAAGAACTAAGAGAAAGTCTAGATGAAATCTCTGTCCAACTTACTCAAATCCAGGACCAAATAGACTCATTAGCAACTGTGGTTCCCCAGAACCAACAAGCACTAGATCTCCTCACTACTGAAAGGGGAGGGACATACCTTTTTCTGAATGAGGAGTGTTGTTTTTATGTCAATAAATCAGGCATAGTCAGATATGGTATTAAACCACTTCAGGATAGAGGCAGCAGACTACATGGTGGGACAACCGAAGCTATCTCATGGTTCTTACAGTGTGTTCTCCCCTGGTTTCTTCCATTTTTAGGTCCCCTCCTTAAGATTATTCTAGGAGTAACTTTTGGCCCATGTCTTTTCAATTCCCTCATCTGTTTCATTTCTTCATGAATAGAATCAATGAAACTGCAGATGGAACCTCGGATGCCTTCAACCAGCACCTATTATCAAGGACCCCTAGACTGGCCTGTCAGCCCATACCCAGATGTTGACACCAAAACCACCTCTCATGAGGAAACCTCAGCTGCAGGGCCTCTTCTATGCCCCTATTCAGCAGGAAGCAGTTATAGTGGTCATTGTCCCACACCCCAACAGCAGTTGGGCTCTCCTATTGAGAGGGGGGACTGAGGGGTGGAGTTGGCAGGACTTCCTGGGCTGGTTTGAGGACTTTTGCAAAAGACCCCTGTGACTCAGGGTTTGAGTTCTTAACCATTCAAGTGAAGGATTCAAAATTAACCACTCCGACGGAGGATTGAAAAAAGAACCACTCTCAATGGACAAAAAGAAAGGAAGAAGAGAGGGTAACACAGGAATATAAGCCCTAGCCACCCGAACCAGCAACAGCAACCCTTCTGGGTCCCCTTCCACCATGTGGAAGCTTTCCTTTCACTTTGTTCAATAAACTGCACTGCTGCTCACTATCCTGGTCCATGGACTCTTTTTGGGCTGTGAACACTCACCACGAAGGTCTGCAGCTTCGTTCTTTGAAGTTAGCAAGACCAGGAACGCATCAGCAGAAAAAACACCTGACTGAATATGACCCAGCAATTCCATACCTAAGTATATAGCCAAGAGAAATGAATTCATATATCTTCATGGAAACATGTATACAAATGTTCTCAGGTTATTAATAATAGCCACAAAGCAGAAACCATCCAAATGTCCATCAACAATTGAGTGGATAAATAAAATGTGGTATGGCCATACAGCAGAATATTATTCAGCCATAAAAAAAGAATGAAGTACACTTTGCCCTCAAACAACACATGTTTGAACTGTGAGGGTCCACCTGTACACAAATTTTCTTCCACCTCTGACACTCCTGAAATGAGACCAATCCCTCCTCTTGCCCCTTCTCCTCAGACAATATGAAGACAGTAAGGATGAAGAACTTTATGATGACCCATTTCCACTTAATGAATAGTAAATACATTTTCTCTTCCTTGTGATTTTCTTAATAACATTTTCCTTCTTCTAGCTTATTTTATTGTAAGATAAATATATTTTACCAATTGTATTGTGTAATACATTTAACATGCAGTATATTGTTTCTATTGCTTATGATATCAGAAAGACATCTGGTCAACAGCAGGCTATTAGTAATTAAGTTTGGAGAAGTCAAAAGTTATACTCAAATTTTTGACAGTGCCAAAGGTCAGTGCCCCTAACTCCTATATTGTTCAAAGGTCAACTGGTCTGATTAATGCCACAATCACATAAGCCTTGAAAACATTTTGCTAAGTGAAAGAAGACAGACACAAAAGGACAAATATATAATTCCATTTATATGAAATGTTCAGAATACTCAAATCTGTAGAGACAGAAAGTAGATTAGTTGTTTCCAGGGACTGGGAGCAAAGGAAAAGGGGAGTGACTGCTAATAAGCCTAGTTTTTTTTTTTTTCTTTTTCAGGGTAGTGGGGGCAGGTGATGAAAATGTTCTGAAATTAGTTAGTGGTGATGGCTATGCAGCTTTGCGAATATACTAAAAACCACTGACTTGTACACTGTAACAGGATGTATCTTATGGTTACGTGAATAATATCTCAATTTAAAAATAGATTATGCTGTTTCAAGACATTGAATAGTTTGGTTTTAGCTCGACTAATGAGTTATTGTTAATGATGTTTTGGAAGTGATATTACATCTAGAAAGAGAAAATGAGAGAAATATTCTGCATAAGGTAAACTCTTTGGTTTATTGAATGCCCCTTCAATCTGCCCCTCTCCACACCAGATGGATTTGCATTATATGTCATTACATTAGAAATATGACTACTTCTTTTCTGATTGGTCTATGCAAGGGATCCACAAGTAATCCCACAACAGCATGAAGACATTTTACTTTAAAAAATAAAAATAAAAATAAACTTACCAAACAGGTACATCTTTAAGGAGTTTATATTAAATAGTGAAATTCTTATTATTTAAAAATATGATAACATTCACAAAGATTGATTTGCATATGCCTTAAGAAACATGTGATCAAAAGGTCACCAGTATATTATAATCAGTATTCTGAAAGGATTTGCAAACTACAGCTCCGGGGCAACATCTGGGCTGTAAAGGCACTTTTTGTGGATTTCAGGATATTTTGTAAGCCAAAAAACCTTATAAAAATTCTGAGTTGATGTCTTCTTTAACAAAATTGAAAGACCTGGCAACGCTTCCTCTATTTTATTCCAAGAAAACAGTGGGCTGGAGGTAAAAAGTGGCTGCTCCTTTTGGATGGGGCTGTCAATTTCTACTTTGCCACAGTCCCTGACATTCTGTGTTGATCACATACTTAGCCCATGTCATACATTTACACCAATTCCTTGATTGTTTAGGCATTTGGGGTTACGACTTCTTTTGAAATTTTGAGGGTGTCAGAACTTTTGGTATTTTCTTTATTCCCCCCACCCATTTTTCTTTTCTTCTTTTCCTCCCTTCCTTCTTTCTTCTGTCCTTTTTTTCTTCCTTCCTTCTCTTCTCTCTTTGTTCCCCTCTCTCTGATTCTCTCTCTTTCTCTTGGTGCATACAAACTTGTGTTTGTCACCCAATTAGCTCAGATTCACAGAACAGTTGGATTTAGGCTCATTAACACCTTTATTCTTTTTTTTTTTTTTTTTTTTTATCAGTATAGCCTGACTTGGAGAATGTGGCCATATAAAAACTCGCCAGCACAGCTTTTCATGCAGATCAGAGAGATTACTTTCTTTCTCTATTATGTTAAAATACTTAAAAGACTTTTATTATACTGGTAGTTACAAAGACATCTCCATTTCCTGTCCCACTTTAACTAAATTAATCACAGTAATGACTTTGCCTGCCACAATATTCAAGCAGAAGCACAAAGTAGAGACACTGAGAGCTTGGGTGGCCAATACATTTAGGAAAGTTGGATAATTTTCATAGGGAAGGATGAACTGCCCCTTACTAAGGGCATGCATTTTTTCATGTTGTCTGCTTCTGTAAGACAAAGAAAAGCCCCATAAATGTGAATCTATTATGAGTACATGTTCAGTTCTCCCGGAAGGAGACTCTGGGACTGAGTTTAGTGTGCAGGATATTTACTAAGGACTATGCTGGAATCAACACTTATCCAAGGGACAAGTCAAGTTGTGATGAAGGCCTGAGGAACTTTAAAGCCAGAAAGGTCCTTGAGAGGTATTCCTCATCAGGCCAAAATAGCCAAGCCT
This sequence comes from Papio anubis, assembly GCF_008728515.1. Taxonomy (NCBI): domain Eukaryota; kingdom Metazoa; phylum Chordata; class Mammalia; order Primates; family Cercopithecidae; genus Papio; species Papio anubis. The sequence continues at coordinate 47,824,585 of NC_044980.1, read as the reverse complement.
TTATGCTCCTGTATCAAGAAGTTGTTATTAGCTGTCAACTGCTCCGGGAATGACACGACCTTGAGTGAGGAGACTTTTTGCAAATGAGACAGTCCTTGAAGAGAATGACAGTTCTAATTGTCTTCTGACAAACCTCAGCTGAGGCTTTGGTTCCTTCATTGAAGGAACCAAACCGTAGCTGAGGCAATGATTTCTTCATTGAAGAGGCATCCAGGTGGTAAATTTTAGTCACCACCACAAATGACATAGAACATAGCTGTCAGTTTCAAGCAATCAATTGATGAATCCATTTGTAGGTGGTTTATAAATGTATTAGTTATTCTCATGCTGTGATAAAGAACTGCCTGAGACTAGGTAGTTTATAAAGGAAAGAGGTTTAATTGACTCATAGTTCCAGGCTGCTAGGGAAGCCTCATGAAACTTACAATCATGAAGGCACTTCTTCACAGGGCAGCAGGAGAGAGAATGAGTGCAAGCAGGGGAAATGCCAGATGGTTATAAAGCCAAAAGGACTCGTGAGACTCACTCATTATCACAAAAACAGCATGGGAAAACAGCCTCTATGATCCAATTACCTCCACCTGGTCCTGCCCCTGACATGCGGAGATTATCACGGTGACATTTGGGTGTGAACACAGAGCCAAACCATATCTGTGAATATAGTAGGTATTTAGGTGGAATGGACTTCATTTTATTTTCAATCACTTGATGACTGAATTTTAAGTCTCTTTCTTTCTCTCTTGCTTTTAAACTGGGAATAAAATGTGCAAACCAGTACAAACTGGGATGCCAACAACATACATGTCAACTGTAGGAATCCTATCACCTAAATACCAATACTTATATTAAGGCTGGTGAGAAAAGCAAAATAAAGTCAATAAAAGCTACTTTGGAGGCTGGGTGCAGTGGCACATGCCTGTAATCCCAGCACTTTGGGAGGCTGAGGTGGACGAACTTGAGGTTAAGAGTTTGAGATTAGTCTGGCCAACATGGTAAAACCCCATCTCTACTAAAAATAGAAGAATTAGCTGGACTGGGCACGGTGGCTCATGCGTGTAATCCCAACACTTTGGGAGGCTGAGGTGGGTGGATCACTTGAGCCCAGGAGTTCCACGCCAGCCTGAGCAACATGGCAAAATCCTGTCTCTACGCAAAGTACAAAAATTAGCCTAGCGTGGTGCCTGTAATCCTAGCTACTCAGGATGCTGAGGCAGGAGGATCGCTTGAACTCGGAAGGCAGAGGTTGCAGTGAGCTGAGATCGTGCCACTGCACTCCAGCCTGGATGACAGAGAGAGACCATGTCTCAAAAAAAAAAAAAAAAAAATTAGTTGGACACGGCAGCAGGTGCCTATAATCCTAGCTACTTGGGAGGCTGAGGCAGGAGAATTGCTTATACCTGGGAGGCAGAGGTTGCAGTGAGCCAAGATCACACCACTGCACTCCAGCCAGGGTGACAGAGCCAGACTCCATCTCAAAAAACAAACCAACAAACAAAAACCTACTCTGGAAACATTCCTCATCCCCCTCTCAGGAAGCACAAGCTATTCAGGATCTGTCACAAGTATGATACATCTGCTTTAGGTCTTCAGGAACGGAGCCTTTGTGAGTTTGAGTGATAGGACAGGCAATAGCTTTCTTGGATCTGGACTCACTGAAGCACAAAGACTCCATGAGCTGGCTGAGTGATGACTACTCATTTCTTTACTCTTTTTTATCTCTTTCTTCCTCTTCTCGTTCTCTGAGATCCTCCCAACAACATGTCCCAGTATTGCTGTTGCATTTGGATAACTCAAACAATAATTCACAAATTCTGATTTGTATAATTTCCAGTATATATTTTTTAACTTCCTTAGAGAATCCCAAACTAAATAATGTTTTTCCTTTCTGTGCTTCGTTTGAAATGATCTGCATAGAAACGTCTTCAATAGCGATCTTTATGTTTCGAAAATCAAGACATTGTTTTGACTTCAAAATATTCTCAATCTTTGCTTCACAATGACACTTAGTATCTTTGCAAATGTAGAATCTTTTATTGAGGCTTTTCCTTATTTTATTAACCCTAAATATGTATTCATGAATAAACATTACTTTATGTTACACTTTGAAGTACTATTAAACTTTCTAAAATTTTATTTCAAGCATATTTTGAACAGTAGTATGTTCAAAATATATGTAGTCACTTAAAATAGCCCCCAACACAGATTTATAATCAAATTCAAGACTAGCTGAAGCAAAATAAGAACTTGGAATACAAACTTAAGTCAGATTATCTGATTTCATGATTTCTCTGTAGCAAGTTTGGCTCTGAATTATTTTCTTCACTTTGAGGAGTAAGCTCTGATTTTTCTTTATGTTGGCCAAATTATTATCTAAGGGGTCTGGGGAGTCATGCCCTAAAAACCATAAATTCTCATCAGATGGGCTGACCCTGCATATCATGACTTACTTTCCAACCTAACTCTGGCATAACAAGAAAGAAAATCAAAATGTTTTACCCCAAAATATATTTCCTTACCATACCTTGAATTTGCCCCACAAAGCCTCTTGTGGGAAAAATCCACAATCTATAGCGAATCCCATTTCCTGCTTGATTTCCTTCCTTCCTTTCCAGATCCAGGGGATAATCATCTTAGAGCCAGGTACCCTTTTAAGTCAGATAAGAAATATTTTACAACCTTCTCTCTCTGAAGTCTACTGTCTGAGAGCTTCCTTGGCACAATAAAATGTATTCCCCACAATCCTTGATCTTAACCTGAACACTTCCTTTCTATTGATTTCAGGTCTTCAGATAAATCAACCAATTGTCAACCAGAAAATGTTTAAATTTACCTATAGCCTGGAAGCCCTTGATTTGAGTTGTCCCACCTTTCTGAACCAAACCAATGTATTTCTTAAATGTATTTGATCGATGTCTCATGCCTCCCTAAAATGTATAAAACCCAGTTCTACTCCAATCACCTTGGACACATGTTCTCAGGACCTCCTGAGGGCTGTGTCACAAGCCATGGTCACTCATATTTGGCTCAGAATAAATCTCTTAAAATGTCTTACAGAATTCGACTCTTTACATCAACAATAATTTGGCGCCCAAACACATGGGGCCTCAGAGAAGACTCAGGACTCACAAGGAGTTGCCCAAACTTGGAGCTAAGGTACCAGCGGAGCCCACTGAAGCCTGTCCAACTTTGAGTTTCTCCTCTGGTGGAACTGGTAAGCCCTCCTGAGCCCTGGACCCCCCTAGTTGATAGTCTTTGATTTATTCTGAGCTGGTTTTCTCCTAGGAAATTGTTTAAGGATCATAATTGAGTTTGGAGATGCATTCTAAAGGGAATTCTCTATTGCTTTTACTCCTAAAATTTATCTTGATTTGGTTTTTCTGTGTGCATTTGCATGAGGAATGGAACTGTTGCTTTCACAGATAAATGAGAGACTAAGTTTTTCATCTCCAAAGAGAAAGGACATTTGCTCCTCCTGGCTGAAAGGCACCCCTGGGTGACCAGGAGCCTCGTGGGAGTGTCTGGGGGGTTGATCCCCCACGATGTGCAGCGGCCCTGCAGGAAAATCCCCAACAAGAATTAATTAAAAAACGACTCGTCCAGGAAACGCATATAAGGGCTGATCACCCAGCGTTTTGGGCCCTCTCATAGGTCATAGACCTCTGGAGAGAGAAACTGAGACATGTCAGAGGGTGGAAATGACTCAGTGGTGACACACTGTGGAGTCCTGTCCACAAGGAGCACATCCATCCACTACAGAATAACCCCAGGCAACAGCTCAGTTTCTCCTTTTAAGGAAAAAAAAAAAAAAAAAAAAGCGGGAAACGATTTAAGAATAAGTACAAAACAAGGAGAATGATCCCCTTTCGGGCACTTCATAGGTTTTATGGCACCTCTACTTGACAAAGTTTATGTAAAATGGAACTAATACAGTCTCTGTGCACATTTACATTAGGGAAAAAGAGTCCTAGGGTAGACCTGCAAACTATAGAATACCTAGGTTCTATTTTCTCTTCTGCCTGCTGTAAATCTGCTGTAGCTTTTCTACTGAGATAAAAACCACTGTTCGGATCTGACAGTGCTTTTGCAAGTTGACAAAATTGTATTTATCTCATGGCTAAAGTACTGAAGTAATAGTTATGGGAACTTTGTATTTGTGTGTGTATATGTGTGTATATATTTAAAGGTCTTTATAATAATAGACATATTATTTTATGTTCAATTGGCAATTGAATTCATTTTAATATCCCTCTAGCACACTAGACTAATTTTGCTATCTGATGTTTACTTGAGTTGCCTTTAATATGCAAATTAAGACGTTTGGCGGCTCTTTCTTAGGGTTAGATTTTCTAAAATAAGAAAAAAAGGTCTTTCAGGGATGCCCTCTCTCACCACTCCTATTCAACATAGTGTTGGAAGTTCTGGCCTAGGAGTGAAATCCAGGCAAGAGAAATCAAAGGAGTATTCAGTCAGGAAAAGAAGAAATCAAATTTATCCCTGTTTGCAGATGACATGGTGTATATTTAGAAAACCCCATAAATCTCAGCCCCAAATCTCCTTAAGCTGATAAGCAACTTCAGCAAAAGTCTCAGGATACAAATTAATGGTAATACCTGCAAAAATCACAAGCATTCTTATACAGTGACAGACAAACAGAGGAAGCCAAATCCTTGAATGAACTTCCATTCACAATTGCTTCTGAAAGGGAATAAAAATACCTAGGAATCCAACTTACAAAGGATGTAAAAGCACCTCTTCAAGGAGAACTACAAACCACTGCTCACTGAAATAAAAGGACATAAACAAATGGAAAGACATACCATGCTCATGGATAAAGGAAGAATCAATATAAAGTGAGATGGCCATACTGCCCGAGGTAATTTACAGATTCAATGCCATCCCCATCAAGCTACCAGTGCTTTCTTCACAGGTGGAAAAACACTTTAAAAGTTCATAAGGAGCCAAAAAGAGCCCACATCTCCAAGACAATCCTAAGTCAAAAGAACAAAGCTGGAGGCATCCATACTGACTTCAAACTATACTACAGGCTACAGTAACCAAAGGAAACAGCATGGTACTCATGCAAAACAGAGATATAGACCAATGGAGACAGAGCAAGTCCTCAGAAATAATACCACCGTCTACAGCCATCTGATCTTTGATAAACCTAGGAAAAACAAGAAATGGGGGGAAAGGATTCCCTATTTGAATAAATGGTGCTAGGAAAATTATTTATTATAAGTAGAAAGCTGAAACTGGATACTTTCCTTATTCCTTATATGAAAATTAATTCAAGATGGATTAGAACTTAAATGTAGAGCTAATACCCTAAAACCCTAGAAGAAAACCTAAATCATACCATTTCAGGACATAGGCATGGGCAGACTTCATGTCTAAAACACCAAAAAGCAAGCAGCAGCAAAAGTCAAAATTGACAAATGGGATCTAATTAAACTAAAGAGCTTCTGCACAGCAAAGAAACTACCATCAGGTGAATGGGCAGCCTGCAGAATGGGAGAGAAAATTTTTGCAGTCTACTCATCTGACAAAGGGCTGATAGCCAGAACCTACAAAGAACTCAAAACAAATTTACAAAGGAAAAATGTAAACAACCCCATAAAAGTAGGCAAAGGATAGCAGACAGACACATTTCTCAAAGAGGACATTCATATAGCCAACAGACACATGAAGAAATGCTCATCATCACTGGCCATCAGAGAAATGCAAATCAAAACCACAATGAGATACCATCTCACACCAGTTACAATGGCAATCATTAAAAGTCAAAACAACAGGTGCTAGAGGATGTGGAGAAATAGGAGCACTTTTACACTGTTGGTGGGATTATAAACTGGATTCAATCATTATGGAAAACAGTATGGCGATTCCTCCAAGGATCCTAGAGCGAGAGTACCATATGACCTGGCCATCCCATTACTGGGAGTATATACCCAAGGATTATAAATCATGCTGCTATAAAGACACATGCACACGTATATGTTTATTGCAGCACTATTCCTATGTAAAGGAACTTGGAATCAACCCAAATGTCCATCAGTGACAGACTGGATTAAGAAAATGTAGCTTTATACCATGGAATACTAGCAGGCATGGTGGCCTTTGTAGGGACATGGAAGCAGCTGGAAACCATCATTCTCAGCAAACTGTCGCAAGAACAGAAAACCAAACATCGCATGTTCTCACTCATAGGTGGGAACTGAACAATGAGATCACTTGGACTCGGGAAGGGGAACATCACACACCGGGGCCTATCACGGGGAGGGGGGAGGCGGGAGGGATTGCATTGGGAGTTATACCTGATGTAAATGACGAGTTGATGGGTGCTGACAAGTTGATGGGTGCAGTACACCAACATGGTACAAGTATACATATGTAACAAACCTGCACATTATGCACATGTACCCTAGAACTTAAAGTATAATAATAATAAGAAATAAATATTAAAAAATGCACAAATACAAAACTAAATAATTGCTTAAAACAAAATTTTATTACAAAGAGTTATTTTTAATACAAGATATTTTAAAATTTTTTAATGCCATAATCTGTTTTTTTAACATTCTTCAGGTTGATATCTTAAAAGTGACAAGCTTTCTCTTTTGAAAAGGTCGTGAATGATGACTCTCTCCTTCACCTTTTTTTGGTTCCTGTAACTTTACTAATTATCTGCATTAAGGGAGAAAAATTGTTTCTAAAAACAGGCAAATAAGGTATGTTTTTTTTTTGAACATGTCTTTTATTGTGCATGCCTGTTATATCTCTAACTTTATATGTGTCATGTAGAGGTGATATTTCAATACCTAACTGCATCAAAAAGCTCTAATCAATTAACTTACAAAAATGTAAATGCTTTTCAGATTAGTAAAAGCTAGCTCAGATGCTTTTTAATTTACATTACTTTGGTAATCTTTGGTAAAAATTAATTTGGTAAATTTAATCTCAAAATTGTCCAGTAATTTAAAAACCTTAAAGTCATGTTTAAATGCTTGTTTTCTTTTTCCCACAGAAATTTGGGTTACTAAAAAGTTAAAATAGTAAAAGCATGAAATGTGCCTTTGTTAGAATTTATAAACACAACGATGTTAATTCTCAAAATATGTTACTTTTATTTTTTTGTTTTTGTTTTTTCCGATTTATTTATTATTATTATACTGTAAGTTGTAGGGTACATGTGCATAACATGCAGGTTTATTTACATATGTATGCTTGGCCACTTGTTGGTATTGCTGCACCCATCAACTAATCATTACATCAGGTATAACTCTGAAATGCAATCCCTCCCTCCCCTCCCATGATAGGTGTGTGATGTTCACCTTCCCGCAAGGTCAAGTGATTTCATTTATTCAGTTCCACCTATGAGTGAGGAACATGCAGTGTTAGTTTTCTGTTCTTGTGATAGTTACTTACTAAGAATGATGGTTTCCAGCTGCATCCATGTCCCTACAAGGACACAAACTCATCCTTTTTATGGCTGCATAGTATTCCATGGGTGTATGTATTGCCACATTTTATTGTCCAATCTGTCACTGTTGATGGACATTTGGGTTGATTCAAAGTCTTTGCTATTGTGAATAGTGCTGCAATAAACATGCATTATTGCATGTGTCTTTATAGCAGCATGATTTATAATCCTTTGGGTATATACCCAGTAATGGGATGGCCAGGTCATATGGTACTTCTCGTTCTAGATCCTTGAGGAATGCGCCATGCACATTTTCCATAATGATTGAACTGGTTTTATAATCCACCAACAGTGTAAAAGTGTTCCTATTTCTCCACATCCTCATCTAGCACCTGTTATTGTTTCTGACTTTTAATGATTGCCATTGTAACTGGTGTGAGATGGTATCTCATTATTAGTTTTTTTGATTTGCATTTCTCTGATGGCCAGTATTGATAGAGCATTTCTTCATGTGTTGTTGGCTGTATGAATATCTTCTTTTGAGAAATGTCTTATTCGCCATATCCTTTGCTTACTTTTTGATAAAGTTGTTTGTTTTTCTTGTAAAGTTGTTTGGAGTTCACATGGAGTTCTGGCTATCAGCCCTTTGTCAGATGAGTGAACTGCAAAATTTTCTCCCCATTCTGTAGGTTGCCCATTCACTCTGATGAGTAGTTTCTTTTTGCTGTGCCAGAAGCTCTTTAGTTTAATTAGATCCCATTTATCCAATTTTATTTTGCTGCCCGTTGCTTTTGGTGTTTAGACATGAAGTCTTTGCCCATGTATCCTGAATGGTACTACTGGGGTTTTCCTCTAGGATTTTATGGTATTAGGTCTAACATTTTAAGTCTCTAATCCCATCTTGAATTGAATTTTAAAATAAGGAATGAAAGGATCCAGTTTCAGCTTTCTACTTATGGCTAGCCAATTTTCCCAGCACCATTGATTAAATAGAGTCCTTTCCCCATTTCTTGTTTCTCTGAGTTTATCAAAGATCAGATGGCTGTAGATGTGTGGTATTATTTCTGAGACTTTCTGCTGTTCCATTGAATACATATCTCTGTTTTAGTACCAGTACCATGCTGTTTGGTTACTGTAGCCTTGTAGTATGGATTTGAAGTCAGGTAGCGTGATGCCTCCAGCTTATTCTTCTTTTGACTTAAGTTATCTTGGAGATCTTGGGCTCTTTTAGTTCCATATGAACTTTAAAGCAGTTTTTCAATTCTGTAAAACTCATTGGTAGCTTGATGGGATGGCATTGAATCTATAAATTACCTTAGGCAGTATGGCCATTTTCACAATGCAGTTCTTCCTATCCATGAGCATGGTATGTTCTTCCCGTTTGTTTGCCTTCTCTTTTATTTCCAGTGAGCAGTGGTTTGTGGATTCTCCTTGAAGAAGTCTTCATCCCTTAGTTGGATTCTAGGTATTTTATTCTCTTTGAAGCAATTGTGAATGGAAGTTCATTCCTGATTTGGCTCTGTTTGTCTGTCACTGGTGTATAAGAATGCTTGTGATTTTGCATTAATTTTGTATCTGAGACTTTGCTGAAGTTGCTTATCGGCTTAAGGAGTTGCAGGCTGAGACAATGGGGAGTTTTCTAAATATACAATCATGTCATCTGCAAACAGGGACAATTTGACTTCTTCTTTTCTAATGACCACCCTTGGTTTCTTTATCTTGCCTGATTGCCCTAGCCAGAACTTCCAGCACTATGTTGAATAGAATCAGTGAGAGAGGGCATCCTGTCTTGTGCCAGTTTTCAAAGGAATTTTTCCAGTTTTGCCCATTCCAGTATGATATTGGCTGTGGGTTTGTCATGAAACAAGCTCTTATTATTTTGAATCACGTTCCATCAATACAAATTTATTGGCGTTTTAGCATATGAAGGGCTGTTAGATTTTTGTCAAAAGCCTTTTCTGCATCTATTGAGATAATCATGGATTCTGTCTTTAGTTCTGTTTATATGCTGGATTATATTTTATTGATTTGCAGATGAATTGAACCAAGCGTTGCATCGGGATGAAGCCCATGATCATGGTGGATAAACTTTTTGATGTGTTGCTGAATCTGGTTGCATGGTATTTTATTGAGGATTTTTGCGTAGATGTTCATCAGGATATTGGTCTCAAAATTCTTTTTTGTTGTATCTCTACCGGAGGCTTTGGTATCAGGATGATGTTGGCCTCATAAAATGAGTTGGGGAGGATTCCTCTTTTTCTATTGATTGAATAGTTTCCAGAAGGAATGGTACCAACTCCTCCTTGTACCTCTGGTAGAGATTCAACTAATGAATCCATCTGGTCCTGGACTTTTTGGTTGGTAGGCTATTAATTGTTGCCTCAATTTCCAGAGCCTGCTATTGAAGTCTGTTCAAGGGATTCAACTGTATTACCTGGTTTGAGTCTTGGAAGTGTAAGTGTCAGGGAAATTATCGATATTTCTAGATTTACTTCAGTTTGTTTGCGTGAGGTGTTTATATGAAGTGTTATCTGATGGTAGTTTGTATTTCTGTGGGGTCGGTGGTGATATCCGCTTTATCATTTTTAATTCGTCGGTTGATTCTTCTCTCACTTTGCTGCTGTTGAAATTAGCACTGGTGGTCTATCAGTTTGTTGATCTTTTTAAAACCAGCTCCCTGGATTCATTGATTTTTGGAGGTTTTTGTGTCTCTATCTCCTTCAAGTTCTGCTCTGATCTTAGTTATTTCTTGCCTTCTACTGTAAGCTTTCGAAGATATGTTGCTCTTGCTTCTCTGGATTCTTTTTAATTGCGATGTTAGGGTGTCAATTTTAGATCTTTCCTGCTTTCTCTGTAGGCATTTAATTGCTATAGAAATTTCCCTCTACACTGCTTTAAATGTGTCCCAGGATTCTGGTATGTTGGCATGTTTTGAACCTCATTGGTTTCAAAGAACATCTTTATTTCTGCCTTCATTCGTTATGTGCCCGAAGTAGTCATTCAGGGCAGGTTGTTCAGTTTCCATGTAGTTGGCCGGTTTTGATTGAGTTTCTTAGTCTGATTCTAGTTTGATTGCATAGCCAGTCTGAGAGACAGTTTATTTATAATTTCCTGTTCATACATTTGCTGAGGTGCTTTACTTTGAATTATATGGTCAATTTTGGAGTAAGTACGATGTAGTGCTGAAAGAATATATTCTGTTGATTTGGGAACAGAGAGTTCTATAGATGTCTGTGGAGTCTGCTTGCTGCAGAGAGTTCTGATTCCCTGGATATCCTTGTTAACTTTCTGTCACCGTTGATCCTGTCTAAATGTTGACGGTGGAGTGTTGAAGTCTCCCATTATTATTGTATGGGAGTCTAAGAATCTCTTGTAGTCTCTAAGGACTTGCTTTATGAATCTAGGTGCTCCTATATTTGGGTGCATATATATTTAGGATAGTTAGCTCTTCCTGTTGAATTGATCCTTTACCATTATGTAGTAGCTTCTTTGTCTCTTTTTGATCTTTGATGGTTTTAAAAGTCTGTTTATCAGGGAGACTAGGATTACACAACCCCGGCTTTTTGTTCTCCATTTGCTTAGTAAGTCTTCACTCCATCCCTTTATTTTGAGCCTATGTATGTCTCTGCGTGTGAGATGGGTCTCCTGGTACAGCAGACTAGTGGGTCTTGACTCTTTGTCCGGTTTGCCAGTCATCTTTTAATTGGAGCATTTAGTCCATTTACATTTAAGGTTAAGATTGTTATGTGTGGAACTTGATCCTGCCATTATGATGACCAACTGGTTGGCTGCTCATTAGTCGATGCAGTTTTCTTCCCTAGCCTCGGTGATGCTACATTTTGTGGAGATGGCTGAGTGATTTGTTCCTTTCCATGTTAGGTGCTTCCTTCAGGGTCTCTTGTAAGGCAGGCCTAAGTGGTGACAAAATCTCTGGCATTTGCTTATCTGTAAAGTTTTATTTCCTCCTTCCTTATGAAACTTAGTTTGGCTGGATATGAAATTCTGGGTTTAAAATTCTTTCTTTAAAGAATGTTGAATGTGGCCCCCACTCTCTTCCTGGCCCAGAGTTTCTGCCGAGATCTGCTGTGAGTCTGATGGAAGCTTCCCACAGCAGAGTAGCTTGACCTTTCTCTCTGGCTGCCCTTAAGATTTTCCCTTCATTTCAAGCTTTGGTGAATCCTGGCAATTATGTGTCTTGGAGTTGCTCTTCTGGGGAGTATCTTTGTAGTTCTCTGTATTTCCTGGATTTGAATGTTGGCTGCCCTACTAGGTTGGGGATTCTCCTGGATGATATCCTGAGAGAGTGTTTCCAACTTGGTTCCATTTCCCCCTCTTTCAAGGCACCCCAATCAGGCCCATTAGATTTGGTCTTTTACATAATCCATACTTCTTGCAGGCTTTGTTCATTTCTTTTCTTCTTTTTCTTTTGGTTTCTCTTCTCATGATTTCATTCGTTTGGTCCTCAATCGCTGATACTCTGCTTCCAGTTGATGGCGTCCGGTTACTGGAAGCTTATTGCATTTGTCACATATTTCTCGTGTGTAGTTTTCATCTTTCATTTCGTTTAGGACCTTCTCTGCATTAATTACTCCTGGCCTTCAATTCTTCACTTTTTCAGATTTTTTTAGTTTCTTGCGCTGAGTCACGTAAATTCCCTCCTTTAGCTCCTGAGAAATTTGATGGACTGAAGCCTTCTTCTCTCATCTCATCAAAGTCATTCTCAGTCCAGCTTTGATCGTTGCTGGCGTGGGCTGCTCCTTTGCGGGGAGATGTACTCTTATTTTTGAATTTCCAGCTTTGCCTGCTTTTCCCCATCTTTGTGGTTTTATGTCTGCCTCTGGTCTTTGATGATGGTGATGTACACAATTAGGGTTTTGGTGTAGAGTGTCCTTCCTGTTTGAGGAGTTTTCCTTCTAACAGTCAGGACCCCTCAGCTACAACCAAATCTGTTAGGTGCTTGGGGTCCACTCAGACCCTGTTTGCCTGGAGTATCAGCGGCAGAGGCTGCAGAAGATAGAATATTCCTGAACTGTGAGGTGTACCTGTCCTGATTCTTGCTTTGGAAGCTTCCTCTCAGGGGTGTACTCCACCCTGTGAGGTGTGGGGTGTCAGACTGCCTAGTGGTGAATGTCTCCCAGTGGAGGCTACTCGGGGTCAGGGACCCGGCTTGGGCAGAAGTCTGTCCTTCTCAGATCTCAACCTCCCGTGTTGGGAGATCACTGCTACTCTCTTCAAGCTGTCCAAAGACAGAGTCGTTTGCGTCTGCCAGAGGTGTCTGCACTGCTTTGTTGTGTTTACTGTGCCCCTGCCCCCAGAGTGGGGTCTACAGAGACAGGCAGGTTTCCTTGAGCTGCTGTGAGCTCCACCCAGTTGGAGCTTCCAGCTTTGTTTACCTACTTAAGCCCTCAGCAATGGTGAGCCCCTCTATGCTTGCTGCTGCCTTGCCGGTGAATCACAGACTGCTGTGTGCTGATAGCAGTAGGGAGGCTCCGTGGGTGGCCAGGACCCTCCGGTAGGTCAGCTGGGATATGATCTCCTGGTGTGCCCCCTGTTTGCTCAAAGCGCAGTATTGGGGTGGGAGTTACCCGTTCTCCAGGTGTTGTGTGTCTCAGTTCCCCTGGCTGGGAAAGGATTCCCCTTCCCCTTGTGCTTCCCCAGGTGGTGATGCCTCCGCCTGCTTCAACTCTGCAGCTGAGTGGGCTGCAGCAGCCCCGAGCCAGTACCCGATCGTCCGGCACTCCCCAGTGAGATAGACCCAGTACCCTCAGTTGAAAATGCCGAAATCACGGTCTTCTGTGTGGCTGGCTGGGTTGGAGACTGGGCTGCTCCTGTCCGGCCATCCTCCCGCTAGCTGTTCCTACTTTTGTTAGAAACTATTTAGGTTGCTATAATGAAGAAAATTATACAGATAAAATGAAATAAATTAGAAAAACACAAGCCAGGGCATCAAAAGTTAACTCTGAGCCCTGTGGTTACCAAGAAAATAGTTGATATGGGAGAACAGTAAAACCAAGTAACCATTAAAAACCAAAGGGTGTAATGCAAGGAATTGTTCCATTTTGTAGATTGGTATCATTCAGTTTCTTTAAAAATGGTGGATTGTAAAAATAACCACTTTAAGGACCAAATTCTTAATTTTAAATGCCAGAGAACTTAGGAGGTTGCCTGGATTACTGCAGGACCCACAGTTCACTACTGAATGATTGCTGAGTATATGTGATCCAAATGCACAGGGGGTTATTCCTGAGAAAGCTATCAGCCTAGTAGACCAGATAATGCCATTACAAGGTCCACTTGCCTTGAGAAGGGGACTGCACAACTCTCCCTATAAAATACCAAGTGAAATACCCCAGATGAAGCAGTTAATAAGTTTCATATGCAAACCATGTTGGACTAGCTTTATGATAACTGGACTATCCTCCCACCAAATAGGTCTATTACCTGGGTCATGGCAAATTTGGGGGTTAAGAGGGCCCCTTTTGCATGGGTACCCCTCCCACAGAATCATAGATCTGTTTAAGAAGCCTTATCAAGTCTGCTGCCCCTCATGAGTCTTACAGATGCAACTCCGTGATGGGAACCCAAACCCTTTTCACAAGAAAAGGTAAAATTGTCTAGGGTAAAAAAAAAGTGCTTCCTGGGACCAGACCATAAAAACATACAGGTTAATAGAATTATAAAATGTTTAAACACGCTTTATGTAAGGTAGCTGTAACCCCCTTTACCTAAATGTCTTATGAAAATGATTACTATATCTAACTGAGGGATGTTTTCCCCTTTCTAGTACTATAAAACTGAAGACCTGTCAGTCTGCTCATGTAAATCCTCCACTGCATAGCCTTTTGTGTAACACATTTATCGGGGCTGATGGCAAAAACTATGAGTACTTTTCAATAACACCAACTGAGCTAGATAAGTTCTACTTGATGAGGCATTTACTACCTTGCTATGAAATGTTAACTGAAGCTACCCCTATACTAATGGAAAAAATGTTTCCCAAAGAGTTCCATGATCAAATAAAAAATAGTGTACATAAATCTTGCTACCTAATAAGTAGAGAGCCTTTTTCCTAGGACTAATTGTGAAAAGCTGCTAAATTCTATATGTCTGTCTGGTTTGTAAATAACATTTCCAAGGTAAACAAACATCTTGTCTTAGAAGCTGCTACCCTGGTTAAAGGAGGGTCAGGAAAATCTTTTTTTTTTTTTTTTTTTTTTTTTTTTTTTTAAGTTATTTGGGTAAAGTATGTTTTTGTAAGTGAATTTACCTTTCTGAATTCTCCAAAATTTAGAATGTCATTTTATAACAGTATAGTTGTCTGCATGAGTTCAGTAATAGTTAAAAAAAAAAAAAAAATTGTTTTAAGGGAAAGGCATGACATTCAATACTAGATTTCAGCCTTAACTTTTTAGGTGCAGATTAATTCATTCTTTCTTGGCTACAATAATCCTCTAGAAGGTACCAGATTATAACTTTTCTGTATATTTGTCATTGGTGCTCTAATGAAATAGGTTTCTTTTTCTGTTCTAACATATGAATTACTCTTATAACTGTCAAACTATAAATGTTATTTATCTCTCCTTGTTTTACTTCCAAGGAAACCAAAATCATGGTATTCTGAAAACCAGAGATATGAATCTCCCTCATTTGGCATCCCGCTGACCCCAGATCTGTTTCACTGCTAATGCTCTGCAGCCAAAACTCTACAAGCTGCCTCCCTCTAGGCCCAGGTACTATCGTGGAAGAGGTGGGTACATAAGATTGTAAGAGACCGTTTTGAGGGATAAAATTGGGTCAAGATCAAACCCTCCAAATCAAAAAGATGGTAAAAAAAAAATGCCTAAACAGCTGGTAAAACAATTTTAGTTGCTTTCTAAACTATTATGTGTCACTTTTGCATCCACCACAACCATAAATTTTTCTGCTTAGTATAAAATTAAAGGGAAATATTTCCTAACAGGATAAAATACCTTGTAACAAAGCCTCCTGGGTATAACACTCCCAATTATGAGTTGTGGAGATAAATCTATCTATCTATATTTTTTATTTTTCAGAACAATGTTTATGTTGTGTATAGCTAATTGCTGTAAGTCTAACACAAATGAAGCTTACAGTAGCTCAACACATAAAAGTTAAAAATAAGTTGATCTTGCAACTTTGCCTTTTGGTTTTATTGTCGGCTTTATTGATTGAATTATTTACTTTTTGAGGAATAAACAGTCTTTATTGGACTCAGCGCAGGAGTCCGTGGGTCTTGAGGACCTCTGTATATTTGTCAGTTTTCTTCTCCACATTCTTTTCAGCTGTTTCCATAGCCTCATGAGCTGTTTCTTTTTCCAGTAGTGGATCTTGGTCTTCTCCTTCCTCTTCTCCTCCAGGGTGGCTGTGACTGTCTGGCACTTCCAGCTTGAGGGCAGCAGGAACCACCACCTGTTTTTTCCTGTCATAGGGTGTTGGGATGCTGTCAAACACCTTGAAGCGGTCCAGGGAGGCCTGGCCTCCTTGGTCTTGTGAGGCAGCATGCCTCGCAGTCTGCCGGAAGATGAAGCTGGGGACCAGGAAGTGGTGGGGACCAGGAAGTGGTGGGCCCAGGAAGTGGTAGATGCCTCGGAAAGGGTTGCTGTTCATCCCCTTGCAGAGGAAGGCCAGGTACTTCAACTTGTTTCTGTAGACATTGCCAGAAATGTTAATGCCCCTGCAGCATATGACCACCACCTTCCAGCCAGCTTAGCCACCATGTCAGTCAGGAAGCCCAGGAGATGGCTTCAACCACAGAGCTCCAGGCCTTGCCCCTACACCATCTTCAGCAGCCACCTGGGAAAGGAGTTCCCTGTTTTTAGATGAAACAGGGAAGGGTATGGGGCCCCCTCACCCCTGAGGTACCTCTGCCAGATTTCCCTGGAACCCTGTTTGAAAACCACAGATCAATTTCAATCCTCATTGTCCATATGAGGAAACAGAAGCCAAAATAATAGAAAGAACCAAGATGACCTTGTGCAGAGGGAACAGCAGGATTAGGACTTCACCCTCTTAATTCTTGGGGTTCTGCTATTTCCTGCTCCCTACTCTGCTATGAAGAACAAAGCCAAGGTGTGAAGTTACAGGGGCTGTGCAGGGTCTGACCTGCAGGGCTGTAGGGGACCGTTTACCACAAGAAGCCAGTAGCCAGGTATGGTGGCTCACACCTGTAATCCCAGCACTTTGGGAGGCCAAAGAAAGTGGACGACTCGAGCCCAGGAGTTCCAGACCTACTTGAACAACATGACAAAACCCTGTCCCTACAAAAAATACAAAAACAATTAGCCAAGGGTGGTGGCACATGCCTGCAGTCCCAGCCACTTGGGAGGCTGAGGTAGGAGGCTGTAGTGGGCTGTGATTGCACCACTGCACTCCAGTCTGGGCAACACAGTGCGATCCCATCTCAAGAAAGAAAAGGAAAAAAAGAAGCCACTAGCCTGGCATTACTCAGCTCAGTCAACAAAACAAAACATTTATTTGTTTTTTTTTTTTTTCTGGAAAAGGAATTACAAACATTTTTCCAAGGGCACATCTAGCATGTCTCCCAGAAATGTACCTGCCTTAGTATCCCTTCCATACCCAGGAACTAGCTGCAGGGCTCTTGTATTGGGTTGAACCCCAAGAGTGCACCAACAAGCAACACAAGGTGATGTGGAGCAACATGTTGTTTTAATGAGGATCTGGGTGCAGGCGAGCTGAGGCCTAAAATGACATCACCCCCAAATGAGGATGGGGCAGGGGTTTTATAGTCTCCTGTAAACAGGAAGTGTCTCAGTCTGATGTAACTGCTACGCAGTACCCAAATGGAGTCTCTCTTGATCTTCAGGAGTACGTGTCTTCTGGCTAGCTCTCTTCTTGCTTTTGCTATCTTGCTGATGCTTGCTGCTGGCACAAGTGGTCTTACACCTTGGAACTGGGCCTGAGAAGGGAGGAGTTATTCATTCCCTTAAGCTTTCAGGCCCCGGGGAGAATCTTTCATTCCTGTCTATTTGGTTATCGAAGAGGGAAAAGGGATGACTTTGTCACTACTTTAAATGTGACATAGGAGTGGCATGGGCACCTTGGAAAAAGATAAACTTAACTTTGGGGTATTCTTGAGAGATAGGTTGGTATCCATTGTGTCGCTGTAGCAGGAACATCATCTAGATTGTCTGGCAGCTAACTGCAGTTTCAACAAGAATTTTAATGGCTTTTATTATTAGTGGGATAACATAGGTGAGAAACAGGAAGAACCCAGTGATGAAGACTACTGTCCCTACCAGCGTTTTAAATCTTCCTAAACTAGAGAACCACCTTCCTAGAAGATTTGTTGGGTCCAATCCCTTCCAGGTTTGGACTGGTACAGGGGCTACTTTTCTGATGTTTAAAGCAATTTCTAGTACTGCTTCTGTTATCGTCTATGTTAAGACAACAATTGGAGATATGAAACTTACCACAGGCCCCACCTTCTTCTGCTAATAAGTAGTCTAGTGCCAGTCTGTTTTGATAAATTGCCACATGCATTTGGCTTTGTTATTACACGAGCATTTCCAGGGCTGAGGCGGTTTGGTTGGTGATTATCTGTAGAATCACCGTTAGTCTAATTCTGCTATTTAGCGTATATATGGCAGTTGCAATAACCCCATGAATCATCCTCAGCCCAAGTGGCAAGACTGTAATATTCGATGATCTGCTGTGGAGGCCATTCTTCCTATTGCCATCTTTGGCTTCTTTCTACCTTTAAGGATCCTTTTGTTGTTGTTGTTTAGGTTATTATATACAGGGACTCTGAGGGTGTTGCCTGCTGTTAATGTTTCGGAGGAAGGAGTAACCTTAGGTGTGAGCTTGACTCATGTGCGATGGACCCAGTGGGCGAGTTCTTGGACTCTCACTGCAGTTGGCATGCTGAGTATCAGTGTAGGGGCCTGTCCACTTCAGTTGTAGCTTTTTGTGAGGGTCAGGTTGGAAGATAAACACGTCTGTCCTACAAGACAGTTATGTTGAGAGGACAAGGAGGTGTTGACAGGGAGGGGCACAGCCTCATTTGATGCTTCATGAATGAAAGACCGTGTCTGGATTAAGGAGAGGAGGTAATTCCCGAGTGGCTCAGAGTCTGCTAAGGGTGGAGGCCCTAAGACAAAAGTCTGGCCATACATGATTTCAAAGGGACTTTAAAAAGAGGGTGCTTTTGGTGTTGAGTGGAGTCTCATGAGGGTGAAAGGGAGATTTTTTTTTTTTTTTTTTTGTCCACAACTGGCAGGTTTCTAGAGTGAACTTGCTGAGTTGGGCTTTAAGGACAGTTATTTTTTTCAATTTGCCTGAAGATTGAGGCCTGTAGGGTATGTGGAGAACCCATTTTATACCTTAGGATGTAGAGACGCCTTGGGTAATTTGGTTGATGAAGGTAGGCCTGTTATCAGACTGGATGGATGTTGGGAGACCAAAATGGGGAATTATATGCATGATGAGAGATTGTGTGATGACATTTGCACCTTCTGAAGTTGTTGGGAATGCTTCTACCTATCCAGAGAAAGTACAGACAAAGACTAGAAGATAGTGGAGCCATTTATCAGGCCACATGTGAGTGAAGTCTACTTGCCAATCTTGCTGGGTACCTGGCCCCAGGCTTGATGGGTAGGAAAAGGCAGTGGCCGGAGGGAGCCCTTGTGTGAGTGCCAGATAGAGCAGGACTGGGTAATTTCTCAAACATGGCTGGAAAAGTAAGGACAAGTGAGAATATGGTGGAGAAGTTGCAAGAGAGGTTTGTAACCAACATGGAAAGAGTTGAAGCTTTGGAAGTGAGGAAGGCTTTGAGAGTGAGGAAGAATGAAGCACCTTTCCTTGACATGTCATGGTCCTTGCTTTTGAATGTTTTGGGCATGGAAGTCCTCCTTTTCTTCTGAGGAATAAAGAGGAAAGAACAAGGAAAGGGACAGAAACTGGGCTTGCATGCATTGTAGGACTACTTGTTTGGCTACATGATCTGCTAGCACATTTCCAGCTAATATAGTATTGTCTGGGGTTTGGTGACCCCTGAAATGAATGATGGCAACTTTCTGTGGGAGCCTGGCAGCTTGAAGTAGTTTGCTGACAAGAGAGCCATTTATGACAGGAGTGTTTTTTGCAGTTAGAAAACCCTGTTCTTTCCAGATGGACAAGTGTGAGTGTACTATGTGGAACACATAACAAGAATTTGAATATATGTTGATCTGTTGTCTGGCTGCTACAGTGAGAGCTTGAGTGAGGGTGATGAGTTCAGCTTTTTGGGAGGTGGTGCCTAGGAGGAGCAGCTTGGCTTCAATAGTGTTGGGGTGACACTACAGAATAGCCGGCATGCTGGCATCCTTTATGTAGGAAAGAATTGCCATCTACAAACCAAGTAAAGGAGGCACCTGGAAGGGATTGGTCTGTTAGGTTTGGAAAAGATATGAGAAAGGTTTGAACATTGTTCACACAGAAGCATGTAGGGTCTTTGGCTGTTGTAGCTTCAGGTAAGATTATGGCTGGGTTTAGATGGGAACTGGTTAGCACGGTGATGTGGGGAGTTTCTATGAATAGAGCATATAGTTGGAGGAGCCATGGGGCAGATGAGACTTAGTACACTGCGGTGAGCTAGCATGTCTTTGATGTTAAGGGTTGACTAAACTGTTAGGTTGGCATGAAGAGATAGTTTTAGGCTTTCAAGGGTGAGGACAGTAGCTGCCGCCAATGCTTGGAGGCAGGCAGGCCATCTGAAGACTGTGACTTTGAATTGTTTGGAGAGGTAGGCAACAACTTGAAGGGTGAATCCCTTAGACTGAGTTAGAACACCTAGTGCATCTCCATGCTGTTCATCAGTATAAAGGGAGGAACGTTTGGTGAGGTCTGGGAGAGTGAGGACAGGCGCTGAGGTGAGAGCCTTCTGCAGTAGATGGAAAGGTTGGGTAATAGTCTGTGCAGGGTTTAAAGGCTCCTGGAGAGGGCCTTTAGTGGCTTGGTATAATGGTTTGGCAAATAGAGCAAAAGAGGGAACCTAGAGTCTAAAATATCCCGCTAGTCCTAGAAAAGAGAGAATTTCTTGTTTAGTCTGTGGAGGCAGGAAGGACTGGAGGAGGGTATGCAGTCAATTGTGAGCCCTCGGGTTCATGGAGTAAGTGCTAGGCCTAGATAGGTGATTAAAGTGGTGCATATTTGTGCCTTTTAAGGGGAGACCCAGTACCCCCGCTCTGTCAGGAAATTTAAAAGAGAGATAGTACGGGCATTGCAGTCCTTTGGAGAGGGCTACATAGGAGCAGATCATCAACATATTGAAGGAGAGTGGACAGTTTTAGGGATAAGGTACAGAGGTCATGAACAAGGGCCTGTCCAAAAAGGTGGGGGCAGTTTCTAAAACCTTAAGGTAGTATGCACCAGGTGAGCTGACACAAAAGGTTGGTGTGGGGTTTTCCAACGTAAAGGCAAAGAGGTTTTGGGAAGCAAGGTGTAAAGGAATTGTGAAAAAAGCATCCTTTAGTTTTAGAACAGAAAAATGGGTGGTGTTAGAGGGAATTGCAGAAAGTAAAGTATATGGGTTAGGATCTATGGGACATACTGGGAGTATAGCCTGGTTAATGAGCCTGAGGTCCTGGACTAAGGGATAAGCTCCATCGGGCTTTTTAACAGGTAGAACTGGTGTGTTAAAAGGGGAGCTTGTTGGGCGGAGTAAGTCATTGATGAGGAGGCGAGAAATGATAGACTTTAGGCCTAGAGGAGCTGCTTGGGGGATTGGATACTGCTTCTGTGATAGGAACTGGGTGGGCTCTTTAAAGGTAATGTGGACGGGGGTGTCATGTTCTGCGACGGAGAGTGTAGAAGTATCCCAAACAGTGGGGTGAAGTACAGATAGGGGATGAGAAAAGGTTGCATGTTTTAGGGTGGGAGGTTGGAGCAGAAGAAAGCTGTAAGTACCAGAGGTGTCTGGGTGGATGCGTTGGGTACTATGGGGAATGTGGAAGTAGAGAGTAGTCTGGAGTTTTGAAAGGATGTCTCTGTCTAGGAGTGGAGTTGGACATGAGGACAGGACTTAAAAAGAGTGAGTGAAAGAAAAGGTGTGCAGGGAGCAGAAAAGTGGAGAGGGGCTCGGGGTTTGGAGACTGGTCCTCAATTCCCACAACAGAGACTTGGGAGGACTGAGTGGGTCCTGAAAAATTAGATAAAACAGAGTAGGTTGCCCCGGTATTAATTCAAAAAACATACAGGCCTACCTGCCACCATCAGGGTTACCCTTGGCTCAAATTAAGAGATGGTAGTTGCTGGGGCATCCATTCCAGGGCACCATCAGTCTTCAGTGGCAAGGCCACTGAGATCTGAGTAGGTTTTGGCCAGCTCAGGAAGGGATGGGTGTGGTCCTTGTGGGGGCTGCTTACAGTCTGACTTCCAGTGGGGTCCTCTGCAGAGGGGGCACAGGCTGGTGGGCTTACCTGGGTTTCAGCATTGTTTGGACCAGTGGCCTTCACTGCCACACTTGAAACAGGTGTCAGGTGGAGATGGATTGCTAGGAGGCTTCCGTGTGGAGCTGTGGCCCCATGGCCCTGTAGGGCTCCTGATGACAGAGGCAAGCATTTGAAAATCTGCCTGTTTTTGCCTTTTACTTTCCTCATCATGATTGTTAAAGAATTTGAAGGCTAAATTCAGAAGGTCTCGTTGTGGGATTTGAGGGCCGTCGTCAAGCTTCTGAAGCTGGCATCAAATATCGGATATGGATTGGGAGATGAGCCAAAGTTTTAAAAGTGGTTCCTTCTGGGCTAGCTGGGTCTAGGTTGGTGTACTTTCTTATGGCTTCAGTTAAATGAGAGAGAAAAAGGGCTGGGTTTTTGACAGGACATTGGGTGATTTCTGAAAGTTTTTCATAGTTGACTGCTTTATGGGCACCCTTTTTGAGTCCTGCAAGGAGACACACAATCATGTGGTCTCGATGGCGGCATCCAGGGGCTCCATCTTGATAAACTCAGTGGTGGTACTGGTTGGAGACTGCCTCTGCACCAGTAGGTAGGGCAGGAGCTTGGTGATGTATCAGCATGTGCCTGAGCTAGGGTCCAGATAAGGTCCAGGTCTTCTGGGGTGAGGGTGGAAGAGAGCATAATATAGAGCTCATGCCAGGTTGGTTCATAAGACTGGGTAAGGTACTGAAACTTTCTAATGTAAGAGGTAGGGTCTTCTGGTAATGAACCAAGTCCTTCGTTAATTTGAGAGCAAGCAGTGAGGGAGAAGGGAACATGAACTCTAACAACACTTTCTGTTCCTGCTACTTCCCAAAGGGGGCACTGCAGCACAGGCACTGAAGTAAGGGTAGAGCATGGGCCAAAGATGGCGCCTGAGTGAGTATGGGTGGGAGAGAAGGAAGAACCTGAAAGTCCTTCTTGCTGAGCGTTTGAAGGGGGAAGTAGGGTTGAATGAACAGGCAGTGGAGGATAGATAGAGGGGAAAGGTGGCAGGATGGGTTTATAAGCCTCAGGAGAGGGCGGTGTGGGAGAAGAATGGGTACAGGCAATCCTAGAATTGTCCTGAGGAGGGGATGGTGTAGAAAAAAGAAGTGGATACTCCTGCCTGGGAAGATGGCGGCTGGGAAAATGGGTACCAGGAAGACAGCAGCTGAGAAGATAAAGAGGAGGCTGGGGGGTTAAAGAAGATGGTTGAGAAGGAGAGGTAGGGGTTGGGAGGGGTAGGCAGCAGTCTGCTGGATCAATGGAGGAAAAAGAGGTGGGGTCGAGAGGAGAAAGGTGATCTGGGTGGCAAGAATGGAGAAGGATTTGAACAGGTGAGCAAGAATTGGAGAGGTCACGTTGTGATCTGCGTGCCAAAAGGCCTGGACAAAAAGGCCTCCCCATTTCTCCAATGATCAGCAATAATTGTTTAAGCAGTTAAAATTGTAAAGTCGAATGTTCCATTTGCAGGCCATTTGGACCCATTATCCAATTTGTTTTGTGTCCAGACTGAATTGCAAAAAAAGACAAGGCATTTAGGGCAGATATCTTGCCTGAGGCCTAAGGTTTGTAGGTTTTTTTACGAGGCAGCCTAGAGGGCTGGCCTTTGGAATGGAAGACTGGGAATTTCCCATAACAGAGGGTCAGCTTGGGAGAACAGGGAAAAGGAGACCATCCTGGACAGCCAGAGGGAGACAATAAAAGGAGCAATTGTCACCGCTGCCTTTTTCATTCCCAGAATGGGATCAAATGACTTAGAGGCCTCTCCCTAAAACCAGATGATAAGCAAGTGCCTGGCACTTGCCGGGAGCGTTCTTGGACCAACATTGGATTTTCAAACCAGAGAAACCAAAAGAGGCCATGCGGATTTTTTCCTGTTAACCGGGCTCCCGGGGAAACTTACCAGTAGGCGAGATCAATGACCGATGTGCATGCATAGAGAGATGACTGAGGAGCTTCCTTTGTCTGGCTGCTGTGACCTGCTCTCTGGGGTGGAGGGGTAGGTCCACCGGGGACATGGACTGGAGCCCCTCCTGGGTTTCGGCACCAGACACAAGGCTCTTGTATTGGTTTGAACCCCAAGAGTGTACCAACAAAAACACAAGGTGGCGTAGAGCAACACACTGTTTTAGTGAGTGCCTGGGTGCAGGCTGGCTGAGGCCTAAAATGGTGTCACCCCCAAATGAGGATGGGGCAGGGGTTTTACAGTCTCCTATAAACAGGAGGTGTCTCAGTCTGATGTAACTGCTATGCCTCTCTCTTGATCTTCAGGGGGTACAAGTCTTCTTGCCAGCTCTCTTCCTGCTTTTGCTATCTTGCTGACACTCACTGCTTGCGCAAGTCGTCTTGCACCTTGGGACTGGGGCTGAAAAGGGGGACTTATTCATTATCTTAAGCTTTCAGGCCCCAGGGAGAACATTTCACTAGCTAGAAGGAGCCTGAAGGAAATCTGGTTTCAGCATAAATATGATGATGGATTTCACAGTGCCACAGTATTGTCAGTTTTTTAAAACTTTACTTAAAATAATAATTTTCAGAAGTAATGAATACCTGTCTACATCCATTCTTATCTGGCCTAGAACAATTAATTGGCTATAAATCTTTTGACTCTTAAGGCCCTCAGTCATACGGAGTCCTGCCAAGAAAAAAAAATGACACTGTAGAATTATATGACCTTTCATGTGACAAAACCTTTTGTCTCCCAAAT
This sequence comes from Papio anubis, assembly GCF_008728515.1. NCBI lineage: Eukaryota > Metazoa > Chordata > Mammalia > Primates > Cercopithecidae > Papio > Papio anubis. The sequence goes on along the minus strand of NC_044980.1, from coordinate 47,800,020 downwards.
ACCAGTATATGATGCAATACAAAAGTGGGGGTGGGGGAATAGATTTGTCTACTGTTAACAAGTCTATAATAATGTAGATACCAAGGACCAGGCGTTTCTTGCATTTAATTTACATCTTCCTCAGGATGCTATACTTATGGAGATAAACTAGCCAGAAAAGAGATTAAATTTATTAAATTATAATTCAATGTTGGTCCCACAATTTCCATATAAGATTTATCGTAGGGTTCAAATAACCCTTAATAAGGAAGGTAAACACATTGTGGATCTGATCAAAGAATATGATGATGCATGCAGGGTTTTCTTTCTGGAGATGGGGTTGTTAATTGCCCTCTGAGTCCACCTATAACCTTGGATGCCCAAATCTTCACTGTCTTTATGATAGATATTTTCTTGTAAATGTTATGCCAAATACAGCAGAAGGAAAGACACAATTAAAGACCCAGGTAATGATAGCTCAGAAAATAGATGTGATCCGGCTTTTTTTTTTTTTTTTTTTTTTTGGCTAAACCGTAAGCCTGACCATTTCACCCCTTAAAGAATTGGCTATTACATCAGGTCAGGCCATGTCCTTCCTCTAATTTCAAATCGCTAATGCTTCAAACTATTACCATCAAATCAGAGGACTCCAGGAACAAGACTTCCTAGCACTGTGGGACCCTGCTAGACGGCCAAATTAGGCAACTCTCAGAATGAGCCTTCCTAGCGCTGTAGGATCTGCTGCTGTTTGCTGGCCTGCATGTGCATTCTATGGAATGCCTTTTAACCAAGAGCGGGAACTGAGGACTAAGCTCTGATTTTTTTTTTTTTTTTTTTTTTTTTTAATCTTGCCCAAATTCCAATCTAAGGGGTCTGGGAAGTCATGACCTACCGGACATAAATTCTTGTCAGATGGGTTTTATTTAACCCTGTATGTGGTGACTTACTTTCCAGTCTGACTCTGGCATAACAAGAAAGAAAATCAAATGATTTACCCCAAAATATATTTCCTTGCCCTACTTTGAAATTGCCCCTCAAAGTCTCTTGTGGGAAAAAAACACATTCTATAGAGAATCCCTTTCCCCTTTGTTTTCCTTCTTCCTTTCCAGATCCAGGAGATAATCAACTAAGAGACGGGGACCCTTTTAGGTCAGGTAAGGAATATTTTACAACCTGCTTTCTCTAAAGTCTGCTATCTGAGAGTTTCCTCTGCACAATAAAACTTATTCCCCACAATCCTGGATCTTAACCTGAACACTTCCTTTCTATTGATTTCAGGTCTTCAGATAAGCTCAACCAATTGTCAACCAGAACATGTTTAAACTTGCCTATAGTCTAGAAGCCCTCACTTTGAATTGTCCTACCTTTCTGAACCAAATCAATGTATTTCTTAGATGTATTTGATTGATATCTTATGTCTCCCTAAAATATAGAAAATCAAGCTGTATGTTGATCACCTTGGGCACATGTTCGCAAGACCTGAGAACTGTGTCATGGGCCATGGTCACTTATATTTGGCTCAGAATCAGTCTCTTAAAATATCTTACAGAGTTTGACTCTTTTCATTGACAACTTCAAGTGTGGACTTCATGCATCTGGTTTTAGTCCCAGTGCCTTCGATATTCAAGAAGAAATTGTCCTCAACAGGATAAAGAGTATTTCCTTAAAATACACAGTTTGCATCAACTGACTTATTTGTATTTTTTACCTCTGCAATTCAGACTACTTATAAACATTCATTAATCAGCAATCTGTCCTTAGTTCAAGTATTTCCTAATTTAAAAACCGTAAATTGCTTTGGAGTGTACACTCATCTCTGTGCTTAGAACATTTTGAAATATTGACAACGTATACTTAAAGACGGTTTTGATCGTTATAAACTTAGTTCCATTCATCTAGTTACAATGCATACAGCTATGATAGCCATAAATATATCAATACAAAGAGACTGAAAAGGCAATATTGGTTAAATACAGATAAAAATGCCAAGGAAGACTTGCACACCAGGAGGACATTTGAGGGTGATTTTTACATGAATCTTTGGCTTGGGCTTCTTAGTGGGCTGGGTTGTAATGGAAGCATGTTGCCCGAGTGGTATGGAAAGCTCTTGAGAGAAGAGCTTAGGAATGGAGACATTAAATGACAAATAGAAATCCTTCACCTATTGAGTTTTATCATGTACAAAAGGCAGCACTTTAAAATCACTCTTCATGGAAGGGAGAAAAGGAGAAAGAGAGGGAAGAGAAAATTCCCAGATAACCATAATTTCTCTACCGTATCACTGAGAAAATACTTTATTTCCAGGAACATTGACATAAAAAGAGAATAAACTCATATGTTGCTAATGACTTGGACTTGGCAAGAAAGCTTACACAGGCTTTTTCTAATCATGTGGTAATACCATGTTAGGTGGCAGATCCTTTAATTGCCTTAATACTTTGTGATCCCAATGGTTAGATATACTTTGTAGATGTGAGATGCATAAAAACATATTTTGTTATGACACAGCATTTTGAGTTTGCTTTTTCCATAGAACCTGAATGCTTTTATGTCTTCTGTGTCTTAGAGATGAGTAAAAACAAAACAAAAAAAAAAGTCCACTATTTTTATAATACTTTGTCTTCTGTTCTCTGTTTTACAGCTACTTTTTAATAGTTTTTTTTAACTCTTCAGAAGAGATTTCAAACTTTTCTTCACAAGAGATTTAAAATTAAGACTGCTATTATTTTTTTGAGGCACTTTCTGAAGACCCTTCTCTCCCCACCAGTTTGTGTTTGGTATACTGTAGATGCTGTGAGGATTTAATCAAATTAAAATATGTGTTTCCTGCCAGGGTCAACCACAGCCTCTGAAGATTATTTGTGCAAATTTGACAAAGGCACCTCTTCCCCGGCAGTTAGAGCTCTGCACAAGAGTATGTAGCCTGGAGAGCAGAGTACAGACTAGATTTCTGACCCTGCTTAGACATCAGCTGGGTGCTTAACTGGAGGAAAAAAAAAAAAAAAGATTTGTAACACTATATGTTTGACATGAGACAGTGGGAAGATCTGATCCAGGTACTCAGGATTCCAGGTGGTAGAGGCTTTCTCACTGTGGCATGATCCCATCTAAAATAGACTTAGTGAGTGTCAAGCAAGGGGAGAAGAGACAGAGGGGTAAAGAGCCAGCCATGCTTTGGCCTTATACCCACAGATCATTGGCAGGACTAGCCACACGGCCTTGCCTAACTACAAAGGGGCTGACAAATTCAGGAGAGCAAACAGAACATTTTGTGGGCACTCTTATCTCTATCAAAGCTACAATCTTTGAGGGATATATTTTTTAGATGTTTTTATCCCTAGAGTACTTAGCATAGTGCTCTATTCACAGAAACCACTCGAAACATTCATCATATTGAATTCATTAAAGTGTTTGACTCGACCCATTTTGCTTTTCTTTTGCATGTTGTTTGCCAACTTTAAAAGAAAACCTGGCTTTTTGAAATCCTCTTACTTCCCTATTGGATCTATTGTAGAAAGGTGACACATAAAGGGATGTGCATTGATAAATTTCCCTTTGGGACTGTCTAGAAGCTGTGACAGAAAAGAATAAAGTAGAAAAAGAGAAATAAGACCTCTTACTTACCTCTCTGTATCAGAAACAAATGCTTTAAAATAAAACTGAAAACAGAGATGAGGGAAGAGTCAGAACTGGTTCTCACCATGAGATACTGTTACTCATAAACATAGTAAGAGTCTTCTCTTTGCCAAAACATCTGTTTGTTGTTGTGTAGACATGGCCTCTCTGATGTGATCTACATTTAAAAGTATGTTATTACATATTGATCTATGACTAAAGGTTACACGTGGAATCTTGTGAAATTTAGTGATGGCTTTATCTCTGGGAGGTAGAGCTTAAAATATTCAAGTAACTCTCAAGCTAAATCTTTGAAGCTGTGGGAAAGGAGCTGAAGTTGGAAACACACATGTGCTCTATCCACATAAGTAGAGATATTTTATGTAAAGTGCAAGAGTATTCACACATCTAACTGTGAGATAACTCATCTATACCCACTCTGCATGGGACTGACATGGAAAGTGGAAGGAAATTGGGGAAGAAACAATCTTTGATACTGTTGACAGTCCTTTACCCCTTGGTCTTTGAGTTTCTTTTTTTTCTGTGACTTTAGTTCTTTCCTGCTTCTACTCTTCCCTCTCTAACCATTCTATTCCTCTTTTCCTGCCCTGGCTGCTAGACAGTCCTCAAGGAAATGTATCAACATGCATAGCTTTATGTGTCACCTTTGTGCAATAGGTGCAATCTATATTTGCAAGCAATAAATGTAGGACTTCAGTTTCCCAGTGCATAGCATCTAGGAAATTATAAACATAAATTTCAAAAGTTATAGGTCTGGTCTGGCTTTGACATTATCTCTCATTGGGGTTTGGGGGCAAATTATTTAACCTCCCTGAGCTTTGGTTTCCTTTTATATGAAATAAAAATAATAAATGCATCTTGCTTATACTTGCAGAGCTGTTGTGTGAGTAAAGAGTGAAAATGGTGAGAAAAGACTATTTAATGTATGGCCAGTCCTATAAAAAATACTCGAAATATTACTGAGAAAAAAATCTGAAGCCATAGCCCTGACCACTCTTTCCAGCATCAGTTCTGAATTTCCACCTATTTACTTGGTATCTTAAGTACCTTAACTTCAACATCTTCAGAAGCAAATTCTATCTCCCTATTTCCCATGATATTTACCTTCCCCTCGTCCATCTCTCGAGCTTCCTTTATTTGTCCATGTCATCACCACCTATCCATTTTTTTTCTCACCTGGGAGCCTGTCATCTATAACTCATCTCTCTACTGAACCCTCATACTTGCCTCATCCAATCAGTTTACAAATCTTGTCGATATTTCCTCTAAAATGCTGCTGAGTCTATACACTATTACGTTCAGATTGCTACCACTCTTCTGTCCTGTTCAGATCCTAACCATTTGTCTTCTTCCTTCAGCCTGTCATCAGCATCTTACCTCTGTATCAGTGATGATTCATTATGGGAAGAGATCAGTGGCTGTTCCTGGTCCCTTCCCTTTGGCAATGACTGTGGAGAAAATCTGTATATTAGATAGACCCAATACTTTAGTCCCTTCTGATCTGAACATGTGCCTCAGAGTCTATAGTCATAATATATTTCAGTCGACCAAAAAAACAAAAACTCTTAAATAAAAATACAAAGGTATTTTTAAGCTCCTGGTACAGGAATTTGGTGCACAATAAGCCTATTCGAAGAGGAAATGGACTAGTATTTTTCCCTTTAGTGAAACTAACATTTTATCTGAAACCAAGGAGGGAATAGCTGCAAAACTACAAGACTATATGTGTGTCACTTGCTTCCAAGTTAGTAATGTCAATGAATTACAATGGGATTTTTGTTTACCTAAGTTCAGGCAATGGTCTCTGCATCCTAGGTCTTAAGCTGTACCTCCTTGTGCCCTGACACATGTGTTCACTGTGAAAAAATCTTGTGTTTACTTTGTGAGACCAGAAATGAAGATAAAACAAAAAAGTCTCAAAACTCTCTAGTGTGTTTATTTTTTCATCTGTGTATCTCCTGAAAAGCCTTGTTTTTCACTCATGATATAAAAACTTTCTAACCAATTAAAGACAACTTCAGGTCTCACACATGCAAACTGAAGAGCTGTGCTTTCTTCACATGTTTCACATTAGATCAATTTTTTCATCAGTGAGAAACAAAGTGGTAGATTGAGTTCCTACCAGGGGCTAATCTAGAAATATCAAAGTATTGAGAGATTAATGCAACATCAAGACTCAGAGTCAACAGGGTTTCTTTCACTTCAGAAACACTAATATACCACGATGGAAAATCCCCAGTGACATTCCAAGGAGTGGTGTATCTTTGTATTTCCAAAATGCTAGTTTATCTGCTTTCATTTTTCGTGAATGACTACATAGGCACTGACCTTTTGAGTTTTATCTTACAATACTGATGCTGAGCTAAAGAGCCATTTCAGGGTTAAATTTGTCTTCTTCTTGAGATTGATTCTGTTTTCTACCAAATAATATTATAAAAATTGGTTGCAGCTTCAAAACTTCCTAGACCATTTATTCATTTACTTTCAAGAAAAGCTTTTCCTCTTCATGAGCAATAAAGAGGTGATAAAAATTAAAAGTAGAGGATATTTGCGTAGCTCTTATCCCATGCTAGTCATTGTTCTAAGCCCATTACATATGTTAACTTATTTAATTGTCACATTAACTCTACAAAGTAGATATCATTATTATACCCATTTACCTATGAAGAAAGCAAGGCAGCATAGAGAAATAAAAAGGCATGGCTCCCCATCTTGCATCTCATCTTGTTCAAGCATGAGACTCCAAAGTCCCTCACTCTCACAACTGTTAACTTATTTATTCCTGTTTTTATTAGGAGTTGTCACAGCATACATCATTCATTCAAAAAATATTCTTTTAGCACATACTGTGTACCAAACACCAAGTAGACTTAGAGAACAAAGATAAAGGCATGGTCCCTGAGGAAGAAGATCTCCTAGCCTAGTGAGGGAGACACCAGCCAAAGGACAATTGTATGTGTGAGACCATAGCAAAGGAGCATGTTAATGAGACTCCCAAGCCAGGGATGGAAGCTAGGAAAGAAGGTGGAGTGACCCATGTCCTGAAGGTCAAGTATGAGAAGGCATGTGGCTCAGGGAGCAGAACATGGGGAGTAGGAAGATGTGAAAAGACATCTGAGTAGATTGGTGTGACTGGAGTACAGGCTAAAAAAGAAATTGGGCTTTGGAGTTTCCTTCAGCTTCACTTTTCTACTAATTTGTCAGGTGACTTAGGACACTTACTCTGACCATTCGTTTCCTCATCTTTAAATGAGAAATGATAGTTATCCCAAACACTTGTCATGAGGATTAAATGAAATAACATATGTGTATTAGTTTCCTGTGACTGCTATAAAAATTAACACAAACTCGGTGACTTAATACAACAGAAATTTATTCTCTTATAGTTCTGAAGGCCGGAAGTCTGAAATCAGTATCAGTGGGTTGAATTCAAGATTCCAGGAGAGCTGCACTCCTCTAGACGGTCTGGAGGAGAATCGGTTTCTTGTCTCTTTTGGCTCTTGGTAGCTTCTGGCAGTCCTTGGCTTGTGACTGCATCACTGCAATTTCTGCTTCCATGGCCACGTAATCTTCTCATCTTCTTCAGTGTAACACCCTCTGCCTCTCTCTTATGAGGACACCTGTGATTACACCTAGGGCCCACCTGGATAATCTAGGATAATCTCACCCTCTCAAGATCCATCTACAAGGATCCCTTTTCCATGTAAGGAAACATTTTAAGGTTCCAGGAATTAGAACATTTCAGGGTGGTGGGCAATTATTCTGCCTACTACACTACGTAGAGGATCTATGCATATCAGAGGTCCTCAATACATGCTAATTTGCACCTCTCTGTATTACAGTTGTGCTGGGGCATCAAAGAGCCTTAATCTGAATGGTTAGACTTTATTTCTGCTGGCCTCTCTTCCTATTCCTAAGAAAGGGTTAGACAGCTTTGGTCTTCCAGACAAGCTTGTCAATATAAAAATAAAAAGAACACAAAGATGAATAGCTTTGTGACAATGCAGGAAATAATTTTTGTTTATTTTGCTAATGCAGTCTAAACCATTAAGATTACTGTGTTGAGGTCACAATGGTGGTATATTTCAGAAAGGGTTTCTTTTCCACGATTTATATTCCAGGCATGGCAATGGGCTTTGTGTGCAATTTAGAGTAGTTATCTATTGATCTCGTTTTCTCTAAGTGTTACTCATTCTCCTTTGCCCATCAGCATATGGGAAGAATAATCATTGCAAAGGTCAAGTAGCACTTAGGAGCAATTTAAGAGTCAAAGCACGAGGCTATGAGCTTGGGGATATTGCTCAACCTTATACAGACTCATCAACTCTTACATTTATTTTGACAAAGAGACAAATATTTTCATAACTCACTGACCCTAAGTCAAGAGACAAAATCTCAAGGATTTGAGATAAAATATTTATTGCCCTGAAAAAGTAAAAATTTAAATTCACTTAGAAAATTACTGTTAATGGGCTCCGGTCTACAGCTCTCAGTGAGATCAATGCAAAAGGCAGGTGATTTCTGCATTCCCAACTGAGGTACCCAGCTCATCTCACTGGGACCGATTAGACAGTGGGTGCAGCCCTTCGATGGCGAGCAAAAGCAGAGTGGGGCATTGCCTCACCCAGGAAGCGCAAGGGGTTAGGGAACTGTCTCCCCTAGCCAAGGGAAGCCATGAGGGACTGTGCCATGAGGAAACAGTGCACTCCAGCCCAGATACTATGATATTCCCATGGTCTTTGCAACCCACAGAGTGGGAGATTCTCTCAGATGTCTACACCACAAGGGCCCTGGATTTCAAGCACAAAACTAGGTGGCCATTTAGGCAGACATTGAGCTAGCTGCAGGAGGGCTTTTTTCATACCCCAGTGGTGCCTGGAATGCGAGCGAGACAGAGACATTCACTCCCCTGGAAGGGGGGCTGAACCCAGGGTGCCAAGTCATCTAGCTCAGAGGATCCCAGCCACATGGAGCCCAGCAAGCTAAGATCCACTGGCTTGAAATTCTTGCTGCTAGCACAGCAGTGTGAAGTAGACCTGGGACACTTGAGCTTGGTGGGGGGAGGGGTGTCCACTATTACTGAGGCTTCAATAGGCAGTTTTTCCCTCACAGTGTAAACAAAGCCAATAGGAAGTTTGAACTGGGCAGAGCCCAACACGGCGCCAAAAAACTGCTATAGCCAAACTGCCTCTCTAGATTCCTCCTCTCTGGGTAGGGCATCTCTGAAAGAAAGAAAGAAGCCTCAGTGAGGGGTTTATAGATTAAAACTCTCATCTCCCTGGGAAAAAACACCTAGTAGAAGTGGCGGCTGTGGGCGCAGCTTCAGCAGACTTAAACGTTCCTTCCTGCTGGCTCTGAAGAGAGCAGTGGATCTCCAAGCACAATACTGAAGCTCTGCTAAGCCTCCACAAGTGGGTCTCTGAACTCCATGCCTCCTGACTGGGAGACACCTCCCAGCAGAGGGGGACAGACACCTGATACAGGAGAGCTCTGGCTGGCATCTGGTTGGTGACCCTCTGGGATGAAGTTTCCAGAGGAAGGAACAAGCAGCAATTTTGGCTGTTCTGCAGCCTCCACTGCAGGGTCTGGAGTGGACCTGTAGCAAACTCCAGCAGACCTGCAGTAGAGGGGCCTGACTATTAGAAGGAAAACTAACAAAGAGAAAGGAACAGCATCAACATCAACAAAAAGGACAACCACACAGAAACCGCATCTGAAGGTCACCAACATCAAAGACCAAAGGTAGATCAATCCATGAAGATGAGGAAAAACTGAAAATTCCAAATACCAGAAGCCCTCTTCCCCTTGAAAGGATCACAACTCCTTGCCAGCAAGGGAATGAAACTGGACAGAGAATGAGTTTGACGAATTGACAGAAGTATGCTTCAGAAGATGGGTAATAACAAACTCCTTTGAGCTAAAAGAGCATGTTCTATCCCAATGCAAGGAAGCTAACAACTTGAAAAAAAGTTAGAGGAATTGCTAGCTAGAATAACCAGTTTAGAGAGGAGCATAAGTGACCTGATGGAGCTGAAAAGCACAGCACGAGAACTTCATGAAGCATAAACAAGTATCAATAGCCAAATTGACCAAGCAGAAAAAAGAATATTAGAGACCAAAGATCAACTTAATGAAATAAAAGGTGAAGACAAGATTAGAGAAAAATGAATGAAAAGAATGAACAAACCTTGAAATATGGGTCTATGTGAAAAGACCAAATCTGTGTTTGATTGGTGTACCTGAAAGTGACAGAAGAATGGAACCAAGTTGGAAAACAATCTTGAGGATATTATCTAGGAGAACTTTCCCACCTCACAAGACAGGCCATTCAAATTCAGGAAATACAGAGAATACCACAAAGATACTCTTCAAGAAGAGCAACTCCAAGACACATACTTGTCAGATTCACCAAGGTTGAAATGAAAGAACAACTGTTAAGGACAGTTACAGAGAAAGGTCTGGTTACCCACAAAGGGAAGCCCATTAGACTAACAGTGGATCTCTCTCCAGAGACCCTGCAAGCCGGAAGAGAGTGGGGGTCAATATTCAACATTCTTAAAGAAAAAAATTCTCAACCCAGAATTTCATATCCAACCAAACTAGGCTTCATAAGCGGAGGAGAAATAAAATCCTTTACAGACAAGCAAATGCTGAGAGATTTTGTCACCACCAGTCCTGCCTTACAAGAGCTTCTGAAGGAAGCACTAAATATAAAAGGGAAAAACCAGTACCAGCCACTGCAAAAACATACCAAACTGTAAAGATCATTCACACTATGAAGAAACTGCATCAACTAACAGGTAAAATAACAAGTTAGCATCATAATGACAGGATCAAATTCACACATAACAATATTAACCTTAAATGTAAATGGACTAAATGTCCCAATTAAAAGACACAGACTGGCAAATTGGAAAAAGAGTCAAGACGTATTGGTGTGCTGTATTCAGGAGACCCATCTCACGTGCAAAGATGCACACAGGGTCAAAATAAAGGGATGGAAGAATACTTACCAAGTAAATGGAAAGCAAAAACAAAAACAAGAACAAAGAAAAAATAGGGGTTGCAATCCTAGTATCTAATAAAACAGACTTTAAACCAACAAAGATCAAAAGAGACAAAGAAGGGCATTACATAATGGTAAAAGGATCAAGGCAAGAAGAAGAGCTAATTATCCTAAATATATATACACCCAATACAGCAGCAGCCAGATTTATAAAGCAAGTTCTTAGAGACCTACAAAGAGACTTAGACTTCCACACAATAATAGTGGGAGACTTTAGCACCATACCATCAATATTAGACAGATCAATGAGACAGAAAATTAACAAGGATGTTCAGGACTTGAACTCAGCTCTGGACCAAGTGAACCTAATAGATATCTACAGAACTCTCCACACCAAATCAACAGAATACACATTTTTCTCAGCACTACATCACACTTATTCTAAAACTGATGATGTAATTGGAAGTAAAACACTCCTTAGCAAATGCAAAAGAATGGAAATCAGAGCAGTATTTCACAACACAGTGCAATCATATTAGAACTCAGGATTTAAAAACCCACTCAAAACTGCACAACTACATGGAAACGGAACAACCTGCTCCTGAATGACTACTGGGTAAATGACAAAATTAAGGCAGAGATAAAATAAGTTATTTGAAACCAATGAGAACAAAGACGCAACATACCAGAATCTCTGGGACACAGCTAAAGCAGTGTTTAGAGAGAAATTTATGGCATAAATGCCCACAGGAGAAAGTGGGAAAGATCTAAAATCGACACCCTAACATCACAATTAAAAGAACTAGAGAAGCAAGAGCAAGTAAATCCAAAAGCTAGCAGAAGACAAGAAATAACTAAGATCAGAACTTAATAAGATCAGAAATAACTAAGACAAGAAATAACTAACTGAAGGAGATAGAGACGTGAAAAGCCCTTCAAAAAATCAATGAATCCAGGACCTGGATTTTTGAAAAGAATAACAAAATTAATAGACCACTAGCCAGTTTAATAAAGAAGAAAAGAGAGAAGAATCAAATAGACACATTAAAAAACAATAAAGGGGATATCACCACTGATTTTACAGAAATACAAACTACCATCAGAGAATACTATAAACACCTTTACACAAATAAGCTAGAAAATGTAGAAGAAATGGATAAATTCTTGGACACATACATCCTCCCAAGAGTAAACTATGAGGAAGTTGAATCCCTGAATAGACCAATAACAAGTTTTGAAATTGAGGCAATAATTGATAGTCTACCAACCAAAAAAAGTCCAGGACCAGATGGATTCACAGCCAAATACTATCAGAGATACAAAGAGGAGCCAGTACCATTTCTTCTGAAACTACTCCAAACAACAGAAAAAGAGGGACTCCTCCCTAGCTCATTTTATAAGACCAGCATCATCCTGATACCAAAACCTCACAGAAACACAATGATAACAAACAAATTTCAGGCAAATATCCCTGATGAACAATGATGTGCAAATCCTCAATAAAATACTTGCAAAGCAAATCCAGCAGCACATCAAAAAGCTTAGCCACCATGATCAAGTTGGCTTCTTCCCTGGGCTGCAAGACTGGTTCAATATACACAAATCAATAAATGTAATCCACTATATAAACAGAACCAATGACAGAAACCACATGATTATCTTAATAGATGCAGAAAAGGCCTTTGATAAAATTTAACACTGCTTCGTGCTAAAAATTCTCAATAAACTAGGTATTGATGGAATGTATCTCAAAATAATAAGAACTATTTATGACAAACCCACAGCTGGAAAAATTCCCTTTGAAAATTGGCACAAGACAAGGATGACCTCTCTCATAACTCCTATTCAACAGAATATTGAAAGTTCTGGCCAGGGCAATCAGGCAAGAGAAAGAAATAAAGCATATTCAAATAGGAAGAGAGAAAGTCAAATTGTCCCTGTTTGCAGATGACATGACTGTCTATTTAGAAAGCCCCATCATCTCAGCTCAAAATCTCCTTAAGCTGATAGGCAACTTCAGCAAAGTCTCAGGATACAAAATCAATGTGCAAAAATCACAAGCATTCCTCTACGCCAATAACAGACAAACAGCTAAATCATGAGTGAATTACCATTCACAATTGCTACAAAGAGAATAAAATACCTAGGAATCCAACTTATAAGGAATATGAAGGACCTCTTCAAGGAGAACTACAAACCACTGCTCAAGGAAATAAGAGAGGACAGAAAGAAATGAAAAAAAAAACATTCCATGATCATGGATAGGAAGAATCAATGTTGTAAAAATGGCCATACTGCCCAAAGTAATTTGTAGATTTAATGCTATACCCATCAAGCTACCATTGACTTTTTTTCACTGAATTAGAAAAAAATACTTTAAATTTCATATGGAACCAAAACAGAGCCTGTATAGCCAAGACAATCCTAAACCAAAACAAAAACACACAAAAAAACCCCCCAAACAAACAAACAAACAAAAAACCCAAAAAACAAAAACAAAGCTTGAGGCATCATGCTACCTGATTGCAAACTACACTATAAGGCTGCAATAACCAGAACAGCATGGTACTTGTACCAAAACAGAGATATAGACCAATGGAACAGAACAGAGGCCTCAGATGCCACACATCTACAACCATCCCATCTTTGACATACCTCACAAAAACAAGCAATGGGGAAATGATTTCCTATTTAACAAATGGTGTTGGGAAAACTGGCTAGCCATGTGCAGAAAACTGAAACTGGACCCATTCCTCAAACCTTATAGAAAAGTTAACTCCAGATGGATTAAAGACTTAAATGTAAGATCTAATACCATAAAAACACTAGAAGAAAACCTAGGCAATACCATTCAGGACACAGCCATGGGCAAAGACTTCATGACTAAAACACCAAAAGAAATGGCAATGAAAGTCAAAATAGGCAAATAGGATCTAATTAAACTAAAGAGCTTCTGCACAGCAAAAGAAACTACCATCAGAGTGAACAGGCAACCTACAGAATGGGAGAAAACTTTTGCACTCTACCCATCTGACAAGGGGCTAATATCCAGAATCTACAAATAACTTAAACAAATTTACAAGAAAAAAAACAAACAACCCCATCAAAAAGTGGGTGGAGGATATGATCAGACACTTCTCAAAAGAAGACATTTATGCAGCCAACAAACCTGTGAAAACAAGCTCATCATCACTGGCCATTAGAAAAATGCAAATTAAAACCACAATGAGATACCATCTCACACCAGTTAGAATGGTGACCATTAAAAAGTCAGGAAACAACAGATACTGGAGAGGATGTGGAGAAATAGGAACACTTTCACACTGTTTGTGGGAGTGTAAATTAGTTCAACCACTGTGGAAAAAAGTGTGATGATTCCTCAAGGATCTAGAACCAGAAATACCATTTGACCCAGTAATCTCATTACTGGGTATATACCCAAAGGCTTATAAATCATTCTACTATAAAGACACATGCACACATATGCTTACTGCAGCACTATTCACAATAGCAAAGACTTGGAACCAGCCCAAATGTCCATCAATGATAGACTGGATAAAGAAATTGTGGCACATATATACCATGGAATACTATGCAGCCATAAAAAAAGGATGAGTTCATGTCCTTTGCAGGGACAAGGATGAAGCTAGAAACCATTGTTATCAGCAAACTAACACAGGAACAGAAAACCAAGCACCACATGTTGTCACTCATAAGTGGGAGTTGAACAATGAGAACACATCGACACAGGGAGGGGAAAATCACACACCGGGGCCTATCAGGGGTGAGGGGCTAGGGGTGGATAGAGAAATACCTAATATAGATGACGGGTTGATGGGTGCAGCAAACCATCATGGCATGTATATACCTGTGTAACAAACTTGCACATTCTGCACATGTATCCCAGAACTTAAAGTATAATTTAAAAAAGAAAGAAAGAAAGAAAGAAATTGGACAAGGGGGCTAATTTCTCACTGCACAAGTGCTCATCCCCTGACTTTATTTGGTCATTTTTCCCTCAGTGTATGTTATGTTGACTTTGGACTTTATCTGGTAGGCAGGTAACTAGGAGCTATTTAGCTATTTAGCACTATTCTTTCTTTCTTTCATTTTTTCTTTCTTTCTCCCTTTTTTTTTTTTTTTTTTTTTTTTTAGAAGGAGTCTCTCTTTGTCACCAGGCTGGAGTGTAGTGGCATGACCTCGGCTCACTACAGTCTCCACCTCCTGGATTCAAGTGATTCCTCTGCCTCAGCTTCCCACGCCTGGCTAATTTTTTTATTTTGGTAGAGACGAGGTTTCACCATGTTGACCCTGGATGATCTTGACCTCCTGACCTCATGATCCGCCCGCCTCAGTCTCCCAAAGTGCTGGGATTACAGGTATGAGCCAAAGGCAACAGTGACACAATCTGGTTTATATCAGAGATGGATCTCTTTGGTGGCAGCATGAAGGAGGGATTCAAGGAAGTAGAGCTTTTAGACATGCAAAGCAACTCAATTCAAGATCAACTACTGCTGAAAATTGCATTGTAGCATGATGGTTAAAGATGTGGGCTCTTTACTTAGATATACGTCCATTCAAATTCTACTTCTGCCATTTATGCAGAATATAAACTTGAGCTAGTCACCTGTCTTCTCTAAGTTTTAGTTTCTTATCTACTAAAACAAAGTAATTACAACAGGGTTCTTATGAAGTTTGATTGCAAAGAGATACATGAAGAACTTAGCACAGTGCCTGGTTCATTAACTACAGCTATGATTATTATTATCATGTGGGATGGGTTATTTGTTTCCCTTCCCAGCTCCATGATTATGCCCTTTCTAAAACCACTGTGCTTCCAACATAGGGAAAGAGGGACACATGGATGACCACCCCATCAATTGTTTTCTCTCCCTCTGTAACCCACAATGCTATAAAAGCAGAAGGAATGGCTATGTATTCCTTCCCCTACTTTATAATCTTATTCTTCTATATAAAGGCAGCAGACTTGTGATCTAGCTGTCAGATATGGAATAGCAGCTTACCCACTTTACAGAAGAAACTTCTGACAGAGTCCAGGATATGTGAAAAATCCACTTTCTGTCCATAGCTTAATTTTAAATGTATTTTCTTGCTAAAGAAATAATCTCAGTCACTTATTCTTTCCTTCACTCATTCATCCTCTCTTGCCCTGGGCCAAAAATCCTAAGTAAAAGAAGAACTGAAGGAAGATCATTTAAAAGAGAAATAAAAATACATTCTTAATAAAAAGAAAATGACTGTTAATGGAATAATGAGCAATTGAGTATCTAGAAAGAATAAATGACTAAAGGCATATAGAATGCTGAGGATGTGACCTACTCCTAGTTCCACTGTCTGGCTGACTTGAAATACTTTTACTTTGGCTACTGGGCCTAACTTCCCATGTTTGCGCTTTAACAGTCATGTGTCTCCTTGAAACTGTGCCTTCTAGTATATTTGTCCACTAATATACATGTTGCACTTTGGTAGTCATTTTTATTGCTGCCTTTTTAATTTTAATCAAATTAGGTCAATAAATATATCCTGGGTACCTTCACCGTACTAGAGACAGTAAGGTTGCCTACAAGGAACTTTTAGTCTATCTTAACCTAAGTATCCCTCTGAAAACAGACGCTGAGGGAAGGGCTTGAGAACAGGTGGTTTATTTGGGTAATGGATTTCAAAGAGCAGGAGTGGGGTTTAGGAAGTTAAAACAGGAACTGAAGAAGAGCCAGTCCAGTTAGGAAGTTAAAACAGGAACTGAAGAAGAGCCAATCCAAACTAGCTGGTTTCTGCTGTGGCAACTGGGGCTCTATCTTCCTGGGTATCCACTGAGAAGATGCAGAATATGTCTTGGAATTTCTGGTTCAAGAGACAGTGAAGAGAAATATTTATTCAGTGGCTCCTGCCCCACCTTGGTCAAGGATCTCTCATACTTCAGGATTGGCTCAGGAATCAGAATGGCTGAGTGGGATCCCCAGTGTCAGCAGAAGAGCCCCTGGGGCAGGAAGTGAGAGTTAGTTCGTGTTACTGAGGCAAAGCGCTGCCTGTTTATCCCTACACAGGGCCGACTGCTGCACCAGTATCTAGACTGGAAAGATTGGCCATGAGCATGTGAGGTTGGGTACAATACCCAGAATCCACATGTAAAGCTAAGAGCACAAATATAACCAGTAGTTTATGACAACTTGGGGCACAATATCACAGGCTGTACAGAAGTTATTGCCAAAGGAGTGAGAGAGACAATGATTATATTTGGGAGTTCAGTGTAGAGTGCTTCAAGACTGGCTATTCAGAAATGCTTAACTGGAAAGGGTGGATTCCAATATTGGGCTTGAAGGATGGGTATTGTTGCAGATATCACTTGTGTCTGCTGCTCAGAATTCATTTGCCCTTCTTCTGATAACCAAATCAAGATTAGCCCTAAAGAATGACTCCTCCTCTCAGCCCACAGGTTTTGTCTTCGTTTAGCTTAAGGGTCAAGAACCCATGCAAATTGGGAGTATTGGTGCTGTATTGCATGCTGGGATCAGCATGTGACCCAGTGAGAGCCATTTTAATAAAATGAGACTTTTGTTGAAATGTCTGGGCAAGAGACTTGCTCTTAGCTCCTGGATTTAAAACAAAGAGGATGCAAAGTATAGACTTGCTGAAGTTATCCTGCTTCTTTGAAGTGTAAAGTTGCCCTAGGAGGCGGAGTCAAGAAATGGAAAGAGAGAACCTAACGCCCAGAGGTGTTTGAGTCTCTGCATCAAACAATATCTGAAGCCAGCAGCTCCCTGGACTTTTCAAATATACGAGCCAATAATTTCCTTTTTATGTTTAAGCCAGTTTTGGATGGGGTTTCAGTTGCCTCCGACAGGAAAAACAGCAACAAATCTTGTAACTTAGGTAACTTTTAGGCATTTTTTGTCTCCTGTATAATTTATTCTATTTTTCTTATTTTACTTTTAATGATCTCTGTATTTCTTTCCTTAACTTTTTCACTTAAAAATGAATAAAGATGGAGATAATGACTGTTAACATAAAGAATCAAAATAGGATAGGTTTTGTAAAATCTAACTCAGAAGTTTGTGTGATTGTGGTAGACAAATTTTTGTGCATGTCATATATGTAAGATATCGTCTTATAGCTTGATTATGTAGATGAAAAGTCTAGTAAACCATATATTGCCTTCCCCCAAATGCCTGCACTGGCCTCGTTACTTTGTTGTTGACTTTATGTAAAAGCTCTGAAGGTTACAATATAGACCTAGGGTCTAAACCAAACTGTCTCTGAAGGATCTATAGTTCCAAGCAGGACACGCAATAAGTAAATATGAATTTGTAGAAAAGAAAATTTAGCCTAATTGCCAGGAAAATCTTTTAGACAGTGAGGTGGTTACTTACTTATCATATTTATTGGATTTGCTCAACACTTATTACCTCCTAGGCATAGTTGTGCATCACAAATCTAAAAGGTTGAAAGGCCACATCTGGTAGCAAAGCTCACAGTCTATAGTAAACACAACAAGCAAACTATGGAAGCAAATCGCATTTCAAACAAAGCCAAACAGAGAACCAAAGACTTCAGGAAGGAAACTGATAATGGCAATGCTGATAAATGAGCATTAGGACTCTTGAGTGGAGGGCAACACATCAACCTCACTTTCACTGTAATTTCAGATTCAGATTATGGGAGAGATGCAGTTACTTTTGTGTTCAGACATTATATTTTCATCAGAGTTATCTAAACATTGTATAAACCCTGGCCTGTTCTACATAATCCTGGCCTTTCGAGTCTGTAACAGACTTTGTTTTTTAATGTGTGATGAGTTATTGGAACCACGTGAACAGCCATTTATGCTGATCACATTTTTAGCCACTGTCTCATGGAAAACATATATTGGGTGGTCATTATTTCTGCCTGAGGTCATAGTAGAAGCAGGGATATTACATTTATTCATCTACAGACTGAAAGTCAAATTGGAAGAAGGGGCTATTATTATCTTGGATCTACAATCTTTGAACAATCTAGTTTGGAAGTTTAAACTGTTTAAACCAATCTCTAGCCATTATTTCCTTACACGTCATAGGTCTTTGCACATACTTAGAGCTCAGTGCGTATTTCTCAAGTAAATTAATATCTAAAATGTGATTCTTCTTTCAATAGTAGAAACTGACATTGTGTCCAAACGTTGAGTAACACACTTGTGTTAGTTTATTCTCGCACTGCTATAAAGAAATATCTGACATTGGGTAATTTGTAAAGAAAAGAGGTTTAATTGGCTAATGGTTCTGCAGGCTATACAGGCTTCTGCTTCTGGGGAGGCCTCAGGAAACTTAAAATCATGATGGAAGGTAAAGAGGAAGCAGGCACATCTTTACTGCCAGATGTGGCCAGAGCAGGAGGAAGGGGTAGGGGTGGCACACACTTTTAAACAACCAGATCTCGTGATAATTCATTCACTATCACAAGAGCAGCACCAAAGAGGAAATTTGCCTCCATGATCCAATCACCTCCCACCAGGCCCCCACCTCCAACACTGGGGATTACAATTTGACATGAAATTTGGATGAGGCCACAAACTCAAACCATATCAACACTTAACTTTTATTTTTTTTTAATTAGATGAAAAAGAATCTATTTTAGAGACAATATTTTTATATTTTCTTCTTCAAACCTGATGTAAAGGCACCCAGCACATCTGTAATTATTCCAAAATGAACCAAAAAGTTTTGAGAAATGATTTCAAAGGCAGAGTAACATCTTTTAAAATAGGAATGGCATACAACATTTGGGATAGAAGTAGAACAAAGTCAGGGAATCAAATAGAATGCCTCCTTCTAACAAAGCAGAGTCGTTGCTCTGAACTAATGAGGAGGTGGCTTGTTTAAACAAAAATATTTGGGTTTATTTTAGATTGGTTTAGATTTTCAGAAATATCTTGTTAATGTAGGGAATCATTTTGAAGATAATTTGGATATTTAAAATTGCTCACTGAATGACTTTAAACATTTCTGACGGGGGATTTCACTACATCTGAGACAGGCTTGATTTTGTTAAAACTCCCAAGTTCCATGTTTGGCCACATCAACCTGAGACCATGATTAGAGTTAGAAAAGAGACTCTGTAAAAGATGTCATCTTCCTAATGAACCATAGCTACAGCTCCCTATGTGTCTCTGGATCACATCTGTTTGCTGACAGAGGTCCAACTGATGTCCTAATTCACTCACACGCAACACCAGTGAGGGTTGCGTGTATTTCTGACAGTACGTGTTGGCCCCAAACACAAGTTGTACTACTGTCAACCTTGAAGTCCTTATTGTTATGAAAGTGACCTGGCTTCTAGCTACTCAACCCTGTGTATCATCCAATAACTTTCATGTAAATTCCTACCCCTGAAATTTTACCTTTCACAGTAGTAGAAAAAACAAATACTGTACTACAATTTGATTTGCAGATGTCATGTAAGACTATTTTTTAAGCTGGCTGAAATAATAAAGGTTATCTTTCCAACAAAGCAAGCTAATTTTTTAGAGAGGTTAAAAATCTACTGGTTAAAATTAAAAGTATTTCTTTCTCCAACACACACACACACACACACATATGTGTGTATATATATATGTGTGTATATATATGTGTGTGTGTGTGTATATATATGTGTGTGTGTATATATATCCACCCTTTCTTTCCCCCCACCACTCCTTCGTACCTACAAATAGTTAATTTTTTTTTTTTTTTAAATGAGAGGGGTTTCTGGGAAAAAGTGAGATATGGCCTCAGATAATCTGAGCATATTTTATAGAGAAAGGATATAGGAGTGTTTGAATGATGATAAATACAGAATCCTATTCTTATCTTTAAATAAATAGTTGTTTAATGTGTTTTCTTTGTGATCACTGAAAATGAGATTATACCTTTTCATTTTATGACCAGCATAGATATTTTTCTGCTTTGGTAGCTTTTCTAGTTTCAAAAGTTAGGTTTTTAAAAAGGCTATCAATTCATGACTATACAACTTCAGTTTTATTTAAAGTGTATTGCTCCAGAGAAGGAGTGAACACATAATTATTAATTTTTGGTGACCAGTTTGAGCCAAATTTTTCCTTTTCACTCATGAGGAAGAGAATTATCAAGGAATTATCACAGAACTATGCATAGCAAATGTAAACAGAAGTCAAATGGCAGTTTGTGACTGCGGCCAGGTACACCGGTCACACACCAACCTTTGCAAACACATTTATTTATATGGGGAGTAGGGTAGATGGAAACAACTTTCTTCAACACAGAGTTTTTAAGACAGAAATGATATGCTTCATGACTGGAAAATACATGGAAAAGTAAATTCAGGGCTTGAATTTTGTTAGATGATTGCATACTTTTACTATTTTGGGGATTTCTCTAAAATTGTGAATTTCTTAAGACTACATACCATTTGACTCATCCCTGGAGTATGCAGATTACTTAAGGAATTACAACCCAGGCATTCATTTGGTGTATATTTTTTGAGTACCTATTATGTTCCAGGCACTATGTTAGATGATGGGAATAGAATAGTGAATGAGAGAGAGGGGGAAGAGAGACCTCTACCCCAGGTGATGAGGTTGTAATCTGATTCATAAATTTAGAAGGAGGAATCAAGCATGTACAACTCAATACTTTCTTCTATTTGGGATCAGGTTACTGTAGAGACCATGTTTTGTGGTCTACCTTTTGTCATGAGGTAATAGGGGTTTTACCTAGAAAGAGACACCTGAAGTTGCTTACCTAATGCCTGGGTAAGTAAGATTCCTAATTCAATAATGAATATTAGTATGCCCACTTGGTGTCATGCCTAAGATTTCTTTTTCTCCAATCATTTTCATCACCAGGAAAGTTAACACTTTGTCTCCCTGACTCCTAAGTCTGTCCCTTACTTGGTGTAAACTTGGGTGAATACGGTATAGCCTATTGTTCCTAGGCTACAAACCTGCTACTGTACTGAATACAGTATGTTATTTGTATAGTATGTTACTGCACTGAATACTGTAGGCAATTGTAACACAGAAGTATTTGTGCATCTAAATATAGCTAAATATAGAAAAGGTACAGTAAAAATAAGGTAGTAATACTGATTCCTCAAAACACCAAGATCTGCCACTAACTAGCAGGATGACCTGTGGCAAATTAACCTCTGAGTTTCTTTTTGGAAAATAAGGCTAGGAAGTGAGTCCTAAAATCCTGGGCTGCTCAAATATTCCGTGATTTTATCACTGTTTCTAACAGGAACTTTTTAAAATTTTAAATGATTTAAATTATTTTTCACTATTGAGAGTTCAGAAAATGTTCAGCTCTATAACTTGTTGGTTATGCTTAGGATTGTGGTCAAATTTGGGAAAATATTTATCAAGTTTATTTCACCTACAAACTGTTATATATATATACTTGCTTTTTTATTGTATTGCCACAGGCTCTGCCTACAAACAGAAATTCTGACAAATTTCATTTTACATACCTTTTCATAAATTCCTTGTGATTTCCTACATAAATAATCAGGTCATTTTGGTATAAAGAAAAGTATTTCCTTTCCTTCCAACCAGTATTCCTTTGCAGACATCCTTGCCTCATTTCCTATCTTAAAAGAAAGCAATTTGTTTTTTCATGATTGAGTATGATTTTACAAAGATATTTTGTAGATGTAATTTATCAGCTTGAGGAAGCTTTCTTGTGTTCCTAGTTTGCAGAGAGTCTATCACTGATGTATATTCAATTTAGTCAAATGTCTTCTCTGCATCTAGGGAGATCAATATATGGTTTTCATTGTATATAGTATTGGTAAATGGACATGGTGAATTATGTTGATTGATTTTTTAAAAATTGAACCAACTATATTCCTGGGATAAACCCCACTTTATCATGATGATATAACAGGATTTGGCTTGCTAATATTTTGTTAAAGATTTTCTTGATATACATGAGAGATATTGGTCTGTGGTTTTGGTATCAGAGTAATGGTGGTGTCATAAAATGTATTGGAAGGGTTCCCACATCTATGTTCTGAAATATTTTGTGTAAAATTTGTATTGTTTCTTCCTTAAAAGTTTAATAAAATTCATCAATAAGAACGTTTTAAAATATAAATTCAGTTTATTTAAAAGGTATAGGGCTTTTCAGATTATCATCTTTTCTGGAGCGAGCTCTGGAATTTTGTACCTTCTAGTTAGTTTATCCATTTCATCTAAAGTGTCAAAATTTATTTATATGAAGTGGTAGAAATGTAGAAGGGGGATAATAGTTTTTCATTATTCTCATAAAGTTTGTACGATCCATACAAATGACTTCTCTTTCATTCCTGGTATTGGTAATTTATAATTTCTGTCTTCTCTGGCTTGAGAGTTTTTTCTTTCTTCCTTTTCAATACAGTCATGCATTGCTTAATGTTGGGGATATGTTCTGAGAAGCATGCTGTTAGGCAATTTTGTCACTGCATGAACATCAGAGAGTGTGAACATCACACAAACCTAGACGGTACAGCCTACTATACACCTAGGCTATGTGGTATAGCCTATTGTTCCTAGGCTACAAATCTGTTACTGTACTGAATACAGTATATTACTGTACAGTACATTATGGTACTGAATACTGTAGGCAATTGTAACACTGTAGTATTTGTGTGTCTAAACATAGCTACATGTAGAAAAGGTACAGTAAAAATAAGGTATAAAGGATTAAAAAGTGATATAGCTGTACAGGGCACTTGCCATTAATGGAGCTTGCAGGAGTGGAAGTTGCTCTGGAGGAGTGAGTGAGAGTAGTGAGTGAATGTGATGGCCTGGGACATTACTGTACACTACCACAGATTTTATAAACATTGTACACCTATGCTACACTAAATTTATTTTTTAAATTTCTTCAATAATAAATTAACTTATTGTAAACTTTTGATTTTATAAACTTTTTAATTTTTAAAAATTTTTTGGCTCTTTTGTAATATCATTTAGCTTAAAACACAAACACGTTGTACAGATGTCCACAAGCATTTTCTTTCTTTATATCCCTATTCTGTAAGCTTTTCTCTATTTTTTTTATTATTATTATACTTTAAGTTCTAGGGTACATGTACACAACATGCAGGTTTGTTACATATGTATACATGTACCATGTTGGTGTGCTGCACCCATTAACTCATCATTTACATTAGGTACATCTCCTAATGCTATCCTTTCCCCCTCCCCCCTCACCACAATAGGCCCTGGTGTGTGATGTTCCCCTTCCTGTGTCCAAGTGATCTCATTGTTCAACTCTCACCTATGAGTGAGAACATGTGGTGTTTGGTTTACTGTTCTTGTGATAATTGGTTGAGAATTATGGTTTCCAGCTGCATCCATGTCCCTACAAAGGACATGAACAAACTCATCCTTTTTTATGGTTGCATAGTATTCCATGGTGTATATGTGCCACATTTTCTTAATCCAGTCTGTCACTTATGGATATTTGGGTTGATTCCAAGTCTTTGCTGTTGTGAATAGTACCACAATAAACATACGTGTGCATGTGTCTTCATAGCAGCATGATTTATAACCCTTTGGGTATATACCCAGTAATGGGATGGCTGGGTCAAATGGTATTTCTAGTTTTAGATCCTTGAGGAATTGTCAAACTGTTTTACACAATGGTTGAACTAGTTTACAGTCCCACCAACAGTGTAAAAGTGTTCCTATTTCTCTATATCCTCTCTAGTCCTGACTTTTTAAAGATTGCGATTCTAAATGGTGTGAGATGGTATCTCACTGTGGTTTTGATTTGCATTTCTCTGATGGTGAGTGGTGATGAGCATTTTTTCATGTGTCTGTTGGCTGTATTAATGTCTTCTTTTGAGAAATATCTGTTCATATCCTTTGCCCACTTTTTGATGGGGTTGTTTGTTTTTTTCTTGTAAATTTGTTTGGGTTCTTTGTAGGTTCTGGATATTCACCCTTTGTCAGATGAGTAGATTGCAAAAATTTTCTCCCATTCTGTAGGTTGCCTGTTCACTCTGATGGTAGTTTCCTTTGCTGTGCAGAAGTGCTTTAGTTTAATTAGATACCATTTGTCAATTTTGGCTTTTGTTGCCATTGCTTTTGATGTTTTAGTGATGAAATCCTTGCCCATGCTTATGTCCTGAATGGTATTACCTAGATTTTCTTCTAGGATTTTTATGGTATTAGCTCTAACATTTAAGTCTCTAATCCATCTTGAATTAATTTTCGTATAAGGAATAAGGAAAGGATCCAGTTTCAGCTTTCTACTTATGGCTAGTCAATTTTCCCAGCACCATTTATTAAATAGGGAATCCTTTCCCCATTTCGTGTTTTTGTCAGGTTTGTCAAAGATCAGATGGCTGTAGATGTGTGGTATTATTTCTGAGGGCTCTGTTCTGTTCCATTGGTTTATATCTCTGTTTTGGTACCAGTACCATGCTGTTTTGGTTACTGTAGCCTTGTAGTATAGTTTGAAGTCAGGTAACGTGAAGCCTACAGCTTTGTTCTTTTAACTTAGGATTGTCTTGGCAATGTGGGCTCTTTTTTGGTTCCATATGAACTTTAAAGTCGCTTTTTTCCAATTCTGAGAAGAAAGTCATTGGTAGCTTAAAGGGGATGGCATTGAATCTACAAATTACCTTGGGCAACATGGCCATTTTCACAATATTGATTCTTCCTATCCATGAGCATGGTATGTTCTTCCATTTGTTTGTGTCCTCTTTTATTTCACTGAGCAGTGGTTTGTAGTTCTCCTTGAAGAGGTCCTTCACATCCTTTGTAAGTTGAATTTCTAGGTACTTTATTCTCTTTGAAGCATTGTGAATGGGAGTTCATTCATGATTTGGCGCTCTGTCTGTTATTGGTGTATAAGAATGCCTGTGATTTTTGCACATTGATTTTGTATCCAGATACTTTGCTGAAGTTGTTTATCAGCTTAAGGAGATTTTGGGCTGAGATGATGGGGTTTTCTAAATATACAATCATGTCATCTGCAAACAAGGACAATTTGACTTCTTATTTTCCTAATTGAATGCCCTTTCTTTCTTTCTCTTGCCTGATTGCCCTAGCCAGAACTTCCAACACTATGTTGAATAGGAGTAGTGAGAGAGGGCATCCCTGTATTGTGCTAGTTTTCAAAGGGAGTGATTCCAGTTTTTGCCCATTCAGTATGATATTGGCTGTGGGTCTGTAATAAATAGCTCTTATTTTGAGATATGATCCATGAATATTGAATTTATTGAGAGTATTTAGCATGAAGGGCTCTTGAATTTTGTCAAAGGCATTTCTGCATCTGTTGAGATAATCATGTGGTTTTTGTCTTTGGTTCTGTTTATATGCTGGATTATGTTTATTGATTTGCATATGCTGAACCAGCCTTGCATCCCAGGGATGACGCCCACTTGATTATGGTGGATAAGCTTTTTGATGTGCTGCTGGATCTGGTTTGCCAGTATTTTATTAAGGATTTTTGCATCAATGTTCATCAGGGATATTGGTCTAAAATTCTCTTTTTTTGTTGTGTCTCTGCCAGGCTTTGGTATCGGGATGATGTTGGCCTCATAAAATGAGTTAGGGAGGAGTCCCTCTTTTTCTATTGATTGGAATAATTTCAGAAGGAATAGTACCAACTCCTCCTTGTACCTCTGGTAGAATTCGCCTGTGAATCCATCTGGTCCTGGACTTTTTTTGGTTGGTAGGTTATTAATTATTGCCTCAATTTTAGAGCCTGCTATTGGTGTATTTGGGGATTCAACTTCTTCCTGGTTCATTTTTGGGAGAGTGTTTGTGTCCAGAAATTTATCCATTTCTTCTAGGTTTTCTAGTTTATTTGCATAGAGGTGTTTATAGTATTCTCTGATGGTAGTTTGTATTTCTGTGGGGTCAGTGGTGATATCCCCTTTATCATTTTTTATTGTGTCTATTTGATTCTTCTCTCTTTTTTTCTTTATTAATCTTGCTAGTGGTCTATCCATTTTGTTGATCTTTTCAAAAAATCAACTCCTGGATTCATTGATTTTTTGACGGTTTTTTTGTGTCTCTATCTCTTTCAGTTCTGCTCTGATCTTAGTTATTTCTTGCCTTCTGCTAGCTTTTGAACGTGTTTGCTCTTGCTTCTCTAGTTCTTTTAATTGTGATATTAGGGTATCAATTTTAGATCTTTCTTGCTTTCTCTTGTGGGCATTTAGTGCTATAAATTTCCCTCTACACACTGCTTTAAATGTGTCCCAGAGATTCTGGTATGTTGTATCTTTGTTCTCATTGGTTTCAAAGAACATCTTTATTTCTGCCTTCATTTCGTTATGTACCCAGTAGTCATTCAGGAGCAGGTTGTTCAGTTTCCATGTAGTTGAGTGGTTTTGATTGAGTTTCTTAGTCCTGAGTTCTAGTTTGATTGCACTGTGGTCTGAGAGACAGTTTGTTATAATTTCTGTTCTGCTGAGGAGTGCTTTACTTCCAACTATGTGGTCAATTTTGGAATAAGTGTGATGTGGTGCAGAAGAATGTGTATTCTGTTTATTTGGGGTGGAGAGTTCCATAGATGTCTATTAGGTTTGCTTGTTGTAGTATTGAGTTCATTACTGGATATCCTTGTTAACTTTCTGTCTCGTTGATCTGTCTAATGTTGACAGTGGGGTGTTAAAGTCTCCCATTGTTATTGTATAGAAGTCTAAGTCTCTTTGTAAGTCTCTAAGGACTTGCTTTATTAACCTGGGTGCTCCTGTATTGGGTGCATATATATTTAGGATAGTTAGCTCTTCTTGTTGAATTGAACCCTTTACATATTGATCCCTTTAACATAATGATGTTATGGCCTTCTTTGTCTCTTTTGATCTTTGTTGGTTTAAAGTCTGTTTTATCAGAGACTAGGATTGCAACCCCTGGCTTTTTTTTGTTTTCCGTTTGCTTGGTAGATATTCCTCCATCCCTTTATTTTGAGTCTATGTGTGTCTCTGCACGTGAGATGTGTCTCTTGAATACAGCAAACTGATGAGTCTTGACTCTTTATCCAATTTGCCAGTCTGTGTCTTTTAATTGGACCATTTAGTCCATTTACATTTAAGGTTAATATTGCTATGTGTGAAATTGATTCTATGATATTAGTTGGTTATTTTGCTCATTAGTTGATGCAATTTCTTCCTAGCATTGATGGTCTTTACATTTTGGCATGTTTTTGCAATGGTTGGTACCAGTTGTTCCTTTCCATGTTTAGTGCTTCCTTCAGGATCTCTTGTAGGGCAGGCCTGGTGGTGACAAAATCTCTAAGCATTTGTTTGTCTGTAAAGGATTTTATTTCTCCTTCACTTATGAAGCCTAGTTTGGCTGGATATGAAATTCTAGGTTGAAAATTATTTTCTTTAAGAATGTTGAAAATTGGCCCCCACTCTCTGCTGGCTTGTAGAGTTTCTGGAGAGAGATCTACTGTTAGTCTGATGGACTTCCCTTTGTGGATAACCAGACCTTTCTCTCTGGCTGCCCTTAACATTTTTCCTTCATTTCAACTTTGGTGAATCTGACAATTATGTGTCTTGGAATTGCTCTTCTCAAGGAGTATCTTTGTAGTGTTCCCTGTATTTCCTGAATTTGAAAGTTGGCCTGCCTTACTAGGTTGGGGAAGTTCTCCTGGATAATATCCTGCAGAGTGTTTTCCAACTGGTTCCATTCTCCCTGTCACTTTCAGGCACACAAATCAGATGTAGATTTGGTCTTATCACATAATCCCATATTTCTTGGAGGCTTTGTTCATTTCTTTTTATTCTTTTTTCTCTAAACTTCTCTTCTTGCTTCATTTCATTCATTTGATCTTCAATGACTGATACTCTTTCTTCCAGTTGATCGAGTCAGTTACTGAAGCTTGTGCATTTGTCACGTAGTTCTCATTTCATGGTTTTCATCTCTATCAGTTCGCTTATGGACTTCTCTGCATTGGTTATTCTAGTTATCCATTCTTCCGTTCTTTTTCAAGATTTTTAGTTTCTTTGCACTGGTTATGTAGTTCCTCCTTTAGCTCTGAGAAGTTGGATTGACTGAAGCCTTCTCTCAACTCGTCAAAGTCATTCTCCGTCCTGCTTTGATCCGTTGCTGGTGATGAGCTGTGCTCCTTTGGAGGGGGAGATGTGCTCTGACTTTTTGAATATCCAGCTTTTCTGCCCTGCTTTT
Source organism: Papio anubis (assembly GCF_008728515.1). Taxonomy (NCBI): domain Eukaryota; kingdom Metazoa; phylum Chordata; class Mammalia; order Primates; family Cercopithecidae; genus Papio; species Papio anubis. Next base: position 47,771,257 of record NC_044980.1, on the reverse strand, counting down.
TCCCCATCTTTGTGGTTTTATCTGCCTTTGGTCTTTGATGATGGTGACGTACTGATGGGGTTTTGGTGTGGGTGTCCTTTCTGTTTGTTAGTTTTCCTTCTAACAGTCAGGACCCTCAGCTGCAGGTCTTTTGGAGTTTGCTTGGGGCCCACTCCAGACCTGTTTGCCTGGGTATCAGCAGCAGAGGCTGCACAAGCTAGAATATTGCTGAACAGCAAGTGTTGCTGTCTGATTCTTGCTCTGGAAGCTTCATCTCAGAGGTGTACCCAGCTGTGTGGTGTGAGGTGTCAGTCGGCACCTAGTGGGGGATATCTCCCAGTTAGGCACTCAGGGGTCAGGGACCCACTTGAGGAGGCAGTCTGTCCATTCTCAGATCTCAACCTCTGTGTTGGGAGATCCACTGCTCTCTTCAAAGCTGTCAGACAGGGACATTTACATCTGCAGAGGTTTCTGCTGCTTTTTGTTGATCTATGCCCTGTCCGCAGAGGTGGAGTCTACAGAGGCAGGCAGGCCTCCTTGAGCTGCAGTGGGCTCCACCCAGTTCGAGCTTCCAAGCAACTTTGTTTACCTTCTTAAGCCTCAGCAATGGCAGGCGCCCCTCCCCCAGCCTCACTGCCATCTTGCAGTTAGATCTCAGACTGCTGTGCTAGCAATGAGGGAGGCTCCGTGGGTGTGGGGCCCTCCGGGCCAGACCTGGGATATAATCTCCTGGTGTGCTGTTTGCTAAGACCCTTGGTAAAGCACAGTATTAGGGTGGGAGTTACCTGATTTTCCAGGTGTTGCGTGTCTCAGTTTCCCTTGGGTAGGAAAAGGAATTCCCTTCCCCCTTGTGCTTCCCACATGAGGTGATGCTTCACCCTGCTTCAGTTCTCGCTGGTTGGCTGCACCTGCTGACCAGCACTGACTATCTGACATGCCCCAGCAAGATGAACCCAGTACCTCAGTTGAAAATGCAGAAATTCCATCCTGGCTAACACGGTGAAACTCCGTCTCTACTAAAAAATACAAAAAACTAGCCGGGCGCAGTGGCGGGCGCCTGTAGTCCCAGCTACTCGGGAGGCTGAGGCAGGAGAATGGCGTGAACCCGGGAGGCGGAGCTTGCAGTGAGCTGAGATCCGGCCACTGCACTCCAGCCTGGGCGGCAGAGCGAGACTCCGTCTAAAAAAAAAAAAAAAAAAAAAGAAAATGCAGAAATCACCCGTCTTCTGTGTCGCTCATGCTGGGAGCTGGAGGCTGGAGCTGTTCCTATTCGACCATCTTGGGCGCCCCCCCCACTTTTCTCTATTTTTTAAATTTTTATTTTTTTATTTATTTTTACTTTTTAAACATTTTTGCTAAAAACGAAGACAAAAACACATTATTTCAACCCTATGTAGGTTCACGATTATCAAGATGTCAGTAGGCAATGGAAATTTTTCAGCTCCATTGTAATCTTATGGGATCACTATCATGTATGTGATCTGTCATTGACCAAAATGTCTTTATTCAGCACATGACTGCATTTTAAAGATAATACTCCACTGTCTTTTAGTTTGCATAGTTACTGACAAGAAGTCTGTTGTCATTCTCATTTTGTTTCACTGTATGGAGTGAGTCCTATTTTGGCTGCCTTTAAGGTGCTCTCTTTATTTTTGGTTTACAGCAATTTGAGTAAGATGTGTTTAGTTTTATTTTCCTTTGTATGTGTCATCCATGGATTTCCCTTTGTATGTATCATCCATGGATTTCTTTGGGATTCTTGGATCTGTGGTTTGTTTTCTTTCATTAATTTGAGAAAATTCTTCTCTAGAACTAATAAGTGAGTTTAGCAAAGTTAAGATACAATGTTGAAAAGAAAGAGTAAAGTTGGAGGAATCATACTTCCTAGTTTTAAGATATATACAAACCTACAGTAATAAAGCATTGTATTAGAGGAAGAATAGACATATAGATCAATTGAACATAACGGAGTGTCCAGATACTAAATCAGAATCTGCATTTTAACAAGATTCCCAGGTAATTCCTATTTACATTTCTATTCTGAGGAGCACTAGGATAGAACAAGAAGAATCAATGGTGTTAATAATGATAGAAATGATCTTATATTAGCTCACATCTCTTAAAATAACCCCACCATTCTCTACCTCCTTGTCCCAAACTTAGGTATTATTATAGATTATTCTCTTTCCTTCACCGCTGCCTCCAATATCACATCACTGGCAAGTCCTGTTGCTTCATACCACCCAAATAAGTCTCAATTCATCCATGTTCCTCTCCCATGGCCACTTTATTGTAAGCTGCCATTTTCTCCTCCCTGAACTACCATGGCCTCTTAATGTCCTTACTTCCTCTCTTCTCCCATAGACAATTTATGAAATTTTCAGAGTGATCTTAATGGAGTTTATGCTCTAGGAAGGAAGACAGAAAGTAAACACATAAGTAAATACATTAAAAATCATTATTAATTATGATAAATGAGATGAAGGAAATCAACACAATGATGTTATAAGCAGAGATGAAGCCATGAGTCTCCTGTAGATGGTAAGTATCTTAATCTGCTCAGGCCATCATAACAAAGCACCATAGAGTCATGGCTTAAACAGCAGATGTCTATTTTCTGCAGGATAGAAGTCCAAGATCAAGGTGCTATCAGGGTAGGTGTCTAGTGAGGCCTCTTTTCTTGGTTTGTAGATGGCCACCTTCTTGCTGTGCTCACACATGGCCTTTATTCTGTGCTTGTGTGGGAAGGGAGGAAGGGAGGGGCAGAGATTTCTCTGATGTCTCCTCCTCCTCCTCCTCCTCTTCTTCCTCTTCCTCCTCCTCTTTCTCCTTCTTCCCCTTCCCCTTCTTTTTCCTCCTCCTCCTCCTTTTTCCTTCCTTCCTTCTTTCCCTCCTTCCTTCCTTCTTTTCTTTCCTTTTTCTTTTCTTTCTTTTCTTGTCTTTCTTGTCTTTCTTTCTTTCTCTTTCTTTTCTTTCTTTCTTTCTTTCTTTCTTTCTTTCTTTCTTTCTTTCTTTCTTTTTCTTTCTTTCTCTTTCTCTTTCTTCTTCTTTTCTTACTCTGTCTCCCAGGATGCAGTGGTGTGAACACACTTCACTGCAATCTCACCTTTGTAGACTCAAGGAATCCTCCTACTTTATTCTCCCGAGTAGCTGGGACTATAGGCATGCTTCACCATGTATGCCTAATTTCTTGATTTTTTGATAGAGATGATGTCTTACCATGTTCATCCCAGGCTGTTCTCAAACTCCTGGGTTCAAGCAATCCTTGCACCTTGGCCTCCCAAAGTGCTAGGATTACAGGCATCAGCCACCACACCTGGCCTCTTCATCTTCTTATAAGAAACACCACTCCTATTGGATTGGGGCCCCACCCTTATGACCTCATTCAACTTTAATTATCTTCCTGAAGACCCTACTTCCAAATGCCGTCACATTAAGGGTTAGAACCTCAACATAAGAGTTGGGAGTGGGTGGTGGGGAGATACAAGTCAGTGTCTAACAAGAAGGTTGGGAAAGCCCCTCTGTCGAGATGGCATCTGAGGTTTGAGGTGGAAACCTTCATGTAAAGAACTAGAAAAAGAGAAACACAGGCAGAGGGAACCCATGGACCAGAGGCAACTTTAAGTACTGGAGTTTTGGGTTATCAAGAAAAAAAAAAAAAGAAAAAAACAAGCAATAAAAAAATTGTAAGTCAGTCCAGCTATTTTTAGCTTGATCAGAGGTGAGACTTTAATGTCAGACCTATCCTCTTCAGATTTCTACTCAAACACTGCTCCACTAGCATTTGAAAGTGGCATTCAGACAAGGTCAGAAAGAATACAAAGAGACTAATTACTAACAGGTTGGAATTGCAGCTTTACTTCCAATCCAAAGCTAACACTTCTCACTGAAACCAGTTTGTTTAAAAGCTGCCTGTGCAAGGATGAATTCTTGGGAAGTCTCATCAAGTATTTAGTGGATATATGTCTGCTCCATTGATGGTGATTTGAAAGCATTATCCAATTATAATGAAGAAAACATTTCTCAGAATGTTCTAAAGGTCTCATTGGCTGATGTACAAGGAGATTCTTACTCTCAGCCTTTCTTTCTAAGTCAACTGAAAAATATTTGACATCACGTGTCGGCAAAATCCTCTTAGGGGTTGCCAATTGCTTTCTGCGGCAGCTTTCCGCTGTTTACCCAAGCAACAAGACCGGCAGATTATTGTTTGAGACATGCTCCAAGGCAGGAGTGGGGAATGTGAAACATTGAAATCCTTCCACTTGTATTCAACCACACCCCGTTTTCATTACCTTCAAGTAGGGAGGTGAACAGAGAACTACTAAATAGAACAATAGGCATGATTTGTGCTTGATTCACTCTTTCCCACCTCAGACAGTGTAATTATCACATGCATCAGAAAGCCCTAGACAAGCACCTTCACAGTTCAGATGCAAGAAACCGTCCCTTTCATGACAGGCCTTTAGGGACTGAAGTCTTAGCCCAATCTGTTTAGTACTTTTGTGTAAACATCCTTTATAGCAATCATCTGACTGATAATATTTTTAAAAATTATATTAAATCTTTTTATTGTGCATAGTTGGAGAAAAATTTAAAAAATGCATATGTTCTGTTACCAATGGATGGGTTATATTCTTGTCTGATGGATTGTATATGTCACACTCCTTTGGTACACTGTATCGTTGGTTGGTTTCCTCAAGTAATGGCCAAGGAAAACTAAAATTTAACTGTCTTTACATTGTATTCAATGTTGATTGTACTTCTATAAATGAAAAATAGGGCCAGGCACAGTGGCTCATGCTTGTAATCCCAACACTTTGGGAGGCCGAGGTGGGTGGATCACCTGAGGTCAGGAGTTTGAGAAGAGACTGACCAACATGGTGAAACCCTGTTTCTACTGAAAATACAAAAGTAGCAAGGCATGGTGGTGCATGCCTGTAATCCCAGCTACTCAGAGTCTGAGACAGAAGAATCACTTGAACCTGGGAGGTGGAGGTTGCAGTGAGCCAAGATCATGCCATTGCACTGCACCCTGGGCAACAAGAGTGAAACTCAAAAGAAGAGAGAGAGAGAGAGAGACAGAGAGAGAGAGAGGGAGAAGAAAGAAAGAAAGAAAGAAAGAAAGAAAGAAAGAAAGAAAGAAAGAAAGAAAGAAAGAAAGAAAGAAGAAAAGAAAAAGAGAAGAAAGAGAAAGAAAGAAAAAACGAAAGAAAGAAGAAAGAGAGAGAAAGAAAGAAAAGAAAGGAAAGAAAGAAAGAAGAAAGAAAGAAAGAAAGGAAGAAAGAAAGAAAATAAAGAAACTAGATGTGTTGCTCATCTAGTGTTCCGTTATTTAATTTGTACTTGTGGTTTAATTTGCCTTTAACTGGCAAAATTGAAAGAAGCTTTTTAAAAAATCTCTGAAAATCTATTTGATTATAGCTTTTACAATTATAGCAGAGAGATAATCTTATATTTTCCTTCATATGATATGTAAAAACGCCTACTTACACATGAATGTAAACTTTTAAAATATGAATATGTATGTTAAAATAATATATATGTTTATTTCCACTCAGCTTCTTTTTAATGAACTGTATTTTTCTATTAAAATCCTTAAGAATCACTTAAGTAATAGTGAGGCAAGTTATCTTAAAACTACCACTGTGGAATAATAGATTTTAAATGATTATTTAGTTGAAATATCTACTTGCTGTAAATGTTTTCAACAAACCTGTATATTCTTCTTGGCTTTCTCCAAGGACTCATTTTGGGATCTTTTTCTGCTTTTGGTTTGTACTAATAATCTTTTTTCTTACAAATAATTCCAAGTTTACTTTAATACAGATGGTATTTGTCTATAGCCAAAAATCCTTTCCAAAATGCACCCTCGCTCAATAAACTAGTTTAAAAAGCATCTTCAATAAAAATAAACAATCAAAACAGAGATTAACAAGAATCAAAACCCCTAAGATCATCATAACTGGCTGTTTTCACTTCACTAGTTCTAGTTTTCTTTTTCTTTATTCTGCAATACAAATGCTATAAGAAACAAAATTGATTGCATGACTATATACATGATTTAATGGGACATGGTAACTTGAACGGCTGCCACCTATATTGTATTGAAAACAAGATTTTGCACATGTCTCTAAACTATGCCAGACAAAAAAGATGACTGAGTTTAATACAGTTTAGATTACCAAGTATGGGATAGCTTATGCTGAAACCCTAGTCAGTAGGTTGAATAGAGAAGAAAAATTATTTTTCTGAATTCAGAATTTGTCTTTAGATTTTATATTGGCAAAAAGTTATTTTTTAAATGCTATCATTGATGCTTGCTATTTGGCAAGGACTGAACTAGATATCAGTGACATAATAGTGAACAAAAAATATATAGACTCTACAACCATTAATTAAAATAAACATTGGAAAATACTTTAATTTATATTCATTTTGTATCAATTACATGGTAACTGAATTACCTTGATAAAGAAGATTGTTATTAGAATTTAAGAAAATAAAGAGCAAATTTTATTTCAGAAATAATGTGCTGAAGTAACCATGTTAGGTTGTTCTGAACATGTACTGCCACCCAATGGAGATGTGCCCAAATGACACCAGTCATTTGGAGGTTTGGAGACTGCACATTCTTTGGGGGCAGTATTCTTGTGGCAAATCACTCAGCATAGCAGAGTTTTGTCCAGATTGAGCTGGATTGCCCTGGGTGAGGGGGAGGAGAAGGGAAGCTTCAGCTAAAAGTATTTCTTTCTCTAATATCAGCAAAAAAGAAAGGCTCATTCAATATCTGATCTGAGATGATTATAGTGAAAAAGTAAAATTGCCTGTGAATAACTTGTGTGATATCAAATAATGCTACCATCTAATAGACTATCAACATGCTAACGATAATTTTTCCACATTACACAGAAATTGCAGTGTGAGGAATTGAGGTTGGGAAACACCACTGAAGTAGACCACAGGTTTTCTGGTCTGCAGGTCTCTAAATTTCAGCCCGAAGCCTACGGAGAGTAGTTTGTAAGGCTCTGGACTGCTCCAAAGGAGAAATAGACTAGAGAGTTCCTTGGGGTTCCTTCCTCCCTAATTATTGCACCATCAGTGTCATCGTTCAAACCTCTGACAAAAATATTTTATACAGAATAATGTAATTCACCTCCAAAGTTCTTAAAATCACTGATATGTTTGATGCAAGTGAGGCTGGCTATAGCCAAAAAGACGTTGAAATGGCCCAGACTTTTTCACATTTTTCTTGACCCAGACCCTGAGGTAGCCAGCATATTGTCCCATGGCAAGTTTTGAAATAAGAAGGTGCCCCAAGGTCAAAGACTTTCTTTGTTTAAGAAATCTAGCATTCAGGAAGAGTTAATTTCCAGCTTAATGAAAAAGTGTTACGAAGGCTCTTTATGTTCCAAAGGCCACTTCTGCTTTTCACATAGGCAACATTTACAGAGGGTTTGGGACATTGTATGGCACCCTAGCACATAGGAACCAGTGGAACTTTAGCTGTTAAGAAGGCCTAATTTTAGTAATATCCTCCTGAAATGCTGACAATTTGTCTAAGGCAGCAATCGCCTTACTGAATTGATCATTTGATAATCCTAACACTCAGACCTTTAAAGGAAATAATTACCTAGTAATACATCATATAACAATTCAAGTTATATTATGAAATGTGGCAAAAGAGATTAAACTGGTTTAATGAAAAACAACATGGGAAAATTTTTGTATATATTTTTCTAAACAAGTGATTTAAAGCCATGCTTTGTGTAGGCTTTGCAGAGTATTTCCATGGATTGAGTGTCAGAAATGATAAACATCATTTAGTCACTCAACAAACACCTACTCCATATTTACCCTCTTCTCTGTGTTGATGCCTTGCATGTACTGTGTATATAAAGATAAATAAAAAGAGGATCTCTGCCCAGTGAAGGGGAAATGCTGCTATGGCTTGGCCAGTATGCTCTGACTTGGGGTGTAGGACAGAAGGCAGTTCAAAATATGAAATCCATCCTACTGGATGGAGGAGTGATGGGTCATTACATCAGTTGATCATCAAGTGAACTAATACACTGTGGCTATAATGAGAAACTAGTCTTTTCCATTGAAAAATAAGTACTAAATTTTTAACAAAAATTGTACCAGGGACAGCATCTTCTAGCCAGAATAAAATTTACACAATCAAATCAGATTATTTTAATTACAATACTCTACTAAAATGTTATAAATGTTGCACTATGAAAGATACACAGTGATACTCTAATGACAAATTAAACACATGGGAATGCAATTTCTCTGCTGAATCCTCAATAATAAGTTTGTCTCAAAGGAATTTGCTAGAGGGCTACAGAGGAATGAAGACACTAATCAAGATAAGGACTCTTCTGTCTCTCTTGCAATTTACTGGGATTGAGAATCACTGAAGAAGCGTATGTAAATCTCATCTCTCCTTTTGACTTGCCTGAATCACGAAAGGATCTATCCCATTTCCTATATATTTTATTCTTGGCCAAATTCTCCAAGTGCAGAAGTCACTTCTGTCTCTCTTAATTCTTACAAGCTCCTTAGGGTACCAGTTAGCAAATTCACTTTTACGTTAATAGCTCTCAAATGACCTGGGAGTTGAAAACCTTCCAAAATTGCCCAACTAACTCCCAAGCACTAATTTATGAGTAGGAAGTCACTGGTTTTGATCTATAGATCAGAAGATGAATGGATTAATAAATATCTTCATAAACTGTTCATATTTTGGATCTTTATTTTCAGGGATAAGGTTAACTTCAATTTGCCTCCTTTTATTCCATTATCCCTAACTTTATCATCCATCATGAATAACATCAACCGTACATCCACGGTTTGCAGAACGCTAAGTCTTCCTTCTAGTTTTCTAATCCCTTTTAAGGGAGACATTTTGTTTTCTTTTGACATAATTTATATCTGTTCCTCTCCACTCCAGTAGACTGAGAAATCAAAGTGTTCTGTGGGGGAGAAATATTTAATGTGAAAAGTTTCTATTTTGTGACCTCATCTGGACTTTGTAATTAAGACTGTGTACAATAAAACTTGATTATTTTAGAGGATTAAAAGGAATGATGCTTAGAATTAATTCATTTATGATAAATCAGTGCTTTTGAATGAATAAAAAACACAACTAATTAATGAAGGTATAGCAGTGGTTCAAAAACCGTGTCATATTTCATATGGCTCTTAGTAATATAACAAAAACAGACATTTTGAGCATCTGAGATTTCTTCAGAGCCATCCTCCTTCTCCGCTTCCCACAGGCCTGCTCACATAAATCATCTTGCTCTTTATTTCAATCTTGAGGCTTTTCCTGTATCTTTAAGACCATGCAATGTTTCTTGTTTATCTATTCCTTCCTATGGTCATTGCCCAGTGACACCAGGTCCAGCCAACTTTCATCCGCAAGGATCTAGATTTGCCCACAGCTATGTCTCCCAACTGTCCCTGGTTTCTGTTCTCAGTTCTGTTCTCTGTGTCCTCAGCTGCAACTTGTTCCTGGAACTGTTCCCAGTTTTAGGAACTAGCCAGGAGAAGCTGACCCGCAAGACAGAGACTTCCTTAACTTTCGCCAACTCTTTCTGGACCTGTGGGGCCGTCATGGTAGGCAGCAGGGCTTGTCAATCCCCAGCAGTGTTCTTTCATGCTCATATGGGCGTTAGCCTTTTTATTCTTCACAATTACCCCATGAAGTAGATAATCCTTTTATATTAAAGGAAACTGAGGCTTCCAGAAGTGAAATCACACGTCCACAGCAGCACAGCTAGTGAGAGTCAGAGCCAGGATTTGTACTTACATATACCTGACTCCAGCAATCATGCTGCTAATCACTATAGGCCACTGCATCCTAGCCACCCTAACATTGAAACAGTAGCTGTGACATTCAGGATTCCCAGCTAAGACAAGTGAAATGCAATCCAAATGACTATTCCATTATATTTTATTTATTTGAAATTTAAAACTTCCTGAGTTTAACATATGTAAGTACAGTTGAGTGCCAGGTGCTGGTTCAAGTACTTTACACATATTTTCTCATTTAAGTCTCACAATCACCATATAAAAAAGGCAGGCACTGTTATTCTTCGCATTGAAAAAACTTGAAAATAGAGGTACAGCATTGGAGTTAAATAATTCACCCCAATTGAAGAGATCTGAGAAGAGCTGAGGGTTGAACTAGGTATCTCTTATCCACTGTACTTTACCGGTTTTGATAGAATTTCACTGCTTCCCTTATTAAGTGCTTTCTATGAATAGGCATTGCACAAGTGTTACTTATGCATTATGTGTAAGTCTTTATATGTTCCCTGAGAGGTAGTACTATTATCCGCTTTTTACAGCTGAAGAAATCAAGCATAAGAAACTTTCAGTAATAGTTGGGTAGAAAGGAGTAGAACTAGGATTTGAACCTAGATCTGACTGATTTCAAAGTTGATGTTTATAGAAAAATTCAACAAAATAAATAATAGCCCCCAAGTAACTTTGAAAAAGACTAGAGAGGAGATTTTTAAACAAAAAATTCCTCCATTTCTCTGGCAAGCTCATTCATTGTATGTTTTGCTTGAGGCCTCTACATTACTTTTGTTCATGAGCAGCATTCTTTGGAAGATACAGTATTTGAATCATAAAAAAATATTCATTGGACTGGATTCTACCAATTGGTCATAGTTAAATAGTTGTGGCATTAGAATTTTATTTTTAACTTCTATTTGAGGGATTAAATTATCCATTTTACTGCTTTGACTCTTAATTGCACATAGATTGACTGTCACAGGCAGACCATTAAAATGTCTGTCACCCACCACCTACTCCATCTTCCTGGAGTCCAGAAAGCTTTCTATTGTGACTAGCTTCCAATCACCTGAGGCTATCTAATAGTTTTGGCTAATGCAATTCTCCTGGCTTTTCTGGAAGTGCCATCACTTCATTTTCTGGTGTTAATAGAGTGGTCTCGCACGGTCATTGACCTGATATGCCCCCTTGGTCATCTTGTTACAACCTTCTCAGTTTCAAACTCTGCCTTGAAGAATATTTGTAAATATGTAAAGTTCGAATCTCCATACTTGGAAGTGGCAGATCCTGTTTGGGAATGAACAGTACTGTGATTTTTGTTACTTGCTTTTTTTTTCTTTTCTCCCTTAAGGCCAGATTTTGGACAATTTCCCTGTTTCATATTATAATTCCCAGTTGTATCGGCATTCGTGTTTCCAAGTTGAATCTCATTTCATGATTTTCTGCCATATTTCTAGCTTCTCTTTTCCACGGTGCAATACATCCTCTATCATTACAATTTTTAAACCGCTGCCAATTTAGCACATTTATACTAGCAGGGGACACTATGTACCCCTTACCCTCTAACAGACCACGCATAAAGATATTAAATTAACCTGGTTTTATTCCAATACCATAGAGAACTTATTGGACACTTTCCCCTGTCTGGGGATGGCCATTCATCACTGCATTTGGATGTGGTACTCTGGCGTGTTTTCAGCTCATGTGAGCACTTCCATAAGAATAAATCTTATGGAAGATTCAAGGGAGATTTTTGTTTTGCAGTGTATTAGCTGTGCTCTTCAAGGTTGGTTCTATTAGATCTACTGAATATTTCCTTCACACTAATTTTGATAATTCCTTCAAAAGAGGGATTAAGTGTGCCTGGCATTATGCACACTGTATTTTGTTTAGAGTTGCATTATCCCAGATGTTCAGAATCAACAGCTGTGGGCATGTTGAAGGAGAAAAGTAAGATATTCCCCAGCACCCCATTATGTGCATAAATGCTGGAAGTTGATGACTGTGAATATATACATACACACATACATATAAATCTGTCTATATACATTCATAGATATGTTTGGTGGAATGAGCATATGGTGGTGTGTGATACTGAACTATTCAAGAGAGAAAGCACTAGCCAGATTGTCTAGAGAGATGGCTTCTACTCCAGGCTCTGAGTCTATATAGCTGCTTGACCCACTTTAATAAACTCCATCTTGTGAAGCCTTATATGTGAAATTTCTAGGTGGGCCAAAATTATCTCTAACGTCTAATGCAACATCTAAATGTATGACTGCATATCTTTTCTCTTTTAATTTTCAATTTTTTGTATCAGAATAAGCAATATTTTTTTGAGGTCGACAGGGTAAAGTCACGTGTTACATGTAACTCTGTCTTTTTTGCAGCACTAGATTAGGGGATTCAGGCTTCTTTTGTACACACTCAGAAAATGTTCGATTTTGGAACTAAACTATAGAGTAGGAAGAAGGAAGGAGTTGCCAATACAGAACGGAGGACCTGCATCACGTACCCTGGGCTGGAAAATTCATCCTTAATTGTGTCTAGAGTTTCTGAATAAAAAAGAAACAGCAACATTCTTGCCTCTGCAGAGCTCCTGCCTTAGAGACTCACAGAGTCGTGGACATTGAAGGATATCCAAAGGTCATTTAGCTCAGTCTCTCATTTTAGGAGACCTCAGTTTCTTTAACTTCCAATGCAGGATTCTTTCCTCTGCATGCAATGGTGGAAAGGTCAAGAGTTCATAGCATAGGTGTGGCCCTACCTTCAAATTCCGCTCAGAGGCCAGGAACCTGCCTCACATAGCTAGGTAAGTAAAAGGCACAAAGAGGGGTCTCAGAGACCCTCCACGGCTTGGGGGAGTGGGGAAAAATGACAAGGCCAACCAACTTTGCTCTCCCTACACCCTCTCCAAAACCACAGTCAGGGATTTTGCCCCCTGCCTTTGTCCTTTGTCCTTCTGTTTTTACCAGTTATTAATTCACAATTTAAAGGTAGACAAATGGCCATGACCACCCCTCCTGGTACTGCTTGCAGAGTTTAGAGTTCAGTGCAAACAAAGGTGAGGCAACATGAGAAACTGAGAGGACGTGTTCCCCCAAAGCACAAGAGAGTTGCAAAGTTGTTTATTCACAGAAGCACTAAAACCAAAGAAAAGTATGTGTTTTATTTAATCAAAGGCATGTCATTTGAAAGCCAAGTTTCCCAGGGTAAATTATGTCCATTCCTATTACCAATAAAATGTATCTACCCTTTAATTAAGTCATCTGCAGCACATGAAGTAATGAGACACTGAATATTCCAAAAACATTACAAATGTTTTGTAATCACTGGATCCTAAAAACAGCTCCATAAGCAATCAAATGCACTAAAAAAGAGAAATAATCTTCCATTTTCATCAAAATTTATAACTGCATAGAAAGGTGACTGGGAGAAGAATATTTGTCAAAAGAGTTTACCTCAGGGTTGTATAATTTTGGCTGAGTTTTACTTTCTCTTTAAGCTTTCTGGGTATGGCTTACATAGTCTAAGTAAAATTTATCATTGTAATTTAAAAAACAAAAAGCTAGTTTTGTTCAGACATATTAATACAGAGCTACCTTTCAAGTATCCATAGAATCTTTAGGCTGGTGGTTCATGGCAAGTGCCTCCATCTCCCCGTCTATTTCAGTCTTTTCTTAAACCTCCATTATCTGGTTCCTCTTCAATCCCACTTTGATGGGACTTTCTTATGGATACTACCAATAATTTTCCTTTTTAAATACCTGATGTTATTTTATGTTCCTCAACTTCTGAATTCCTATAGTTCAGAAACCAGCTGGCCATGTATTCCTTGAATATTTCTTCCCATGATTTTCAATTACACTACCATTTCTCTTTCTCCATCCTATGTGAACATTCCTTCTCTGTGCTATCACTGCATGGTAGCTGTATTTTTTTCCTTTCTCTTCACTCTCTTCTTTGGCGAGCCGATTGGCTTCACTGATTCTAACCACTCCAAATGCCACCACATGGAAATTGAGAGTCTGCTGGGTGCCAGACGTTGTGTTCAGATGTGGATTCATCACAGATAAGATACAGCATCCTCAGGGAACTCATAAAATGAAGAGAATATTAAATTATGCAACTCACTAAGTTTAAAGGTAGAATCAAACAGAGAGACGCAATGAAAGAGTATCATTCAGCCTAGAAAGCAGGAAAAGACTTCCTCAAAGCAATGTTCAGTGGTTTCAGACACAGTACAGTGCGAGCCTAGCCACAAAGACATGAGACAGCACAAGGTGCATGGGGACCTGTGAGCAGTCTGATGTCCATGGACAAGCCTGCAAAGAAGGAATGCTGTAATGGTTAATACTGAGTGTCAACTTGATTGGATTGAAGGATGCAAAGTATTGATCCTGGGTGTGTCTGTGAGGGTGTTGCCCAAGGAGCTTAACATTTGAGTCAGTGGGCTGGGAGAGGCAGACCCACCCTCAGCCTGGATGGGCACCATCTAATTAGCTGCCAGCATAAAAGCAGGCATGGAAAGAGCAAACTGGCTGAGTCTTCTGTCCTCCATCTTTCTCCCATGCTGATGCTTCCTGCCTTTGAACATCAGACTCCAAGTTCTTCAGCTTTTGAACTTTTGGCCTTACATTTGGTTTGCCAGGGTTCTCGAGCCTTCAGCCACAGACTGAAGGCTGCACTGCTTTTGAGGTTTTGGGACTCGGACTGGCTTCCTGGCTCCTCAGCTTCCAGACAGCCTATTGTGATACTTCATCTTGTGATTGTGTGAGTCAATTCTCCTAACAAACTCCCCTTCACATATTCATCTATTCTATTAGTTCTGTCCCTTTAGAGAACCCTAATACAAATGCCCATAAAGGGCAAACAATGGAGGGCCTTGAAGAATGTGCCAGTGCTATGGACTGAATTGTGTCCCATTCATATGTTGAGGCCCTAAGCCACTAAGTGACTGTGTTTGGAGATGAGACCTTAAAGAAAGCAATTAAGGTTAAATAAATGAGGTTGTAAGGGTAGGGCCCTGATCTGATGGGATTTGTATCCTTAGAAGAAGAGATAGTAGAGAGCTTGCTTGCTCCTGTGCGCTCTCTCTGCCATGTGAGGACACAAGGAGGAGGTGGCCATCTGTAAGTCAGGAAGACAGTCCTCATCAGCACGTGACCATATTGGCATCTGATCTTGTATTTCCAGCCTCCAGAACTGTGAGAAAATTAATTTCTGTTGCTTAAGGCACCCAGTCTGTGGTATTTTGTTCTGACAGCCTGAGCTGACTAATCAAGCCAGGCAGTCTGGAGTTGATCTTGCAGACCAGGAATTCTCCACAGGGAAGTACTGCTGTCACGAGCATTTTGGAAATTTGAGAGAGGGTTGTTGTTGTTTTGGCTGTCACAAAAATTTCCAGGTGCTATTGCCATTTACTGGGTAGAGGTCCATGGTGCTAGATGTCTTTCCCTTCATGGGACATCCTCATGCAAAGAAGAAATGTCCCATCTTGGCCAGACATTTATATAGGTGAAAAACCTGTTTATCATTAACTGGGTCCAGAACAAAACTTTATGTACAAAAATACCAAGTTTTTTTTATAATTTATTATACACTGAAGTTTTCAGGTATATCACCATTCTGTGAATTGAAGGAAAAGTTTTTTGCCTTTTTGTTTGTTTGTTTTTGTAAGTTGAACCTTGTTTAATGTACTAAAAAAGACTTCTTTCTTTTTCTTTTTTTTTTTTTTTTGAGATCTTGCTGTGTCGCCCAGGCTGGAGTGCAGTGGCACAATCTCAGCTCACTGCAACCTTCTGCTTCCTGGGTTCAAGCAATTCTCCTGCCTCAGCCTCTTGAGTAGCTGGGATTACAGGTGCGTGCTACCACACCCAGCAAATTTTTGTATTTTTAGTAGAGATAGGGTTTCACCATGTTGGTCAGGCTGGTTTCAAACTCCTGACCTCATGATCTGCCTGCCTCGGCCTCCCAAAGTGCTGGGATTACAGGCATGAGCCACCACATCCAGCCGGAATGACTATTATTTAAAGAAAAAATGTGTGGAATGTTTTCTGTAAGGTTAGCATACAGTTCTTAATATATCTGTTTTTTAGTTTTGTCCGTTATTGTCAAATACACATAACGTAAACATTACCATCTTAATTTTCAAGTATACATTCAGTAACATTCAATACAGTACATTCACAATGTGGAGCAACCATCATTAACATCTGTCACTAGAACTCTTTTCATCTTGCGAAAATGAAACTCCGTACCCATTAAACTCCTCATTCTCCCTTTCTTTCAGGCTTTAGCAACCACCATTCCACTTTGTTTCTATGATTTTGAGTACTCTAAGTATCTCACATAGGTTAAATCATACAAATTTGTCTTTTTGTAATTGGTATATTTATTTTAGTATAATGTCCTCAACGTTCACCTACATTGTAGCATATGTCAGAAATTTCTTTCTTAAGGCTGAATAATATTCTGTTGTATGTATATATCACATTTTGCTTACCTATTCATCCATCAGTGGACACACGGCTTGGTTCACATTTTAGCTATTGTGTATAATGCTGCTGTGAACATGGGCATACACACATTCCTTTAAGACCCTGCTTTCAGTGCTTTTGGTATATACCCAAAAGTGAAATTGCTAGATCATATAGTAATTCTATTTTTAATTTTTTGAGGAATCACTATACTGTTTTCCATAGAGGCTCAACTATTTCACATTTTCACCAACAGTGCACAGAGATTCCTATTTCTCCATATCCTTGCCAACATGTGTACATATGTTATTTTCTTTTTTTTTTTGGAGACAGAGTCTTGCTCTGTTTCCCAGGTTGGGGTGCAATGGCATGATCTCTGCTCACTGCAACTTCTGCCTCCCAGGTTCAAGCAATTCTCCTGCCTTAGCCTCCTGAGTAGCTGGGATTACAGGTATGCACCACCATGCCCAGCTAATTTTTGTATTTTTAGTAGAGATGAGGTTTCACCATGTTGACCATGCTGGTCTTGAACTCCTGACCTCAGTGATCTGCCTGCTTCGGCCTCCCAAGGTGTGGGATTACAGGCATGAGCCACTGCGCCTGGTCTCTTTTATTTATTTATTTAGTTTTTCAATAGTGGTCTTCCTAATGAGTATGAGGTGGTATCCTATTGTAATTTTGATTTGCATTTCCCCAATGATTGGTAGGATGTTAAACATCTTTTCATATGCTTATTGGTCAATTGTATATCTTCCTTGGAGAAATGTCCACTAAAAACCTTTGCCCATTTTTGAATTGAGTGTTCTATCGTTCTTCTTGAGTTTTAGGAGTTCATTATATATTCTGGATATTAGTCTTTTATAAAATATATAATTTGCAAATATTCTCTCCCATTCTATGGTTGTCTTTTTACTCTGTTGATACTGTCTTTTGATGCACAAAGGGTTTTACTTTTCATGAAATTCAATTGGTCTCTTTTTTCTGTTGTTGCCTTTGCCTTTGGTAGTCTTCTCCAAGACATCATTGTCAAATCTATGTCACGAAGATTTTGCCCTATGTTTCCTTCAATGAGTTTTATAGCTTGGGGTATTATATTTAGATCTTTGATTTGTTTTGATTTAATTTTTGTACATGATGTTAAGTAGCTTTACTCTTTAGTGTGTGGACTGACAGTTTTCCTAGCACCATATGTTGAAAAGACTGTCTTTTCCCCATTAAATGGTCTTGTTTTTTTTGTTCAAAATAATTTGATCACATATGCAAGAGTTTATTTCTGGGCTTATTATTGTATTTCATTGGTCTATATATCTGTCTTTATACTAGTACCACCCTGTTTTGATTACTATAGCTTTGTAGTAAGTTTGTGAAATCAAGAAGTGTGAGTCCTCCGGCTTTGTTGTTCTTTTTCAAGACTGTTTTGTCTATTCAGCGTCCAGTGAGATTCCATTTGAATTTTAGGGTGAGTTTTTCTATTTCTGCAAACAAAGTCCTTGGGAGTGTGATAGGCATTGCACTGAATCTGTATATTGCTTTGGGTAGTATTGGCATCTTAACAATAAGTCTTCCAATGAGATATGTTTCCATTTATTTATTTGTTTTGCTTTCTCTCTCTCTCCTCTCTCTTTCTTTGTTTTTGAGACAGGGTTTTATTTTGTCACCCGGGCTGGAGTGCAATGGTGCAATCATGGCTCACCACAGCCTCAACTTTCCAGTTCAAGCAATCCTCCTGCTTCAGCCTCTCAAGTAGCTGGGACTGCAGCTGTGGGCCACCACCACACATCTGGCTCATTTTTATCTTTTATGTTTGTCGAGATATGATCTTCCTATGTTGCCCAGCTGGTTTCAAACCCCTAGGCTCAAGTGATCCTCCCACCTTGGCCTCCCAAAGTGCTAGGATAACAAAGGCCACCACACCTGGCCTGTGTCCATTTATTTATGTCTTTATTTCAGCAATATTTTGTAGTTTGCATTTTACAAGTCCTTCACTCCTTGATCAAATTAATTCCTAAGTATTTATGCTATTGTAAATGGAAATTTTATAATTCCCTTTTCATGTCATTCATTATTAGTGTATAGAAATCCAACCAACATTTACATCTTGACTTTGCATCCTGCCGCTTTGCTAAGTTCATTTATCAACTCCAGCAAGACTAGATTTGTGTATGAAATCTTTAGGATCATCTGTGATCAAAAATATTTTTTTAATGTCCAAACATTATTTACAATTTCAGAAAATCATGTTGCCACAATAAAACCACTCTTGGTGTTTGTTTTTCCAATATGTATGCCTCTATCAGTCAGCATATGTAACTGTCACATGCATAATGACTCAACATGCGGGTGTAAGAATCTCTTTACTTTATTATGTCTTCTATTGCTTTTGTGTCTAGGCATTTACTAAAGGAAATATATTATTTTACTATGGTACTTTTATTATTTTCATAATCCAGCTAGAAAAAAATTCTAGTATTTCATTTTGCTTTGTTTTATTTTAAATATCTGTAGGCAGATTACACTCATGAATTTTATTTCCGAATAATAAAAAGAGCACTATTAATAAATATTTTCTATAAAGATGGGAGTATTGAGAACTACTGCTGTAGCATATAGGAAGCTAGTGAAGAATTTTAAGCCAAAGATTTGTCTAAATAAGTTCAGAGTGTTCTTAACATTTCCTTTCTTCCAAAGAGCTCAGAGGTGGGCAAGACATAAGAGTCCCCCTTTTCACCTTCCTCCCACCCCTGGGTACTGTCACCACAGGAAACCTTTCCAAGATTTCTTTCCATTCTTAATCCAGTGAGAGTCACTGGATTAAGCCTTTAGGCTTGATGGCTAATGGCATATTTTAAACTTAGGGAGAGATCTCCACCCATGTCAATACTACTTTAGACAACCACATCAAAACTCTGCTCCCTGCTACTGCCAATCTCAGAGGAAAATCTTGGTGACCTGAGGAACCTCTGTTGCTTCTCTTGAGGATGTACTTATTTCAGGATAAACGAAGTTCTGGGATCATAGGAGCCAGGAGCGTGTGTAGCCATCTTGGTTTTGTGTTTGGCAAGGATAACAAAGTGATCAGAGTATCTTTCAGCCACACTAAGTAATTTCCCTGATTCCCAAACTTTTGGGTCAATTCATGGAGTGCCATTCAGATTTTTTGTTTGTTTGTTTCATTTAATTTTTTAAAGGTGATAAATGGTTTTGCAGACTTGCCTTGTTTAGTATGAGTACACTGTGTGTTGTGGAAGCTGTAAAGCATCGCCCAGATTGCCCTTCAGGAATGAAGGATTTATTAAGGATTTATTAAGCATGGCTGCTGGGTGTGCTATTAAAAACAGCCTTCAGCTGTCAGCCTCCTTCAGGGTTTGTTTCAACTGAAGACAGCAGCCTAGTCCTTCTGGGGTTGCCACCATTCATCGCAGGGGAGCTGTAAAGGCCTGCCTAGCTTCTTCTCCCCAACTTAGGACGTATCTAAAGGATTATTCCCTATTCAGAATAAACAAGAGGATCACCCGAGGCTTCTATTGAAATGTATTGCAAATCGACTTCTTTGACTGATCTTGCCCCTTCCCTTTCCTTCCTGCTCTTGATCTCAAGACCACTACCTAATAACATCCTATATGCTAATCTTGGTATCAGAGTCTGCTCCACAGAAACAACAAATCTTAGTAGTTGATGCCAGGAGTACTCTGAGAAAGCAGATGCTGGGATGTAATTTTGGAGCTGGACCCACTATTATTCTGTTGACAATGGGATACATCCTAAAAGAGCTATAGGATTTAGCCAGTGCATGGTAGCACGAACCAGGACAGTATACATTGGTTGGAATTTTTAGGGTATTGATCAAGGGAAGAGTAGAATAAGGTTGGAAAAGGGAGAGGTTATCAATTTGGAATTACATTCTTGGGATACAGTGTTTAACACCCTGGGAATGGTACACACTGGTTACTAGAATGACCCCTAAAAGCATGGGAAAAGTGATGGCTCACTCTAAGTGACAAAATTATCATTGCTGATATTGAAATAAGATATTGAAAGGCTCAGAGAAATGGGCATGTTGGAGTAAATATACTATAAGGCAGAAAGCCCACAAGAAGACTATGTTCCACAGGAAGGAGTGGAGAATGCACTACTAATTTAAGCAAAAGATGAAAATGGAACAAGCACTCAGAAGCCCAGTTGGTGATGTCTCTCCGTAGGTCAGAAGGACGGTAGGAGATACCATCAGAGAACCAGGCTCAACATAAAGTGAATGACAAGACTCTGGGACAACATAGAGCAAGTGGCACCATTTACCAACAGAATCCAAATGGATGCATGATTGTAATGAGTAGCAAGAAGAGAAGAGGAGAGGTATTAAACAGCAGGCAGTTATGGCTACAGTTTAAAAAGCGTGGTGTTCCCAATGACAAAAGAAATCAAGGATGGGTAATCAAGAAATTGGACAGTTATTTGATTTTCAGATGTGAAGCTGTTCTTAGACCCAGAATACACAGACTGAAGAAAAGGCCAAATTTCTAGGAGGAAGGATTTGCAACAGCATAATAAATGTAGGCAACAATAATTCTATAGTCCTTCCCCCAAAACTCAGCCATTTACTAAAGTAAAGGTACTCGGGGAAAGGAAAATTCAGAGATACTTTGAGAACTTTTGGATGCAAGGTCTGAGTTGACACTGATATCTGGTAACCTGAAGTGCCTTTATGGGCCCTGGCTAGAGGAGGGGAAGGTAGGCCACAAGTAATAAAGGGAGATATGGCTTCCAGTGGGCTTACTGGATCCACGGACTATCCTTTGGCCATTTCCCTGGTCTCAAATGCATAACTAAAATAAACAAATTGGGCTGGGTGTGGTGGATCACGCCCTTAATACCAGCACTTTGGGAGGCCAAGGCAGGTGGATCTCCTGAGTTCAGGAGTTCAAGACCAGCCTGGCTAACATGGTGAAACCCCATTTCTACTAAAAATACAAAAATTAGCCGGGGGTGGTGGCATGTGCCTGTAATCCCAGCTACTTGGGAGGCTGAGGTGGGAGAATCACTTTAACCTGGGAGGTGGCGGTTGCAGTGAGATGAGATCGTGCCACTGTACTCCAGGCTGAGTGACACAGCAGACTCCACCTCAAAATAAATAAATAAATAAATAAATAAATAAATAAATAAATATTTTAAAATGAACAAATTGGCAGTTGGCAGAAGCCGTACTGGTTCCCTGGCCCATGGAGTAAGAGTGATCGTAGTGAGAAAGGCCAAGTAGAAGCCTCTGAAAGTATCGTCCCTCAAACCAAAAGAGTAAATTGAAAGCAACATCAAATATGGGTGTTATCACAGAAATCAGTTGTCTCAGTCTGCTTTCTGTTGCTATAGCAGAATCTCATGTTGGGTGATCTATAAGGAAAAGTTTATTTAGTTCATGGTTCTGGAGGCTATGAAGTCCAAGATCAGGGCACCAGCATCTGGTGAGGGGCTTCTAGCTATATCATAACATGGCAGAGGGTATCATATGGTAACAGGTCAAGAGTGTGCATGTCAGCTTAGGTCTCTCTTCTTCTTATAAAGCCACCAGTCTCATCATGAGGGCCCACCCAGATGACCTTATCTAATTCTAATTACTTTCCAAAGACCAACCTCCATTCAACACATTCTTTTGGGGATTAAGTTTCCAACGCATAAAATCTAGGAAACACACTCAAACCACAGCACCAATGCTACCCCTAAAAGCTTAAAAGATGCAATGGTCATGGTTCCTATCGTAAGCCTGCTTAATTCAAGAATCTGATCCCCCCCAAATAAGACATATCCTGGAGGATAACAGTAGACTACTATGAAACCTGCAAAACAGTAACCCCCATTGAAATTATTGTGCCAGTTATAGTATCTTTACCAGAGCAGATTAACACAAACCCAGGAACAGGTTAAGTTGCCATTGATTTGGCGAATGCATTGTTTTTCATCCCTATCATAAAATAAGTTCAGAATAAATTTGAATTCATTTGGATAAAGCCACAGTTTATATCTTTTGTCTTGTCTCAGGACTAGATAAACACTTCTGCATGGTCCAGAGACCTGGGTTTACTGGATGTCCTGCAGAACATCACATCAATGATATAATGCTAATTGTACCAAATGAGCACAAAGTGGAAGTACATCAGAGATGTTCATAAGATACATGTACTCTGGAGGGAAGGAGATAAAACATATAAAAATTCAGAGACATGCCACTATTTTAGATATCTAATAGTCTGGGGCATGCTGGAACATCCTCTTCAAAACCACAAAATTAATAGACACATAATTGCCTATTTCACCCTCCACCCCCAGAAAGGAATGTCTGGTACACCTCTTTGCATTTTAAAGGTAGAAAACAACTCTTAATAACACAGCTTCAACTAACACATTGAATGAGACCACAGACTGCTAGATTTAAGAGGGGGTCTAGAACAGGAAAAGGCTCTTCATCAGTTCCAAGTTGCAAAGTAAGCAGATCTACTACTCTGATCATATGATCTCTAAGACATTATGTTATTAGAATTATAGCTGGTGGGAAAATACACTGGATTTTATGGCAATCTTGAATGAGGGAATCATCATGTAGATCTGTTGGATTCTGGAGCAAAGTCATGCCATCTGCAGTGTGAAATTATATACCTTTCACAGACAGCTTCAGGTGTGCAAGGGGGCCCTGGTAGAGACAAAGCACCAGACCATGTCATAAGAACTACTTTCATGAGTATTGTCAAACCCATCAACCCTAAAGTCAAGTAGGCACAACACCAATCTTAATATTGTGGTGTCTCCACAATATTACTATGAGTGGTGCCTCCAAGATAAAGGAAAAGTAGGACCAATAAGAGAAATGCAAGCATCGTGAGCAAGTAGCCCAGATCCCCATGTCATCTACTGCTGTTGCACCTGTGCCTACCTCCATTTATACCTATGAGGGAATCCCTTATGACCAGGAAATGAAGGAAAATAACAAGCTTAAACTTGGTCAGGTTAGGAATGTGAGTATAAGTCAAATACAGGTGGTGACTACACTACAGCCTCAAGAGAGAAATTTTTATAATGGACAGAGCTTCTAGCAGTAGACCTGGTCATCTAATTTAAGTGGAAAGATAAGTAGCCTGAGGTTAGAATATATGCTTTACACATGGCCATACTTGCAATGCCAGATGGTTTGGTTCAGTCTTCAGGAGCCTGGAAATAAGAAAGTTTTAAGCTTGAGACAAGCAGACATATGGAAGTGGATATAAAGTATCTCATGTTAGTGTCTAGCAGGAAGTATCTCTTACTGAAGAGGCGCTAAGCTATCAGGTAATCAAAATGACTTGACAGTAGGTATCAGCCAGATTCTGTCATGAGCCACCCCAAGGCTATCATAACGGACACATGAATGGAGTAGCCATGTTGGTAATGATGAAAGCTATGTAAGAGCCCAATGGCATGAGGTATCAAGGCTGAACTACTGCTTTTGTTAGCAACAGAGACCATGCTGGATCTCCAATGGATTGTGAGATATTTGGGTCTGGAGCCTAGAGAAGAAAGGTAGATGTATTGTATAGACTTGGTACTTACTGATATAGAGTTAGTATGCTTTTGGCATATGAGCAAGGGAAGAAAAGATGACCATGCCTAAGGAATAATAATAACTAAAGAGAAGGCAAAGAAGGAGTAGTTCTAAAGGGAGGCTAATAAGATGCAGTTTGATAGAAAAAAAAAAAAAAAAAACTGAAGAGTCAGGGGTAGGACAGCTTCACAAGAGAGAGTACAAAAATGCAGTAAGATGGGGATTTGAAAATATTCATTCATTTTAGCACCAAAGAGCATATTAAAAATTTTATCTAGAGCAATTTCAAAGACTACTAAAGCATGGGGGAGTTAAATATGATTGAGACTTAAAGAAGGCAATATAAAGAGCATAAATTGAATTTTAAAGCATCATACTTGTCTGGGAAAAGAACAGATAAGGTGGTGCATAAAGAAGAAAGTAATGAAGGTTTGAAATAGCTGCTATGGAAAAATGAGAAAGAAAGTCAACCATGTGCACAAAGATCATCAAGAAGTGCTGAATGCTGAAGCCAAGTAAAGATTAAAGTCCCCAAATTTGCATTGGCACTACTAGTCAATTTGATTTATGTGCATTTTCTTTGGCAGAGATTGACTTCCAGGGGGACAGGGATGATAGTACACACCATTGGCCTGGCCTAAAAACTGGTATAAAAGTAAAGGTTTTCAGAGTAGGTGTAGAGGAAAAAATGGGGCAAGAATGTTCAGGGTCCTGGCAAGTCAGATTATAGTGTGATTCATTATAGTGGAAAGGAAGGAAGGAAAATAATGAGGAAGTGACTGTCTGGGAAGAAAAGTGAGGTTCCAGATGCCTAAGACCAAGGGCTTTGGGAGTTAGAGTGTAAGAGAGATGGAGGGATGAGAGGTTATAGACAGATGTTGATATGCCAGAGTTTACACTTTCATAGGTCATTCGGTTCCAGCTGAGGGCAATGCCTGCCTTGATGCAATAGTATATAGTGGAGTAGAGCCTTTTATGGATCACCAGTCTGGGTACTCAGTGCTGAAGTGCAGCAAATTTGAAAACTGTTACAACCAAGAAAAACAAGAGATATTGAATAAGTCTCAACATAGATACTGATGACACCCAGAGTGATGATAGTAATTGAGCTTTTTAAGCATCCTGGCAGCTAAGGTATAATAGGAAATCCGTCTGGTATTTAGCCCCTACCTTATTAAAGAAGGAATCATACATATGTGAAGAGAAGTTGAATTCTAGAAGGAATACATTTACTGAATAACTTTAAGTCTGACTCAGATGAAGGGGTTGGCATTGCTCCAGGGCAGCACATGAGCTCTGTAACAGACCAAAACAGTACCACTACCTCTCGCTGCTCCAAGACACCAAGAATGTGCTGATCTCCTTTTCTAACTAGTCAAAGTGCAAAATTGCCATTTTTCCTTAAGTCTCCCAAAGACGTAGCAGTGTGTCAATGGTATGTTAATCAGTGTGACTCAGATGTCACTGGAAGGTCCCGTGCTGCTTGAGCCTTCCACATTCCATAGTCTGTGGAATTCAAAGCCTTTTAAAGTGTGTCTAATTCCCAAGTGGTTTTGGTTTCCTCAGCCTCCCTTACCTCTGAGATTTCCTACTCATCACCATTCTCCTACACTGTTTCAACCCCAGAGCAAAATTTAGTCCTTCTTGCAGTTTTTACTATTAAGACGACCACAAAATAATTCCTCAAACCATTCTTTCTAAAGACTCAAAACTTATAACTTACATCATGTTATAGATGGAAAATTAAGACATAGCAAGTAGAATGTCTTTCCAAGAGAACCAAGCAATAGCCTTAATAAAGCTTTATTTCATCAACCTTAGAGCTTCACGCTTCTAAACTCTAAAACTGTATCATGGTCATAACGATATCCAAACTTGTCAATATTTCCTTAATCACTTGGTAATTATATTAGTCTATTTTCACACTGCTGATAAAGACATACCTGAGACTGGGTAATTTACAAAGAAAAGGAGGTTTATTGGACTCACAGTTCAACGTGACTGGCTGGGAAGGCCTCACAATCACGGTGGAAGGCAAAAGGCACGTCTTAACATGGTGGCAGACAAGAGAGAATGAGAGTCAAGCAAAAAGGGCAACCCCTTATAAAACCATCAGATCCCATGAGACCTATTCACTATCATGAGAACAGTGTGGTGGAAACTGCCCCCATGATTCAATTATCTCCCACCAGGTCCTCCCCACGTGGGAATTATGGGAGCTGCAATTCAAGATGAGATTTGGGTGGGGACACAGCCAAACCACATCAGTAATGCAAGCAAGTACTTCCTTCTCTGTATGCAGGAATTTTGTAAAACTGAAGTAATTTTGTTGAAAAACCAATAGATACAAAAATTTCTACTTCCATACATATAGAATTTTGTTACTAAGAGGACAGTTTGCAAGCCAGACACTTTCAGTCTTCTCTTGTCTGACCTGGGCAAATGGGAGAGGGTGGACTGATGGTGCTAGATGTTGGCCTGATAAAAATTGCTATGGGGCCAAAAGGACTTCACTACATAAAATAATTGTAAGTATTATCCTAAGAGAATTAAGCAGGGGGCAAATGAAAAGCTGTCACAACCTGCTTCTTCCAGTTCTACAGCAGGAATTTTAGGACTTTGTGTTGCAGCAATGCTCCAATAGAGTTTGCCTGGTGGCACACCAAGCTTCAAGAACAGTGGGTGTCTCCTCCTATCAAGCAGAATGGATATGCATATAAAGGATGCTATGATGAAGAGTAAATCTGTTAGCCAAGTGCACATTATTTCCAACTCCTGTCCTAACCAGATTCCCCCTAAACTAATCTGTGGTGCTTTTATTAATTTACGTAGGTGGATATTATTTGGCATATTATGAAACAGTTTGTTGTACTTTTTAAACAGTCAATAACACGACATCTGATTCTTTTTAACAAAAAGTTTCTTCCCTTGAATATTTTCATTACTTTTGCCTGTGGATTATAACCAGTTGTTATTTCCATTGAAAACCCCAGCCTTTCTAGTTTCTGTTTCCACATAACTGGAGCCCAGTAGACTTAATTACATTTAAAAATGACTGAAGTTAAGTAGCTGAACTTTGCCTTAACTTAAAGCTGCAAGTTTAATTGTTCCTTGATATGCATTAGCTACTAGTCAATCACTCAGTTGGCTCTATATCATACTGTAGGAGAGTTTTGGTGTTCACATTTAAAAATAACAATTATAATTGGACTAGGCCCAGAAGGGTACCCAACGGATTCTCAAATCATTGATTTTTGGATTAGGCTTTTACTTTGGCAACATGTGTACAAATAAGCAGAATGACTGAAATTAATTTATTGCATTCAAGAGACATCTGTAATTCTGCAGTTACTTGGTGAGAAAGAATTAAACAATTTCATCTTTGACCATTTCCCTTTTCATTCCAGCTAAACAAACCTCGGCTTGCTAAATTACTCAGATCTCTCTTCCAGCTGATAGGAAAACAAAGGGCTTCATGAGTGAGGCTTTATATTTATAAATTTTAATTCATATAAAAACACAAGGATCACATTAAAGTGCCATGAAAGGGCAAATTAAATACAAAAGTTTAAAGACAAATTAAAGACTAATGCTTCCCACTTCAAGAGGATCATGGGTGTCTGTGCCAAAGTATTGCAGCACATGTCATGTGAGAGATCAGGAACTGAGCTCATCTCCCTACAGTTCTGAAATATGAAGGTTAGACTACAAGCCACTTCTGAACAACTCATGAATCCCGGGGAGCTAAAATCAATAGGACTTTATTTTGGGGTTTTTTTCTCCTTTATTTTCATTTCTTTTTTTTAGAGGAATACTGTGACTACAGAAATGAGAAAGATGCAACCCATTAAATTGACCTAGTACCCTCTGTCTCATTAGAACACTTTCAGCAAATCTGCAGGGTTGGTTGGTGGATGTATGCATCAGCTTCCTCAAAGTAACCAAAGGCCAGAGGGACTCAGAAAAAAATAAGGATAAATGACGGTCCTGCTCCAACAATTGACCAACTGAATGTTGGTAAGGGGTACTTACCATAGACTCAGAAAGCGGAGACTTGCTAAGGGCAATAAATGTTTTATTCCCAAGTGACTAACTGAGAAAATGTTCTCAGGTCCCAGTTATGTGCTATTGGAATGCCTAAAGGAAGATAGGAAGGGAGGAGAAAAGAAGAAGATAAACCCAGTTGGTAGAAGAGTGGAGGAGGAGGGGAAGGGAGCCATTTAATAATGATGGTGGTATTGATAGAAATAGCACACAGCTTCAGAAGTCTCAGAGAATGCAGACACTATGGGCCTGATGGGAGTTTTCATCCACACGTTTTACTGTCATTCGTTTACTCTGGTTGGGGTTGGTGGTGTGAAGATGGAAAGACATTTAAAATTCATTCTTTTCTTTCTACAAAATAAACTTTTTCTACCTGGTATTGCCTTTAGAGTTTTGTGGAAGTAAATTCAATGGAATAGGTTCTATTTATTTAGTACCTTCTATTTACTTGTCCTTGCAACCCCTACAAGGGGTCTTACCATCTGGATAAGGAAACTAAATCTCCAAGAACTAAAACTAAACCTCCAAGAAGTTAATAAGTTAAGAGATTTGCTCAAGTCAGACATGTAATAGGAAAACTGGGCTTGAACTTGGGCCTGGCTTAAAGTGTGCCTACCTTACACTGCACCCTCTGATGTAAAAACTTCCTCTAACCACAAAATTTAAAACCCTGAATATTTAACTCCTCAAAGAAATTATGCTTCGTTAAGTAAAATTCAACATTTAATTATATGAAAATGCCATTTTCTTCCTGATGTGCTTTAAAACTACATGGTTTCTATTCCCTAGAGTGCTGTGTTCTAGATGCATTTAAGACTTGGCTGACAGCAAAATGATGTAAAAGACAGACATAGGGATGGAAAACAAATACTGTGATGTGTATTGGACATTGTTTTGGATAATATCATAATACTTTATTTGTACTTATATTTTACCTTCTGTTTAGCTTACATAGTTAAAAATATGAAGTAACATTGACTTATGGAGGAAAAAAATTATAGCCCATTTAGTTCCTGAAAGGATTCCAAGTGACTTGAATCATAGTTAGCTAAGCATTTCTATACTCCTTCATCTCTCCTAACTAGATTATCTAATCCTCACGGCCAGAGGCTATCCCAACCATCTTTATTTCTCCGGCAGCACCCAGCAGTTCTTGATGTAGTAGTCAACCAACATTTGTTGAATTCATTTCTACTGAGATGACCTGACAGATGGAGTATCCAAAAAGAAGAGCCTCTACAGAAAAGAACTATATGGATTATCTCTCAAAAGAAATAGAATATTTCAGAATCAAGGCTATATGGAATGATTCTTTAATACTCTTGTGGATTCATGGATGACCCTTTACATCTTTAAATATCAATAAGACATGTTGAATTTAAACATTCTATATTTTATATTCCATATTTTATAAATATTTTCTTGGGCCAGAAATGGTCATCATTGTATTCTTACACTATAGTCGATATTATTATTTCTGCCTTCTTAAAAGGGAGCAAAACAGACCGGTGCACTGAGGAGCAGGCGCATGGGCTGTTTTAATCTCTGGGTTCTTATTTAACCTAACAGTAATTTAGTGGGTGCTATTCATTGTCTTTAGTTTGTGTTATTTTTACTCCTTTGTTGGCAGCTCGTGTTTATACTTTGAGAAAATAAAAAGGTTACTTCACATACTGGGGTTTTACCTTATTCTCATATTATTTTTCACTTGCACAGCATAAGTGCAATCAAAAAGATGGCATTTAAAATGCAATACTAAATTACATATACTTAAAGCTATATTATCTGTGACAGTGTAAGGCACATAGATAATCAAAAAATAATGATGAATTAAGAGACTATCTTTAGAACTATTATTTGAAGCTGTAGTTCTGCAACTCACTTACTGTGTGACTTTGGACATGTTATATCACCCCTCCAGGTTTCGTTTTGCATCTGAAAAATGAAGAGATTAAAGTAAATGATATATAAGGACCACTGAAACTTTTGCATTCTATAATCAACTGAATGGTATAGATTAGTTCACTACCTCTGTTTTTTCACTATGAGAATCAAGTTATTTGTATTTCTATGGAGTAGATGAATTTAAAATACAGCTTTACCTTTTCTGTTTTTCTTAACTGGAGTGCAAGTGCAGGGTAAATTATGTTAAGATGTTTTGTGTAGTATCATGAATGCTCTTCCTTCTTCAACCACTTAGGATAGGTCTGGGGAGGGTTCAAGCGATTCTTCTGCCTCAGCCTCCTGAGTAGCTGGGATTACAGGTGGCTGCCACCACGCCCGGCTAATTTTTGTATTTTTATTACAGACGGGTTTCACTATATTGGCCAGGCTAGTTTCGAATTCCTGACCTCAGGCAATCTGCCTGCCTTGGCCTCCCAAAATTTTTCGGATTACAGGCGTGAGCCACCACGCCTGGCCCATATTATTTTCTTAATGGGGTAAAGTGTTTCAGAAAAATCACTACACCCAATCACTATAAATTTTTTATTTTGCTTTCCTAAAACTGTCCGAAAAGGAGAAGAAATACCCAGCATGAATACAACTTTAGGTGAAAGCATGTACCAATCCAAACACAAGTTAACTTAGAAGAAATTCACAGTGAATGGCTAGGCAGGGTCTGCTAAATAGGTTTCTGCTTTTCAGAAGGTTGTTGGGTGGAGAAGCTACCTAGCTACAAATTATACGAGAAGAGTTTGTGAGCCTGCAAATTATTTATCAAAGACTATTGGTGATATCTTTTCATTATACAGAACAAATTTCCAGCAAGAGAATTATCAGGGTTGATGTCTGGCATCAAGCAAATTAAGATCTAAGCAAAAGAAGAGAAAACTTGTAAGTCCCAACAATAAAATGCTCACCATTTCCCCCTTCTTTATAAGATGAATAATTTAGACATGATTTCTTTTACTTTTTTCTTTACTGAGCTTAATTTTTCTGACTCTTGTACTATGTAATCAATAATATAAGATGGATTTGAATTGCAAAAGCCATACAGAAATTTATTTTAATAGCTCAGACAACTCAGAGGATCAGAAAAGTATATCTTGAGTTTATAGAGATTCTAGGATAAACTTGGCTTATGCTGTTAGAAATGAATAGCTAACCCTTTATATACACTACTAATGTAC
This sequence comes from Papio anubis, assembly GCF_008728515.1. Lineage (NCBI taxonomy): Eukaryota > Metazoa > Chordata > Mammalia > Primates > Cercopithecidae > Papio > Papio anubis. Next base: position 47,740,253 of record NC_044980.1, on the reverse strand, counting down.
ACTAACATTTTCATTGAGTTACAAAAATTTTTCTTGGTAGGCACTTGAATACGTGCTTGCTCTAGAATGCTTGCTGTTGCTTCCCTCAGTTAGCAATAAAATAGTTGCTAATCATTAGTAGATGATGCTAATTAACCCTGTAAAACACGTTTTAAATTTACTTGAGTAAATAAATACTGAAAATAAATTTCAATGTGTCTTGCCTGCATTTATACTCACCTTCTCATCTTGAGTTAAAGTGTAAGTACTTAAGTTTAGAATTAGTGTTGGAGTATATGTTTTGTATTAACATTTAGATTTTTAAATAAAAATCTGCAAATAATTTAAATTCAAACGTCTAATAAGTGCATAAAGGAATGTCTGTTGTATCTTGTTAAAAAATAGTTCTGCGATAGTCCTATAATCTGCCCCAATATTATGTACTGCTGGAGAAAGAGGATGCAAATATTATCTAAGATGTTACCTTTCCTGGACACCCTGACTTTTCAGATTTTTATTCTCACATGTTACATACAATTCTGGCAGTTTATCCTGGGAAAAAGATTAGGGCCTTTGCAATCTCCCAAAAGCATACAAAGTAAAGACCACTTTTTTTTTTTTTTTGATAGAGTATCGCTCTGCTGCCCAGGCTGGAGTTCAGTGGTGCAATCTGCGCTCACTGCAACCTCCGCCTCCCAGGTTCAAGCTATTCTCCTACCTCAGCCTCCCTAATAGCTGGGACTACAGGTGTGTGCCACCACGCCCAGCTAATTTTCATATTTTTTTAGTGGAGATGGGGTTTCACCATGTTGGCCAGGCTGGTCTGGAACTCCTGACCTCAAATGACCTGCCCGCCTTGGCCTACCAAAGTGTTGGGATAAGAGGGGTGAACCACTGCACCTGGCCAAGACCACATTCTAAACTGTGGTCATAGAGAGATTTATAGCCACTCGAATCTGAAGAGCAGTTTGAATTGATGTGTCATTGATGAGCAGGCTCTTCTTACTCTGAATCTAGCAAGAACTCCATTCTGACTTTGACTTAAAGAGCAGAGGGATGACTTGTGTTTATATTAGAATTTGGATGCTGATAGATAATCACGTGTGCAAAATACTGGAGAATGGTAAATAGAGAAAGATGGGTAGACATTTAATTAGAGAGATTCCTAAAAAGACAGTTTCCAGAGATTATTTTTGTAATATTGGTTAAATTAACCACAATGAGAAATAATTATTTTTTTCTCTTTTTCTTTTCTTTTCTTTTTTTTAACTATTATTACTAGTTTAATACATAAAAGTTCTCACAAATGAAAATGGAAAAATTACACTAATAGAAATACTATAAGGAAATGTGTATATGTTATTTTATTTTATTACTATTATTATTTTATTATACTTTACATTCTAGGGTACATGTGCACAATGTGCAGGTTTGTTACATATGTATACATGTGCCATGTTGGTGTGCTGCACCCATTAACTCGTCATTTACATTAGGTATGTCTCCTAATGCTATCCCTCCTCCTGTCCCCTCCTCCCCACAATAAGCCCCAGTGTGTGATGTTCCCCTTCCTGTGTCCAAGTGATCTCATTGTTCAATTCCCACCTATGAGTGAGAACATGTGGTGTTTGGTTTTCTGTTCTTGTGATAGTTTGCTGAGAATGATGGTTTCCAGCTGCATCCATGTCCCTATAAAGGACACAAACTCATCCTTTTTTATGGCTGCATAGTATTCCATGGTGTATATGTGCCACATTTTCTTAATCCAGTCTGTCACTGATGGACATTTCGGTTGGTTCCAAGTCTTTGCTATTGTGAATAGTGCCACAATAAACATACGTGTGCATGTCTTTATAGCAGCATGATTTATAATCCTTTGGGCATATACCCAGTAATGGGATGGCTGGGTCAAATGGTATTTCTAGTCCTAGATCCTTGAGGAATCGCCACACTGTCTTCCACAATGGTTGAACTAGTTTACAATCCCACCAACAGTGTAAAAGTGTCCCTATTTCTCCACATCCTCTCTAGCACCTGTTTTTTCCTGATTCTTTAATGATTGCCATTCTAACTGGTGTGAGATGGTGTCTCATTGTGGTTTTGATTTGCAAGAGAAATAATTATTTTTAAAAACACTTTCTCCAGGCAATCTGTAGTTTTAGATTTTAGTAGGAATAATAGGTGCCTGGGAGTCTCCCAGGCCTCATCGGGGTCAGAGGTTAGGAGAATTTTATACCTGAGTAAATTTGGCAGGAGGTCTGCTCCAGAGATTCTGCTTGTCTGTGCAGAAAATGGCCCAGGTTTGGTTGGTGCTTGTAATACTGTCGTTAAATTGAATTTGACTTGTAAGTACTGGTTTCATCTAAGGAATGGCTTTTTCTATTTGTAGTGGTCTTATTGGAGGTACAAACAAGAAAATCACGATTGAAGGTTATGTTGCATGTATACGCTTTTTATAAATGCTTTATTTCACTTAGAAAAAGTTCAAATGTTCCAGAGACCACAGTTTTTGACTATTATAGACAAATAAATGATGCTTTGGAACTTCAAAAGATAATAAAGACGTGTTTAGTTTTTCAGGAATAATTGAAAAATGTCCCTCTTATTTACATAAGATGTGGTTATCTTAGAGGGCACACTTTGTTTGCTTTCTCCTCACTTTGAGCCAACATGCACATCATTCTGATTTCCTGGAGTTTTTTCTCTCCTTCTGCCAAATTATATCCTATCCTCCTTTCAAAACTATGTGTAGAACACACATCCTTCGGGGGCCCTTCTGCACTGAACCCACCAGCCTCCAGGCACTCTCACAACATTCCTCTTGGGTTTTACTTTTATTTTTTAAGGTTCAATCATTACTTCATTGATTCATTTGACATATCTGCTAACCATATGCTAGGCATAGCTCTAGACACTTGAGATATATTAAGGAACAAAACAAATATTTTTTTCTCAAAGAGCTTATATTTTAGTAAAGAGAATGTGATGGTTAATTTTATGTGCCACTTTGGGTAGGCCATGGTACACAGATATTTAGTCAAATGCCAGTCTAGATGTTTCTGTGAAGGTATTTTTTGGTGGGATGAACATTTAAATCAATAGACTTAGAGTAAAGCAGATGACCTGTCATAATGACAGTGGGCACCTCCAATCAGTTGAAGGCCTTCAGAGAAAAAGACTGAGGGCCCCATGAAAGACGGAATTTTTTCTCCAGACTGCCTTCAGACTTAAGCTGCAACATCAGTTCTTCCTGTGTCTCTGGACTGCCAGTCTGCTTTGCAGAATTTAAACTTGCCAGTCCCCATAATAATGTGAGGTAATTCCTTAAAATAAGTAAACGTGTATATTTTTATATATATATATGTAAATAAATATATACAAATACATACACATAAAAATAAATGTACATATAAATATATACATATATAAATATGTATATATAAATAAGTAAATATACATATATGCACACATATAGATATTTATTTATCTTATATAAGTGTGTGTATATGTGTGTGTATATATACATAAAAAAACACACTCATTTAAAATATGTGTGTGTGTGCGTGTGTATAGTTAGGGCTCTCCAGAGAAATGAAATCAATAGCAATAGGAGGTGTGCATGTGTGTGTGTATACGTATATATATGTGTATACACACACATATATGCACACATATATATACACACATATATACATATACACACATATATACATATACACACACACACATATACACTCACACACACACACATACATATCCAATTGCTATTGGTTTTATTTCTCTGGAGAGCCCTGACTAATGCAGAGAAACATACAATAAATAATAAATGTAAGAATTAAGTAAATTATATGCTACATTACAAGATGATGGTTGTGAAAAAAATGAAAAAGTAGAACAGGATAAAGTGAACTGGAAAGGCTAGAAATGGGGATCAGACCCTCATTGGGAGGGTGAGATTTGAGAAAAGACCAAAAGATATTGGGAGACTTAGCCAAGAGGCTATCTAAAGAAAGAGCGTTTAAGGCAGAGCAACCACCAGGAACGCTTGGGGCAAAGGTCCTTAGGCAGGAGTGTTTCTGGCATGTTCAAAATAGCAAGGAAGCACTGTGACTGGAATGGAGAGCACAAAGGGCTGATTAACAGGAGATGTGGGCAGAGCAATAACAAGAAGCCAAATGAATTAGAGCCTTATAGGCCACTGTAAGGTGAGCTGTTTTAAGTTTTGAACAAAAGAGTGATGTAATTCTGATTAGTGTTTTTTTTTAAGTCCTTCCTGTCTGCTATGCTGAGAACAGACTTTAGTGGGCAAAGGTAGTAGCAGGGAGGTGAGTTAGGAAGATGCGTCCACTAGTTATTACTAAGTAACACACCACCCCAGATTTTAGTTGTTCAAAGCAAGAATCATTGTTTAGTTCACAATTTTGTGGGAAGTGACAAATTAAGATCGGCTCAGGCAGTTCATTCTACTGGTCTTCTCCACAGCCAGCTGCAGATCAGCTAGGAGGCTCTGCTTTAGGAAGCTGGGTACCATCGGCTTGGAAAATAAGGGTGACCAGGCCATGTGCTTATTCACTCAGTGGCAGCAGAATTTCAAGAGAATGCACAGAGGTGTGCAAGGTTTCTTGGGGCCTAGGCTCAACGCTAGCATGGCATCACTTGAGGCGTGTTTTGTTTTTTTTTTCTTTTTTGAGACGGAGTTTTGCTCCTGTTGCCCAGGCTGGAGTGCAATGGCACGATCTCAGCTCACCACAACCTCCGCCTCCCAGGTTCAAGCGATTCTTCTGTCTCAGCCTCCCGAATAGCTGGGATTACATGCATGCGCCACCATGACTCACTAACTTTGTATTTTTAGTAGAGACGGGGTTTCTCCATGTTGGTCAGGCTGGTCTCGAACTTCCAACCTCAGGTGATCCACCTGCCTTGGCCTCCCAAAGTGCTGGGATTACTTGAGGTGTATTCTATTAGTTGAAGCAAGTCATGGGATTTATGCAGGTTGAAGGGTTAGAGGAATAGATTCCATGTCCTGATAGGAGAAGCTATAAAAATCACATTACAAAGGAGTGTAATATAGCAAGGAGAATAACTGAGGCAGTTTATTGGTAAACTATCTCCATCAAGGCCATTTTTGATGCCCTGCTGAGAGACGGTAGTTGCAGACTGGGGTGGAAGGTGGAGGGGGTGTGACTTGGTCAGAGCCTTTACCCATTTTCAAGGTTGAGGCAACAGAATTTCTTGATGGATAGGTATGGCATGAAAAGGAGAAAAGGAGAGGAGGCAGGGATGGGTCTGAGGTTTTTGGCCTGAGCCCCTAGAATGATGGAGTTGCCATACCCAGATTAAGGAGAGATTGTATGTGGAACAGATTTCTGAGAGAAGATCAGGAATTGAATTTTGATCATGTTGCTTGACATGTCTGCTAGATACATGAGTAGAAATGTGATATAGGCAGTTTGATATCGAGGGTAAAATTTGGGGGACAGTTTCAGGCTGGAGTCATCAGATTATAGCTGATATTTACAATGATGGGACCAAACAGCATCACTTCAGGCATGACTAAAGATAAAGGAAAGGACCATGAATTGAGACCTGGAAAGAATACACTCATACTAAAGTTAACGCTAATGCTTCAGTGTGCCGGGAGTTCAAGAAGAAGAAGAAGAACCAGAAACGGAGACTGAGAAGGGGCAGCCTTCTCAGTCCACTCTACAGGGAAAAAGTAGACCTAAAGAGTGCAGTGTCTTTAGAGGTCAAGAGAAGAAAGTGAATTGAAGTGCAGGAAATGATTCACTTTGCCACATACTGCTGACAGGCCACATGAGATCATTGCCAGCCAGATCATTTGAGATTTTTGTAAAAACAAACTTTGAGACTTTTTTGTTATTTTGTCTATCAAGAAAACATTTCCATCTTGGTTGACACAACAGTAATAGTAGTAGTAATACAGTAGTATACTAGTAACAGTATATTAGTAACAGTAATAATAGTAGTAACAATAGTTGTGTTGTAATAGTAGTAGCAGCAATGTAATAATAGCAGTAGCAGCAGCAGCAACAATAGCAGAAGCATGCTTAGGCACTGCTCCATGTGCTTTGTATGGATTATCTCTGTGCTTTCTTTGGATTATCTCATTGAACACTCCCAGTAATCCTCTTTTAAATTAATGAGGAAACCGAGGCACAGAAATGTTAACTAATTTTCCCAGAGCCAGTAAGTGATGGATCCATAATTAAAATTCAGACATTCTGATTCCAGGGCCATCCACCTCATTACTCTACCACACTAAGGATGTAGGAACAATGGCCTCCTTTGTGCCATGGTTGCAGCAGATTACATTTTAGGCATCAGATTCTATCATAATTTACTATGAAAGCCAGGCTTCTGATCCTGTAACCATTCTAACATACCTTTTTCTTGTTTATTTACTTAATTATCTACATCTCCATCTAAAACCAATTGGAAGCAGCCTTTACCAATTCTATGGCATAAACGGATCAAGAGTAAGTGATGGGATAGAATAGACTCTTTGCTTCCATCCGTCCTTCTAACACCTGGCATACTCGTGGGACAGAAATGGTAACTTTTATTTCTTTAAAATTTGCAAACCAGACTCAAAATGTGATATGGAAATTTTAACAAACTCTTTCATAATTATCCACGTTTTTAATAGAATTAATGGCGAGTTTCTTAGGTCACTTAAGCATAAACAGGGTCTCAGTTTTTGCACTGCATATAATAAAATGCTATCTTTGAATGAAAACATATTGTAATTGTAGATAGCAAAAAGAATGATTAAAATTTGTTCCCATTCAAATTTGGCCTAAGAGTTACTCATGTTTATTTTATGTTTCTCTAAGGTACAGATGCAATTCCTAGTCATTCTAATAATGGAAATGCTTCAACAAAGTACAAAAACATGCCTTAAGCCATAGATTATTTTAGTCATAGTGGCCATTTAAATCCATTTTGAAGTGATAAATGGGAAATTATAGTGGAATATCCAGGTGGAAATGTCTGCAGCCAGAGAGGTAAGCATCTGTAACATTGGTTCTGTGTTGCCCACCTACAGCAAAGTGTGGTGGGCATAGTGTGATTTCAACCTACTCAAAGACAGAAGACAAAAATTAACACAAATTCATATTCCTACCTTCAAATTCTTCAAATACTATGAATACTTTCAAATTCTGTCCCACCTGGGATATATTTTCAATTGATATATATATATACATATATATGTGTGTGTGTGTGTGTGTGTGTGTGTGTGTGTGTGTACCTTTACTTGACTACTGAATCCCTACAAAAATCTTCACTAGTCTCCATTGTCTAGAACACTTTCTGGACTTTCCTGCTTTAGCAACTTAGCTAATGTTCTTTCCTCCACTCAAAATTCCTTTTTGTTTTGTTTTGTTTTGTTTTTGTATTCTTCCACCAACAGTGACCTCCCTTCTCTGTCTCTAGTCTTGCTGTATAGTCTTCCAAGCCCAGCTTACATTTCATCTCCCCCATGAAAACTTTTCATGATCTGTCTGGAGGTTTCACAGGTGAATTCCTATGGAACTTGGGTCTGTATAGCTAAAGATCACACCAAACCCCAGAATATAATTACTGATGAATGTGTCATCTCAACTTTAAATTGTAGTCAACTGAAATTAGATTGATACATTATATTTTCCCCTTGGGAGGGGTTGGAGTTTGGTATTCAATCATTTTTTTTCCCTGAATGAGTGGATAAATGAACAAAGGACACAGATAATAAGTGTCTAAAGTATAAAGTAGGTTAGGAGTAACAGAACTGAGAAGTGGTGAAACAGACAGGACTCCATAGATAGAGTCAAAAGACAGAGTATTTTATTACTGTAAAGAGGTCATGAAAAGTTTCATCTAGGTACAGGACAACAAAGTGAGGTTTTGATCAATGCAAGAAATGGAATAACTCTGTGGTCTCAAGTCACATTTTGACTGTAGTGTGTGGTGAGATTTTGTGCATTAGTTGTTTTTTTACATTTCATGGAAACTGGGCACATAATTCTATATATCCTACAAGTAGAACTGGGCCATAAAATATTCTAATTAAAAACTGTATTCTTTGTGGGTTTATTCACATGTTTCCTGCATATTATAATCTAATATCCTTGCTTAGAAAAACACATTTTATTGTTTTTGAGTCATATCCCCATCTTGAGTTTATTAAACTTGAATGAAAATAAATTACTCTAAAAACAAGGCTATATTTTCAACATTGGTACTTGAAAAGGCTTTGAAAGTAAACTATATGGTTTGGTGGTGTCCCCACCCAAATCTCATCTTGAATTATAGTTCCCACAATCCCCACATGTCATGGGAGGGACCTGGTGGGCAGTAATTAAATAATGGAGGCATTTACCCCCATGTTATTCTTGTGATAGTGAGTGAGTTCTTACAAAAGGTGATGGTTTTATGAAGGGCTTCCGCTCACCCTTCACTCTGTACTTCTCCTTGCTACTGCCATGTGAAGAAGAATGTGTTTGCTTCCCCTTCCACCATGATTGTAAGTTTCCTGAGGCCTCCCCGATGATGTAGACATGTGAGTCAATTAAACTTCTTTCCTTCATAAATTACCCAGTCTTGGGTATTTCTTCATAGCAGTGTGAGAACAAACTAGTACACTAAATAAAGTTAAAGTTCAAAACATTAAGCAAATTGAAGTCTTACAAATAGTAAGGCTTTGCCCATCTCAAATATAGACATTTATTACAGCAGCATGGTTTTCATTTTTGTCTTTTGGTCTTTTCCATTTGGAGAGGTTTGATTAATGTTATGTTAAATGCCTAACATTAGGTAATAAATTAAGTTACTCAAGCTGTGCCTAGCCCCTTCCCACCTACTTCTAACAGCAAAAGGTAGCTGAGGATAAACAACTCCATGAGGGGAAATTCACTATATATATGTTCAAACAGATATATCCATGTTCTCAAAGAGGGAGAGAGGGGGAAAAAAAGCTTTCAAAGAAAATATTTCAAATATTTGTCTTTTTCTTCCTATTTTATACATATGTATTACGAAGAAAAAAATGCTCAGCAAATTAAGAAAGCCCACTAGTAATCTGTAAGGACTGCTGTCACTACTAGGTCTTGATGACAGGCAACATTCTGAAGAAATATATCTAAATCATGGACTTTTTTTTTTTTTTAAGTTAAGAAATCCAGAAAAGTCATAGGTCCTGATTACAGATTCTGGCACAATTTCAATGACAGTTTTTAAACATAATGTCCTCTTAGTTGTAAACCCACATATGGGTCCTTTATTGGCCAAGTTCAGAGCCAATTTCTTCATGCAAGCCTGGAACCCTATCTATTCCTTTCTGATCTTTCAACAGTTTTCAAGGAGTCGGCCTTCTTTCTTTCCAGAAAGCAATCATCCGTTCTTTCAACTTCATGTCACTAACATTACTCATAATAGTGGAGGAACAGACGAGGGCAATCATATTTTTTTTTAATTTTGGAAACAGCCCAAGTTGTAAAAGTCTTTCAAATTTGTTTGTGTAGTTCCCTAGTCTATGACTGTTAATTTTCTCAGATGTTATTGAAAGTTTCCTTTGTTTGTTTATTTATTCATTTGCTCTTTCATTCAACAAGTGTTTATCAAGTACCTACTATGTGCCAGGCACTATTTTGGACTCTGGGGACATATCAGTGGACAAAATCTTAAGAAAGTGTGCATTCTAGAGGGGAGAAATGATTATAAACAAACAAACCAAAAACAAAATCCAATCTACCAAGTAATGATAAGTGATATGAGAAAAATAAGCTGAGTTAGTGGAAAAGAAAGCTGGGTGGGAGGGTTGCTGCTTTGTATTGGATGGTCAGCGAATACTGCTCTGATATTAGTTGTTGAGCAGGACCTGAAAGAAGTGAGAGGTGCGTTACGCAGATATCTGTGAAAAGATCCATTTAGACAGAGGAAACAGGAATTTAAAAAGTCCTGAGTGTGCTTGATGTGTTCAGGGAATGACTAGATCACTGTGGCTGGAGCAGAACGTGCAATATGTTCAAGGATAGAGAAAACGACATCGGATAAAACAGAGCTGGGGCTGGCCCTGGGCTTTAGTGTCCACTTTAAGGGCTTAGGTATTTATTCCAAGTGAGATGGGAAGCTATGGAAGAACTTTAAGCAGTGAATTGACATGATCGATTTAAGTTTTAAAAGGATCACTTTGACTTTTACATTAAAGAACAAACTGTAGGGTTAAGTTCATAAACAGGGAGAACAGTTTTAAATCCATTGCAATAGTGCAAATGCTAGATGAGTTCTTGTTTCAGAAATGTGTACATTCAGGCTGGGTCTGGTGGCTCACACCTGTAATCCCAGCACTTTGGGAGGCCGAGGCAGGCAGAACACTTGAGGTCAGGAGTTCAAGACCAGCCTGGTCGACATGGTGAAACTCTGTCTCTATCAAAAATATAAAAAATTAGCTGCATGTGGTGGCACATGCCTGTAATCGCAGCTACTTGAGAGGCTGAGGCAGGAGAATTGCTTGAATCCAGGAGGCGGAGGTTGCAGTGAGCCGAGATAGCATCACTGCGTTCCAGCCTGGGCAGCAGAGTGAGACTCTGTCAAAAAAAAAAAAAAAGAAAGAAAGAAAGAAAGAAAGAAAGAAAAGAAGAAAGAAGAAAGAAAAAGAAAAGAAAAGAAAAGAAAGAAAGACATTCAGTCCAGTCTGGGTTCGATATTTAACCATGATGCTTACCTCATAGCCAGCTTTTGGGTTTGGCATTTTCTCAGAATCATTCATAACCTTCCCTGATCTCACTTCTGTACAGGGACCAATCTCTTCCTAATCCACCTATACCCAAGATAGTCCCTAGGAACCATCCTAGGGGAGAAACATTCAACCTTTTGGCTCTCAAAAATTTTTCTTGCGGGCTTCAAATGTTTTGTAGGTAACTTGCATTTGTAACTTTTTCTTTCTTCACCCTTTTAAAACTTTTTTGGTTTTACCTGTAGCACATTCAATCATATGTTACCAAAGTCAGTTCTGGCTTTAGCTGGAACTCAGTCTCCTTACCTGTTGCCTGAAATGAGTCTTTCTGTACCTGGTATGTGTCCTGTGATGGGCGACATCCTCCTAGTGGCACTAGTGACTCATTTTTTAGAATTCTCTGAATTTTCTTGCTTTCTCTACCCCTTATATCTCCTTAAAAGCTCATATTTCCAGTCTGAGAGATGTCTCTGGTCCCGAACTCCTTTTACAAAGAATAATGATTGACAGGCCTTGAGCCTTAGTTCTATTTTTCAGTTCCGACCACCTGCTCCCATTACTTATGCCAGAGGTTTCTGGCTACACACCAGCCATATTAGCTCACAGTGTGTCCTGTTTAGCCCATACCGTGCTTTTAAAATTGTTTGAATAGTTGCTGACACTTAAAAATGATGAGGTTTATATAAAAACTGATTTTTTTTCACATCTCTTGAAAAATGGGAAGACTTGGCTAAACCAGGTGTGTATGATTATATGACAACAGTCAACCAGAGCTGAGTAGTCATTTGACAAGGTGTTCTGCAGTTCCCCACAGCCTCAGCCAGCCTGGTGCATGCTCCTTTAAGTTCCCTGCCTGCTGGTCCTTCTAGACATTTAAGTGTGACAATTATGCTTTCCGCTCCCATTCTCCCACATCTCACTATCCTTTCCAGATTATTCTAGGGCCCTCCAATGCCCCTGAAGAATTATTCAGGACAATGAAAGAAATCTTTTAGAATTTTATTTTGAAATAAAAATAACAGCTCCCAACATATGGAAAACAATAAGAGACATAGCTTTCACATAGAAAAGAGTGACCAACTTCTCATATATTTTCAAAATAATAATAAAAATAGATGCTGGTTAGTTGTCCAATTTAGTGCAACCTAGGAAACCACTGAACATAAACTCTGACCTTCCTCTTAGCCTAGCCCTCCCCGACCCCAGTCTCCTCTAGCAAAGCCTTCTGAAATAGGATTTATGAGATGACCAAGAATGCAATGAAACTGTGGACAAAGATACTGACATTAGATTTGCCATGACCACTCATGACAAAGTTTCTATTGGCTTTTGGCCCATTTTCAGATGTCTGTATGATGAGAGATAAATTCTCCAATATCCCATTAGAGTTACTAAGCAGCCTCAATTCAGAGGAGTATACATATATAAAGGCTTTATTTCTTCTAGTCACTGCCTTTAGCCATACCTAATTCATTCTCCATTTCTTGTCACTTAATACCATCTGGGATAGATTCAATAAATTTTCAGTCATGCTGAGACATTAAAACTCTGTTATTTTAAAGCATCAACCTCAAATTTGATTTAAATCTCTTCCCTCCTTTGAATCTTTCTTGTGTGGTTTTTCAGAGGGCTCTGCAGACCCTTTTGCTCCACAGTTTCTTAACCAGGAGATCCAGCTTGAACTCCACCTCTTCCTCCTACCATCATGGAATATGCCCCCACCACATAGCTTCTTATTACTGCCCTCCCCCAATCCCTGCACTTACTCAAGCAATCACCTTGTAGGTAGGGCAAGATGCCTACAACCTGGCTATCTTCTGACCCAAAGTCAACTCACTCATCTTTGCCATAAACAGTGGTAGGGCAGATCAGACCCCTCTCCTTCCTAGTGTTCCTCTTTAGGTGCTTCTTCCCCCAACCCAGATTTACGTAGAGACAAATCAGCCAGTTCACGACCTAAGCAGATGTTTAACCAGGACATTCATCCATTCCACTGAGGTTGCAAATCTTGTAGTCCCCCAGCCTCTGAGCTTTTCTGTCTTGCCTTGGTGAGGAGAAGGGAGGTGAATCATCTCTCATTCCAAATCCTACAGATCCTCCAGTTTCTCCACTGAGGCTCGCGCTTTCCTCTGTCCATTCCTTTTTTATAAAGACGAAATTGGGGAATAGTCACATGTGGCAGGCTCAGCTTTGCAGACTCTATGGAAGCTTTGAGGAAGGTCTCATGATTGGCTGCTCTCTTCAGAAAAAATGGGGACTTTACAATTTCACACAAATGTTGTTCTGTGTTCTGAGCCTTGATGCCAAGTCTGGAGAAACTGTATTCAACATCTTGTTACACTCTTCTCTTTGGGCTGGCTGAATCAGCTGGGGTCTACCGATGAGTGGCAGAAAACTTGACCCAAAATGGGCCCAGCAATGAGGAAGTATGTTGTCACTTAACTAAAAAGCCCAAATGGAAAGATCTGGCTTCAGGCCGTATTGGTTTCTGGCTCAAAGGGCATCTCCTGGTCCCTAGCTCCACTTCATTTCCTCTGGATGAAGAAATAGTAGATGGAAGAGTTGTGGGGTTCTTGTGGAGGCCCCCAAGTTTCACACCATTACAAGCCAGCTTTCCCAGTTGTGCAAACAAAAGTCCTGGAAAACGACTTGGGTTGTGTGCCTGTCCCTGATTGTCTCACAGTGCTCAGTGATAGCTGATGCCACTCTGAGGGCCAGCTGAAGTTTGTAAATAACTTCACTTCATTCCTCCTAACCGCTTATGGTATCCATTAAAGAAGGCCATGGGTTTTCCAGATCCAAATGTGTCCAAACATAAACTGAGGGCATTAGATACATGCTAAGACCTGAGTTGAAGGTATAGGCTTGGTAACATAATGTAGCTATTTATGGGTTTCAGACAGGAATAAAGATTAGTCGTTAAAAATGTAGGCTCTTAGAGTAAGACAGGCCCGGATTCAAATGATTGCTTCACCAGAGCAAGAAACCTTGGATAAGTACTTAACTTCTCTAGAGACTCAGTTTCCCCAACTAGAAAATGGGAGTATTGAGAATACCCAAATCATTGGTTGTTAAAATGATGAAATAAAATATCTGGCACAATTATTATATTTCTTAATATATAACCATATGTTATATAATAAATATAATATAATATAATATATTAATATATGTATTAGTCTGTTCTCGTGCTGCTATGAAGAAATACCTGAGATCGGGTAATTTATAAGGAAAAGAGGTTTAATTGACTCACAATTCCACGTGGCTGGGGAGGCCTCAGTAAACTTACAGTCATGGCAGAAGGGGAAGCAACACATTCTTCTTCACAAGGAAGCAGGAGGGAGAAGTGCCGAGCAAAGAGGGAAAAGCATCTTATGAAACTGTCAGGTCTCGGGAGAACTCACTCAATATCACAAGAACAGTGTGGGGGTAACCTCCCCCATGATTCACCCACCAGGTGCCTCCTACAACACGCTGAGATTATAAGAACTACAGTTCAAGATGAGATTTGGATGGGAGCACAGCCAAACCATATATATATATGTGTGTGTGTGTGTGTGTGTGTGTGTGTAATTTTTATATATATATGTGTGTATATATAATTTATATACATAATTTATATAATAATATAATATATATTAATATATAATGTCTGGCACAAGGAGATGCTCAATAAGTACTATTTTTATTGCTAAGTACTTTCTCTTCTTGGCACACAGAGCAATGCTGTGGAAAACCATGCTAAATTATGAAGGATTTTCCTTGTAGTTTCTAGAAGTGGCCAATTTGATAGTTATTCCAGACAGTAAGCAAATTTTCCTGCCATTTCTCCTATTTTTCTTTGTAAATAGCAAGTGGAGAACCTAGCATGAGAGATGGAGGGTGAAGGAGACTTAAGTATATGAATTGTCTTAAGCACTGATGTGTCTGTGTATATGTATATATATACACACACACACACGTATCTGCATGTATGTATCTATATATAGATATGTGTATGTGTATATGTGTACATGCATATATATGTATAGATATGTGTGTGTGAGACTAAGATATTTATGCTGGGATTATGCTAGCAGAGATTCACTGATCATTTCCCAAAAGCAACACACGATACTTTGCAGGCTATGCCAAATTTGAGACGTATATGAATTTAGCAACACTGCAAGACATTGCTGAGGCCTTCTACTCTTAGATATGTTTCCGCAAAAAGAGGAAAATCAAGGCATTTTTGTGGGGTCATTTAAAGCGAAGCAATCTTGCTCAAATTTCATATTTAAGTAAATTGTAAAAATACTGATGACTTAAATTCACTTTTCTAAAATGCGTTTTTAACTTTTTTTAAATTTATTTACTTATTTATTATTTATTTATTTTTTTGAGATGGAGTCTTGCTCTGTCACCCAGGCTGGAGTGCAATGGCATGATTTCAGCTCACCTCCACCTCCTGGGTTCAAGCGATTCTTCTGCCTCAGCCTCCCAAGTTGCTGGGATTACAGGTATGCGCCACCATGCCTTGCTAATTTTTATATATTTAGTAGAGGAGGGGGTTTCACCATGTTGGCCAGGCTGGTCTCAAATGCCTAATCTCAGATGATCCACTTGCTGAGGCCTCCCAAGTGCTGGGATTACAGGTGTGAGCCACCATGCCCAGCCAAAATTTATTTTTTAAAATAAATAATACTAGAATTACACTTGAGAGATTTCTTTTTTATATCAACTAAAAACTGTGACTTTCTGTGATCTAAAATTTTGTTTCTTTGGGAGACAGTAACGATGAAGGTAATCTTCCCAAGTATACTACGTGAATTATGTTGAAATATTTGGTGTTACTATATAAATATAAATGTAACAAGAGCCTTTTATTTCCAAAATGAGCTTCAATTTATTTTAAGAATAAGATATCAACTAGCACCCTCTTGTGGAAATGATTATTTTAGGTACTGGAAAAGAAAATCTTACACAAGCAACATGGTGGCACACCTATCATACTCTTGATGACTTCAAATTAATTGTATACTTTTGTTTGTACACAAAGTCTAGGATAAGATGCTAACATGCAGCACAATGATGATTGCAGATTTATACTCTTAAGACATTTTTTTCTTAAGTAGATCTTCAGCTATCATCTGATTCAATTAGTCCAAGAATTTTAATTTATATTTCACTTCAAAAGGTTGAACTAGAGAAGTACACAGAAATACAAATAAAAGTATTTTTTACAAGCTTTAAAACTGTGGCATCTCCAATCTGTATTTTTTTCCTCTGGCATCTGCCTTGCCGAAAGTTCTCTTGATGCCTCCTCCCCAGGGGATAGGTTCTGACCCAGGCCTGAACCAGTTCTGAGCAAATATGAAATCCTCCAGTAATGTCAGCCACCCTGCCTACCTCCAATTTTTATTGATTGATTGTTTTGAGACAGGGTCTTGTTCTGTTCTCCAGGCTGGAGTGCTGTGGCATGACCATAGCTCACTGCAGCCTCGCGCTCCTGGGCTCAAGCAATCCTCCTGCCTCAACCTCCCAAGCGGCTAGGACTACAGGCATGCTCCATCGTGCCCAGGTAATTTTTACTTTTGTGTAGAGATGAGGGTCTCATTATGTTGCCCAGGTTTGTCTCAAACTCCTGGTCTCAAGCCTCCCAAAGTGCTGAGATGACAGGTATCAGCCATCACACCCAGCTCACCTCCACCTTCTTAGTGGCTGGTCACCTTTGCTATATGAGAGTATATAAAAAATAACAGTCACACTTGTCTAAGAGTGAAAGTAATTCTTGGGCTTAGAATTCTCTGGTACTCAAGGTATCCAAAGATAGGATGGTTAACTGTTTAGTAGGCAATTGACAGAATGTGTTCAAGTTCAGTTAGTTATTTGGGCTAAATAATCTTCATGGTCCCTTCCAAGGTGACATTCTAAAGCCTTTCTATTTAGTCTAATGGCCAGCCCCACTGAATGAACTATCACTGCCATTTGTTCCTGTTTTATTCCTGAGATGGCCATGAAGATTTTAACGTAGTCCTTGCAACATGGGTCTGTACCTTCCCCTGAAATTATTCTTTCAAGTAAACCATCAGGACCTTCAAAGGGCCATTTAAAGTACTCATTAGGCCAGGCAGGGTGATGCATGCCTGTAATTGCAACACCTTGGGAGGCTGAGGCAGGAGGATCGCTTGAGCTCAGGAGTTTGAGACCAGCCTGGGCAACATAGGGAGATCTTATCTCTACAAAAGAAAAAATAAAAAACATTAGCCAGGTGTGGTGGTGTGCATCTGTGGTCCCAGCTACTTGGGAGGCTGAGGCAAGAGGATCACTTGAGCCCAGGAGGTTGAGGCTGCAGTGATCCATGATCACACCACTACATTTCAGCCTGGGTGACAGTGCAAGACCCTGTCTCCAAAAAAAAAAAAAAAAAAAAGGCGGTGGATATTTATCAGGGAACCGGACCACAATAGTGATATGAGACCCTTTAATCATTAGTTTTAAACAATTATAAATAATCAAGGAATATATAGCTTATCTCCAGCAGAGAATTGTCATGTATAATTAAGGGTGAGATGCTGATTCATATAGAGAAATGTGTAACATAGAAGGCACAGGGGCACATATTCAAGGGAGACATGGAAGCATCCTGAGATGAAGGACAAGTGTGGGATTTGGGGTGAAACAACCCAATTCAAACCCTGGTTCTGTTTGTTGTTAGATGAATGGCCCTAGGTAAGTATCTGAGACTCCCATATCTGTCAAATAAGAATGATTGTATTTACCTCACAGGGTTGTTGCAAGAATTAAATGGCATAAAAAACAACGAGAAGCACAGAGCATAATACTTAATCCAAGAAGGCTCCCAAAAACTGCTAGCTTTACTTTTTTGTTTGTTTGTCTTTTTCTTCCCTCAACCTTTATTTGTGTGTGTGTGACAGTCTCATTCTGTTGCCCAGGCTGGAGTGCAGTGTTATGCTCACTGTAGCCTCAAACTCCTAGACTCAAGCCATCCTCGTGACTCAGCCTCCTGAGTAGCTAGGACTATAGGCGTGCACTACCAAGCCTGGCTAATGTTTAAAATTTTTGGTAGAGATGGGGGTCTCACTGTGTTGCCCAGGTTGCGCTAGCTTTTCTTATGGCCAGAAAGGGTCCTTGATGTTTAAGGATTTAATAGCCAGGGGCTGGGAGTAGGGGGACAAACTAAACAAATATTTCTTATATGAAATTAAACTGTGCTCACTAATTATCCCTGATAACCTTACCTGATGAATCAGGGGACGAAATCTCCATCTTCCCTAACATTTTACAATATTTTTCCAATAATATTTGATTACTGATTGGAGCACATTTTTATCTCTCAGCATTTAGATTCACACAGTGTGAGTGCTCTTAGCTACCTTGGACTCATATATTTGTGTGAGCAGATCTTTGTAAGTTTGACCTCACTAGCCTTTGCATTAAGGACATCTCTGAAAACTGAAAGCAAAAACTCTTAGGAAACAACAGCTTCTCGTCTCTACAGTGAGGAATCCCTGGAAACCTTGGTAGTTGAGCCCTGACTATTCAATAATTCAGTTAACTACAGAATCAGTTAGGCATATAAACTTGGTGATCACAGTTTTGCTAGGAATTCACTTCTGGAGACTTAGTAGCATTCAAAGGATGCATAATTTAAGACATACTATTGAAGGATAGCTAAAGTAGTGTCACCATGTGGCAAGTGCAAAAATAGCACGTATTCAGACAGTATGTTTTAAAAGTAGCAATTTCTTACTAATTTTTAATTAATTGATTTTGATAATTTGGTTGATTTTAATGAATTTATTTTCATTTTAGTTACCATTGTTCAAAATGTTAGACAAAATTAAGGTTTTACTGTTTTTTATTTGGATGACTTCTAGTACATGTAATTCAAATGTACATAAAAGGCAATAACCCTGTAATTTAATGTTTGTGTTAGGAACTTAATGTTAAAATGGATTCCTGGAGCTAAGTGAAATGTGATGAAGGCTGGACTTGGATAATGTTAAATAAGTATTAGATTGCTTTGCTTTGTTTTGCACTCTACTTACAAATTTGATTGATTCCCTGGGTGAAAATAAATAGATAAGGTGCTAGGAGAATTGACTAGCATTAAAAATGTAAAGGTGGGGTTTTATGGGCCATATGGCAGACTGACCACATGCTTATTTAAATAAAATTGAAGAAACGTCAACAGGACATATACACAATGAGAGAGAAGACACACACACACACACACACGCGCACACACACACACACAGAGACAGAAAGAGAGAAAGAGAATGAGATTTCAGTGGATACCTAGAGGAGGAAAAGCAGCTGGAGGAATGGGATGGAGGGAGCTGGAACACAGTCTAGAGTGTTTAAACAAAGGGCTACAACTGAGGAGGCTCTGGTTATGCCTCTGAAATCTGGAATGTGAGATAAAGCACAAAGGCGTGTGGGTGTGAGAATGCAGAGCAAAATATAGGAGTCAACTGAAGATATATACCTAGAAAAGTTGACCCTAAATTCTCAGCCACTAACCTGTCAGTATGCATACAACTCCAGGCATCCAGACCCTTCGATCCTAAGAAACAAACTGGAATGATCTCTTTGGCTTTTATTTCATATAATGCTTTAGAAAAAAGCCTATCTGGTCACGATGGAGTAACATGGACCAGATTTACCCTTCTGGTTTAAATAGCTAAAAAACTGGACACAATATATGAAACAGTTTGCAGGACACTGACCATCAGAGATTGAAGAACAGTGACTCCTGAGAGATGGAAAACCAATGAGATAGACAATACAATTGGCATAGCTCACTGCTTGGCGAGAATTTCCAGAATGCAGCACAAGAGAGAAACCAGGCAGAAACCAGTGGTTTCCTTGAGTTGAGGAGAAGGAGATGAGAATCTGGGGAAGCCAAGTAAGCTAGACCACCAGAGAGGAGGTTTGTGAACAGAAGGGGAGCTCTGGAGACCCGCTGAGGGCTCCTTTAAGCGTTCAGCTGAGTCCTGATCAGTACATGTGTGAGGAAACCACTCAAGGCCAGAGAAAGAACCAAGGCAGAGAATCTGGAAAAAAATCCATGGAACTCACAGGTCCAGGATTAGTGCTTGTCCCCAGCAGCTGACTGGGAATCCTCATAATTCACAAGATGTTGGGTAGAGTACTCAGAAGAGTTCTGACACAGTAGTGAGTAAAATTAACCGTAGACTAACACTGGTTTGATCCTGCTAAACAAAATATACAAGTAAATCCCAAAAGAGTTAATTTAGGATTGTTATGTCTTTTTCTTGAATGGGGCCTTTTGTTATTATGTATTAGTAATATCATGCTTTCTCTCTAATACTACATCATACCTTAAAATCTATTTTGTTCGCTGTGAATATAGTCATATTAGCTTTTTTTGGTTAGCGTTTACACCATGTATCTCCATTAATTTACTTTCAATCTACCTGCTGTTTTCCCAAGCTTGATTTCCCTGTGCAAGTGTTTAGAAAAAGTCCTCAAAGAAAAAAGCTAGAATGAATATGAGATTTGCCATGTGTGTTTTCCTTCTCTTAGGGTCTTTAACTCTTGCTATCAGGTGCCTGCCGATGATAGTGGTAGAAGGCATATAATGCCTAGGCAGATGGGGCGCGTCCCAGTGAAACCTGACCTTCAGGCCAGAAACTGTCCCGGGGAAATCCTCCAACTGGATTCAAAACCCACCTTCCCATTTGGCGCACTTTCCTCTGATTGTTCCCCATTCTACACCTATTTTACACACACCTACCCTTTCCTAATTAGTTTTCTACCCTGTCATGCCCATATTTGAATGGTGTCTTCACTCTGACCTTTCTTTGGATACTCACAAACCAATCAGCAGACAGTCCCTATTCTGAGCCCATAAAAAGCCCCAAGCTCCGCCGTATTGGGGAAATTTCCCGTCTTGAGGTAGGAGAACCAACCCCGCATCCCCTCTTTTTGCTGAGAGCTTTCCTTTTGCTTCGTAAATTCGACTCCACTCACTCTTTGATGTCTGTGTGCCTAATTCTTCTGGGTCATGAGACAGGAACCTGGACCTAGATGAGCAAAGGAGCCAAAAATCCTGCATCAAAGACAGTTTTTAATACATCTTGTCACTTCTTACAGTTTTTGTGAAAAGGTAAGCGTGAATCCAGCTACTCCATCATGACCAGAACTGGCATTGTCCCATCTACTATCTAGCTTCCAACATTTTGCTATTGTTTTCTCTCCTGTCCTCCTCATCCTTGTGGGTTTATGCCTTTTAACATCGTTTTTCACAGGGAGAAAAGGTAAACAGGTGCTCAATCTGCCGTGTTTAATCAGAAATCCTCATCTCTGCTCTGCTGGAGTTTTGCCTGAAATTGCACCTCTGTATACTTGTCTGCTTTCTCCCCTTTCCCTACTTACCTTTCCCACTTCCTTGCCAGTATTTCTGGGGAGCATTTCCTTAATAAATGACTTTGTTTTCTCATTTCAGGTGGTACTTCTGGGGAGCCAGGCCTAAGGTAATTCAGCATACTGTAATATTCACCTCTTAAGTTAAAATGCATTTATAGTCTATAACCATAATTTCTATGTTTATTTAAACTTGGTTGTGTTTGGTTTGCCATTGGTCTTTTTTACAATGGCTTTCACTTTAATTCCTGTTTGGTCAGATTTTATTACATGGAAGATTTCATAAGATAGTCCTATGTGTACTGTATTTCCCAAATTATTTCATATTTGCCTGCTGTCTTTATAGCTTAATGAAAAGAGGTCTGAATGTCAGACATTTTAGGCTCAGTTTCTTTCCCTCAGCATTTTGCAGACAATGTTCTGCGCCTTTTGATACTGTGAAGAAATCACAAAGTAGCTCAATTTTCATCCAGGTGTAACTTTTTACATTCTTCCCACATACCTAGAGAAATTTTATTCTTAAAATTCAATAAAGACCCAGAAAGATTTCATCAGGTTTCCAAATTTTATGGGAATACACTGTCCTTTGAATCTGTGATGTAAATTCCTCCTTTATTTATGAAAGTTGTCTTCTATTATAACCTAAAATGTATGTCATATTCCATTTGTTTATTCTTACTCGGGGACACAGATTAACTTTATATTCTGTGGGTTTTGTATCTATTCTCCCTTTATCATGTTATCTGTATTTGCTTAACCTATTTTCTTTTTTTCCGTGTTCATTGAAATTGACTCCAGTGTTTCCTCCAGAACTGCAGTTGAATCAATAGCTGCTAGCCATGTGTGACTATTTGAATTTAAATTCATTAAATAAGTTATAAAGTTTAAAATTCAATTCCTTGACTCCACTAACCACACTTTAAGTGTTCAGTAGGCACTTGTGACCACTGCATTGAACAGTGCAGTTACAGAACATCACAATCACTGCAGAAAGTTCTTCTGGACAGTGCTGTTCTCAAGCAATAATGAGTCTCTACAACTTGCGGCATTTTTTTCCTCTTTCTGATTGATTTATTGCTTGCTTCTGTAATCGTATCATATTAGTCCTTAACACTTTCTTATAACCTGTTATTTCTATGTTATGATTTTATCTTATCCTCAAAGTCTTCTTATACAAATTAGTGTCCTTGTAAACTCTTGGGGTGTGAAGTACAGTAGGGAATTTTCTCTTTGGGAGGAGGTTTGCTTTTTACTAGAACATATCCTTTTATCTGTTATTTGCACACTGTCTTTTTCACATTAGTTTTATTTATTTGGGGCTGAAATATATATTTTCCCTCCTTACAGTGGTTTATGTTTTTTCCCGTTTGTTTCTCTTTTTACTGAAACTTATTTGTCCAAACCTGGTTATCCTGCTGGTAATGTGGCTGAATTCTCCCTTACTTCTTTTCTCTTTTCCTTACTTTATGAACTATACTGCAAGGGCCAGCAAATATGGCTTGTGGGACAAATTGGCCCATCTCCTCTTTTTGCAAATAATTTCACTGAAGTAGGGCTACACTCACTCCTTTGCTCTTTGCCTCTGGCTGCTTTCATGCGCAATAGCAGAGCTGAGTAGTTGTGACAGAGATCACACAGCTTGGGAAGTCTAAATATTTACAGTCTGGCCTTTTACCAAAAATTGTGCTGACCCCTGAAGTGCAGTGAAGAAAGAATTATCTGTAGCCCAAGGGCATGGGGTAGGGTGAGAACAGAGTTGGAAGACATCCTCCATTAGCCAAACTGGGCTGTTTCTCATTTGCAGTTTTGTTAAAGGTCTTCGGCCTGGGTTTACTTAGTGTCTTCGCTGGGACTGCCATTGTAAAGTACTATAGATCGGTTGGCTTCTAAACAACAGAAAGTTATTTCTCACAGCTCTGGAGACTGGAAGTCTGAGATAAGGGTGCCAGTATGGTTGGGTTCTAGTGAGGGTTCTTCCGAGTTGCCGATGGACGACAACTTGCAGTATCCTCACGTGGAAGACAGTGTGAGCAGGCTCTCTGGGGTCGCATTTATAAGGGCATTAATCCCATTCATAAGGGCTCTACCCTGATGATCTAATTACCTTCAAATACCACCAGGTTGGGGGTTAGGATTTTAACCTGTGTATTTTGGGGGGACACAGACATGCAGTTCACAACACATCACATCGCCAGATATATTCTCTTTCAGTCCAGGGATAAACCTGAGATTCAGATAATCCTCAATCCTTAGTTCAACTTGGACCTCTGAATTCTGCTACTTTTAAGGAGATGTAGCTCAGTTTATACTCTTGCCCTATACTCAGGCATCAATCATTTCTACAATCAGAGCTGAAAGGCTAATAAAAGGTGGGTCTGGCTTCCTCACTGAGCACTGTTAAGATTAGAAGAACGTTACCCGGGCCGTCCACCAAGGACTCTGGGCTCAGGCCCTTTCTTACCTTCACTGCCTCAGTTCTTACTTCTATTTTGATGAAGACTTCTGCTTCACCAACTTCCCTTTGGTGAGATATTGCAGACTTTTTTCCTCAGCTCTCCTTCTTAACACATCTGAAAAGGCAGTGTTGGGAGCTTTCTAGAGCCCACAATATGCTCCTTAAAAGCGGTGGCTTATGCCTGTAATCCCAGCACTTTGGGAGGCTGAGGTGGGCAGATCACCTGAGGTCAGGAGTTCGAGACCAGTCTGGCCAACATGGTGAAACCCCATCTCTACTAAAATTACAAAAACATTAGCCGGGTGTGGTGGCGCACGCCTGTAATCCCAGCTACTTGGGAGGCTGAGGCAGGAGAATCACTTGAGCCCAGGAGGCAGCTGTGTCAGTGAGCTGAGATCACACCATTGCATTCCAGCCTGGGTGACAGTGAGACTCCATCTCAAAAAAAAAAAAATAAATAAAGCTTTGTTTTTTATGGTTCAACAACATCTGTGTGGTATATTTTTCTGTTTCTAAAATCTATTTTTGTGCATATCTTAGATTTTTGCAGAAATGAAATTTCAAGATCTGGCTTTCCTCTGGCATCTGAAACTGGGGGATTTGATATATACATTTTAGAAAATGATCAGTGAAGAACATATTTGAAAAAAAGCTCCTGTAGCCATGTTCTTTCATTTTAAGGTGAATGATTTGCAGTTGGAATAACCAACCACAAGGAGGTGTGCTTCTTTTGACCTAAGTTTCGTTTAATAAACTAACAAGTACAATACATATGGTTTATTCTGGCTTTTGTTTTTATGTAAAATGACTGATGAATAAAATTATACAACATGGATGTAGCATTTTAAAGTTACCTCCTTCAATTATAAAATTGACTTAACAATATTTTGTACACCTACAAGGTGCAAGGCACACTGCTGGGCTGTTTGTTAACAGCATACTATACTCTATGTCTTCACAAGTCATTTGCACAGAAAGGTGTTTGAAATTCTGTGTGATTTGTTAAAATCAGTAATTCCAGATGGGTTTACTTCAAACAAGTGGTACAATGATAGAGGCAGGAGGCAGAGAAATTTTAGGCAGAAAAGGGAGGGTCCCTGACAAAACCCCACCCTCAAGCCAAAAAGCCTGAAACCACAGCCCAAAGTGAGAACTTCTCTCCCTTTTGTCTGCTCAAATGTTACTTTTTCCTAAACTACTCATGGCCCACCTTGCCCGCCATCCTGTGCTATGAAGACCACAGACTCAGCCAGCAGAGAGGAGAAGCAACTGGACATAAGGGACTATGGCTGGATGTCAGAAAGAAGTGGCTTGATTTCAGAGGGACATTTTCATGGTGTAACTTTGGAGAAAAATCCAGCCAGAGATGGCAGGACTTCAGGGGAAGATTACCTACTCAGCCCATCCCCTTTTCTGCTCTCCTTCCTGCTGAAAGCCACTTTCACTGGAAATAAAATATCCCACATTTACCATCCTTCAATTCTTTTGTGTAACCTCATTTTTCCTGGATGCAGGACAAGAGCTCAGGAGCCATGAGTGCAGATACAAAAGGCTGTGACACTGGCCCTTTACTCTTGCTGGTGGAGGGCAGCTGCATCATGCAAAAAGGCAAAGGGCCCACTGAGCTGTTTACATTTAAGCCACCTACGGATGGCAGAGCTAAAAGGGCACTGTAACACATCCTCTGAGGCTTTGGGAGTCACAGGCAGCCCCTCAGTCACTGCTGCAGGGCCCTGCACAGAGTTTGCTCCTGCTGGAGCCCAAAAGTGCTCACCCTGACTCCTGCATCCTCTCACCTGCATGCTCCCTCCCATGAGGGGTGGAACACAGTGTGTCCAAGTGAGTGGAGTTTGATCCCACCAGCGCTGAAGCAGCTGGGTTGTTCCAGTGCTGGTGCACTCCAGTCCTCACCCTTGTTCACTTGTGTGCTCCCTCCCGTGAGGAGTTGTGGGCAGCAGGCTGAATAAACAAGGAACCTCTGTCGTGGGTCCCATGAAGGGGTCAGGGAAATATCCTGCTTCAGTAGTCCTTCAAAAAGTAACTACCGCATCATCTATTTTTTGATAAGGAATTTAAATATTAAAATATGTTAATGACATCAGTTCAATGTCTACGGATCTCACACCACATAGTCCAAACTTCCTCAGATAGAAATATTTTCACTGCTCAAAAATTCTGCCACACTGGGAAATAAAGGAGTAGACATGGGCTGAGATTTGAAAATCTATTACCTGTATTTTTTTTTTGTCATAGAATATGATTATAAACCTCAACTTTATTATTGACTTAAACAAGGTCACTGAAGCATTTCACGAAGAGTTCCTGATAATGGTCTACCAGATATCTAGGACTGGATACTATTTAGTAGCTGAAAATGACGGCAGAAAATACATGGGCAGCAATAGAAAAAGAATGTGACTAAACATTTTTGGCAATTTGATATAAAATATTTAGATTTTTTTAAAAATCTGTGTAAATGGATGAATAGGTTGGATTTTAGGGAAAAAAATAGGCTCAGTTCAATTAGAGACTGAACTGTAACATAATAAATCAGAATCAATGGTGGCAAGTTTTATATACTATTTTAATAGCATAGAAAACAAAACCAAAAAAAACTATTACCTATTGGTGAAACAACTGATGGAACATCTAATAACTTTTAAATCCCTGACGCTGCTGCTTTACAAATTTTAAGTTTGGCCTCAAGGTTTCTCAACACACAGTGAACTGTAACCTAACTGGATGTGTAAACAGGCTGTAACCTACTCTTATACCAATCACTGTGTTGCAGACAATCAAAGGCAGCCAACTGTTAAAACCCTCTTCAAGTAAGGTAAACACCAAGCTGTAACCAATCCAGCTGTTTCTGTACCTCATTTTCTTTTCCTATAATTTATTTGCTTTTTTTGTCCATAATTCTTTGATCATGTGCAGCACTGGAGTCTCTTTGAACCTGTTATGGTTGGGAGAGGGACTCAATTCACAAATTGTTTTTTGCTTATTTTAATTTGTCTAACATTTTTCTTTTGACACAATGAACTCTGATTCTTCCAGGTGTTTCTGGGAAAAATTGTTTTCCAGAAAACACAATGAATGTTTTTGATAATTTGCTACTACAAGTATGTCTGGAGTTGGTTCCTTCCGGTGGGTTCTTGGTCTCGCTGACTTCAAGAATGAAGCCTCGGACCTTCACGGTGAGTGTTACAGCTCTTCAAGGTAGCATGGACCCAAAGAGTGAGCAGCAGCAAGATTTATTGTGAAGAGTGAAAGAACAAAGCTTATGGAAGGGGACCCCAGTGAGCTGCTGCTGCCGGTTGGGGTGGCCAGCTTTTATTCCCTTATTTGTCCCCACCCACATCCTGCTGATGGGTCCATTTTACAGGGTGCTGATTGGTCCATTTTACAGAGTGCTGATTGGTGTGTTTACAATCCTTTAGCTAGACACAGAGCACTGATTGGCTTGTTTTTACAGAGTGCTGATTGGTGCATTTACAATCCTTTAGCTAGACAGAAAAGTTCTCCAAGTCCCCACTCAACCCAGGAAGTCCAGCTGGCTTCACCTCTCACAAGCAAAGTTATGTTTCTGATCTTCTAATAGAGCCTTCTGTGAAGGTCTGAGATGCTCCTACATTTCTAGTCTCATGGAAGCTCATCTTTTTTAATCTGAAAACAAAATGGAAATGTTTTTGCCTCAACTTGTTTTTTTTCTTAACCAAATAGGATTCCTTATCATAAAAATAACTGGGAAAATGGTGGCTCCAATTATGTTTTCACAAAAAATTGTAGCTTAAGTGAAATGCAAATGTTCATAAAGTCATTTTCTTATTACTAAAATAATTTATATACCATTGTGATGATTCACTGATTTAATTAATGAATTCATAAGAAAAATAAAATCAAAGCTTATGGACTAAGCCCGGAATTTTTCGGTATCAGTTTTGATTGCATATCCACAAATTATAGATGAGGCTGGATTTTGTAAAAAAAAAAAAAAAAAGAACTGTGTCATATCTACAGTGTAATGAATAAACAACGTGAACAGAAACTTCACAGAGAAGTATAAGTACCCAATGAAAATATGAAAAGATTCACCTCATTAGGAATTAGAAAATAAAGAAATGAAAGCAAGGCAATATTATTGACATACATTTACTTGAAATTATCAACAAAATAACTGGTGAAACTGACAGGATTACAAATTATCAGATTATTGTTTATTTGTAAGAGATAATTGCTCCTAAAATATTTTCTGAAATAAAGAAGATTACGAAAAATATTAAGAAACCTGAATTGATATTTTGTAACTATGTGTTCCCACTTTGGACAGTTTCCATTTTTTTAAATATTCTGATGTCATTTACATTTTATTTTCTAATCATAATCCCATAATTGATGTCTTAGTTTTGTTTGAATGGATTAAAATTTCAATGACGGTTTTTTTTTTAGTTTTTCATTTTTCCCATTAATACCTTTATTGTTGAGTTATTTACTTTGATTACTCTTGATTGAGTGGACGTGTTGCCCAAGAAGGATTTTTAAAAAGCGTTCTTGGGTATTATATTTTTTGAGTTTTTGCTGATTTAGGAGAATCATGACCCACTACTTCGCTGTATGTAATATTATGGGGTCACGCTTTTGTTCTCAGCCTTTTTTACGTACTGCACATTGCCACCTGCTGGCATCAGATGCCACTGAGGAGTCTTAAGGACACTATCATCATTCCCTGATTTTTATGCCTGGGTGTGAATATAATTCTTTATCCTTGATGTTTAGCAACTTTACCAGGATATAAGTTGGTATTAACTGCTCCTTGTCAATTTTTTCTACCAAGGACTCTCCAGCCTCACTTCTCATCACCTCCTTCTTTGCTGGAGGCACACCTGTCTTGCCAACTACTTGCGCTTCCGTGAACTCATTATGCTTCCTCATATCCCTGTGGCTTGTCAGAGGCAAGTGAAATTTCCTCATGCTCTACTCCCACTCTTGTCATTTACTGCCACTATTCTAGCAGATTTATCTCCAGCATCTTCTCAGTGAGACTTACTAGAGCACACTCCCAAGGTGACACAACTACTTTCCCCTTCCACCTTTGAAATGATACATATCCTTAGTATTACAGGGAATTATCATTCATATTTAAAACTCTCCTACCCAGGACTGTGAGCTTCAAGGAAAGGGACGTGTAACTTACATCCACTTAATGATGCAAGCAATTTAAAGCCAAGAGTTCTTGTTGGCAAGAATTGGGAAAGTTGGATGGACAGTATACAGACAATTACCGAGCGGCCAGTAAACAGGAAAAGTGATAACAGTTCGAATGTTCTGACCAGGCGGATATTCCAAGTCTTTAAGAAACACTAATCATATATCTATGAAAGAAAAATACCTTGGGCCCCACTAATCATATACCTGTGAAAGAAAAATATCTTGGGCCCCTTCAAACTGGGAATTGCCCAGGGCAAATCTGCCTCCAATTCTATTCAAGTCACCTCGTTTGCTCACCGAGATAGATGCATATTCTGATTGCCTCCTTTGGAAAGACTATCAGAAACTCAAAAGAATATTACCATCTGTGTATTACCTACCTGTGACCTGGAAGTCCCCAGTTGGCGGGGGGGCTTGCTTTTAGTTGTCTCTGCCTTTCTGGAAGGAACTAATGTACTTTTTACATATTGACTGATGTCTCCTGTCTCCCAAATGTATAAAACTAAGCTGCGCCCCGACCACCTTGGGCACATATCCTCAGGACTTCCTTAGGCTGTGTCAAGGGCATGTCCTCAAAGTTGGCAAAATAAACTTTCTAAATTAACTGAGACCTGTCTCAAATTTTCGAGGTTCACATACCGTAGGTAAGTGTCAGGAGCCTACAGGTGAACGAGTGGAAAAGCATGAAGGCCCCTGCAAGGTTATTAGCTAAGCCTCCATAACGCAGGCGGCAAGTGTCCACGGGAGTCTGGCCTCTGCTCGCCTACACCATGACCTCCTTCCTGGGGAGGACATACATAGTCAGCCCTTTCTCCATTTCCATACTGATTGCTCGCTCTCACCGCCAAGACCCATCTGAGAAGCAACATTAACCCAGGCGTAGAACAGTCCGCCAGAGTGAAACAGCTAGAGCCAGGCGCGGGGCGGAGCTAGTTGTGCGCATGCTCCGTGAAGGAGTAGGCGGGGGCCGAGCGCCCTCCGGTTGCGCCTGCGCTCCGGCTAGGACCCGCGCCTGCGCGTCTGCGGCTGTAATTTGGTCTTGCTGTCCCAGGCGGGATGGTGCCGCTGTGCCAGGTAAGGGTGGCGGGTGTGCGTGAGGGCCTGGGTGCGGAGCCCTCCTCGACGTGTCTCTCCCGCCCTTTCCCTCCACAGACCCAGCCCTGGTCAGTCGGACCTCCCCACTAGTCCCCAACTAACACCCACTCTGGCCGGCATCTTCGGTTTGGGGGCGCCCCCGCCCTAGGGCCCTCCGGACTTTGCTGCTGCTGCTGCCCCAGCAGAAGTCGGGTCCACTCCGAGAACTCCTGTCCGCTCACGGCAACAAGGACGGGTTCATTCTGAAGGCGCCTCGACCTTTTGTGGCCACCTCTTTCCCAGATTATTCGTTTTGATGAAGCTAAAATTTTAATCTGAAAAGAAATGCGCCTCATTTCTGCTTCATCTGTAGATTTCCACATCCTTGATTATTTGCAAACCTGTAATTATTTCGTAAAGAGTAGTTTGCACGGAGTGACAGGTGCCTATTTTACTTCGTCGGATCCCTTACGTACCAGGCTGCTGGCACAACTTTGTTCTAGCAAATACCCGTCTGTCCTGGGTTTCAAAGCTACTTGCTTCTGTAAATGTCAGATTTACTATGTTGCATAACTTAATCCTTAGCGTCTGGGGACAGTGTTATGCAGACCGAAATCTAAGGTCATTTGACAACCGCGAGAAACAGGTTTTTCGCTTATTTGTTCATTTATTTTATTTGTGTAACTCATCTCTTGACTCAGACATTTGTTCTTTGCTTACATGTTTATAAAAGGTGCTATACTTTTATGTCAATTAAAGACAGCCTTAACATGTTTTCACAGAAGATAAATACTTCGGATTTTAATGATGCCACACTTAAGTTTATAAAACTAAAAGGCATCCAGAAATTAGTCTGAATTATTTTTAAAACAACAAGTTTTCAGAATTTGAACTTGTAGATATAGTGAAATTTTTTACGGGTTATTTAGTTTTCTTTATAAAATTTATCTTTGATTAAAGCAATACATTTGGAAAATGAGAAAACTGCTCAACACTGACAGTCAGAAAACGAGTATGAGTTGTTATTAAAAGCATTTTTTTTTTTTTTCAGGTTATAGTATTGTATTTTGCAAAAAGTGCTGAAATAACAGGAGTTCATTCAGAGACCATTTCTGTGCCGCAAGAAATAAAAGCGTTGCAGCTGTGGAAGGAGATAGAAACTCGACATCCTGGGTAGTGAAACATTTGTAGAATGCATATGAGTAACATTTAAATATTTTCAAAATGCATAAATGATAAAAGTAAAAATAAGGTTAATTTTGATTTCCGTGCTTAATGTCAAAAAGAATCGTTAGTTGTATTTTTTTGGAACTACTGAAAAACTCTAAATATGCACTGTATTTTAAGAAAGGTTAAAGATATTTTACCCCAAAACACAGTGAACCCCAGAGGGATATGATTATATTCTCTTTAATGATTTACAAAACACTGCACATGTCACTTCTGCAATTTTATAACATTAAATGAATTTGTTACAAATTCCATTAAAAATGTGTGCTTTAAACATTTTGTTCTCCCTCTCTTTAGAGAGCTCAACATAGATATTTCTAAGATTAAAAGAAAAATGAGTTACAACAAATGCTAGATGCTGCTGAATTTGAGTTTTTGTAATATTTAATTTTTTTTTCTGGTTCTTGAAAAGCTATAATTTTACTTCTGTCATTCCCACTTCAAGTTCTTTTTGAAACAAAATATAAAAGTGACTTATTTGAGGGTGATTCAGGAATATTCATTGTGTGACTTAAGCTTGTATATTTGTTTAAGCCTAATTCTGTGTAAAAGATACTCCACAATATATGTTTAAAAGCAAACTACTTCATGATTTCATATCTTTTAAGTTGCCCTTACAGTGGCCTGATAATCAATGAAACAATGAAACACAGTGGAATCTCCTGTTCTGCTTTACCTGGAGGGAGACAGCTGGTCTTGTATACATTTTCACTGAGCCTGAAAAGAAAGCTTACCGTTGTTCAGGTATAAAGGAGCAGCTAGTAAAGCTGTGTTGCAGGTGGGCAGCTATGATCTATAGGCATCTGTACATCATGGATAGAAGGACACTGGAAAGGCCATGTACTGATAGAAGGACACTGGAAAGGCCATGTACTGATAGAAGGACACTGGAAAGGCCATGTACTGATAGAAGGACACTGGAAAGGCCATGTACGGAAACTTTTCTTTTGACCTGGTTTGAGTGTTGCCTCCACTCTGGTGGGTTTTTTGTGCATTTTTTTGTTGTTTAATTCCCCAAGGCATACAACATCCAATAAAGAGTTGACAGCAGCAGTTTAACGTATCTTTGTGGTGTATAAGTATGTTCTTTAGTGGATATGTCCTTTCTCCATATACTATGTGTAAATTTAATTGGTAATTTTACAGGTGATACTTTATATCTAGGTAATATCTCTAATTGCAGCTGAAGAGATTTGAGGTCTATCATAGCATTGATACTTTGAGTCATACTTTTTCCCTTTTAGATTGGCTGATATTAGAAATCAGATAATATTTGCTGTTCGTCAAGAATATGTCGAGCTTGGAGATCAGCTCCTCCTGCTTCAACCGGGAGACGAAATTGCCGTTATCCCCCCCATTAGTGGAGGATAGTGCTTTTGAGCCGTCTAGGTATGTGAGATTTGTTTTTCTTAATCAGTTGTGTGGGGAAGGATCATACAGATGATAAAGTGTATGTGGTTTGCTGTTAATGTGTATTCTTTGTAAGTCTCTCTGTACCAAATCTTTATTGATGCAGCAACTCTTCACTGGTGCCAATAAATTTATGAATATCTACCACCATCTCTGCATCAAGTCTATTGTAAGCTGTTTAATTACAATAGACATATCAGTTTGATATGTTTCATTTAACATGGTTTATTGAGATCTTACGTGTCAGGCACAGTGACATATTAATATCCATATTTTGCAGGTGGAAAAATAAATTCAGAGGACTTAAAAACCTTGCCTTTGATCACATAGCTAATCACATAGCTAATAAGTGAAAGAGCCAACTTAAAAAGAATTTATTTAACTTTTAAGTTCAGGAATACATGTGCAGGTTTGTTATATAGGTAAACGTGTATCGTGGCGGTTTCTTGTGGAGATTATTTTGTCACCCAGGTATTAAGTCTAGTGCCCATCAGTTATTTTTTCGATCCTCTCCCTCCTCCCCCCCTCCACCCTCAAGTAGGCTCCGGTGTCTATGGTTCCCTTCTTTGTGTCCATGTGTACTCAATATTTATCTCCCACTTATAAGTGAGAAAATTCGGTATTTGGTTTTCTGTTCCTGCATTAGTTGGCTAAGGATAATGGCCTCCTGCTCCATCCATGTCCCTGCAAAAAACTTGATCTCGTTCTTCCTTATGGCTGCATAGTATTTCATGGTATATATGTACCACATTTTTTTTACCCAGTCTACCATTGATGGGCATTTAGGTTGATTCCATGTCTTTGCTGTTGTGAATAGTGCTGCAGTGAACATACGTGTGCATGTGTCTTTATGACAGAACGATTATATTTCTCTGGGCATATATTCAGTAATGGGATTGCTAGGTTGAATGTATTTCAGTCTCTAGGCCACACTGTCTTCCACAATGGTTGAACTAATTTACACTCCCTGCAGCAGTGTATAAGCATTCCTTTTTCTTCACATCCTTGCCAGCATCTGTTATTTTAATAATAGCTCTTCTGACTAGTGTGAAATGGTATCTCATTGTGGTTTTGATTTGCATTTCTCTAATGATCAGTGATGTTGAGCTTTCTTTTCATATGATTGTCTTCTTTTGAAAAGTTCCTGTTCATGTCCTTTGCCCACTTTTTAATGGGGTTGTTTTTTCTCATAAATTTAAAAAAAATTCCTTAGAGATGCTGATGTTAGACCTTTGTCAGACACATAGTTTGCAAAGTTTTCTCCCATTCTGTACGTTGTCTGTTCACTCTGTTGACAGCTTCCTTTGCTGTGCAGAAGCTCTTTAGTTTAATTAGATCCCATTTGTCAATTTTTGCTTTTGCTGCAATTGCTTTCTGTAAATCTTTGCTTGTTCTTAGGTCCAGAATGGTGTTGCCTAGGTTGTCTTCCGGGGTTTTTCTAGTTTTCAGTTTTACATTTAAGTCTTTAATCCATTTTGAGTTAATTTTTGTATATGGTGTAGGGAAAGGGTCCAGTTTCAGTCTTCCACACATGGCTAGCCAGTTATCCCAGCACCATTTATTGAATAGGGAATCCTTTCCCCATTGCTTGTTTTTGTAGGTTTGTCGAAGATCAGATAGTTGTAGCTGTGGAGCTTTATTTCTGGGTTCTGGGTTCTGTTTCATTTGTCTATGTGTCCTGTTTTGTACCAGTCCCATGCTGTTTTGGTTACTGTAGCCCTGTAGTATAGTTTGAAGTTGGGTAGCGTAATGCCTCCAGCTTTATTCTTTTTGCTGAGGATTCAAGAGCTTTTCAAGAGACAACATTTGAACTCATATTATTGGACTGTCTCTGTACTTTTTTCCAACCACACTTACTAATACTAGATGATAGCTCTCCTGGCCACGGAGAAATGTAGAAAAATTACACAGCTAGTAATGCCTGAAAAGAAAGCTTACCATAGTCCAGGACTAAAGGAAAATAGGTTTATTGTTATGGCTTTGTTGCAGGTGGCTCTTCGACCCATGCTACCTTGTCATCTTTCTAAACAACTTAGTCCATATTCAAGTCGGATAATGTTCAAGAACATTGTTCAGTATAGTCTGGAGAGATCAAGCTTCTTATAAGTACAGACAGAATAAGGCTTAATTTATTGTCAACTGAAGAACAAATTCAGTAGAAATTAACAGTCATCCCTGAATAAAACTCTTGGTCAGTTAGGAATGAAAGAAGACTTTCTTAATTTGGTAGGATTTTTATTCAAAATCAGGAGTAAGTATCATACTTAATGGCAAAAACTTGGTTCTATTAAAGAAAGGAACAAGTCAAGGATGGCTTTTTATCTTTTTTACCCATTTTTTGCTCACCCTCCTGGAGGGCAATGCCACAAGAAATGAAGAATCAAGCTGTAAAGCAGATTGCCCCTCATGTCGATACCAGGCTTCTTTCTCAGGCCTACTATCTGGACACGGTAGAAGAATCTATTGTCAGATATGTATCTCAATGCTATTTAGAAACTGTGGTCACCATATCACCACCATGATTTCAGGAGGTGGAATTTGGATTTTTTGGAATTTGGAATTTATTCAGAAAACTATAAGTTGCCATTAAAGGGGTATTGTGGTAATTACAGCTGTTCTTTGAAAAGGTTACGAAGATTACTCAAAAGCAGTGTGTGTTACTTTAATGTGTTTGGCAAGACTGGCATTATGCATTTTTAAAACCTGCCAGCTAGCTTTCGGTAGTCTTGTAAAATCAGAAGTTGTGGGAACTCAGTATGGTTTGAAGCTCATAGACCATATTTGTATTACCTATATTTTCTTGCAAGGAAAAGAGGTGGAAGACACTTAGATGGCTTGTGCAGCAGATGAAAAATCCTAGAATCCAGTGATATATAAAGAATGGTGCTGTTTCCGTGGTGGAAAGGAGATAGGAAAAAGAACATTGGCTTAACTAAGACTCTTTGGTTGGAATTTCAGCACCTTGAGTGAGTTCCTTAATTTCTCTGAGCCTTCTTTCTCTCATCTTTCAGTTCAGATGAAATCTTACAGGATTAATAATTATATTCCTCATTGCCTGCAAGATTCTGCCTATCTGTTCAGCCTCAGCCTGTCCTGTTCTCTCCGTTCGTTCTAGGTTCTGGAGCACATCACACCCTTTCTTGTCCCAGAGCCTTGGCATTGGCCACTCCCTCTCTCTGCCTGGGGGCCTGTGCCCTGGTTTCTTTACAAGACTTCCTCCTTATCTTTCAGGTCGCAAGTTTTCATACGGCCTCTTGAGAGAAATCTCCCCCAGACCCCAGGTTCTGTCCCTGAAGCCTGTTTATTTCCATGAGTTATCCCTATTTGTAATTCTGAGTTTCTCCTGTAATGCTTCGTTTCTCCTATTTGAATGTGAGCACCCTGAGGAAAGGAGCTTGTGCTTCTTTCCCCTGGTTGATACTTAGTGCCTGGCCCTAGTCTCTGGCCCTTAGGATGTAGTAATGTTTGAGGAATTAAATGAGAAATGCATAGCAAAGGGCTTTGCACAATACCTGGTAAATAAGTGTGCAGTTCATTCCCTTATTTCCTCAGTTACTTACCTGGGGTTTTGCCAGGTGTGAAGGGAACCCAGTTCCGGTAGAATCACTGTCACTTCTGTTCTCCCTTTTTTGTTGGATAAAGAAAAAGGCAGCTTTAGGTGTAGTGCTTGGTACCACAGTGGTGAGAGGGGATGGGCATGTAGGTGAAAGTGGCAGTAACCTCCACTGTACCTTGATGGGAGATGTGAATAGCAATTACAGAATTTGGAATATATTGGCATTGAGATAGATTATATTTTAGTGATCATGTTAATGATGGATTACTTTTTATGTCATGCCTGATTCATTGTGAATATTTATATACATAATTGAGTTTTGCTAATTTTTACGCTTGCTTATTTTTATCATTCAGATCAAATCATGCCTCCTGACACATCTAATGGTCGGGAAAAAAAGGAAAGAAACTTTTTATCTGAGGAATGTGAGCCCCTCAGATAAAACATTAAATTAAGAGGCACCAAAAGGCACTGGAATGAAATGGCAGTCATGTCACTCCCTCTTAAGCTGCATCATTACCTTTTTTTTTCTTTTTTCCTTTTTTTGAGATGGGGTATCACTCTGTCGCCCAGACTGGAGTGCAATGGCATTATCAATCTCAGCTCACTGCATCCTCCACCTCCCAAGCTCAAGCAATTCTCCTGCCTCAGCCTCCCAAGTTGTTGGATTATAGACGTATGCCACTACCGCCCAGCTAATTTTTGGATTTTTTGTAGAGACGGGGTTTCACCATGTTGGCCAGGGTGGTCTCGAACTCCTGATCTCAAATGATCCACCTGCCTCAGCCTCCCAAAGTGGTGGGATTACAGGTGTGAGCCACTGGTCCCTTGAATCCACTTATGAGGGCTGCAGACTAGCTGAAGCTAAGAAACCATAAAATCCATATGCTGGACACTCTTAACTTATACCCACCCTATAGTTCAACAGTGTACAGCCAATTCGTGATCAACATTATCTCTGTACGCCTGTGAGAATTCTTGGTGAAACTTTGTATCATTGTATCAGCCCACTTCTTGTTCCCTTTGCCTTTAAAAACCTGCTTGCAACAAAGGCTGAGGGAATGCTCCCCAAGGGAACTCCCCGAGGTATCTTAGAAGTATCCTGGCCCACTGTCCTTGTCTTGGCTCATGTAAACGCTTTATATTTTGTGCCACAACCTCTTCTTTTTACATCGACATAATGTAGAAAAAAAAATAAATTGAAAGAGCCTATAAGTTGTTGACTGTTTTACCCTTAGGACTTTTGTTAAGGTTTACTAACGTGTTATTTCTAGGAAAGATATAGAAGAAGTTGACGAGAAATCTAAAGACGTTATAAACTTTACTGCCGAGAAACTTTCAGTAGATGAAGTCTCACAGTTGGTGATTTCTCCGCTCTGTGGTGCAGTATCTCTATTTGTAGGTGAGTGTTAATTTTCATTGCATCTATCACTGCACAAGACAATAGAAATTACCATGTGCTTTCCATGTTCAGTGTTAACGGAGGAGTTTGAAATACTGAACTTTAAACCAAGATTACCCATGATGGTGGGTAGACTTTTTTTGTAGTTCTTGTTTTGTTTTAGTAACCTTCAAATTAACCTATAATAAATTACAAGGCATTTTGAAAAGTAGGATGAAAGTCATTGTTAGGAGAGAGAATTCTAGATTTTCCAAAATTGAAGGTAAAAATGTACTTGATAGTCCTGGGAACATAAATATTTTCCTTTTAAGTAGCTGTTAGTCAGAAGAGGAATATTGCCTGCTTTGCCAGGTGAGTGTTTTTAATAAGCTTGATTAATCAGTGCTGTTTTATTTCCTTATCATCTTTGCGATTATCTGTTTTATTTTCCTAATCAAATTTTGTTTTTAGAAGATTTCAAAGTAGTTTTAGAAGAATTGGTATGCTGCTTGTTTACTAT
Source organism: Papio anubis (assembly GCF_008728515.1). NCBI lineage: Eukaryota > Metazoa > Chordata > Mammalia > Primates > Cercopithecidae > Papio > Papio anubis. Next base: position 47,702,316 of record NC_044980.1, on the reverse strand, counting down.
TAAAAATAATCCTTTTTTATTAACATACTATTTCTTTTGTAGGGAAAAATCTTATTTTAATTGTTTTCTTTTTCTTTCTATTTTTTTTTATTTTTAAAGGGACTACAAGAAATAACTTTGAAGGGAAGAAAGTCATTAGCTTAGAATATGAAGCGTATCTACCCATGGCGAAAAACGAAGTCAAAAAGATTTGTAGTGACATTAGGCAGAAATGGCCAGTCAAACACATAGCAGTGTTCCATAGACTTGGGTATGATTTCCTTTATCAATTTAAAAGTTAAGTATAGTTGTTTTCCATCTTTGTACTAACTCTGATTCTTGAATCTTTCTTAGGAATTCTGTATTACTATGACAGGAACATTCACGTATTATTTTTGGAAGACAATAGGGATGGCTGTTAGTACCTTTAGTGACTGCCTGGTGGGTTTTGATATTGGGAGAGCTCTTGTTGCCTCTGTTGCTATAACAAAGTGCACCTATGCCAAGACTTTCAGGCCCTTGGCCTGCGGGCCTGTGCTAATGTGTGCTAAAGGCCTCGAGGCCTTTTGAGAGTTGTTTTGTGGTCTGGAGTCTGTTTATATGACAATCTGTGACAGATTCTTTTTGATATAAATGCCTCTGAAAGTCATTAAAGTGGTTTGCCTTTTTGTTCCTCTAAAGAGTTCTTGGCTTTAAAAAGAAGCCAGTAATTGAGACTTTATCTGTCATACTCTATTAGTTACTAGTTTGTTATTAATAACCAGTAGTTTTATTAATGGTTAATATTATCACTCCTATTATTTGATATTTATTATTTTAAATTTTGTATTATACTCATTAGGACATAACTTTGTATCTCTAGGAATTACCTGGCACTGTGCCTTGTTTGTTTGAGTCAGGCGTTTGCTGTATCAGTGAAAGGATTTCCCTTGGTGCCCATCAGAAGTGTTTAGTGGATAGAGTCTAACAAATTAGCTGTAGCATCAGCTTCATCTGCTGCCTCTGCTGAATGCTACTGCAATGAACTACTCTTTTCTAACTGGATGTTTACGTAAAATAGAACTACCGTATAATTCTAAGACTGCATACCTGGATTTTTTTTTTTTTCTCTATCCAGCAGATTTTTTAACACATAGATTCAGAGGTGATAGTGATTTTTTCTCTTCATCTTGTTAAAGCTTGGTTCCAGTGTCAGAAGCAAGCATAATCATTGCTGTGTCCTCAGCCCACAGAGCTGCATCTCTTGAAGCTGTGAGCTATGCCATTGATACTTTAAAAGCCAAGGTGCCCATATGGAAAAAGGTAAGTTAAGAAAATAATACATTTTACCATGTGGGCCTGATTTCTCTCAGGAATTTTTAGATAAAACCCCCCATATTCATGGACTTTTTACTAACGGTAGTATCTTGTTTTCTTTATCTGTGAAATATCTTCTTTCCAAGATTTGTTAAGCATGAAAAATATGTGCCCCAAAGAATGCATGGCACAAAGTAAGCCTCAACAAGTGGTAACAGTGAGAATTCCTGGTCTGGACTGTTGGAGAGGTTAATATATGAAGTTATTTGTCTTGGATTGTAATTCCCTTGAATTAGAGGATCTTTCTGTTGGAGAGTGAGAATAATGCATTAGCTATTTAGGTGGTGGCTAAAATAGAAATTCCTTAAGGTGAAAGAGGCTTTTCCTAGAGGTCCTTTTTAGGAAAAAAAAAAAAAAATGGTGAGATATTGCTCCCTGTGAGAAAATGCACAGTGAGTGGGTTTAAAAACAGAAATAGGAACTTCTGGCATGTTTTCTGTCAATAAGGGCAAGTAATTCTCTGGTTAAATAGACCATTCTGACGGGATGAAAAGGCCCAACTCCCTCGTTTCTCCTCTGGTGTAGCAACATTGAACAGTGGGATTGTTCTGTGGTTGCACATTCAGTGTCTAGAATTGTCTAGAATTGCCTTCAGCATTGTGGCTGACAGCAGAGCGGAAGAGTTAATGAACAGCTCAGTAGATCAAAAGACCAGAGCAGAGAGCCAAGGCGTTTAAAGGGCACTTCTCCCCTCCTTCTCAGGGGACCTGCCTCAGTCAGTGGTAGAAATAAGCAAGTTAGACTCATAACCAGGGCCTGAGAAATTTGGTGACCATGTTTTCAGAATAAAATTGAAGCCCATTGTTGTAAGAGAATACATAGGGATTAGAGGATAAAATATGTGAAAAGAAACTTAGTGAAGCTCAGATGTATTGTTCCCTTGCTATCAACAAGGCTGACACAATTTTGACAGAACAGGAGGCAGACCCCCAGAGAGGGAGAGGTAGGAAGAGCATTCTAAGATCTGCTGCAAGCCTGAGAGGCAGGGGTAGCTTTCTTTACCAGGGAGGAAAGGGTGCACAGTCAGTGGACAGAAAGTAGATGGGAGCAACCCCAGAAATACAGGTAATGAGCAGGAGTTGGGGCATATTCTTGTTTTCATGCTTTGAGGACTAGCTGGGCTTCGTATTTTGCTTTTGTTTGTCCATAGAGAGTCGGACGAAGTGCAGGAGTTCAGAGAACAGTTGAATTTGAATTCCTCTCCCCACAGAAATGGAATGTGACTAGAGAGTGAGAAGAAAAAGTGATATGTTTTTCTTACCCCTTCTTTCTACAAGCTATGTAACTTCTAGTCTGGTTCTAGCCTTGGCCTGTGCTTTGAGATCATCTGTGATATAGGGAAGGGTGGCACGTAGGTAGAGTGCATATGTCACAGAACAACTCATACCAGAGTGCAGCTCAAACTTGTTTAAGAACTTCTGAGAGGTGATCACATAATTTAACAGCTAATGAAGATATTTGCCTTTGGAAAAGCATATTTAGAAATGTTGAAGTAGTAGGTGTGTTTGGAAAGAAAAAAAATGTTTGAAACTAAAGACCTTCTATGTATCTTCCCCTATGTAACCTTCTATCTTCCCCTATGTAACCTTGCCCATGATGTCTCTCATCATGACCCCAAATAGAATTAATTGTTTATTTCCTTCTGTGGTTGTACCCTGTTTTGCTATAGCTTCTTGTCTCTTATTTTTGCAGTTGTGTTGAGAGTCCTTAAATGTAGAGAACATGTCCAATCATTTTTCTGCTCTCAGTGCCTTATACAAATGTCTAATGGATTGTTGAAAGAGGAGCCATTGAAATAGATGTGATATTCGTTTGCCTGATTTATTCAAATGTATTTTATATTCATATATTAGAATGGTCTATTTTTAATACCTGTTATGATTTTGTGTTTTAGGAAATTTATGAAGAGTCATCATCTTGGAAAGAAAACAAAGAGTGCTTTTGGGTATCCAACAATTAATCACTTAGTTTTTAGAGCCTGCAATCTTAACTTTGTTAAACTATGATCATTGATCACATTTTGATTTTTTTCTCTCCACATTAGGATAGTTTACTGAAGCACAGTCTCTTATGTTATACTAGTGGGACAAAAGGAAGCAAAAGGAAGCAAGATAAATGGATATGTAGGATGAAGGGTTATTTAAAATGGAACTAAAGATAGAAGGAGGACTGTAGGAAAGAAATGGAATAATTTAAAAGCGAGGAAAGATGTCTGTGGTAGACATGTCCTTCCATGACTAATTTCTAATTGTAACTCAAACTCACATTGAGGTATGGGCCCTCCTCAGTGACTTTAACTGACTCAGAAAGATACTCCCCCACCAGCCCCACCTCACCACCGCCGTCCGGGTTCAGGGAGAGCGTTATTATCAAGGATGCATGACAGGAATGTTGGCAGAACTGGAAAGTATTACAAAATCATTATCAGACAGTCTTGATATATATTTTCAGAAATATATTAAAAATAATAAACTAAAACTGATTTCAAAAGTTTAAAAATAGTATTTTCTTTTTTTTAAAATTGCCTAAAATAGTTCTTACTATGGAGCTTTCTGGGATTTTAGAATCTATAATCTTACCAGAAAACTTTGTTTTTATTAGTTGTTAATTTTGTATCAATATACAAATCAGGACAAAATTGTCATAAATACCTGTTATGATTTTGTGTTTTAGGAAATTTACGTGGTTTGTGTTAAAATGTTTAGGTAAACAATGCCCTAATTTTTAGTTGGTTACGCTTTATAGTATTTTGATAGACTTGTATATGTAAGTCCCATATATTTCTTAAAATTTTTTTCCAGCTTTATTGAGGTATACTTGACAAAAATTGTATATATTTAAAGTATACAATATGATGTTTTGATACACATATACATTGTGAGGTGATTACCACAATCCAGCTAATTAACATATTCCTCACCTCACGTAGTCCCTTCTTTTGTGTGGTGAGAATATTTAAGATCTACTCTCAGCAAATTTCAAGTAAACATATAGCTCATAAAATAATAAAATACTAGCACAATTTGGGCAGTTGTCGTCATCACAAAATTTGCATTATGCTTATTAAGAACAAAAGGTATACTTTCAGACACTTAGATTGAAGGATTTTTTTCTTATGTTTGGGCAAATAAGAAACCTAGTAATCCTATTTGTTATATCTAGTGAAAACATCTTTTACCTAAGGAATCCATTTATTCAACAAATATTTATTGAATGACTATTTTGTGCCAGGCACCCACCCAGTGATCTTTTTCTACCAACCTAAAATACCTCGGGGAACACTCTGCATCTTATCTGTGGCTGGGACCCACAGGACAGCCACACTGACTTTAGGAATCACCTGGTTACATCAGTTGATGCTTATTTCTGGAGAGATTGGTCCAGAAGGATACTGGAAGGGCAGACAAACCCTTCGCCTACTTCCTCTGCCGGGTTTGGGTTGCCTGTTTCCTCTGCCGGGTTCGGTTCAGCCTTACCCTCTCAGTTCAGTGCCACTCTGTGCTTGCCATCGAGCTTCAGCCTGTCCCCATTGGAGAGCAGGGGTGGGTGGTGGCTGTTGATTATATCTGAAAGCACATTATCCTGGGGTTACTGGGTCACTGTAGATATTTCTAGGATTTTGTACATAGGTTGTTAAATGGATGTTTATTTTGTCATATGCAGTGTTGATAGGTATATGTGGATTTCAAGATTTTCTTACTTAAATATTTCTTTAGAAGTTCCTTATGTTTTTAAAGAACATAGAACATTCTTTATATTTTAAAAGAATCATGCCTTCAGTAAGTAGGCTTTATTCTAAGTTTGGAACTGAGACTGTTATGCTTTTAAAGTCTACAGTAGAGAGGTTAAGGAGTTAACCTGGGGCATGCCAGAACTGGGATGGAATGGCCTTGAAAGATTTTAGTGCATTGCACTTGACTTAGATAGGATCTTTCCTGACCCTTGCTTACTTAGGAATGGCAGAGTTAATTGGTGGTTCAGGTTAATACCTGAAAGGGGCTACTACCACTCTGATATGTAGCTTTTCCATCTCTGTAACTTGTCTTCAAGTAACTGGAAGAGTAATATATATTAAAAAAAATAGCCTTTAATCAGATTGCCTGCAGTGTTTCATGGTCACTTTAAAGCCATGACTTTGCATGATTGCTAGGTAAATTCACTCAAGAAATAGGAAATACAAATTCTTTATGTTTCAAGTATTTGTGAACAAGTGGTAAAATGAAATTGATTTTTATCATGTTTAAATGAAAGTAACAGCAGATATTCAATGAGTGACTTATTTTGTGGATATTTTTGTCCTTTGGATATGATGTATAGAGTCACAATATATTTTCATCTTTTTTGAGAAATTAGTGATTTAGACATCTTACATAGTTACTGAGCACCTGGTACAGTAAAGAGCTCTCTTAAGAATGATTTGTGTGATGTAGTTAGGTGGACCATCCAGCAGAGGGCGGTAGAGCCAGGGCCATAGTAAAAGTTACAGCAAAGTTGCGTTTAGCAACTTGAGTCTTAGATTTAATTTTGCATAGAATCAAAAGTTCAGTTTAGTAGCCATTTTCTTTAAAGTCAGGCTGTAGTGGTTCCTAAATGAAAATTAGGCCCTGATTTTGTGTAAGATGATGTCCAATCTTTGACACTTTAAAAATATTAAAAGATGATGATGAGGAAGGAGTTTTTAAAAATGCAATTTGTAGTTTTTAACAAGTGATGTAGAATAAATAAAAGTACTTTTTAAAAAGTAAGTGTACAATTATTTTCCAGTTAATTCTATGGGACAAAATGATTGCTTTAATACAGGTCTTTTGACAGCATTTCCTAACCTGCTCTGTGAAAAAGAAATAAAATGTAGTGCTCTTTTTCTGTAACATTTTATTTTTTTAAGAGATGGCAGAGGGGGAGTCTCATTATGTTGCTGGCCTTGAACTCCTGGGTTCAAAGGATCCTCCCTGCCTCAGCCTCCCAAGTAGCTGCAATTCCCACACTCAGCTCTCCAAGATTGTATTTGAATGTGAGAGATACAGCAGATGCACTTATTGATGGTTGTGCTGCAGTGAGCTGCCCTCCTGAGACGGCTTAACACAACTGCGATGGGCAGGGAGGCCTGTGAGACAGCACTGCAGACATGAATGGAGATGCTGGTGCATCACTATTTATGGCAGCACACACTCACTTTCCACCCCATCTTTGCATTACTCTGCCATCTGTACAGCGATGGCAGTCTGTGAGCCCAACGTGTACTTATTTTATAACTTCAGCACATTTATTTCAGCATGCTCTTTAAAAATATTTAAACCCTCCTGCTTACTACTATTTTTTTAAAAAAACAACTATGCAGATGACTCTGCTTTTGCATGTTGCAGCAGTTTGGCTGATTTTTTTTTCCCTCTCTATTCAAAGCACACATTTTATTTCAAGAGGTAAGTTGTGCTTTAGAGCTTTAGAGCCGTGCTTCTCAACTTCAATGCAATATGAATCACTTGGGGATGCTGTAGAACTTCCAATTCGACTTGAATAGTTTTGAGTGGCCCCTGAGATCTGTGTTTTTAACAGGCTTCAGGTGATGCAGCACCATCTGTCCATGGGCCACACTTTGAGGAACAATGCTTTCTGCAGTCTCAAAACTTTGAAGGCAGTTTAAGAGTCCTACAAAACATCCTGTGGTCACTGCTAGAAACATAGACTGGACAACTATGGCAAATTATAGCCTCAGTCTTCTTAAATTGAGTCTTGGATGTGAGCAAAGTGAATGTATAAGATAAAAATAGTAAAATATATAACTTGTAAAAGCCCAAAGAAAATAACTTTATTTTCCAGACAATTGTAACAATATTCAATAATGTGGTATGAAAAGAGTGGCTTACAATTAATGAAACTTTTCTGTTTGTTATACTTGTATATGAGAAAAGCTATTAACTAGTTTATGTTGACAACAATTTAATTTTTGTTTCTCGTAAATCAAATGAATTCTGCAACTTTTCGTACAAACATGCATTTATTTTTATAGTTTTTGTGGAAAGTAAAGAGGCAAAACACATTTAATCAAAAACATCAAACACATTTGAACAAAGACTTATCTATTATGTATAAAGGAAAATATCCAAGACAATTTCTTTAAAATATACACAATTCTAACATAGTTATGCAATATATACATTCATATTTTGACAATCTGCCAAAATAAACAGGTACATATGAAACTATATTTACATAATGGCTACAGTTTCAGTCTTTAGAGTTCAAAGAAATAGTTAATATTTTCACTTATTTCACACTTTTCCCCCATGTTTCTCATTCACCTCTAGATTTTAAATTAACTTTTCAAATTGGTTAAAATGAGTATGCATACACAAAAGGGCATAGTCCTACAAAGTTTTTTATATAATTGTTTTATGTGTGGAAATTGAAATATGAAAGATGGATCAGGGATCTCAGTTTAAGGGATCCTGCCTTCTGTATGATGATGTCTTAATTTTTGAGATTTTCATATATTGGGTTATAGCTATATATCAGGACAGGTAAATACATTATAAAATTATACACTTTGTAACAATTTTTAGTATAATCACTTGTGTGACTATAATAAATTGGCTTTATTTTCTTTACTCTTCACATTTTGAAGATAATTTTTGATAACTATTTTACAAAAATAACATTGCTAGCTAGAAAAATTTCTGTCCAGTTAGGAGTTCTTATTTTGCTGCTGAAATGAGTGATGCACAATTTTAAATCTCCGTAGTTTCTTCATAAGTTATTTTACTATCTTACTATTTTATAAGCCTTGTGTGGCAGTCAAGTTTTTACCATATTCTATAGACCTTGTCTGTATACCATTTATGAAATGGAAATTTGAATTTGACATCTTTTATGCCCTCTACTGACTTTTAAAGCAAAAATATTGTTGAATAGGAACACATAGCTTTTATTTAAAAAATGTTTTTCCCCTGAATTTCTTGTATGAATACTCACCTTTGCTTAAAAGTGCTTGAGAAATACTGCCCCCCAGGAGGCATTTGACAATGTCTGGAGACATTTTTTGATTGTCCTGACTGTAGGGGGAGGATGCTCTGGCATCAAGTAGCTAGAGGCCAGGGATGCTGCTAAACATCATACCTTATAGGACAGGGCTGCTGTCCTACAAGGTACAGGACATTCCCTGCAAGGAAGAATCACCTGGCCCCAAATGACAGTAGTGCCCAGGTTGAGAGACCCTGCCCTGGTGTGATAAATGGTGCACAGACAAGTGGCTAATGGTTTATAGTAATTCAACTACTCCCTGTAAACAGTGTAAACTAGGCTGATTACCTAAGGCAAGGCTAACCAAAGCTTTCAAGTTCTGTATATGTATGTTTAGTACTTATTTAAGGAAGTACTCACCTAAAGAAGGTGAGACAGAGTAAAATAAAAGGAAGGTTGTGCTATAATTCTTTGTATAGCACATTGAAAAGCTAATATTTATATATACAGTACTAACTCTTTTTTTTTTTTTTTTAAACGGAGTCTTGCCCTGTCGCCCAGGCTGGAGTGCAGTGGCACGATCTTGGCTCACTGCAGCCTCCGCATCCCAGGTTCAAGTGATTCTCCTGCGTCAGCTTCCCGAGTAGCTGGGATTACAGCACCTGCCACTACGTCCAGCTAATTTTTGTGTTATTAGCAGAGATGGGGTTTCACTATATTGGCCAGGCTGGTCTCAAACTCCTGACCTCATGATCCACTGGCCTCGGCCTCCCAAAGTGTAGGGATTACAGGTGTGAGCCACTGTTCCCAGCCACACTGTTTTTTTAAATAGTCATTTTTTTTTTGAGACAGGGTCTTGCTATGTTGCTTAGGCTGGACTTGAACTCTTGGACTCAAGCGATCCTCCTGTCTCAGTCTCCCAAGTAGCTGGAGCTGCAGGCACACACCAGCATCACTAGCTGTTAAATATTCTTTATCAAGTTAATGACTAGTTTCTCTAGTCTTTTTTTTTTTTTTAAATAAAATTTTCATTGGAACAAAACAGCGAATTCTCACAGCTGTTAAAAGAATTGGACTCTGGCATACCTAACTAGAGAATACCATGCTATTTTTTCTATAAAACCCTGGCATTTTATGCCTTTTCTTGTTTGTTTTGTGTTGTCAATTACAAAGTAATTCTGTAAACAGTACAGACAGCCCTGGACTGCCAACATAGGGGCTGGGCCAGGGCAGTCAAGGTCGTCCATATGCACCTGGGCAGATAACCTGTTTTCCTCTGACATTTTTTTCCAAGTCAAATTCTTGGAAGATTGTCTATTTGTATTATAGAAATCCAGACCATAGACTTTTAAAACTAAAAGCATCACTGCTGAACTCCAGCTCAGTCTTCCCATTTTATAATGAGGACTCTGAAGTTTATAGAGGTCAAGGACTTGTCCAGAGCTTTAGATATGTAGTGTCTGTGCCCTTTTCCTCTAAGTTTCTCCTAGAGAATGTGGGGGCTCAGGAACAGAGAAAATTAGGTGCGAAAAGTAGAAATGTTTCTCAAAGTGTGGTCCATCTGCATCCTAGTGACTGGGGTGCCTGTTAAAATGCATATTGCTGGGCCTTATCCCAATCTGACCAAATCATCTCAGGATCTACCTTTTGGACAAACTTGCCAAGGTCAAATTCTTTCTTGTGGAAGTTTAAGTTCTTCAGAAACAAGACAGCCACAGAGGGTGCATCTGCCAATTTGGTGGCTTCCAGTGCCTCATCTGTAACTTCTCATGAAATCCTGAGATGTTTTACTTTACATTGTTTACATCCCCTCGCGTTCCAACATTTAGCAATTCACTGGAGCTTATTTTTCTTACTTGTTTAGCACTAAATGAAAATAGCTTCCTGAAGGTAAGGAGGTTATATACAGTAATTCATGCAAGTGTGTAAATTAAACAGGTGACTTTTCCCAATATCTAATGCACAGCAGTTATCCTGAAGGAGTGGGAACTTTGGATGAGGGGTAAAGGAGGGGATAACTTTGGACCACTGGAGAGAAAGTCAGGCTGTAGAGGGCTTCTATAATAATGGGACCACCAGGAGGTGGGAGAGTGGTTCAGTAAGGGAGGAGGAAGGTTGCCAAAGAAATACTCATCTTTCAGAAATTCACTAGGTTACTGCCAGTCACCCAAACAAGTCCTAAAAGGTAACTGTTGTGCCTCCTAAAAGAGAAAGGAAATGTCCTCCTTTTCCTTCCTCTGGCACAGGATGGGCCTCTAGCAGGTGGGATTTTACCTAAATGTTATATTCTGGGTTTTAAACAAAATTTTGTGCCTTGGTCTCTATATCGCCCCCTCTCCTAACTTAAATGGACATATAGGAGGTATACTCCAAGCTCAGTTATTCAAGCATGTTTTGATCATTAGAGCAAGATGGGGTGTGGAAGGGGCAGCCGTGCTCTAAAAGGAACCAACAACAAATTTTACCTAGTTTATAAATAAAATTATCACTTAGAAGTATCATCTGTGGCAACTTTGGATGAGCAGCATAAATTGAAAAACAACCTGTGTTTTTGTTAACATCAATAGTCATTAAAATATACACAAGTGGAAGTACGTACATATCAGGCACTTCCGCTTTTGTCGTTGCTGTTTAAAGACAAGTATTTTAAAGAAAACAGTTTTCCCCCTTAAAATCTGAGAGTATCATATTTTTCTTTAAAAGTTATCATGCTTGGAAGCATTTCATGTTTCTGACAAAATGCACATTAGAATGTAAACTCTGGGCCAGCCAGTTTAAAGATTACTTTTTTTCCCCATCATATAAAATAAGTCTTTTACCCATTATATCCCTACCCGCTCCCCGCACCTCCCCAACCCCCCACAATATCTTCATGCCAAACTGACCTGCAGTTTTCTCTTAAAATACCAGGTTAGTTTACCTATGACATGATTTAAAAAAAAAAGGGGGGGGGGGATTTAAAAAGAAATCCATTCACGCAAACAGCAAACTCTGGCTGGGATGCTGCCAGTTCCCACTGCAGGTAGGTCTGCTGGTTCAGCTATTGAGTTCTGTGGTCTCGTCAATCTCATCTGGATTTTTGGTCATCTTTTCATATTTTCTTTTGAAGAAGCCGAGCTGTAAAGGTGATGATACAAAAATGTTACCACTCGTAGCTTATTTTGTAAGGTGCCTCCCACCGCCTTGGCTGCGCACGTCCTCTGACACACCTCTGGGAATCCCTGAGGCTCTGAAGGGAGGTGTGCAGACTGATGACCTGGTATCTGTCACCCGCTAGAAGGAAACATCTATCTAGAGAGCTCAGCTGCATTGCGTAAAGCTACATTTGTCAGCGTCTACTTATTTGAAGCTGAACAAAACATGCAGGGCTCTGGATAAAAGGAAAGTTTAAAAGAAGATAAAATCCTTACTGGTTGTTTTTAATGACATGAGTAAGAAACTGTAAACAAACTTGCATTTCTTTTCTCCTTGTGATAGAGAAGGTACCATATAAAAACTGAGGTTGATGTTTTGTAAGCAAATTCAAGGCTGGCCTTCAGGAGCCCTGTATTTTAAAATATGAAGCTTTTCTTACCTTCCATAAAATTGCAACCAGAGCTAACAGCAAAAGGATTCCAGCAATTATACTTCCTATTATAACTCCTATTGGCACTTCGGCTTTCTCATCAGGTTTCATTATCATCAGGGGAATCTGGAAATGTCAGTTGACAGTTGAGTTATTTTAATACCACAAAAAAAGTGGGGAGATGGTCTAGTCCAATTCTCTCGTTCTGTAAGTGAAGGTCTACAGCTCTAGAAGGTGACATGATTTGCTCATGATGGCGTATCTCAAACACTGGCAGAACAATTTTAGAGAAAATCCTCCTGCAAAGTCCATCCAGCTAAAAAATACAACTTTTCTAGTTTCCCCCCTTTAACTACATCACTGTCTTGTGGCTACTTCATGCCTGAGAATCTCAGATGCTTATTTTACTTATGAAATAGAAACTTCCATTTCTAGCATACATTCAAATCAAGTGAAAGCATCATCAAGTGAAAGCAAACAGCTTTGGGGAGAGGAGTCGAAGAAACTCATTAACCCAACTTGATGGTGATGAAACCACAGCTTTGTATTGGGTCTAAAATACTAGGTTCACTTAAACCTCATTCCAAGTTGATATTGTTGGAAAAGTAGAAGTAGTATCTCAAGGGTCAAGTTGACCTTTTCAGTGGGAAAGTTGTCCTTGAGGCTACTTAGGATTCTTTATGTCTGCTTCCTGGCAATCTTTGAGAGGCTGTAATGGAATGGCTGCCCTGAGTTTTAACAGTAAAACTGTATATTCAGTTTTTAATTAATTAGGGGAAATTTAATTAATTGGGGAAAGAGTCTCAACCATTCTCTTTAGAAAATATTCCTAAAGAGCTATATGTAGAAGCAAAAGAAGGGGATAATATGTGTTTTATTTACTTGATTTAACATTAAATTGCAGTGGCAAATGAGCTGCTTTTTGTCATATAATTTATGGGCTGCACTAAACTTGCAGCTGACCTTGGCGACTGTATTTCTTTTCATTTGTATCTTCAAGAACTAAAATATAAGACTTGATAAATTTATGAATAAAGTGATGATAAATTCATGTAGCTCACTGCTTAATGGCAGTCATAAGCTTTCTTCTCTCTTTTCCACAGCTTTCTAACCCAAGGAACCACAGATCCCTATGGACCCATGACTATAGCATTTTGTGGATCAGATTTTTAAGTGGGCTAGGGATTCAAATAAATATAACAGACACTTAGAACATATGAAGTTATTATTTAGGTTAGATACCTTATTCAAAAATTTATCCAAATTAATGTTTAGATTAAAAAATTTTCATAGACACAACTGAGTAATATTAGGCTGGTGCAAAAGTAATTGCAGTCTTTGATATTAAAAATACTTTTTCTTTACTTTTTTTTTTTTTTTTTTGAGACAGAGTCTGGCTCTGTCATCCAGGATGGCGTGCAGTGGTGCAATCTCAGCTCACTGCAACCTCTGCCTCGCAGGTTCAAGTGATTCTCCTGCCTCAGCCTCCCAAGTAGCTTTGATTACAGGTGTGCACCACCACACCCAGCTAATTTTTGTCTTTTTAGTAGAGATAGGGTTTTACTATGTTGACCAAGCTGGTCTCAAACTCCCAACCTCAGGTGATTCGCCTGCCTCGGCCTCTCAAAGTGTTGGGATTGCAGGTTTGAGCCAATGCTCCCAGCCTTTCTTTACTTTTAATGGCAGATACCACAATTACTTTTGCACCTAGTAATTGGCTTCTGTTATTTATTAGTATTGCTTAGAGGAAACCAATAAAAGAAGAATCTAATGGGTTTGTTAAAATTGTTCATTTGAATTTCCGATTAATATATTTAATACTGCTTTCTAAAAACAGTTTTCAGTGGCGTTTCACATATTGTCTGAACACTGTTTTTCTAAAGTGAGCTTTTAAAAAATATCTATAATACTTCTCCCCGATGCTAAGTTCATAGCATTTTGAATTTGAAGCCCGCATTTCCTTTGGCTCCATTTCTGATTTTCCAGGCCCTAGTCTCTGAAGAGAGGGTGTGGGCTTTCACTGAGGCTCCTAAACCAGAGGCAGAGAAGCAAGCTCTGTTGTGTGGAATCATTTTTCCCTGGACAAGAGTGGGGCCCCAGTGCTGTGAGCTTTACTCTCAGGCATGGAGTGAGGAGGCCCAGAGTTCATGGGGCCATAACTTTTTGACCAAGTCTGTAGGCTGGAGCAGTGGACTGAGGCCAACTGCCAAGCTGGCCTTGGGGGCAGACTCTTAAACTGGCTTTCAACTCCTAACACAAGCATTGGGAGGAAAATGCTCAGGGCTCTGCCAGCAGATTAGCTGGGCATGGAAATCCCACTATATCTAAACATGGCACATTCTAACCAGAGATTTAGTGCTAAGGAAAATTATCTCATGCCAGCTTGTGGAACAGAGAGCCTTTGTTTTCTGTGAAAGTACATTTCTCTGTAAAAGCTTTTTTTTTTTTTTTTTTTTTTTTTTTTAATTCAAGGGGAGCATTTATAGTCCTCCAGAACGTACGATCTAATGAATGGACATGCCACACAGTATCAGTGTCTAGTTGTAAGGAGAACTATTTTTAAAAACCCTCTAATAAATGCATTATTTATTAAGCATGCTTCAGTACCTTTCTTTAAAAATTATTCAAAATATAATTTATGATTTAAATTAGCATAATTAGGTTTTGTGGCCTAAGCTCCAGACCATTTTGTATAAGCAGGAGGAGAAAGGAAGAACTGGTGCTGCTGGCTTAGTCATGAGAAGAGACACCCTGGAGTCCTAAACAACATAGAGCCCCTTTTGTTGTGCTGCTCACTGGATCACCACTTCTAGGAAAGCCAGCTTTGCTGACATGGGTGGGGGGCATGGAGGAGGGCAAGTATAGCACTGAACTTTTTAAGTAGCACACACCCTCGCCGAAATCTCAACATAATAAACATCAGATCTTTAAAGTTTTAGTAAGATGTTTCTACATACATGTAGGTGAGAAGAGTGACTACTCCGGGCTTTTAGAAATGGAATGCCTGTCACAGACCCTGAGGCTCACAAGGAAGGTGTGATATGCTCACCGTCACAGTGTTATCTTCGATCACGTATATCTCAGGGTTGTAGGTGTTGATTTCTGCAGCTGCCGTTAGCTGTACTGTCTGGAACGTTGACTGGAACATAAAGGAATATGTTTTATCCTAGCAGCAGAAAATGCAGAAAAGCTGGCATGCTTATGATTTATGTATTTATTTCCTGGTGGAATGTGACAAGAGCAAATAGTTCTGAAGACCTGTCCAGAATCTGTGCGTGTTTAAACCAGTGCTGTGTAACAGGACTGCCCGTCAGAAATACCTAGGGTAATTTTAAGATATGTAGATGCCTGCACCTTGCCACCACGAATCTACTTTTTGGGGTGGGATCAAGACATGAGTGGATTAAAATATCTCCCTGAGGAGATCTGAACTTGAGAACTGGGTTGAAAAACGAGGATTTAAAAATGAATTTAACTTGGAAGATCATAGTTCAGATTTTTTTTAAAATAAAGTTTATAACATGAGAGAAAATTGTAAGCTTGGCATCTTTGTATACTTACCTGAACAAGTCACACAATGGAATGGAAAACCGACATTTAAAAGGGAAGAGAATTTTCCTTCTGGGTACATGTGTGTAAAATAATACTGTTTGAAAGTGCATTTGAATTTGACCACCCATGGCTCTGAACTTTTCGGCTTGTTATATCACATCAGTATAACTTCAGATTTCCTATCTAAGTGTTTCTATCAAATAACACTTAATTTGGGGCAGGTATGTAGGAAGGATATTTTATGCTGCTGTTACTGGTAACTTCCTAATTCAAAATAACTTTACATTCATTCCTCCATCTAGTTACAGAAAAAGAGCCTAGTTTTCAGCCAGGCACAATGGCTCATATCCATAATCCCAGCACTTTGGGAGGCTGAGGGGGGTAGATTACCAGAGGTCAGGAGTTCAAGACCAGCCTGGTCAATATGGCGAAACCCCATCTCTACTAAAGAATATAAAAAAATTAGCCGGGTGTGATGGTGGGCGCCTGTAATCCCAGAGACTTGGGAGGCTGAGACAGGAGAATCACTTGAACCCGGGAGGCGGAGGTTGCAGTGAGCTGAGATCGAGCCACTGCACTCCAGCCTGGGCAACAGAGCAAGGCTCCTCTAAAAAGAAAAAAAAAAAAAAAAAAAAAAAAGGTCTATTTTTCAATAGAAACATTATTGATGTGTCTATTTCACTATTTTCTCTATATTAGGTCTGATGCTACTGTAAAGTAGAATGCAGTGCTCACATGTTAGAGCTGCTTTCACATGCTGTGGCTACTAGGACTCAGTTTTTCTGGTTACTAGGGCACATTATTGAACATACTCTATGAGGTAATTTGCTAAACAATATCTGGGAGCCAGAAAGACTGTATTTCCAAAAACCGAGCATTTTATTTCCTTTCCACTGGCTCAGTCTCTGGTTACTGTTAATTTTCTCAAGCTAGATGACTGGATCAGAAATTAACCATGCTCACCAGTCTCTTAAACATATTATTGGGGGAAACATTAAGAGTATTGATAATGGTTTAAGTTTAAGAAAAAAACTGGCAGTTGAGTAAATACTGGTTTCATAATCCCCAAAGACTAAAGATGAAAGAATTTTTCTTATAGCATTCTCAAAATAGGCCCTTCTCACAGGCACACAATATCCTACTTATTAACACAGGGTTAATAAGTAGACGTAGGCATGGCACACACATCTGGAGAGTGAAGGAACGCACCTGCTAGCATTCAAGAAGACTTCTCCTTACAAATGGCAGCAACTCTATCATCAATTTGGAGGCCTGATCAATCACTTTGTAATGAAATTACTTGAAATGTTAAGTTGTCTTGCACTACATCAGAGAAAAGGTAGCAACAAAAGGCAGTGCATCAATGGGTTCAAATACAGGAAATGAAATCCATATTTCAGACGGGACCTCCTGGCCGGGCGCGGTGGCTCAAGCCTGTAATCCTAGCACTTTGGGAGGCCGAGACGGGTGGATCACGAGGTCAGGAGATCGAGACCATCCTGGCGAACACGGTGAAACCCCGTCTCTACTAAAAAATACAAAAAAACTAGCCGGGCGTGGCGGC